>NC_044500.1:20012057-20699557 GCF_902362185.1 Chanos chanos | reverse complement strand
ACGACGCTTTACAACCTGTCAAATCAGCCTTGAAGGCTTCACACCTGCCGTTCCCTTGATCACCAGTAAACACAACAATAACAGCGCGGCATAATGGACTTTTAAAGGGTATAATGAGGAAATGTCCTCTTTGGATGCTCTACTGTCTCTGTTCTCTGCCAGCGCAAGGCTGGGACAGTAAACAAACATAATGAGATAGCGTGTAGCTAATCGACAAGATGATTCACCATTGGCCAGCGCCCCGAATTCTGTCCCGCCCTCCACTAGCGCAACAACAGCGGTGATCGAGACTGACATGCTGTGCACACATAAACAGATTACGATGGAAATCCCTTGGAGGGCAACACTTCAGGACAGGAGCGTTTTGGTGGCCATTACTGTTACAACTCAAAGGTCGTCCGCGCATGAAGTGAGCCTTTGGTATTAGCATTCACTATGTGGGCCATGTCAGCCAATCAGCACCGCTGTGAAGGGTCAACTAGCTGCGCAGACTGCCCAGACCGTCCGTCGGGCATTTGAATGAAATACCTGAATGTTTTGAAAGTATGCCGGAAACCCGTTTAGCCCAAAAGGTGCTTATGAGATTCACGTTATTCCTCAATTAGGATCATGACAATGGGCCAACAATGACACAACGCTGCCCTCTCAAAGTAGGCCAGCCGTGCCCGCCTCCAGAATCTTACGCTGTTTTAAACGCACTGAATCAACCCCAATGTTATGGATAGCAATAGTAAATAAATAAGTGCATAGATGAGTAGGGCACGTGAATAGACGAGAAAATGTCGGATTTATCTTTCCTACTTCTGTCTTGTCGTCTCAAGGATGTAACCTGTGGGATTAGTGTGAAGCATGCTGCCAAAATCTGTATGGGGGGGGGGGGGGGGGGGGGGTAATAATAATTACGCAGATTAATTCCATGCAAGGTGTCATTACCTAAATGGCCTCCAAAAAGAGAAGAGGCAGCACATCGGAAGCCCATTCTAAATGCAAACGGCCGTCCAAAATCAACATTTTAAAACGTAGGCCTACGTCCTTACTTTCTCCTATGCTGGATTTTGAGCAGTTTTTAATTCCCCTGCGCGGGCACTTCAGTTGACACTGACAGTAAGCCTGGATGAGTCTCTCTCTCTCTCTCTCCCTCCCCTGCCATGCCTCCCTCTTTACCCACGGTCTTAATTCCTCTGAATGGATATCTTGTAAGAAATATTTAGGGCTGGCAGCGGCGGAGCAGTAGACTACAGCACTCATTCAGGATCTTTTTCCTCCCCTCGTCGTTAAACTGGCTTTTGATTCCGACTGACTGAACTCATTAAATTGCTGGAACAATACTGCTGTCGCCCACACATTTAGAAAACAAACTGTGTCAAGATGCTGTTAACAACCATCTATTGACGATGGTTGTTAACCGCTAAAAAAAACTGATCCCGAGCAGCTACGTTGTTTACATGACGGAGCACGTGCTGGTCATTCGCCGCTGCACCGGCTTCTTAAAATAAGACATGTGCGTGGCGGATGAGGGAGCGGGAAATGAAGTTGACAAGTCAGTGCCGTGAGCCTGACATGGCCTTCATCTGAGCCTGTCAGGGCAGCGGCACCCCACCCCCTGCCTCGTCCCTACGCTCACACACATGCACACGCTGTCACCAGGCATTAGAGAGGCAGAAACACTCTTCTTCCATGATCCTGACCTGGCCATTCAAAACACCTGCGTAGCTTCAGCCTGTTTGGGCATGTCCTAGGTCCCAGAGTTTTAGTCTTACATGGTAGATTACACCCCCGTCTGATAAAGCTGTAACCATTTCTTTTAGTAAGATGCTCTTTTATGAGTCATGAGATTTAAAAGCGTTTGATGTGACACTTCTGCCTTTTATGTCTGTGCAAGAAACAGGAATATTGTACAGATGTTAGCAGTCATTTCACTTCGACATTTATACTCCCTCGTTACTGCTTAGTGATAATGTGTAATCAGTGACACTGAGGCACAAGACCTTCGTTTCGAAAATGCATACGTATATGTGTGCGAGTATGCATGTATGCACATGTGGCTATAACATATTCCTCACACGACCAAAGAATGGTTCTTGACTCAGTGAGCGCTCGTTGTTGTCCTAGTATTCCTTAGATTACCGTAAAAGTGCTGGACTAACTCTTTCTACATATTTATGAATCACGAATTTAGCCAATCCACCACGCACCATCCCACTTTCCATAAATGGAAATAATTTTTATGACGCGACTGGACGTGACCATTTCTGCAATGAACCAGAAACAGGGTCCCTTGTTCAAAGGGCATCAGCCCAGACCTTCAGACGGCCACTGGTTTCTCAGTGCGAGGAAATGAGGAGTTTTCAGAGGAAAAGCGAGTTTTCAGATCTTCTGTTTTATGAAATATTAATCACGGAACGATGCTTTTCCTGCGTAAAACTTTATTCTGTCCAGGGGGCAAATATTGCCCGATATTAAAATGGACACAAAGACAAACAATGCTGACGTCCGCTCAGAATGCACTTTGTTCAGTGTTTTCGTGTCTTTTTCGGCTTTGCCTCAGGGACACTAATGGAATTTTTCTGACTTCTTTCTTGATACACTTTAATTCGTCTTATTTTCCAGTACAGTTTCACCCTACAGTTTTCATCCAATCTGCGCAGCGACACAAACGACGCTTGTTTTTTAAAAATTAATTTACAAAACTAGAGGCAAGCAACAGCTTTCTCAATGCTTTGTCGTCCAAAAGGCCTATCAGAGAGTTCGACCAGCAAATTCACAATCAGTACTACATCTTTTTAAAATCTTGAGATTTACTTGACTGCTTGTTTGCTTGATCTGTCTGATCACAACGCAGACCCTGTTAACTGTGCCTTCGGGAGATATACAAATAAAAGATCAACAATAAACAGCGAACGCCATTCAATTAGAATTGGTTTCTTTTAAAAACGCGCAACTGAAGCATTGCCATTACCCAGCATTACGCAAATCAGGGGAAGTAGCTATTACTCCAAAGAAGAATTAGTAACTAAGCGAAACAATCTCGACCCCGTACAGTAACCCTCTTAGTAATGGGGGCGGGTGTGTGTAAGTTTGCGGGGTGGGGGTGGTCTCCCTGGTTGCTAAGGGCAACGGGTTGAGATAGATGGTGTGCATTTGCTGAGCCGCAGCTGCGCGTCTGCTAATACCACCGCGACCCTCAACGTCCCCGCGCAATTCTCCACACTAGGTTGGCTGCTTCAAGGCATGAGGATGCAAGCGGGGATTTAGTTTCAGTGTCTTTTTCCGTCTGAAGCAGATTATTGCCTTTCTCTAACACGCAGGATCGGATTTGGACACACAATATAAGGTTGGGAGATAATTACTTTAATTTTAACAGGAATTTGGTTTTGTTTGTTTAGATTTGGTCATTTTACATGCCATTGGTATGTGGTTTTCTTCCTAGTGCTTAACGGCGGTCACATAGTCGTCGTTGTCTATTTGTTTGTTTGCTTGGCGAGACTAAACATGGCACTGTACTCGCGGTCTGTGGTAAAGCTAAGTTGGTTGAATATGTCAGTGGCAAGTGCACAGGTTTAATATGAAGGACAACAGACTAACCCTCGCCATGAAGAATGCGCCGTTAATTTGAATACGTATTTAGATATATTTACATAAAATACGCGTTGTATGCGCAATTCATTTTCGCGCGATGTATAAACTTGTATCGGAGGGAAGAAACCGCATTGTTGCTTTGTTTGCCCGAGCAACTGTAACGAGTTCGTCCATTCAATCAACTTCCTCGCCATCCGCGCCAGACTGCCCTTTCGCACATTATAATTAAAGTCACTCATGTGTGAATTTAGACTGGACCGTGCCCGCAGTTCCGTCATTTAAATTCGACATATTTAAACGAAAACAACAGATTATCTCTGTTGACGAAATCGACGACTTAATTGCTGCAGAGATTTCGAGAAAACAGTCTGTTTTGCCAGCATGGCTCTTCCACAATAGACAGTGTCTGCATTGGTTATGTGGCGGTCGAGTTGTTTTTTTCCCGCTGCATGATGATTTCATCAGTTCGTCGTCATAATTTAACCTGAAAGATGTATCGCACGTGATACAAAGAACTCTAAATTGGAAATACGTTCGAAACATAAGAAATAATTTACTACAGTAAACTCAGTAATTCTGAATATATTGCGCTCGGTCAACTGGCCATTGTTCTGAGTGTTTGATGCGCTCTACAGAACACGTGCGATACCTCGTAATGGGAAAAAATAAGTAGACTTTTGCGTACGCTTATTCGTTTAGCCAAAATGTAAATACATTTTATAACAGCAAATGTGGATATATCCACAAAATGGGGGTGGGGTAGATTTGGGGATCTCATCAGCAATGCAAATAAGGTTTTGAAAACCATGGGCACCTGCTGTCTTGAGCATTTGCATTGGCTTTTTCCCTGCTCCCTCATTAGAATTATGTTCTATTTCTGCAGTGCAAGGTTTGAGTTCACAGTTAAACGCAATCCCGGGAGCTTCTCCAAACCTCTCCCGCTCTGCTCTGGTTTTAGCATAACAAAAGACGAGGGGCTTGTCCATGAAAAGAAGGGACAAAACCGTCAAAGCTCAATTGTCCTAATGTCAGTCGGATGGGCAAGCGGGGTCCAGAGCCCCAAACAGTGCACAGACAAGACGCTACGCAAGCATAGCCATGGCAAAATCCAATTAAAACGTGTTATTTACATCGTACCGCTCATGCATCAACAGGGAAATTGTTTCACAGTGTACGCTACTGTATTCGTGTTACGTTACATGCGCTCACAAGGTTTCTTTGATAAATCGAATATACTAAAGTATGTGCTTATCATGAGGTGCACCCTGAGTGTCTCAGATGGAAGAGATAACGTGGAAATTTAAGTCCCGGTCGATTCGTAGATAACATAAGAATGGTACGAGCTTCGAAGGAGCATAGCGAAAGATGAAATATTTAGCCACAAAAGAACCCTCTGTCGACTGAGGAAAAACAAGGTCAGTGTTTAGTGGGAGATAAGAGTTGACTCGGGGTGCAGCGTTCTATTCATAATGAGGTCTTTCACCGCACAAGACTTCTTATTCGCACTATTTTCGCACTAAATGCCTGGAAACTATACGTCTCATTTTGTTTGCCTGTTGGCTGTGTTGGGGAAAAAATCGAAGAGGCGTGGGAAAAAATGCAATAGCTTCAAAATTTCACAAGTGGCAGTTGAGTTCTTGTCTCATGCAAGGGATAAACGTGTTATAACAGGCTTAAAAGGTTTGAGCTTTCTTGGTTGTTTTGTGGGAGGAAAACAGAGTTATTTCTTTCTGTCTCTCCGTCCAGCCATTCATTTGACTCGTCCTAGTCAACCTTCAGGGCTGTCAGCTTGCCGTTGACAGGATACTTACAATCCTTCAAATAATCCTTCAAATAATGTTGATTGCTAAACAGAATCACAGATGATCCACTTATCTGCACAGCAGCGCCTAAAACATCTTGATGACAGAAATGAAAACCTTTACAATCAGCATATGCTTATCTAGACCATTCTCTGTGTTCACTCAACAAAGAGAACATAGACTGGAATTCATCTAGAATTTATTTACGCTTCGTGGTGACGTCATTTCAGACATACTGTGTTGAATAATTGAACCATACACCAGTTTAAAGGATTGGTCTGTGTGAATGATTTACATTTGTTGTGCCCTCTCACTTCTCTTTCTCTAGATTTGTGGGCCCTTCTTCTCAGTACGGAATATGATGCAGATATCCTCATTCCTTAAGGAAAACTGGATGGGAATCTTATCAGACGCTTTGGTCTGTTATCAATGAACTCAGATTAGAACAGAAAAAAGGAAATAAGCTTGAGAGCTGAAGCAAGAGGGAAATCAGAGAGTGCATTCTTTTTTACGGATATGGCAGCAACAGAGGCTAGTACAGAGCCTGTCCAAGGGGACACTGTAGACACTAAAGCCGAGGCAGAACCTACAAATGTAGAGATAGCAACAGCTCCAGCTGAGGAGGCACAAACTACCACAGAGGCACCACAGAGTGCGGAGCAGCCAGCTGACAGCAAAGCTAAGCCCGCCTCAGAGAAAATATGGGACTCCTTTTTGAACAAAAGTGGTCTTGGAAAGGTGATGGGTGGGAAGAAGAAGAAAGAACAGAGCACAGGGGCTGAAGATGCTGTAGGGGATGAGCAAGAGAAAACAGCAACTTTAAACCAACCTGATCAGGGTGAGGCTGTGAGTCCTAACGACCAGGCAACCAGTGAGTCAGCAGATACCACCGAGGCTACAACCGAAGGTCAGGCTAAAGAGAAAGCACCTGATGATGAGGAGGAGAAAAAAGAACCTGGTGCTAAGCCAAAGCAAGGGGAGAAATCAAGTGTTAAAGACTTCATCCGCAAGCCTGTTGCAAGGATTTTCTCACACAGAAGCACAGAGAAAAAGGATGGTACAGGCGAGGTCAGAAAACATAGCAAGGTTCGCTCAAAATCCCTGGACAGACTGCAGGATGCTGACGCAAGCACTGTTGTGGTGGACCAAATCGAGGACCCCCAGGCAGCAGATGAACCAGACAAGTCAGCTTCTCAGACAGTGAAACACATGAAACGCTGGCATTCCTTCAAAAAGCTTATGGCGCAAAAAAGTCACAAGAAAAGCACAGAAGAGTCCAAGGAAGCAGAGGGTGGAGAGGGTGCCAGTACAGAGGCACCTGGGGATACTGCGATTCTGGACACTTCGGCTAAGTCAGAACAGGGCGGGCAGAAAAGGTGGAAACTGAAGCGGTCTTGGACATTCCAGGGACTGAAGAGAGATTCCTCTGTCATTGGAATCCATAAACCAAAGGGCAGTGACAAAGACTCAACCGATAATCTGAAAGAAGAGAGGGCTGCAGAGGAGGACCAGGGGGCCACCACTGTGTCTGAAGAGTCAAAGGCTGTAGATGAAGGAGAGACACAGGATAAGAGCGCTGCAGAGGGAGAGGAGGAGAAAGGAGCGACCGCAGCCTCACAGCGTGGAAAATCTGTAGACCAGCACGCAAATGAGATCTGGACCTCATTCAAAAAGAGAGTGATTCCCAAGTCTAAGAAGGCAACAGATGCCGGTGGTGGAGACGAGGAACCGACAGGCGAGCAAGAGCAGACTGATGAGCCACAGGCGGGTAAAGACTCGGGCAAGACAGCCAAGGCGAAAAGGACACACTTCAACCGTGCTGTGTCGCTAAAGAACTTCATACTGCGCAAGGGGAAGAGCTCCAGCATGGACATGGGGGAGGGCGCAGCCGCACAAAAAGAGGACGATGACACAGGCGAAGGGGACGCCAAAGATGACCCCATGGATGGCCCCACTGACACAGCTGGGGCAGCAGACCTCCCACAGGGTGCACCAGAGGGCCAGGCTGCCGCTCCGAGTGACAGCAACAACGGAGCTCAGGTGGCTGCCAGTGAAAAGGGCTCTAATGGAGAGGAGAAGCCCCTTGCAAGCATACCATCTGGTCAGCAGTCTGACACGCCTCATGTGGCAGATCCAGCATCGGGCGGAGGAGGCCTGGTGGAGCCAGCAGCTGAACCAAAGGCTAATGGTGAGAACGGTTGCTCAGATGCTGTGTCAGAGGACACCACAGCGCACAATCATGAGATGCCTTCCAAGAAAGAGGGAGCCGGAGAGGAGCCCAACCAGGAGAACATCAACTCTAGTGGGAAAACCTGTTCAAGCAACGCCACAGATGGGAAGATCATGAACCAAGATGGAAAGTGCAGCACTGGAAATACAGTTGCCCAAAGTGGTGAGTGTGAAGCAGAAACTGACTCCAGTGACCTCCAACAGTTGGAAAATGACATGGCAGAATCTAATTTAGAAATAGGTGCTAGCTGTGAGTTAGAGACCAAGGGGAGCGGGCCTCCACAAAATGGAGGACCCCATTCTGGCTCATGGAAATCCAGCGCTGAGCCAGATGACAAAGAGGAGGCTCGGAAGAGGATGTTCTACGAGGCAGCGGCCTCCATCGTCCAAACGGTGGTGTCTGCAGCTACTGAGCAGTTAGCCAAGGAGACGGACATTTTGGACAATAGCCTGACATGCTCTCAGTCAACCAGAAATGGCAGTTACCCAGAAATTGACATCAGTTACTGTCACTGAGCAGTTACAGCAGGGCTCCCTTATTTGCTGGTCATAGGTGCTTCTTTCCAAGTGTGGTCTGTATCTGTGTATATGGGAATCTAAGGAAATTTGTGAAGTTACTCATTGGCCCTATTCCAAAGCCCCTATAAATTTGTTCAGTGCTAGTCAAGTTCTGATGGCTTTTCAAAGTGTCCTCTACCGTTATTGTCTTTAGATAACGTACGGCAGTGCAGATTCTTTGTGTCAAAGTTACTCCCCCCAAAAATGTTCAGATGAAGACATTTATAGAAGCATTTTGTTTGATCAGGGTACATTAGGTTTCAGATTATGCTGATGGTCTCACAAAGCTGTGAGTTTCATAGAGAATATCTTCAAGTAAGAAGGCCGTATGTCTGGGAGAAGCTAATCTGAGATATTGTGATTTGCCCTTGTCTAGTGTTTGGTGGTGGTATGTACTGTGTACTGCTCTTTTTCTTTTAATAGTTCTCACCTCAAGGCAGACAATACCTTTACAATACCAGCCCTATTAACTGTCTCTGCAGTGTGTATAAATATATAGCTGTAAAACATTTAAAAATGAATGTTATTTTTAAATATATATCGTAATATATTTAATCTCTTCTGTTATCATTCACCAGAAAAAAAGGCGGGAAACGTGTGACGCCACACAAAGAGGATTAGATCTGCATGGGATTCGTTCAGCGAGGAGCTTTTGTCCCCTCCCCCACTCTCCCCAAAAAATGGAGTAATCACATGTTTACGTCATGAGTCACCATGGTGAGAGATGCAATCCATATAGCTGAAAAAAAAAATTACTCGAAAAGCAATAATTCAGAATCATGAGTCAGTGCAGTCCTTGCTACCATTCCATTACTGTAAATGTTTTGCTTGTCTTCTAGTGAAATTTTATATTGTCAAAAAAAAAAAAGAAAAAAATTACATTCCTTTCAATTGTTAATCTCAATGATCACATATGCTGCGATCATAAAGACTGTTAGTTTTATAATTAATTGCCATTGTTTGTAGTTTTCCTTTGACTGGATATTTCAGTGTGGTACAGACACATTCAGAGGTAACTGCCCTGAAGACTGCCCCCCCCTTGTGGATTCAATACAGAATGTGTTCTAAGCTATGTGTTTATGTTTTTAGACTGTTATCTTGTGTACATGAATAAACCACTATAAAATGTTAAGTCTTTTGGCTTTCTTATGTTCAGTGGCAGAGTGTGAACAAAGCCCTTTGTTTGTAGATCATGAAAGACAAGAGACTAACATTATGTTGTTTTGGAGATTATGGTCACAGCATGTCTGCTTATTTCAGGGAAATGCAGAAATATTTTTATTTGTTAATGTGACAAAAAAAGGAAATCTTTTTTAAGAAGTTAAAAACTGTAAACGTGAGCTCCTCTTATGTAAGACCGTAACTGTAAACATTACATAATGAGAGACGCTGGCCCATATTGGGGGTCTCATAGACAGAAATGGTTCATAGTGATTTTGCTATGTCTGATTGTAAAAATGATCTATTTATTGGAACAGAGAGTGGAACCGCTGTTCTGCTGATGTGAACAAAGTGGCATCGTCAGTGACCAGCAGGGCGTTCCTTTTTATTCACTCTAATTCTCAGGGATTATGTAATTAGCATGGAAATGACAGCTTACGAGTATGCCTCGTAACATGTACTTAGACACCCTTCCATGTGGTTTATATGCCAAGCAGAGTTGAGGTGAAATCTGAGCTGAACTGAGAATTGATGGTTAATTCAACTCAGTTCTTGTAATTTGGAGTTAACATGGGCGCTGATGCAGAACTGCCACTGAATTGGAGTTACAGGAAACTGAATTTAACTTGAAAATTGGAGTTACAGGAAACAGAATTCAGCTTGAAAACTGACAAACTAAAGACATCATCTGAGGTTATCTTACATGTACACACATTAATTTCACTGAATGGTAGGCCATAAGACAAATACATATTTAATTGGATGTCAAAGACTGGCACTAAATTAAACACAGGGCTCAGTTCATTCAAAATGAAAGAAAACACTTAATGGTGCAACTTTATTTGGAATATTGGGTTTTACTGAGTTTGCATTTATTAGTGGAAATTGTACTGAAATTAGAGGCATTTTTTCTTTTTATCTCAGACTTTGTTCAAAAGCATGAACTCTGTTTTCTCTCACCCCCCCTCCCCCAAATGGAATTACACCGAATATTAAAAATTTCTATTACTCCAACCCTATTTCCTGTAAGGTCTTGGTTTTTAATTGTAGTTGATGAGTTCAGAGATAGACTGGATGGGGTGGGGTGGGCAGGCTAATCTCCAGATCTAACTGGGATGCAACGGGTAGACAATAACTGCTGGTGTATTGGCATATAATTTATAAATAGTTTTTCCATGTAGGACAAAACAAACCCAGGTTTGGTGGAGATCAATACATATTGACAGCCGAAAACTGTTTGAGCCTCTAAGGCTTAATAATGTTTTACGATATAGTCTGGCCCCAGCCCTACGAAAAAACTTTTGCATTCATCGATAAAGACAGTGAGAGCAGACAACATAAACACACTATATTCTCCTGACATTATTTAGCTGATGTTAGAAATATGTAAACTGGGGCAGATCTGAGAGGATTTTGAGTGTAACACAGATTGTACAGGTATTGATCAATGTCCATGAACTAAGCACTGATAAGCAGCATAGCCAAACGTAGCGACACGCTCTAATCGTGCTGTGCCTTATGGGCCGTCCTGCCCACAGCTTTAAACTGGCTTTAGGGTAAAGTCTGTTGAGTAATCTGTGTAATGGGACATGATACCACTGACCACATTAATCAAAGGCTGAGGTAGGGACTGTCTGTGAGGGAGTAAGGATGTGAGAGCGAGATGGAGAGAGACTGGCATTTCCTCCAACACCCCCCCCCCCCCCCCCAAGGTAAACGTACTGTCAGACAGACTTGCGGATGAAAAGTCAGTGTTCCGTACTGTAGAGGGTTTTTTTAATCACATTTTGTGTTTCAGGTAAATGTAAACAACAGTCAAAAGGCATCATACAGTCTGTAGGCAAAGGGCAATTGAAACCATATCCAGTGAAAATATAAATACGGACAGACAATGGAATACAAATCAAAGATGTCCTTTTGTCTCTCATTGCATTATTCCCACTCTATTTACAGATGTCACGTATAAAGCTTGTGTTCAAAGGGTAAAACAAGTGTTCATAAACATAAACACACATTATTTACAATACATACAGACACAGTCTCCTACTCCATTTTGGACATCTCAAATTTTGTCGTCATGGTCTCCTGTAAATGAAACAATAATTACCAAAGAGATAATTACCAACCTGGTGCCACATGGAAATAAACACATTTAGTAACGTGTATAACATCACATCTGACATGTCAGTGACATCACAATTGACATGTAATGAAATATGACATTTCATGACATGTACAACAATCCTTTGCGAGGCCAGTGGAGATATAAGATGTGACTTGATCAGTGGTGGGAAGTACAGAAAGGGACTCTCCACGTAACATGCGTTTGTATCAGCCTTTCAGAACCATTATCTGTGTGCATATTCTGTAGACTTATGATTTCCGATTTTCTCTCATAAGAGACATAAAAATAAATAAATACATGCGATGAGGCAAGATTTAGGGTGTTTGTTTAAGCCAGACCAAAGCCCCCCCACCCCCCTGCACCCAAGGCTCCTGCACTCCCATTGTTTGTAACAGAGGAAAAACAACGGGGCCGGAGAGGATAAACACTGTGACGTGACTGCACTCCATGAACTCAAACAGCACCCACTGCTGGACAGACATGGTACAACAAGCTCAGGAGAGTTAGGAGATGTCTTACCTCATCAGAGTCCAACAGGGGGGGTAGTGCACTGACAGACAAAGAAAGACAGACAGAGTTTATTGACTGGGAGGTTTACAATACATGGTTCACTACGTAATGTATTGCCGACATAGACATAAATTACACACCAGAAACAATAACTCTATCACTCAGTAACACCGATAACAATAATAACAGTAACGGTAATCATCAGTGTTGACACAGTAATAACTGCTAATGTTATGAACCATTATTATTACTATTCTTAACGGTAGTAGTAGCAGCAATAGTGACAGTAATATTAATCATTTTATGTAATAAGCATGTCATTAGCATGACTGAATTAATATCCAAATAAATCTGGGCTTACACATCGGCCATCGAGGAGGGAATATTCTCCTCCACCCATTTAAGGTCTTCATCCTAAACAGAGCACATAGAATAGATTGGTCAGACCATGTCCCTCTGTGAACCCCCCACCCCCACCCCAAATACCCACTGTTCTGCCAACTCAGTGCAAATCCAAAACAGGATTTCAAGAGGTAGCCTAGTCTCCTCTAAACACTGTCAGTTTGTCTTCTCTTGCGTTTATTTTAAATCCTGATCAAAATCTAATATTTTTATTCATGTTTAAATCAGAATTCCTAACCTCTCACTGCTTGGCCAGTTCAGTGCAAGTAAAAGAATCTTGTTTAACTTAGTGTAACAAAATGTCTTAGCCTTTGAAAACTAATATTTCAATTACAATGACCCTATCTATTTTTTTTTAAAGTCCACATTAACATGTTAATCTTACACTAAAACAAAGGTACAACAGGTTGGTGTTTTGAATCTTTCACCATATTAACAAGATTCCAGACATTTGTGGAGTTGTCTCATGGTTCTTAAAGCTCATATGGCTTAAAACTACACTCATGTCCTTAGGGCCAGGTGCTGAACAGAGCTTTTGTTCCTGTTGAATGTGCTGTAAATGCAGGAAGCATCTTACCACTTTGTTTGGCTTGGCACTCCCATTGGTTTCCGATTTCACCCCTCTCATCTTCACACCCTCTGTGGATGGATGAGAAACGAACATTTAGGTCACGATTCAAAAATTCACTCCAGTGTGAATGCTAGGAATCACTTCTTAAAACTGGAGTCTGTTTTTTATTGCTATTCTTCCACGATGGGCTTTGTGCTTCTTTGTGATCTGATAACAGGTTCAATAGGGCTCCAGGTGCCTCCAAGTACACTTCCTGCTACCACTCACTTTAGCAAACAGTAAACTGCATGGAATGAGGTCCAGTGAAAAAGAGCACCGTGGAGAAGCACTGTTAGCTCATTGCTTGGTCTCACTTGTTTAAGTAAAAGCTTCAAAACTTTACTCAGTATAAAGTAAGAAACTGGGCATCTGTGGGAAGGAGAGGGCCAGCATGTGGAGTCTTACCGAAGGCTTCGTTCATCAGTTTCTCCGCCTCTTCCTCCTCACTCAGCTCATCGACCAGTGGGCTGAAGGCATACCTGAATTTGGAAGGACAGGAGAGGATCTTATCGCCACCACCAATGGATCCCATACCAGGCCAAGAATTCAATTCAAAACAAGAGGCATACAGATGTCCTTTGTCTGGCGATAACCTGGTTATGGACAATGCCTTGACCTAGCTCACAAATATACATACAGAGGCTAGACAGTGTCTCACAGTGTCTACAACTGTTTTCAGTTCCAGTTTTCCTACACCGATGTCCGTCTCAGACGCAGAAGCTTCATTGTTTGAGCAAGGCTGACAAAGATGTGACTGGCTGTTAAGGAACGTCTCATCATTCAAGAGTTTTAAAAATAAAATAAAAACAAAAAATAAAACAGACATTTCCGAGGACAACAGCAGTAGCCTAAACGCTGAGTGTTAGTGTCTCTGACCTCTGGTTATTGGCTGATGGTCTCCACAGAAACATGATGACCAGCAGGATGAGGGAGAAAAGGAAACGCCAGAAAGCGTCGTCTATCCACAGTTCCCTCCAGTCCTGTAAGAAAGAAAGAAAGAAAATGACAGAGGGATGATGAAGAAGAAGAAGACACAAGAGAAGATATTTGTAATGGCTGAGAATAACAGTAAACAGTCTTTCACAAGCTGAGTCCCTTTTATAATCAGTTATGGAGTTACACTCGAGCCAAGAAGATCCTTGACAGCTATACAGCCCTGAAATGATTTAGTACTGAAAGTTTCAGTAAAATACAGTCAGCTGAAGTAAAAACACCACCATTAAACATCCCATTTGAGCTGGGTAACAGTTGTTAATTTTAATTAAACTTCACTGTCCTATCACACGTTTCCTTACATGGCCCCCCAGGTCTGACAGACTCTGTCTTCTGCCCATCTCAGCCTTACCCAGAATTCTCCTCTGTGAAAATCTAACGTTTTAAACTCTACTCACTGACTGGCACTGGGACAGTTTGAAGGTCTTCGTCGTCCAGATGATGAAAACGACGGAGGCTGGAACACAGAAGAAAAATAGTACAATCCGGCAAGAGGGAGAGAGAAAGAGAAGAAGTGCTTAATCACTGACTGGCAGCTGTTCATTAAGTAGTCAGTGGGAATGATGACATGCTCCAGATCGTTCCGGATCGCTCACCTATGACGGCGAATATGAGTGTGTTAGTGAAGTGGCGGTAGAGGGAGAGCTTGACCACATTTCTTCTCAGACGCAGAAGCTTCATTGTTTGAGCAAGGCTGACAAAGATGTGACTGGCTGTTAAGGAACGTCTCATCATTCAAGAGTTTTAAAAATAAAATAAAAACAAAAAATAAAACAGACATTTCCAACCAAGTCTTCCCCTGATTAAATTACCAATTACTACAATCCCTTGTAGCAGTTGGTTTATTCCCAGTTTATTCCACAGCGCTTGACACAAAGGGGGAGGTTTTTGCAGTGGCAGGTGTCTTTAAGCATTTCACGTGCCAGACTCAGAGTGAAAACTGCCATTGCTTATTTCACTGCAAAACGCCTAGATCTCATTTTCTGTTTGAAGGTCTGTGTGAAGGTGAGGTGGAGCTGAAACTGAAATGCAGTCCTGAGGCTGAAGCAGCGTCTTCTGGGGGCTCACTGCTTATTAGGTAAGCAGTGAAGACATCTGTTAGATACTTAACGGACCTCACTCAATGTAATTGAAATCTTTCTGAATTCAGAAGAAGCTAAAAGGCTAAAACAGGATCATTACCCATCCCACCCTGTAGCTTCCTGCTCAGTGGGTCTATGGGTGTCGAAGGGATAACTGATGAAGGTCAAGCCTACTAAAATTTTCCATCGACAGAATTCTGGGCAAATAGTGAGGACAAGCAGAGACAAAAAGAAAGAAAAGGGAAGACCTGCACAGCCATAGAGAGAAAGACACAGAGTGAGGGAGAGAGAGAGACTGATACCAAGGGCGAGACCGAGAGAAAGAAAGGGAGAGACCAAAAGAAATAGAGAGAGAAAGAGATAGAGAGAGAGAGAGAGAGAGAGAGAGAGTAGGAGGAAGAAAGGGGGAGAAAGAGAAGAGAACATTGCAATGCAGGATATCCACCAGCAGAGGGCAGAGTCGAGAACGGCCAAGGGAATGGCAGCCAGCAACACCAGGTCATCTTCAGCCTGGTCGAGACACAGAGAGGAACAGAAAGAAAAGGGGAATAAAGAGAAGGAAAGAAGGGGCATAGCACCCTGCACCATCCCAAACACACACACACACACAGAGTACTAAACCACCATTCAAACTCAAACCCAAACAGGCCAGTGCTCCAGAATAAGCTTATCCACATGCTATGGAAAGGCAAATCGAAAAAAGAGGAAACTGCACAAGCCTAAAGATGGAAACAGGCAGTACTAGCAAGGGATATGCAGATATTACAAAACAAACAAACAAAAAAAACCCAATAGAAACATTGAAAGGTTTGTCCACCTTCTCATCTCTGCATTGGCCATTGACTGACTGCCAATAAACACTTCAACTTTTCAACGTGTAACCCTTCCTTCTATCCGTCATGCATTAGCCAAATAACACCTTATAATTTATAATCAGCAGTGTAGTTACTACTATACTACTACAGCTGTCAGTCAGAAACAGAGAAACTGACTACACAAAGGTGCCGCAAGACAAAACAGCAGGAGTAAATGAGAAATGGATGAAGCCAATCCTAGTCAAGACACAATAAAAAAGAAGTCAGACGAAAGTTCAAATGAGGGGAAATTTGACATATCACTGTTCAGGTGTTGTGCAGTGTGAGTGTGAGTGTGAGTGTGAGTGTGTAGTTGGTGAGACTTGGATAACCCATACTGGCATTCTGGTGCCCTGAGTGAGCGAGTGACTGGTTAAAGGATATCCACCACACAATACAAGAGTCAGTGACAGCCAGGACAAAGTCACACAGCAGTCTGCCTAACCCCCCCTGCTCCTGTCAGAGATACACACACAGAGGCTGTTAGTGAATTCAGCTGGTACCATAGCAATTTGACACACACACACACACACACACACATCTCCTCACAGCTACTTCTGGGAGGCTAGATAAAGTTCGTAAGTAAAATATCTGATATTTGTCTAATATCTGCACTGTCATCTTCTCATTCCAGTGAGACAGAGGTACATCACTGACCATGTTTCACTGTTTCACGTGTGTTAGACCAACGAGCAAGATGATATTCTCCTCTGTTGGGAAAGGGTTGATACTTTTATGTGAGATTACTCTCTTCACTGCATAGTATGAAGCCTGTTTATGTCACACACAACATTTCATGACAATATGACATACTATTGTGCCTCCAGGAGGGATTCTTACAGAAGAAACCTAAATGGCAATGTGTGTTCAGTCTAGAGCATGGCAGAGATGGCTTTGTGTGTTCAGTCTGGGGCATGGCAGAGATGGCTTTGTGTGTTCAGCCTGGGGCATGGCAGAGATGGCCTTGTGTGTTCAGCCTGGGGCATGGCAGAGATGGCTTTGAGTGTTCAGTCTAGAGCATGGCAGAGATGGCTTTGTGTGTTCAGTCTAGAGCATGGCAGAGATGGCTTTGTGTGTTCAGTCTGGGGCATGGCAGAGATGGCTTTGTGTGTTCAGCCTGGGGCATGGCAGAGATGGCTTTGTGTGTTCAGTCTAGAGCATGGCAGAGATGGCTTTGAGTGTTCAGCCTGGGGCATGGCAGAGATGGCTTTGAGTGTTCAGTCTAGAGCATGGCAGAGATGGCTTTGAGTGTTCAGTCTAGAGCATGGCAGAGATGGCTTTGTGTGTTCAGTCTAGAGCATGGCAGAGATGGCTTTGTGTGTTCAGCCTGGGGCATGGCAGAGATGGCTTTGTGCGTTCAGTCTGGGGCATGGCAGAGATGGCTTTGTGTGTTCAGCCTGGGGCATGGCAGAGATGGCTTTGTGTGTTCAGTCTAGAGCATGGCAGAGATGGCTTTGAGTGTTCAGTCTAGAGCATGGCAGAGATGGCTTTGAGTGTTCAGCCTGGGGCATGGCAGAGATGGCTTTGAGTGTTCAGTCTAGAGCATGGCAGAGATGGCTTTGTGTGTTCAGTCTAGAGCATGGCAGAGATGGCTTTGTGTGTTCAGCCTGGGGCATGGCAGAGATGGCTTTGTGCGTTCAGTCTGGGGCATGGCAGAGATGGCTTTGTGTGTTCAGCCTGGGGCATGGCAGAGATGGCTTTGAGTGTTCAGTCTAGAGCATGGCAGAGATGGCTTTGAGTGTTCAGTCTAGAGCATGGCAGAGATGGCTTTGTGTGTTCAGCCTGGGGCATGGCAGAGATGGCTTTGTGTGTTCAGCCTGGGGCATGGCAGAGATGGCTTTGAGTGTTCAGTCTAGAGCATGGCAGAGATGGCTTTGAGTGTTCAGTCTAGAGCATGGCAGAGATGGCTTTGTGCGTTCAGTCTGGGGCATGGCAGAGATGGCTTTGAGTGTTCAGTCTAGAGCATGGCAGAGATGGCTTTGTGTGTTCAGTCTAGAGCATGGCAGAGATGGCTTTGTGTGTTCAGCCTGGGGCATGGCAGAGATGGCTTTGTGCGTTCAGTCTGGGGCATGGCAGAGATGGCTTTGTGTGTTCAGCCTGGGGCATGGCAGAGATGGCTTTGTGTGTTCAGTCTAGAGCATGGCAGAGATGGCTTTGAGTGTTCAGCCTGGGGCATGGCAGAGATGGCTTTGAGTGTTCAGTCTAGAGCATGGCAGAGATGGCTTTGAGTGTTCAGTCTAGAGCATGGCAGAGATGGCTTTGTGTGTTCAGTCTGGGGCATGGCAGAGATGGCTTTGTGTGTTCAGCCTGGGGCATGGCAGAGATGGCTTTGTGTGTTCAGCCTGGGGCATGGCAGAGATGGCTTTGAGTGTTCAGTCTAGAGCATGGCAGAGATGGCTTTGAGTGTTCAGTCTAGAGCATGGCAGAGATGGCTTTGTGCGTTCAGTCTGGGGCATGGCAGAGATGGCTTTGTGTGTTCAGTCTGGGGCATGGCAGAGATGGCTTTGTGTGTTCAGTCTGGGGCATGGCAGAGATGGCTTTGTGTGTTCAGTCTGGGGCATGGCAGAGATGGCTTTGTGTGTTCAGTCTGGGGCATGGCAGAGATGGCTTTGAGTGTTCAGTCTAGAGCATGGCAGAGATGGCTTTGAGTGTTCAGTCTAGAGCATGGCAGAGATGGCTTTGTGTGTTCAGTCTGGGGCATGGCAGAGATGGCTTTGTGTGTTCAGTCTGGGGCATGGCAGAGATGGCTTTGTGTGTTCAGTCTGGGGCATGGCAGAGATGGCTTTGTGTGTTCAGCCTGGGGCATGGCAGAGATGGCTTTGAGTGTTCAGTCTAGAGCATGGCAGAGATGGCTTTGAGTGTTCAGTCTAGAGCATGGCAGAGATGGCTTTGTGTGTTCAGTCTGGGGCATGGCAGAGATGGCTTTGAGTGTTCAGTCTAGAGCATGGCAGAGATGGCTTTGAGTGTTCAGTCTAGAGCATGGCAGAGATGGCTTTGTGTGTTCAGTCTAGAGCATGGCAGAGATGGCTTTGTGTGTTCAGTCTGGGGCATGGCAGAGATGGCTTTGAGTGTTCAGTCTAGAGCATGGCAGAGATGGCTTTGAGTGTTCAGTCTAGAGCATGGCAGAGATGGCTTTGAGTGTTCAGTCTAGAGCATGGCAGAGATGGCCTTGAGTGTTCAGTCTAGAGCATGGCAGAGATGGCTTTGTGTGTTCAGTCTGGGGCATGGCAGAGATGGCTTTGTGTGTTCAGTCTGGGGCATGGCAGAGATGGGTTTGTGTGTTCAGTCTAGAGCATGGCAGAGATGGCCTTGTGTTGACGCTGTAGGGTCAAAACAAGAGAGAATCAGAAGCACAGAGGAAGCTTGGGTTCTAAAAGCTCTTGTCTGATGGTGAACAGGGACACTGTCCGGATTATTTGTTTTTGTGACACAGAGAGAGAGACAGACAGAGAGACAGAGAGAAAAAGAGAAAGAGAGATGGGGGAGAGAGAGAGAAAGAGAGAGAGAGGGTGAGAAAAAGAGTCTGTGTGTGTGTGTGTGTGTTTCTGTATGAGAGAGAGAGAGAGGGAGGAATAAATGGTTTGTTTTGGTGCATAAGACTTACAGAATTAACACGCAGGACTCCTTCCACAATGGAGAAGATGAGATAGAGCAGACCAACTCCCACCACTCTGTGTAGCAATGCCCCGAGTCTGGGCCTATGACATGACAGCATCGCGTTAACATGATGCCTTAAAAACCACGTTTTTTCCAGGTCCTTAAAAAACAGTTGTTTACTGTTCCATTTATTTGCAAAGACAGCGCACATTAATCAGCATGTCTGGTTTTCATGTCTGTAAAAATGTGTCAAAGTTAAACAGGGCTACTTTTCATCTGTAATCCCTGGACAGATTAAAAATGTAGATAGACAGACAGATAGATAGATCTATCTGCATTCTAGACAGACAGACAGAAAGACAGAAAGAAAGACAGACAGACAGACTTGGTAGGGGGCTTGGTGTAGGGTAGCCTTTTTTATTCAAAATTGCCATACGTTTAATTTGTGCCTGGGACTGGATAGCAGTACACCCTTCCCTTAAGAAGTTTGTCCAAACAAGGAGACGTGTATCTCAAATCTGAACAGGATTTCATTAGAGTTCATTTGTGTGGTGTATGTAAGTCTATAGTAACAGTAAATGTACATTAGAGTTCATTTGTGTGGTGTATGTAAGTCTATAGTAACAGTAAATGTACATTAGAGTTCATTTGTGTGGTGTATGTAAGTCTATAGTAACAGTAAATGTACATTAGAGTTCATGTGTACGGTGTATGTAAGTCTATAGTAACAGTAAATGTACATTAGAGTTCATTTGTGTGGTGTGCATTGCTATAGCAGGAGTAAAAGCTGAAGACAACTCACTTGACGATGCCATAGCCCAGGCTGGCGATGATGACCAGGACCCGTGCCAGTGTCCTCTTCACGGCCGACAGAACTTCAGCAAACACCACCGCACCTTGCACTGCATGGCAAAAGACAGAGTCTTAAAGTCTTAACACTCACTGCCAAACACAGCACAACGCGAAACCAAAACCACTCTAATGTTCCTCAGTTCACAGTACAAATGCAAGACAGACCAGGGTTACCAATAGCAATATATTAATGGTGAAGGATCTACACTTGATTCTGGAGTTCAGCGTCGTTTCAACCCCGAGTCACCAAATCTTCTTAAATATATCAAAGGTTTACATATTTGTTGTCAGACACTCACAGTCTGTAATGCTATTTCCAATGCTTGTTTTTCAGCAACACAAATCCTGCAAACATTTTAGATTTGTTTGATCAATGTTTGAGAGCTTGTCAAATGTTTTTGTGGTTTGGTTTTGAGGATGACACAAACCACTTGGCCAAAAGTCAATTTTGCAAAAGTTTGATCCTCTTTCAACAATGTAGACATATCCGTATGCCAGGTACAGGTTTATATGCAGACCACAGAATACTAATTATCATTCATGTCTATCTTTACCTCCACTACTCCCCTGACTGCCATGTGTGCTACAGTCTCGCCCTCACTCTGTCAACAAAACCTTCCCAGAAGACTGAATAAACCAGAAGTGCCACGTATGCCTGGCCTAGACAAGCCAACAAACTTCTAGCACGTGTCACCTGAGAGGCCATCATAACGTATGCTCTGGAACTCAGCGTAATAAACAGCCTTTTCCAGCATTCCCAGGAAGATGACGCCACCGATCCAGAACTGGATCCGCAGCAGGTCCCTCCAGTAACAGGCCGAGAGGCCCAGCCAAAGCACGCCCAGCAGGACGTAGATGATACACATGACCATGTAGAACTACGGTAAAGACAACAGACATGTCACAGATATGTCACAGATATAGTGCAAATATGTCCCATATCGAGCACAGATGTGTCACAATACAGAGAGCGGCAGACGTGACACGCAGCGCTAGAGAAAACTGTGAATACTTGGTTATGATTACAGAACTGAAACAGCGTCAGAAATTTGTACAGGTGCAAACATACTACAAAAGTCTGTGGAAAAACAGGTTCAGGCACTGTTATTGCTAAGAGCCAACAACATGTTTTTCCCGGTCACTACAGTTGGAGAACAAGCTCTGTTAGGTGCTGATTGGTCTTTTAGGCATCTTACACTGTAACACTACTACTGAAAGACATACCAACCCGTGCAGTTGAATTTCAGAAAACAACAGAAATGAAATTCGTGGCTTACTATCATCAAAGGCCACTCTGAGGCAGAGATGTAGTCATGAGGGCCTGGCATACAGACCTCCACTGTAAAATAAAATGAACAAACAAATAAATAAATAAACATATAAATAAATAAAAGTACAACATTGTTCATCTGGTTATTTCACATTCAGGGCCTTGAAAGTTTCAGTGGCCTGGCCGCAGATGAACCGGTTGTGTCAGATATAAGAAGAAACCTTAGCTCCACTCAAATTTGGTTCTGATATTACAAAACATCGTCAGACATCTTACACTCAATCTCCCACTTTGAGTCTGAATTCTTCTGCCCATCAGTCTCCTTGATCTGCACCATGAACATGTACGGAGCATCTTCCCATGTCCTGGCCACTTCATACAATCTCTACACAGACAGACACAAGTCAGTGACTTTACTGTGTGAATCAGGGCCCTTTAAAATGAATAAATAAATAAACAAAAAAAGAAAAGCCCAGACATTCCACAGGTCCTGCTCACCGGGCCGTGAGATGCTGCATTCATCTGATTCATTGCCCCCTTGCCCTGATCTTTTTGTTCGCCAGCCTTCACTGCCTAAAAGAGACAATTAATTAACAGCGCATTTCGGCAGCACGTAGTAAACTTTCCCCTGCGTTCAATCAGCAACAATGATTTGCAGTTATTCAGCTGTGCAGCTCTGAACTTGAGGTTAATAACTGAACTAGATACTGTGGAGTGTAAAATTGTAAAATGTATAGTTAATGTACCAAGGAGTTACAGTAAACAATATTGTCATTACCACACCATTCCTTACACTACAGTTCATAAGTTTTTACAAACATTTAAAACACATTGCAATAGTGTATTCTGTTTATACTGTTTTCTGTGGCTTTCCTGCCTTTTCTGTTTCTCTTCTTCTCCTCCCTTGAGTGTTAGCAGGTTCCTAAGACAAAACAAAGTAAGGGATTAGCTCATTACTTCAGCATTCTCATCGTACCTAGGAAATCTCAGCTTCTCCATCCACGGACATCTCAGTGCTATAAATTCTCCGGTGGTGAAGAGTTAGCTTACCTGTCTGTCTTTAAACGGCTTCAGAGGATTCGGTGCCAGAGGCTCTGATACCGTGAACTACAACATGAAAACAGTCAGCAGGCAGTAAATATCAGACAACAACAGTCCAGACAAACATATCAACAAACTGAGGTAGTAGTGTGGAAAGAAAACATTCACTGCTTCTTTATTAAATCACAACATATTATGCCAATGCACATTTCATCTACTGTACTCTTCAAAAAACATCTAAACAACAACTTCAGTGAGAAACTGATGAGTACCAAACAGTCTTATGTTTCATATTTACATAATAGGCAATCTTACACTGGCACTGTCTGGGCTAAACACAGTCTTAGAACAGCAGGAAGACTGGATTAGGGGGTTTCACATACCTGATCAGGGGTCATATGTGTTTTACACTCTATGGGTTTGTACTGATGAAAAATATAGTAACCCTTGGCTCCCTCTCGACTCTGCTTTTCCAAGCCAAAGTAATCATCTGCAGCTTTAGACTTATGAAAGTGAAGCACACAAAAACACATGTTAAAAACTGTTCAGGGAGTTTGCTGAGTACACATATGAACAAACTGGTATGCTTTAACACATATGTGCTCACAAGTGAATGAACTGTCTAGTGCTTCTTTAGTATCAATTAAGCCAATTTGCTTTACAGAAAAGGACTCAAAGGTTAAACCCTTCTTATTAGTGAATAAACAAAAAACTCACAGTCAGACCAAACACCTCGTCATAGCAACGAGAACTCCGAAGATACCAGGATACACTCAGGTTTACGGGAGGGTCACAAGTCGATGAACTCACTGAAATATTTTTCAAGAACTCTCATGAACTGTGACTTTAAGAAAACATTTTCAAATGTGGAAATGATTCACAAATTTATCCCCTAAATGGTGTGGATATGCCACAAGAGTCAAAATTACAGTGCAAGAGAATTTGATCATGAACATGTCACGGTTACAACTGCAACTTACATTTCATTTCAACTGTGGATGCATTAAACATTGTCTTTGCAAAAAAGATGGGTGTCGGGGTTCTCTGTAAAATGAGAGCAAATTCCACGTTGTCAATACAGCATTTCCGCATAAGGGCATTTCAGGGTCTGAATACCTATCAACAATTCAATAAAATACACACGAAGCTTGACAAGACAAAGACCGAAACAAATCATTTTAAATGAGTTAATGCGTTTCCAAGTTTGTAAGTGACGTGTCAGAGTCCAGGCTGACAAACTAAATGTTCAGGAAGTGAGAACATACAATGCACCTGATTTCTTTCTATAAGACAAGTTACTGACCAGGAAATACATATCACTACCTTTACAGTGCAGTTCTATACATTGCAAATACTGTTTCACTGGTAAACACGTTCTGCAAATACACATTGTTACATCATTAAATGTGGAAATATACATCGACAATTGTTCGGTGTTTGCTGTCATTATGTTCAAACTGCGAGTAACAGATACAGCTAGGATAGTTCGGTTGTAAAAGGTAAATAACTAGCTAAACGCTAGCGGACGTAGCAGAACGAACATTAGCTGATAAACGTAGAAAAATTGTAGCCTCGTATTGCTCTCTTCACTGAAATTACATTATCCTATTCTATTAATAATTACAGGATGCCACTGTACTGGATGACATTATTCCCATCATTTAGCAAGATATCACACTGCCCGCTTGTAACATCATACGCGCATGCCAGGAAGACTTACGCTGTTCACTTTTACAATCCATTTGCCCGGTTCAGACACAGCATTCAACGGTCGGATTATCAGACATAGGACGAATATTGTTAATGCTTCCCCAAAATCGCGTGATAGTACTGTCTTGGTAAAAGCAGTAGCCATTGCCATAGAACCGCAGTTCGAGTAACAGTTTTGATGGGAACAAGGCCACTTTCTCTGCCCAGTCCTACATATTGTGTGACGTCACTCAGAGGGCAGGCACACTCGTGCTATGAAAGCTTTATACAGTACATAGGTAATGTGTTGGTACGACGGCGCCGCCTAATTGCAAAAACTTGCAGTCTTTTCTACGTATTCACAGTTAAGCAAGTTGGGCAGTCGGTATATAAAACCTTATTATATAAAACTCCGACTCCTCAATTTATAGTACCTCCGACTCCGAGTATTTGTAATTAGACTAATAATATTTCCTATATTGACTGAATGCATACAAGGCATTTCATCACTGCCAACGTGAATCATCAGGCTACTTCTTAGCCCCCTAACCTTTTTAAGTTTGGGTTTTAAGGCTAGAGCTATGCCGTTGTGGATTTTTTAAATATTATTTTTTATATTATTTATTAGAGAAATTACAAACATTGAGTAATATTAATCATAAAACTTACAAATTAAAAAAAGAGGCTATATGTTCATCAAAAGGTTATAAAGTAAAAGGATATTAAAGAAATAAACTATAAAAAATGCTATAAGACTTGAAAGTGACTTCAAAGGAGTTTGACGGAGTTCCCTGTCCTTAGACGAGAGGACAGGGTACTAACGTTAGACGGCATCCATTGAAGTGAACTTGGAAACAGCTGAGCAAGTGCGGTGGGATCTCTCTTCCGATTTTTCTTTCCAAGGTTGGAGAGCTTTTCCCCTTCAGACTTTGCTATTTCCTCCTATTCTTCTTCGGGTGTGCTGGACTTTTTGAACTGAATTAATTAGAAACTGATTAGTATCACCCTAATTTATTCTGGATATTGAAATCGTAATTTGAATTGGGAATATTGTGTGTGATGAATTTTGTTTATAACTGTTGTTAATCTATAACGTTGTATGATTAATTGTTACCCATTGCCTTGTTTATTTATACATCTGACTGAATCCCTTTACTCCGGATATTTGATTAAATAGTAGTATATTTGATCAGTTTATTTATTTCTGTTTAATAAACATATAATATTACTATAGCTCTGAACAGACTATTTTCTAGAGAATAACTAGACTGAAAATATAAATACCTCTCTCTTAACTTTAGAAACTTGCATTGCATTTAATCAGGTATCACTGAGGTACCTGTTACAAAAAGTAGTAGTCTATTCCATCTGCTATTCCTTTCTTTGTCTATTTGTATTTTTCTGTGCATATATCAAAACTGTCAGAAATTAAAGAAATTAAAATAAAGTTTAAAAACAAAATTAAAGTATTACTATTCACTTGACAATAGATTTAAGTAAGACATCACCAGTGTTTGAATGGGTCAGTGTAAAACCCTGTCCAAGATGTAGCTCTAAGCCCAAACCAAAAATGTAATCATCATACTCCAGAATCTACAATAACTCATATCAATTTTAAGGATTTTTGAGCATTTTTGCACTATGATGCTAAAATAATATCCTACTGTTAAGATGGTCATGTTGCACAGTGCAGTGAAAAAGTGCAGTGAAAAAGTGCAGTGAAAAATTGCACGACCATTTATGTGATTTTTATTTCAAGCATTTATTTACTTCTCACACAAAACTCTTTAAAAAAGAAAAAAGAGAGCATGTAAACATGCAACCCCTTATCTCTGAAAGGTGTTTTGCTGCATATGTAAAAGTCTAAATTCAAGTTTCACTGAGAGACTACTTATCATCAAATTCAGGTATAATTTTTCTTACAGATCCAGGCCAGTTTTTAAGTATGGTGCATTGAGCTCACGCTGGCAAATAACAAATGTGCTATGCCGATGAAACTGCAGATCACCCACTATTAGCGTATTAAGCATTAAATTAGTCACTTAAAATACTTAAACTGTGCGAGCTCGACCTCATCAAGGAACGACGGTGTCAAAAGACGCATCTAGTTTTTCAGAAGAATTTAGTTACTACTGTCTGGTGTTTCATTAACATTTACCGTCCGAGGCGACGTCTTCGTCCTGTTTCACAGACGTCTTCGATAGCGTTTCCCTTTTTTACTAGTAGTCTACATTGCGTCTATGGTCGTTACAATGTGAACGAAATTTCGCGTTCCTAGGCGATTTTGACGCAGCAACCCAGGTTAGGCCATTCACACACTCTCAGAAAAAAGGTACGCGGGGGTACAAATATCAAACCATCAGGTACAAAGTGGTTCCATCTTGAAGGGTACAGGACAGAACCTTTGTGATACAATATTGTACCTTTCAAGGTACAAGATTTGGGAAGGTACATTTGTGTACCCGTGTGTACCCATGAACTATGAACCAAGCACTTGTAGTGTATGTTTAGCCTACTTAGCCTTTTATTAGGCCTACTACCTAACTACAGTAACACCTATAATTGGACTAGAATGTTGTGAAATTGGCCTAGAGTTCACTTCGTGCAGAAAGCAGAGTCACTTTACATTTGTAAATGTTGGCTTCATCTCTGGGTCATTTGTGTTCAACTAACAACTTATATCTATACAATAAACAATTCCACATTTACTCTTGTTAAACAAGTGTATCATACAAATAATCATTTTTTAATCGACAACTTGACTTCTGGTTTCCAAGGTAACGATAAACAAAGGCCGTTGAGAAAATGTTTTGAAGGCGAAAAAATACAAAATATGGTTATAATGTCCATGATATCGTTCAAATAGGCTACAGAATTTTTATGTGTTATCGAAGACTTTACAGGGAGTATCTCTGGTGTTACATCTCATCTGTCAAGGATAATGGAAGGAACTCCTCCATCTATGACTTTGTTTCGCGGCACTGGTCTGTAGTCATTCTTATTCGCGCGCAATTTAGCAAGCTGCAACGGTCAGGCAGACGCAAAGAAGAATGTGAGATGTCCCTTCCCGCCTTGACAACCGAGGAACTTCTCAGTAAACTTTGTGAAAGTGGACTGGAGGTGAAAAAAAAAGAAAGAAAAGGAGGTGAGTTAGCCAGCTGATTAAATAAATAACATTTATTACTTGAAAATAACTGAATGATTGTTACAAAGATAACCTTAGTCAGCGCGCTAACGGTCAACTTTGCTAGCTGATGCTAGGTAACTTAACGTAGTAGTGTTCTTGTATACAGCTAATTGATCGGCCCACTCGTTTGTATTCGCTTAATTGCCGCATTTAATCGCTTATTTTCCCACTGAAAATGAATGGGGAAAGTTTTAGCTCTAGTGGTAGGACGACGGATTGCACAAGCGGCAGTCTTTAGTTGGATTCAAGGTCTTTTGCTCCGTGACTACACCTCAGCTGGACACACATCGACTATTTCTTATACAGCTAATTGGTCGGTCCACCAATTTTTATTCAATTGCCGTTTTAATCGCTTATTTTCCCCATTGAAAATGAATGGGGGAAAGTTTTAGGTCTTTAGTGCTACGACGACGGATTGCACACAGCGGCTGTGGATAGTTGGATTCAATGGTCTTTTGCTCCGTGACTACACTTCAGCTGGAGACAGATCGAGTAGGCCTGTTCTACAGGTAAGATTCGATTATGCTGCGGCTCAAACACATTCGCATTTTCTAGCGGAAATGCATCTATAGTTCTGACTGAGCTGGCAAGCTAATGGCTTCATCCAGTATCTTGTGCTTTAGCCAGCTAACGAACGTTAGCTCAGAAAAGATTAACTTAGTTATTTACTAGTTATGATATAGACGTAGAATCAGTGTTAATTTTGGCAGGTGACTTTGATTTAGTCTTTTGACTAAAATACATATTAATTTTTGTCATATTTTAGTCATTTGATCATTGTTAGTTTTAGTCTAGTTTTTAGTCAACGAAAACCATACAAGTTTTCGTCAAATGAAGTTTGTGGTATTTACCCACTGATTTTGCACCTACATTCTTTTCAGTGCGTTTTATTTTCAGTTATTTTATAGCTAAAATGTGTCCACAAGTTCGTTCTATTTTTTTCTTCCGAGAGTAGCCATGATTTGAGTTGCCGAGTTCGATTTCCAGAGGAGGGGGGGGGTTATTGGCTGAGCAACTCTACCAGTATGTATCAACCAATCATAAGCATGCAATATATGGCTGTACGTATCTTGCAAATTGAGTGCATGCATGTAATTGGATGAAGAAATATAGGCCTGTGGTAGTGAAATTGCTTGTCCATTCGTCTGTCTATGACGTTATCTTCTCCTTAGCAACGAAAATGGTAATATATTTCCTCACAGTTGACATTTTAAAAGGTGCATTTTGATTTAGTTATCGTCTCGTTTTTGTTGTAGAAAAAAGTTTGTGACGAACATTTTTCGTCACAGTTTTCGTCGACGAAATTAATACTGCGAATGTTCTCTCCATATAACCTTTTCTATATATCTGTATATATTGTTCTTTTTGTATTCCTGTCGTTTTTGTCACCGTTTCTACTCCCGCAGTTTTTACCAAATCGTTTCCATTGCAGCGGTAACGGGTCAGTCTTAATGCTTTGTAGTGTGCTTACACACAGCTAACTGACCGGCCCACTCGTTTTTTTAAACTGCCGTGTTTAATCGCTTATTTTCCCATTGAAAATGAATGGCGAAGGTTTTAGGTCTCTAGTGGTGTGACGAGTGTTTGCATATAGCGGCAGTAGGTGGTTGGATTTAATGCTCTTTTGCCCCGCGAAGCGAGTCAAACCATGTAAAGTCAAGGAAACGTCTATCAAAAACTGATGCTGTGGCGCAATCACACTTGCATGTTCTGGCGGAAATGCATCTCTAGTTATATATAGTAGTTTAACTGCATAAATACACTTAGAATTTCCTAATTTTGTTTCGACCTATCCTCAGAAGTAGTTATTCTTTTAAAAATGTTCATTTTTTCCTCTGCAGAATATGAGGTGGATGGAGAAACGTGGTGGACTGACAGACCACATGATTTCACAACTGTTTTTGGGGCCCTTCAAGAAGCAAGTGAATTATCTGTCAGCTGAAGACAGGCATTTGTGACAGTGCTCTAGCTTCAGTGTCTGAGTCGAGGTGAGTTGAAAGATTCAGGCAGTTTATCATAATGGCTGACACCTGAACCTTTTTTTCCAAGGTAGATTCATATATTAAACATTATAATCACCACATTATAGGATAACTTAGGTGTCTGAACGTTTCTCTTGTAACACCTGGTGTAAGACTTGGTTCTTCTGTTTTTATACAGTTGTGCTCAAAGTCCACTGGCGTCATTCCCTGACATTTTTATTGTGCCGAAATTTCCCAAAAACATCCAGACAAAATTAGACAACAAAGAACCATGTCGTAATACTGGATTTTATCGCACCAAAATTGTGTCCCTCAAGAGACCATGGCTCAGTATACAATGTAAGTATTCTTAAAGTAAGCCTCTGTCTCAAGTAGATATGGTGAAAAGTGCTCAACGGTTAAACAGTGGAAAAATAACACGAGATGTCTTTTGTGTCTAAACCGTGTCTAAATTAATGAATGGTTTGTGACGGGTATCCTTCAGGTGAAGATTATGTGAAGGTTGCCAAGGCGCTTGTTTCCAAATACCCTTTCTTGAAGGATTTGGGGGGGATAGATATGTAAGTATTTAGTCTCTGAAGTGCTCTCGACATGCTTTGGTGATTCCTGATAATGCTCGATGCTCTATTTCAGTCACTGGAGCTGAGGTATCAGTTAAATGAAATGCAACATAACATCACTAACTATGCAAGGTAAAGTAATCTTTGATAACCATTATGTTTTGCATAGCATACTTGGCACATGTAATTAAAAAGGAAGTTCAAAACGGAATGTTCACCACTTGTGGATGAAGAAGAGGTTAAACGATGCAAAATTTGGTCATTGCAAGGGCAGGTCCAAACAGGCACCAAGCCAGACAACATCAACTTGTGAAACAAGATGTGAAGTGGTATGTCTAGAGTGTTGCAACAGTATCTGCTGCAATGGTCGCACTTCAGGTAGCATAGCATCCCATTGACCAGTCTGCAATCTTGTGTGTGTGTGGGTTTGTACGCGCACTTGTATATGGCAGTATCATGAAACTGAGGAAGTTCCTTTTGGTGAAGACGCTGTCTCTGTTGATGCCCACGTAAAAGTTTTGCAAATGCATTATGAGTGGACTCGACCAGATGGTGCCACTGTGGATGGAGAAAATGAAGCGCACATTTCTCTGGAGAAGACGTGAGCTACTACATGGAGGAATGTCTGCTGTTGAAGCGGCTTGCAAGTACCCCTTCCTGAAAACACAGTCCGGGCTATGTCTGAAACAGTTTGGTGCTTTGTACATTATGCCCTTGAAAATAACACTCTCACAGTCCTCTTTACGACAAAAAGTGTTTTTGGACACATTTTTAGTAATTACATATCTGACATTTTACACAGAAAGAAACGTATTAGTCAGTATGTGAAAAAAGAGCTTGGAGCGGGTTTCCCTGTTTTAAAATATAAAGATTTTATTTTACACTGATCACTGATTAGAATATATTCAGGCTGATGCATCGTTAGTACAAATATGGACTTTGGTTCTGCTATCGCTTTATTGGCTTATATTTTACTCTTTTATTTGTAGTTGTATCAAGAAATGGGACGGATCTTCAGAATCACAGATTTAAACCAACGCTTCCGAAAGTCGTTCAAAAGTCTGGTACCCTCTGTGCTGAAAGCAATCCAAGGGCAATCCTGTCTGGAGAAACAGTACCTGGATGCAAGAGCCGAAGCAACTTCAGAGGAAGTAAACGGTATTTAATCACAGCGATATTAATGGTAGACTCCTATCATATTTTGTGTGTTTTCTCTGAAAATTATGTGCTTCATGGGGAAATTTTTCCAAGCACTGCAGGTAATGTGACATTGCAGGAGTTCCTAGTGGTGCATGTGTGTTTGAATGGTTAAATGGTGTGATATTTAAAAAGTTTTTATTTTAAATCTGGAATCATTCAGCATCACCAAAGGAAAGTTTCAAGCTTTATCTCTATATACACCTAATCAAAATACTTTTGTGATGCTTTGTGATTTACCTTATTTGCCATAATTCATCGATTGTATTTTCCCCTCTTCTCTCACTTTTTTAATTGTTGTTTTGGAAGACATAGAGTTTCGAGCAGCTTTGGTGCTTTTGCCAACAATTTTCAGAGAGAAGCTTGACAACTACATTTCACTGAATGAGGTAAGTTTACCCTTCATCAGGAGCCTCTTACCATTTCAGTGCTTATTTGAGTTGGAAAGACTTTGTCACAGATCACCAATCATGATACGTTCTAGTTGCAGAGTTTAATAGGATGATCCAAAAACATATACAAATCCAAAAACCAGGTCAATCAGGGGCAAAGAAAATCCAATTTCACAGAAAATCCAAGAGATGATATCCAAACGAGCAGGCAAGAGAATCAAAAAACCAGGATAGTCAAAATTGCAACATGGTTCAGTAATGTTACCAGAAGAGAGCACAAGACTTCGCAAAGACCAGGGCAAAAACAGAGGTTTAAATACACAAGACTTAACTTGCTAACAAGAGACAAGTGGGCAAGGGTCAATGAAACAAACCAGGAAGTAAACACACATACACAAGACTACTATCAAAATAAGAGTTCGTTAGAATTCTGGGAAGGGGAGCGTTGGGTTTTGACAGACTTAATATTGAAGGTTGAGGGAGGATATCTTATGTGATATATATGTATAAAGCAAGTAATTTTCATGGATGTTTCATATAAGAGAACATCTTAGAGAACTTGTTCCCTCATCTTAATTTTAATGATATCCACATTGAATGTTTCTTTGTTTAGGGAGACCCAGCCACACCATACCCCACCGTGCAGTTGCCTGGTACAGCAGACTGGAGACTTGTCTTCAGTGAACAGAGACTGGCTGCAACTGTCAAAGTGGATAGAACTGAGGTCTGCAATGCGGTTGGTGTGGAAGATCGTATTCTCTCAGCATTTTGCACGTATTTTTTCTACCACCTGAACTACCCTAGCCACAACAAGAATACTCTGATTTTCCTGCAAAGACATGTCTTAAACGTGACTGAGCCACTGCCTACAGTTGTCGTCAGGGCAATTAACATGTTGGTATAACAAAAAAAGGATGCCGCGCCCATATTCTTGTCCAAAGTGCTCACGTAGAGCTTTCACATTACTGAAATTGATTCATCTTATAGGTTTAGTTCATGCTCATGAGCCAGGTTTTTCCATCTGCTGTGGCCTTGATGATTGTCAATGTACGTTTACAAAATATGAGTCTTTTAGGAGGCACATATATCGGAAACATAAAAAACAGGTTGTGACATGTCATGAATCGGATAGCCATAAGAATCGCGAGAAAAAGAACGACAACCATATGAAATATAGCAGTAAGTGGCGATGGTGGCCAAATTATACAGTCATAGCAACAGCTAAAGGGATTTGGGCTTAAAACCACAAAACCACATAATATGCCCAACCCACTTGCTGAGGTATCAGCAAACAAACGCAAATATTACTGTTAAATTAATGTTCATGTGTGTCTTTAGACCATACAGACATCAGTGTTGTGATTCTAAATAAAACTAGAAAGAAAGAAAACCGTTTCACATGTAAATGTCAAATGCTCAATGACTGCATACACTAACAGTTTACACAACACATGTTCATGTAACCTGCAATAGTACCACAATGCCTTTTGTGTGCACAAATTTTCTTTATTTCCATGCAGGATGCTGAATTGCACGTAAGATCTCATTTTCAGACATTGCCCTTACTTTACATTCATAAAGGACACAGTTTTGGCATTTAAGTCAATCAAAATCAAATTGGCATCTGTGGCCTGGCACTCTCCTGGTTCAAATCTTCTCTCTCAGAGAGAAAGCAGTGTGTCCACTACAATAATGTGACATCTGAGTACCGAGAGCTTAACTGTGGTGTCCCTCAGGGGTCGGTCCCTGGCTGTGACAGAGGGCTCTGTCTCAGGCCGCGGGCGGCGTCTTTTCCCCACAAACTAGCCACTTCCCTCAGTTGTACTTTGTTTGTTCGTGTTTATGTCCTGTTACGTGTACGCCATTCATACATATCTATAATACACATATTCCGATAACATAATGCGTTAGCTTCGAGGGTGCACACTTGAAGCGCGCAGCAGGTTACCCGGTTTCATACACACAAACATTTCCAATTCACGTTCACAATCTTACAGGTTAAAACACCCCACAAACACCCTAAATTACACCTAAATGTTTGTTAGCGTCTTTACTGTTTGTTTTACCGTTACCATCTTTATCATGTTACAAACACGCACAATTACTCATTGAAATGTTTGGTCCCATCTTTATTGTACTTAGCGTTTGGTTTAAATGTCTTTTGTTTTGTTATAGGATTTTGTTCGTTGTCTTGTCTTCCTCCGTTCCTCGTTTCCTCTCTCCGTGTGTCTGTTTGTCTGTACTACAGCGGGGTACAACTACCGGTGCAGGGGAGGACCAAACAGAGCTGCAGAAACCCAAGTTCATTTATTTGGTTTAGCTGGAGTGGCGCATGCGTGATGCCCACGGGGGAAGGGGCCACTCCAGTGAAAAGGGGTTTTTCGTTCGAGTGTGATGATTTATGGAAATTATGGAGATAGGTGAAATTGTGAATGTATAAATTATGTGTATAAAATGTATATAAAAGTTGTGGTAATTCTGTTTGGACACTAAAATTATTAGGATGGGCAATATTATTTTTATTTTTAAACAGAACAAATGTGGTATGTTCTGGGGGAGGGGCTTATGAATGAAAAGAGGGGTTCCAATCATTGTATGTTGAGGGAGTCAGGAGAGTGACAGAGTGTAGCTGTGGAGAATTGAAGTGAGTGGAAAGTGAAATTGAAAGTAGCGATTTGTTTGTTTATTGGTTTATTTATTTGTTTACCTATATATATTTTTGTTTGTTTGTTTTTTGTGTTTTTTGTAAATATATATACATTTTTTTTGTTTCCTGTAAATATTTGACATTTTGGACATTTTTCTTCACTTTTCTTCACTTTGGTTGGAACTGGGTTTTTTTCTTTGTTGCACTGTAAATAAAACACCCTGCACCTACGTGCTATTTGCGGCGGAGCCATTTTTTTTTGTTTATTTTTGGTGCATTTTTGGGCGACCCGAACCCCTGTTCGGTTTCACCCTGCCACACTGGCCCTCTCCTATTCTCTATTTACATGCTCCCTCTTGGAGACATTATTCGCAGCTATAATATTAGATTCCACTGTTATGCTGATGATACTCAGATCTACTTACCAGTCAAGCACAGTGACCGCTCTGAATTGGCCAACCTTGAGGCGTGTTATTCTGTCCCCTTGCGTGCGTGTCTACTGTGCACGAACTGACAGATAGATAAACACTCAATGTAGAGAGGCTTGAATGAAGACCCAGGCGCAGAAGTAAAGTTCATCCACTTTTACTTGTATTTCTTCGGTAATCATGTGCTTTCTCTAACACTGATTTTTGTGAAACTGAAATAACAATAAAGAAAGCATTTAATATCAAGCTGGGACATACAGTATAAAACAATTAAGAGATCTGCTACAGACAGAATGTAAAATGCAAATAACGTAAAGAAAATGATACAGATTAACGCTGTATAGCTTAGGCTATCATTTGTACTGCTGAATACGAGAGCGCTAACGACTGAGCTAATGTAACAGTACAGCAAACACAGTGGTGAGCTGCTTATGTTACACAGCATCACGAAGTGTATGCGATCACTAAATGTGCACACACATACAACTTAATAGTGTAGATGAACAATGCCACTTACAAATGAAGCTTCTCCAAGGCTTAACACAAACAGAAAGAAAGATTGTTTGACAGAACCGTAAATGACCTCTACACTAAATGCTGGAGACAAAATGGCAGAACAAAGTGTGATGTCAGAAGTCACGTGCATGAGTCACGCCAATGAGGAAGATGCCGTCTCTTAAAGTGACCTCACTTAAGGCAGCTTTCCTCACTGCCCTAAGAAATGGCTGGTAGGAGGTGCTAAAACACAGAATGAAGTATAACATGACACGTGTCTTTGTGCCATTAAAAATTGGATGTCTACAAACTTCCTGATGCTTAACGCAGGTAAGACGGAAATGCTAGTCATTGGTCCCCCTGCGCATAAGCATCTTTATAATAATCTTACATAAAATTTTGACAACTGCATTCTCTCGCAAAATTCCACAGCTAAAAACCTTGGTGTGATTTTTGACTCTAGTCTCTCGCTTGTCACTCATATCAAGAACACTCCCAAAACGGCCTTTTATCATCTCCACAATATCGCCAAAATTAGGCCCCTACTATGTATCGCTGATGCAGAAACCATCGTTCATGCATTTGTCACGTCTCGCCTTGACTACTGCAATGTGGTTTGGCCGCCTCTAGTACCAGAAGTCTTCAGCTCGTCCAGAATGCAGTTGCCAGAATCCTGACCTGAACTAGGAAGTTCCACCATATCACTACCGTCCTGGCCTCCCTTCACTGGCTCCCAATTCACATGAGGGCTTTTAAAGTCCTCCTATTAACATTTAAAATTCTCCATGGGCTTGCACCAGCCTATCTTTCCGAATTAATTACACCCTATGACAACCCCCCACCCCCCCGCACCCTGTGCTCTTAGGATGCTAAATTATTATTTGTTCCAAGAGTTAAAAAGAAGTCCGCTGGCCATCGCGCCTTTGCCTACTGCGCACCCTTTCTCTGGAACAGCCTACCTATAGAAATCAAAGAGCAAACTCTCTTGCTACCTTTAAAGCCAAACTTAAGACTCATTTATTCTCTATCATATGAATAGCATAATTTCAAACTGACCATCCGGTGAGGCTCAGTCTCTGCCATAGTCTCTCCTGGCATAGTTTAGCCTAGTAGCTGCCGGGTTAGATACCTCTCATCTTCTCTCTCTCCTCCCTCTCCTCTGCTTTTATCTTAACCTTGTCAGTTTTTGTTACTAACCTGCTTTCTTCTCTTTGTGTGAGTGGTGCGCCTACTTCCTGGATGTGGCGCCTTCCCTTGGCCGGCTGACTGACTTTGTGCCCTGCTGTCCCTGGCCCTGCTCCCCCCGCATGGCCCTGCTCCTCCTGAGCCCTCCACAGCCACTAGTCTTGCAACATTCATGCTTCTATAAAATTATTTTCCTTATTTCATTTGTTAAGTGCTGATACTCAAATAATGCTCTCCTTCCCTCCCTCATCTCCTGCATGGCTGTGGCTCATCTGTTCCAGCATGAGTGTCTGGTTTGAATGTGGCTACTTTCTTCTTAGGTGTGCCCCCCCCCCTTCCTCCCTCCCTCCTTGTCATCTCTCTCTTCATCTTCGTCCTGATGGCTGCTGCAGCTTCGTGGCTTCCTGCGCTGCTGTGGCTGTGTTGTCCACCCCAACTGAGCCCCATGCTGTCTTGTCATTCTTTAACACTAGTTGTATTTTCATTATTGCTGTGTTGTTTGTAATTTGCCCACTGGGTTGGCACCTTTTGCACACCTGGCTGGCCTAGAAGGGGTCTCCTCTCTCTGTGGTCCTTTTCAAGATTTCTCCTCTTTTTCCCTAGCATCTGGGTTTTTTTGAGGAGTTTTTTCTTGCCCGCTATGAGGATCAAGTCAGGGGGTGCCACCCTGCTCCAGTTGTTGTAATCCTGTGGGCATGTAAAGCCCTTTGAGACTGTAAATAGTGATATTGGGCTTTAAATAAACTTAAACTTGAAACTTGAACTTGATAATGTGCAAATTCTAAACATTTTGTGCAGTTTAACCTTCCTGAGCGAGTGTGTAATGAACTACCACACCCCTCTTGAGCCGCGTCACACTACATGCAACGTTAAAGATTGTAAAGTTAGGAGCACATTTGCAATATGGACAAAACTATTGTGTACAATAGGTTTTTATTTGCTACACTGTATATTCAACGTCGTTAACAATTCATTGATCAAGAGAAAATATAAATAGAAAAGGTTACACATCATAGCGTGAGGTCATTCATGACATACCTGGGACAGCAGCGACTTGCCTTTCGAACAAAAAAAGTGATGGCCCTAAAGCGTCAGCTACATAAAGTAAACAGACTTGTCATTCTCCCATTGCTTAAAATGGTCATGTACTAGAATAGAAGCTAATTTAACAATCCATATCACAATAGCCTAAAGACGTGGTTTTAAACCAGCTAACAGTATAGGCATAGTTCGCAGTTAGATATTATAGCAAGCTAATCTTACAGTCTCAGCTGTTTCAATTTGCTGTTAGATACCACAGCAGCATAATGTTACAGCCTCAGCTGTAGCTTACGTTTAAAGCACACGGTCGGCTAGCATAACATGCTAATCGTTCTTTGAACTATATTAGCTTTAATGATCATACAATCTGAATTTGATAGTAATTAATCATCCATACATATTGTGTTCATTTGAGACAGCAGTGTTTCATATTGAAATATGCTGAGATTAGAACGACGAGTGTTGCGGATCATGACATCAGGATACATGGTCATAGCGGCAGCTAAAAGGATTCGAGCTTATTAACTGAATCATTTTTACGTAAACCAAGCAGTCTCCCAAAAGCGGTACCACTAACAGGTGGGCTTTTTTATATTAACCGTAACATTTCCTTTGTACGCACGCGTAAATGCATAGGCTTAAATGTATAGTGAAATGCATTGGCGGAGCTAATTCCACGTCTTGAGGCGGAATTTTCCTGTGCCACGTCAAACATTAAAACAGTTTGTCAACCTTCATCCCAATCACGAAACTAACACAACACCACAATTAACCGAGGTAACTGTATACGATGTCTGCTTCTCTTAAAAGGCCACTCGGAGCTTAACTTAATTTAAACAAACATGGCCGCTCCTCTTGTCAGAATGTTTCAAGTGGTACATCATTACGTAGCCACCTCAATACGACCCCCCCCCCCCCCCCCCCCAACTCATAATTTGATTGGTGAAACATCCTGACACTCATCAGACTGGTCAAACGGGTCACAAATCTGGTCAGAGTTACCCAAATTCATCCTTTACCCATGGTTACACTGTTCAGCGTATCAAAAATTCCTTCGCAGAATAGAATCAATACACCCATGACTTCATGTACACAAAATCTTAAGTGAATCCCATGAACCGCCACGGAGCATTATAGCCGAGATGGATGAAAAAGCCACTCTTTCTATTGCCGGGTGGTGGCGCTATACCAGGGTGTCACATAACCAGTAACCTATGACGTTTGAGCCGTATCAAACAGCATGGAGAATTTATGACGCATTCCTGTTTGTGTGGTGAGACTTATAAAATCATTTTTTCAACACCTCTCAAGATATCACAAATCCCTCTGCAATTTAAAATCTACAACATCTTGATATACTACATAGGAAATCTGATATGAATCCGATGAACTGTCTAGGAGTATGTCAAAACGTAACACGTGTCAAAACGCCAAACTCCATAATAACTCACTTCCTGTTGGGAATGACTAATACAATGTAATTGCAAATTTGTTTGTCCTGGGGAGACCCACATGCTTACAAAATTTGGTGTGTGTAGGTGAAACTACATGCCGTGCACAAGACTCGATGCCATATGGGGGCACTATGGAGTCCCCGGGCCACACCCAGAGCAAAGCTTCCGTCTCTGAGTAACTGTCACAAGCACTGTTGTGTGTACCGAATTTCACGAGTTTTCGCCCATGGGAACCACTTCAAAATGGCCAAGTCTTGAGGAAAAAGAATAATAATAATAATCTTTATGAAAACAATAGGGCCCCCTCCGGTGGACACTGGGGGCGCAGCATCTTTTGTGCTCGGGCCCTAATTAGCAGAATTTATGGTTCACTCTTAGCGAGTTCATCTACTGCCAAACACCAAACGTCAATAAACTGACTAGCAGCGATAACTGACATGCTTGCACTCCTTTAAAATCCCGCGGGGCTATCCAATAGACATATAAGATTATGTCTGATATTCCAAATATTCTGAAACGGCAAATATTAACGCCGTACCACGGCACAATCAATGCCAGCCCATGAACTCTTAGGCTCGAATTTCGCTCCCATACAACCTGAATGAGAACGAAGCGAAATTTACTGCAATGGAAGTGTACTAAGGGCTCTACGGGTCAGTATGGCAAAGTCAAGATCCATACTGTAGGGCAATTCATACTGGTGTACTTTCAATACTGTTTATACCATCCACCCCTAATTGCTATGATATAATTCCTCCCCGGAGATGTAAGACGTGCAAACTGTGTAGCTTGCGGGCCATTGTGTCACACTGTTATTAGCTACTTAGCTAGCTATGCTTCGTATGTTATGTATGTGTGTGTTTTAGCTAAAGTTTTTGACTGACCTGGTCCCTTACTGGTGATCGTGTTGCTTATTTTGCAGCATTTAGCTCCAGGCAAGAGCCTGTCTCTTTTTTATTCTCTCCCTCTCTGCTCGACCTTTCCTTTTCGTCTGACCATGACGACCGTCCATTTCGCCAGGCGACTTGTCTAAAATGTTATTGGTGGAGAAGCAGGTAGACGGTTGCTATGTGCGTCGTCAAGAAATGTGATGACATCATTTTTGACACTGTGGTGAGATTCAGAGTCACCCCTGATGCATGGATTCTGAGAGGTCCGTCAACTCATTCCTGCTTGCTATATTATCACTGGTCAAGTTAACTGTTCATGGCAGGCCAAAACGACCCTCAGGCCACCGGGATATATGTGAATATATGCTAAGAGAACTGACGATCAACCCTCTTAATATATGCCAATAAATATAACTGAGCTGTCTCTTGGTGACACTCCTTCGCACAACACACGCCACCAGTGTGTGTTACCTCAACTAAGAAGAATAGGAACAAAGTTCTTATGCAAAAAGTTAAGAACTTATTATTGTTATTATTGTGTTTTCTATAAGTAAGTCTCTGAGTGCATCCTTTGCCCAATCTGTTGATCGCTAGTGTTTTGACAAGACCCATAAGGAAGTGAAATGAAAAAATACACAGAACCACATTATTTTAATTGAAAACATTTCTTTAATATTACTCTGCTGTATCCCTGTGCTTCATTCTTGATGACCTGGTCAATGAGCTCAGCGACAAGATCCTTGCCTGAGCTGTCAACATAGTCCGGCATCCTGGGCCCTTGAAACTCAGTCGGACAGCTTGGATGTTCAGTCCTCGAGGGGGTTCTTTGGAACGGCTCTGGCTGTAATGAAATTTTGGTAACAGGTGTTGTTAACACCTGCACCGGAATCCCATTAACTGCCAGGTCATGAGAGGCAGAGGAAGGCCTCAAGTTCTGGTTGGAATTAGTGACCACCTCGGGACAAGGGGACACCCTTGTCCAAAGCAGCACATGGCAGCCATCTTTGAAAGAATGGCTGCACTGTTGATCCTCTTCTTGTTTTCAGCTTTCTTGACACCTGACCCATCTTCCGATCGGAGATAACTGAACAAATGCCTGACAAGCGAAGAGCCACTCCTTTTATAGTCTCAGCTGCCTACGGGAGAGTGAGCTGTTCGACTCAGTCAGACAGATCGGATGTTTAGTCCTCGAGGGGGCTCTTTCAAACGGCTCCAGTGGTAATGAAATTTCGGTAACAAGTGTTGTCAGCAAAAGACCCTCAGAAGCCGACTTCCCATTTGCTGCTACTAACAGTGCACAACAAATGCAATTGGTAAGAGCATTTCAGTGGAAATCCACTGAACGTAAAATCCACGTACTCACTCTAACACATCCAAACACCATTTCTTATAATTATCATACTAATTTACCGCTTAAAGGTTTGTAACCTGGCCATAAGAATCACAAGAAAAAAAATTACAATTACATGAACTCAAACACAAATCGTAGCATAAATGCCATAAATTGGACTGTGGAAAGTGATGCTTGATCTGTGTAGTGGGGAGGCAATTGTCTCAAAACCACTACAGTGGCGCTGCATTAAGACTTCAAGTTGAACTTGCTTTTTACTAAATAGTGAACAGGAACCTTTGTGACTGTACACGGATTTGGTGACAACATTCTGTTCACCTGCTGCCAAACACCAAACTCGTGTGGCACTGTAGCTGTCATCTGAGTGATGACAGAAGGAGCATGGTTCTCAAACACTGAGAGCAACATGGTTTGCTTCACTTGGTAAAGTATAAAGTTGCGTTTTAATTTCGCTTCGCTTTCCTCGCTCGGGCTTTATCGCTTGACTGAAAAATGAACAAGCGAATTCACAGCAAGCATTTTTGATTACACCAATCAGATTACACTCAAGCAGCTTATCCTCCATCTTGACTGAAGAGAATTCTGGGAAGGGGGCATGGCTTCTAGCCCTACTTGAAGGTGACTGGCTTTCATTAGATGAAATTTCCCCTCGAGTTGAACATTTTTTAACTCAAGCAAACGCTCATTTCACCCATTTCGCCTTGCTCACAGTTTCCCAGTGATTAACTCCGCCCATTTGCCTCCTGCCATTGATTTTTCATGCATTTGCATCACTCGCAAATTTCATATCGCATTTGGTTAAAACACGGCTTAATACACAACTTCACTTTTGTTAAGCTCTTAAGCAACCTTTTGGACCATAGCCATTGAGTTGAAATGACTGCTTACTTCAATTGCCCGTATGAGAGCGCTGCGCCTATCAATAGAAAATATCATTCTATTCATTCTATGATAGCTATTCACTTTAGCCTACGTGGTCATTGAAAACCCATTGTGTATGAACTCGTTCCAATGGAAAGACAAATTAAACGTCCATTTAATAGCTACGTTACACACAGCTAGCTAGCTACAGAAATGTTAGCTAGCTCACCTCACCAGTAATAATCTCACTGGTCACGTTACTGTTGTAACTATGTGAAATATGAATGAAAGACTCAGACCCAAAGACCCGTGTTTATGATTCGTGAACAAATCAGCAGTTCCTACACTGAGAATATGAAGCCGTCGTATGACAATTGAACGAGAGAGTCAGACCCGAAGACCTGTAGTTATGATTCATGAACAAACAAGTCGTTCCTACACTGAGAATATGAAGCGGTCATGTGACAAACGAACAGAAGACTCGGACCCGAAGATCCGTAGTTATGATTCGTGAACAAATCAGTCGTTCCTACACTGAGAATATGCGGGGGTCATGAGACAAGTGAATGGGAGACTTGGACCCAAAGACCTGTAGTTATGATTCGTGAACAGATCAGTCATTCCTACACTGAGAATAAGTAGTGGTCATGTGACAAGTGAACGAGAGACTCAGACCCGAGGACCCGTAGTTATAATTTGTGAATGGATCAGTCGTTCCTACACTGAGAATAAGTAGTGGTCATGTGACAAGCGAACGGGAGACTCAGATCCGAAAGACCCGTTCGTGAACAAATCGCGAACAAGCCTGTAGCTGTCACAATTCAGATGAATGAAATAAATGGGACGCATGCACTGCCCAGAGAAAAATTAACGAATCATTCACTGAGACGACTCATTACTCCCGAGTCATACAAAAGATCAGTTCAAAATGAAGGAATTGCTCATGAACGACACATCACTACAGTGATGTTGAGATCAATGTAAAGCTGTTTAAAAAAATCATGTCCATTTTCATTAACTTAATATACAAAATTTCATTGTACACTCCCATGTATCTCGTACCGTAATTATCGTCACAGCACATTGGTTAAACAACCCTAACCGCCAGGCAATGCCATTCCTCCCATTACCTTTCTAAAATTTTGACCACGGTTCAAACATTTCTCTGGATTGCTCAACCTCAGTCATTAGCCTCTGCTCATCCATTTTGAAATTTTTAGTGGAATGAATTCAAGGCCTCATGTTCTCGTGATTGTTTCAGCGTTTTATTTACAGTCACAGAGGACACTGTTAACACCACCTTACCAACGACAACAAAACGGAACACTGCATAATGTTAAATTACGTTAATCTCTTTACCATGCGCAAATAGTGTATAACTTAACTAGCAGTACTAGTTGCTAAGCAACAGTGACTATAACAAGCTAATCAGATCCAGTAGCAATAATCATAAGGTGAATTCAGCTACATTGGGACAGTTTTTGTAATTCTATCTTGTGATCGTGTTTTTGTCGTCAATTAAAAAAAAAAAAAAAAAACTATGATACATTTCTGAAGTCCTCAAGGTGTCTGCTTTCTTTATGTGAAGAAATTAAGTGTGTATGGTATTTTTTTGCAAAGCATGGCTCACCATTTTGTTGTAGTTGATACAAAACTTTTTCAGTGACATGTTTGATAATTTGGGACAGCATGTTTGGTGATTTTGGACAGAGTTGCATTAGCATAATGTAGGCCTCTAGTCTTGGTGGTTGTGGCCAGCGTTGCCCTGCAAAGTATTCTCCTCCACTTCCAGCTCCTCGAAAGCTGATATGTCCTCCTCTGAGCTTTCACCTTCCTACTGTCTGGCCCTCCTCTACCTGATCTCCTGACAGCTCTAAGTCTGGTTCCCCTTCTACAACTCTGAGTAAAATCCGTTCCGCCTCACTCAGCCCTCCGCTTCCTGAAGTGTGGAAAATTCAGCTGTCCACTACAGAGGACCTTGAATAAAAGTTGTGTTTTGAAAGGGTTAAAATAATTGTGCATTTCTGAAATCTTACTAAAATGCAGGCACTCATTTTGAAGAAACAATTTGACTATTCGCAACAGAAACATAATATCTGCAGATAATTGATCACTTACCTCCCTTGTTGCCATAAAATGTGGAAGATGCGATTCCCACCATTTTGAAAAGAAAGTCCATGTGTTCTGTTAGCCACACCCTCACAACTATGGCATCGCTAGAAAGCCCAGTGAGTGTCATTATCTAAGCCGCTTATCCTAATCAGGGTCACGGGGGGTGCTGGAGCACTCATAGGGCAAAAGGCACGGAAACACTCTGGACAGGTCACCAGTCCATCGCAGGGCAGACACAAATTCATGCCCGGGGGCAATTTACTGGCCGAAAATCGAACCCAAGACACCCACTGCGCCACCGTGCCGCCCTCTTGACAGCGCAGCAGGACTCAAATAGACTGCATAAATGGTGCTTTACTTAGAGGTCTCACTCATGTCCCCCACAGAGGATAAAAATGAATTGCCGGGTCTTTGGAGGTTTAGGAAATATCACAGAATATATAGGCTAATGAGTCTGGCATACCCCAGAATCCATGACTAAGCTAGTCGACATCAGTAATAGTGTCTAAGTTAAACGATTGTAGCAAATTACTAAAATTACCATAATGATGCCATATTTTTTCTTGCTCCTTTTTCATTTGAAAGTTTAAGTGCAAAGCATTCCGTGAGCATGTTGCTGTACAGCTCGTCCAAAGTTGTGGCTACGCAGAAGCAAAGAGTTGACCTAGGATACCCCATTCCCAGAAGATTGCCGGTGAGACATGTCCAAGAATGTTCACACATGGCACGAAAATCCTGGAAAGGCAGGATGTGACGTTGGCGTAAGCTGCGGCCACAGTGTTGGGTGAACAGATGTCGTTTGGCTGACAATATTATTAATTTACAACATATTTTGTAAACAGCTGATGTTGTTACATAAGAGAAAGTGTACAGAAAGACTGAGGTTTAAAAGAAAAATGGTTGTCGATATATTAGGGAGAAGCAGAAAGTTTATGAGAATATGAGAAGCATGGATGAAGCTGCTAAATTCAAGGCACAGAGATACTTCATCAGCAACATCATCCTCTTATCAGCTTTGCTCACGCTTTCAGATTTCTACAAGGCATTTGGCACGGTGGAGTACAATTTTATCTCCCAGTATTTTGGAAGAAAAAAGTGGGCTTGAGGGCCTTTTTTTGAAAAGCCATGAAAACTTTGTATGTAAATGGAAATAGCTTTGTTATTTTGCAACATGATACTTCTAAGTGGTTTGCATTAGGGAAAAGAATGAGGTAAGATGGCCCAATATCCCCTTATTTTTTTCTTCTTGCTGCCAAGCTTTTTTGTATGTACATTAAAACCACATTTAAAACATTTTTGTCACAGAACAAGAGGTAGTTAGTATCCAGCTAGCTGACTATACAGCTCTCTCTCTCTCTCTCTCTCTAAGGAATGCTACTCTATAACTGTTATTGATTTTTTTCACAAAACCATCTGGTCTTTGCTTAAACGTCAAGAAATATGAGCTTTAAGTTGTTAAAGACTGTCCTCCGTTAAGGAGAGGGTGATCTATTTAGGTGTCACTGTGATGAAAAAACAGAGATAGGTACACTCTTAAACCTGATGTTGAAAAAACACAAAAAGGTTTAACTAGTGGTTGTGAAGAGATCTCTTTTTCAGAGGATGAGTGCTGCATACTAAAACCTCTTTTACACGTGGTTTCAACCATAAATGTTCCCCCAGTTTTCTGGAACATGGTCATGTGTGTATGCAAGCTGGAGTCTAAATTCTGGAAAACTTTATCCATAAATTTTGCGGGACCAGACCTTGTGACTTTTCCGGAAAAGCTCTGAATCGATTCAAGTGTGAACAAATCCTTTTTAAAAAATGTATTTGCAGAAGTGGAGCAAATAACACAGAATACAGAAAAATAAACACAAATCAAACAATAAGGTGATTAAAAGAAAGAGAAGAGAAAGATGTATAAATCATTGTACAAAATATTCATAGAAGAATATTTCCGAATTCATTACAAAAAGCCAGTGTTTTTCAGCTTTTTTGTTATCAGATAAATGGTTGGTTTTAAGTGTCACTGCTTATATTGCCTCTCAAAGACCAAGTAAAAAGATTTATAATTATAACACTGACTTTTGGAGCTTTGCTTAATTTCATAACATGATAAATACCCAAAGATGTACATGCCAGTGTGGAAAGGCCTTTGGCATTTCAGAAACAAGTCAGTAGTCAGTGGAAATTTACAAGGTACAGCATAAATACACACACACACACACACATGCATGCACGCACACACACACACACACACACACACACAGATAGAGAGAGAGAGAAACACAGAACAAAATCAACAGAGTTCATAAGAGTATATGTGTGTATACACATCCACTGACTGTGCGCTCACATATGCACACATATACACACGCACGCATGTATACGTGTGTGTGTGTGTATGTCTTTATACATATTAAATACTCTTTTGAATTTGTGTGTGCATGCGCACGCACACACACACACACTCACACACATATATCCACACCCTGTAAAGCTCACCACCTTAGCCCCTAGAAAGGGGAGTTCCTGGTGTAAAAACAAACAAACAAACAAACAAATATATAATGTTCCTTATAATAAATAGATATGTATTCATATATAATATATGGATTTTATGATGTTTTATAATGCTATATATTATATTTTAGAATAAATATGTATTAAATGGTTTATATACACATATGTAATAGTAGAACACTGATAAATTTCCATTTCACCGCTCCATCAGTTCATAGGCATAAACGCTCTTCTATTTTGAGCTTGTGCACATGCATGTACATTTGAATGCCTATCTTTCTTACTTTTCTTACATGTGCCATTTCAACTTCTTTTTTTTTTTTGGGAACACGAGCGCTCGTAGGACCCCGCGATTATAGTCTAACGCACGCAAAATAGCTTGTCTGACGCAGATGTGGGCGTGGTGTAGAAACATAGTTTGCATTGTCAGAGTTTGGCTGTCCTGTGGAACTGGTTTCTGAAGTCTTTAACGACGAGGGAGTAACAAACTTGACGTCTGTGTATTCTCACCTAAGCGTAGCGGACGTCTCTGTGCTTGTAAGTGTTGGTGGTACATTATATCTGCTCTTAAATGTTTGTCATTTAATTTTCTTGTGTCTCATTTTGGCTGTCCGCCTTTGTTGCCAATGGAGAATATGTTGTTTTTCTTCTTATACTGAAGGGGTTTATATTTTTACAACGAGCTGTACAACTCATTAGCCGGGCCTGTAATTCAGCAGATATTACCTTGTATTGCACGGCTTGCTTTTAGCTCGTGGTCGGTTTTCGTTAAGTTTCGGATTGAAAGCTTACTTGAAATGAACACTTTTAAAGAACTGTGCTTGCCTTTCTTACTTCGTGGATTGGTGTTCAATGGAGCCAGCGTTGGTTGCCCGAATGGAATTTTTTCATGTATCTCATTTGTTTGTTTTCCCGGAAAATCAGAAGTCAATATGTATACAGAAGCGAGATACAAGTTGAGACTCTAATGTAGTTTTAATAGTCTTCGATGTCGGATCGAACGTACAGCTTATGGAAAGTGGTCCATAAATCGCTGAAAGGGATGAGTGACGCAGCTTTAGCCATTCTGATACAGAGCGATGAATCGCACGCAGGTAGTCTGGTCACATAATATAACAGACTTCAAATAATGGCTGAATGTATTTCAGTGGCACTGTTATCAACAAAAGAAATACGTTTCGGAGTATTACACAACGTGTGTTTGTGATTGTTCTCTCTCTAAGTCTAGTCTTTGTGTGTGTGTGTGTGTGTGTGTCTGTGTGTGTGTGTGTGTATGTGTGTACAGGCTCTCATCTCTGGATCCTCTGCATCACAGTCAATATGTTTCTGGCTAAAAGACTCATTGGTGGAATTCTGGATGTTGTAAGGTGGGGATTTTACACTGTAAACTGACTTTTGTGTACACATAATATGAAGATAATACATAGAAATACACATAAAACAGTAAGCAATACACATACTACACATAAAATGACAATTTATCCATGATAGATGATCTGTAACACAAACTCACGCTGTCAACTTTAATTCTGTGATTTTAACCAAGTTATTTGCTCATTTGTTTTCCCGTTATTCGTCATAGCAACATCGATCCCTCCCAGTTTGTTCCCTCTGATCCCGTAAGTTGATGATACGGTCCCACTTGTGACAATTATCAACATTTTGTAAGTTTTGTATTTGAATGTCAGTACGAGGGAATTTGTTTTAAATAATTGTTGTCCTTTTGTGGTTTCACCGAATTGCACAAGTTTGTTTGCTGTGTTGGATGCTTGCTTTGGCTTGTTAAGAGGAATGTAGCTTACACAGTATGCGCTCTGTCTGTCCTAGCCTCCACCCCAAAGACCGCTGGCTTACGCTGAGCAACATGAGAACGAGGAGGAGAGACAGTTTCGCAAAGTGTTCCATCAGCTTGCAGGGGATGTGAGTACAGCCTGTTAGACACATCCTGTCTGTGGCTCTCCCCTACTCTCCAGTGTTTCCTTATGACTGGACATGTCTTTGTTATCCTGTGTTAGGTAGGGGTGTGTTTTGTCTCAGTCATGGTGTTGTTTTTCTGTTTACTTGCTCTTTGCGAACAGGCAGTGGCTCATAGCTCTTAAAAAAAAAAAGCAAAAAAAACCCATGGCAGCAGAGGAGTTGGTGAAAAAAAATAAAATGTGGTCAGAGTTCATTGTCTTGGTCAGGGGTTGGGTGTATTGTACAGTGACAAGCAAAAAAAACAAAGTACAACAGTACTGCTGGAAATCAGTTTAACAGAGGGTTTGTGATTTTTAGAAGTTATGGTAACTTTTCTGCTACTTGGAGAACAGGTTATGGGAGATGAAAACATTTTTCATTTTCTAGTGTAGACAGGGCTGTGAATGTGGAGAATATGTCAGTGAGAATACATGTATGGTGCTTGCTTCAGTAGGAATGAGTTTATGATGGATAGTATGGTACCTTGCCCAAGTCTCAGTTATGCGTTTGATGATACAGTAATACTGTTTTTGGATTTGTGCTTTCGGTTGTGATGCTGAGTTTGACTAATGTCAGTTTTGACTAGTGGAAATTTTTTTCTAATGCTTATGTCTAAAGACAGTCAGTGCAGACGGTCTATGAAACTATGAGCATGTTTTGCAATAACAAGGCCTTTAATATCTCCATCTGTAGTGCATTAAATGCATTCCAAACCCCTCCCTCCACCCAACACCCTCAACATTCCTGCTGATTCCAGACCAGCGGTTCACATACCAGCCCTTCCCTCCACCCCACACACTTGAAATTCCTGCTGGTTCCAGATCAGTGATTTACATTTTGTGCACTAGGGGGCCCTGTAAAAGTTACTGGTCCCTGATCAGACAACAGGGGTGTGGCAGGTTCCACAATGCAAGGCCACTGGAAGCTCCTCGGGCAGGAAGTGGGACTGGTTCATCTTCTTCCACATTCCTGCCGTTATGGTGCAGGGCGTCTGAGCAGCTCTGTGTGGTTTGCCAGTGTGGAAAAGTCCAAGGGCCCGTAGAGAGTGACTCATAAAAGGGTGTGGAGGCCTATTCAGCTGAGCAGTTATCTCACAATCTCATTCTCATCAAAGGGTGGGGAACCCCACACCTTATGAACCATGTATGTCTATTTTTTTCATTTTTAATTGACACAGGGGCATTTTTAAGACCAGTGTGAATTTGACATATACAGAAAATAGACTGAATTTTAGGCAAACTTTTGTTGACCTGTTTTTCTCTTCTTTGTTGTGTCACTGTGAATACCACAGAGTTTGGATGAGTCAGATCTGACACAACTCATGTTTGTACTCACTTATCGTACATGTACACAATCCTCTAAGGGGTTTTGGTTTCTTTTCTTTGGGTTTTGTTGGAGAGGGGGCCTCACTTCTAATGCTAGTAAGTTTATGATTACTTTTAGTTTTCAAAGGTCTCTGTGTGTGGAGACTGGCTAATTTGCACACATAATGACACCTCCGCAGTGGCTGATATGTAATGGGATAGCACTGTTATATTTAACATGTAATCACATGTTAATTGATGGAACATATCAGATTCAAACTGCAAATTTAATCTGTCAGATGTTGTAACTCCATTTAGAGAACAGCAGCACTAAACCACAGTTGTCTCACATTTTGCTCAATACAGGATATGGAGGTGAGCCCCAATGAACTGATGAACATCCTCAACAAGATTATCTCTAAACGTAAGCTTTTTTTAAACGGAGTTTATAGAGCTATATGAGGCTCTGTCAGTTTGTTTAAATGTATGTAGGTTTTGTGTGTGTGTGTGTGTGTGTGTGTGACAGAGAGGGAGAGAGAGAATATTACTTTGGGCTCTGTTAGAAATTCACTCTCTCACCAGACTGGGCTCTAACAGAGGCTTTGCTACTGTTAGAATCACAAAAGGACAGTTTAGTGGCTATCTCTGAATAAATGTTTTTTCTGGTTGCTGCCGCTCTTTTGGCATTAAATTACCCTCTTAAAAAACCCACAAAAACCTTCTCTCTCTCTGTTTACCTCGACATGATGTTTGCTTAGAAAACCGTAAACATATCACTCAATAACAGAAAGATATTTTGCTTATGTCAACCGTAGATGGCGACCTCAAGACAGACGGTTTCAGCATCGAGTCCTGCAGAAGTATGGTGGCAGTAATGGATGTATCCTTCCGGAAGGTTTTCAGTGGAGGCACAGTCTTATGAGATCACATAGTTCTGTCTTTCAGACACAGTTCATGCAATGCTGTGTTTTCATAGAGTAGGCTGTTGGCCATTGGCTTGGTTTGTTTTTCCTGTTTATTTTTCCTGTTTGTTTTTTTTTTCCTTGACTTTTCTCTAACAGAGTGACTCTACTGGAAAGCTGGGGTTTCATGAGTTCAAGTATCTGTGGAATAATATCAAGAGGTGGCAGGTGAGAGAGCAGCGTGGTTAACCTGCCAAAAATCTCCAACTCAGATTAACAGGAAAAAAAAAAAAATCTTTACAAAAATGAACCATTAACTTGATTTGTTTTTTTAAGTCATGAGCAGCAAGTCTGTCTAAGTGTTATATTTAAACCTATCTGGGAATTGTAATACGTTCTTCAGGCTAATAAGTGTTATGTAAGCAACTTGTAACTGTCAGCAGTTAAATTCTCTTGTGTTTCAATGTTTTTTGATCTTGTTGATCTAGGACAGATTTTACTCTACTGGGTGTTGATTTTTCTTCACAGTGAAAGCAGAAAAGATATGGGCTACATGCACAGGAAACGAAGCAAAAATGTAAAAAAAAAGAAGAAGGGAAATAGTTTCAGTATTGGGTATAGGAAAGGTCATTCTTTCCTGTGACTTTGCCAGCCTTTCTTTCTTAAGCTAACATTTTGTTTTTATTCCAGTCACAGCTATTTTATGAATGTCTGAATTGTGTTCACATACACACAGGGGATTTACAAGTCGTATGATCGGGATCACTCCGGGTTCATTAGCTCTGATGAGCTGCCTGGTGCTTTCAAGGCAGCTGGTGAGTACACTGACCACACTCAGAAAGGCCTTTCTCTCTGAGTCTCACATCGGCCTCTCTGATTTTGAGACGTTTACAGATCAGCATAACTAGGCAGGTTGACAGAGCTCTCTGTGACAGAATTTATGGAACTTGCATTGACTCCTAAAGCTGTGAAATGATAATATGTGTGTGTTGGCTTTACTCTCTATCCCTTGAGACAGAATAACCTGAGATACATGTAAGAGCTGTCCTGCCTTTACATCAGGAAATGAACTGTAAATGAGTGGAGGATGGGATAGGATGTGAGACGTGCTGTTATGAAACACATTCTGGAGAGTGTGTCAGACATTCAGAATCTTGTCCAGAGATGTCAGTCAGACCAACGTGTTGTCTGTTTGCCTCATCCTCCAGGCTTCCCTCTCAACGACCAGCTCTTCCAGATGATCATTCGGCGATACAGCGACGAGAACGGCAACATGGATTTTGACAACTTCATCGGATGCCTGGTGCGACTGGATGCCATGTGCCGTACGTTGGACTCATTTCTGTCTGTTTCCCTGTGCGTAGTTATTTCAGGCAGTGTTTTTTTTCCTCATCCAAAGCCACTGATCTCTTATGCATTTTCAGGTGCTTTCAAGACACTTGACAAGGACAACAATGGCTCTATCAAGGTCAACATTCAGGAAGTAAGAGCACTCCATTTATTTAAACAAAAGATGAAAATGATCTGTAGCCAGTAGTAATATATACTTTCAAGGCCAACACAGATCACTAGATACAAGAAAGAGTGTTTAAAACTCAAATGGTCTGAAGTACTTGAAAGTCACCTCATTGCATGGTTGTTTTGTTTCTCAGAGCAGCAAATGCCATACAAATTCTCTCTCTCACTCTCTCTCTCTCTCCTTGGTCACGTCTCTAGTGGTTGCAGTTGACCATGTACTCCTAAATCCAGAGGAATCAGCTGTATCTTCTCCGTTAAGTCTTTCACCGAAGAACTTTGTTGGAGCAAAACGTTTCTCCCTTTGTCATGTTTTTATGTACTTACAAGATCGCTTGTCCCGTCAGTTTTAGCCCATGTAAATATTATCAGCTAATTGGCAAGGTCAAGAAGATACAGTACATTTTCACCAGGTGGCAGCTTTGAGACAATGCTTGAATACACTACACTTTGTACACAAAACACTCTCCTGTCACTTAAATTTGTGTGTTCTAAAGTAGAAGTGTTTTGTTTGAATGAGTTGATACCAGTGAACACCAAAGAACATTATTTTAGAGGATCCTCTTACTTGGGGGTGATATAACTGATTTGATTTTTGTAGTCCTAAAGATTGTCCTCCTAGTCTTGAAGGAAGAAGAAATGTCACATTGGAAGTGGATGGAGGTCATTAAATCCAAAAATTCAATGAACTTTGAACAGACTTCATTTCTTTAACCACATATGTGGTATTCTTACAGATTAGTTGTTATGCTAGAATTTGGGCCTTGGTGATTTGAATTGTGCAAATATCCATTTAAATTATAGAATGACAAAAATGGTTAATTTAGAAAATAGGTAGGAGAGCCATACGTCCCGCTTCTCCATTAAAATATTTAGTTTCTCAAGATAGCGATATATTGCCGCTTTTTTGGTGTATTAAGCTTGCTCACCAATAAACTTTATTTGCACTAAGCAAGGGGAAAAAGCACACGTCCGCTTTTGACGTGTGCAGGTACCGGTTGCTAGAGCAACATGGACATCATATTAAGGGGCAGGGTATAATAAGATGACTGATTTTCGTCCGGCCAGTAAAATGTAACGTCGCTGGTCTGGCACTGTGCCAGTACAGCAGCATCGAATAGGAAAATAACTATGAGAAGAGGCGTGTCTTTAGAGTTACCTGAGATAAAGAGATCGAGAAGAGCATGCAGCGGGGGAGATGATGCTGAAATCAGATCAGTGAGCAAACACGAGTGTTGAATGCGCCGCTGCATATAGTTTCTTTGTTAGGTTGACGAATCGGAGACAAGGTCCATCGATTAAGTCTGAGAGTGTAAGGTAAGTTGTTGATAACTGATGAAACTTCTGGCAAACAGTTGATGCGTTCAAGGTTTCCAAAAATATTTAATCCATTGCAAAATATTGCGCAAACTACTACGTCTTTCTGTTTTTAGGCAAAAATGCAACCACACTGTATGAAAATTTGTTGTTGTTATTGTTTTTCATTATGTCAATGTGATAGCCGTATTTGCAAATTTTTTAAACATGCGTTTTAAATAATTATATTCCAAGACGTTGTGTGCGTGTTGACGTCAGAGGTAATATGATGAGCTGTTTGTTTTCAATGAGAGAACTCAACAAGTCATATATTTGCATAAGCAGACTATTAGTTGAACACACGAGCACATTGTTAAGGGAGCGTTGGTAAACAGTTTTAAATTTGTAAACTGATAACGCGTTGTTCCGAGGTGATGGCTATAACGAATACGGTGAGCAACGAAACACTAAATCCATTTTTACTTTAATCTATTTAATTGGGTCTTCTTTTTTTCCTTTAATTAAACTGAATCAAAGGGAGAATTTCCATCCGAGAGAAACTGTTTTATTGGCGGATTATTTACACGCGGCTAAAGACTGGTTGAATGCTGCCGTGCTCTTTCTGATCCATGAAGACGCAAGCGCTTAATTAGGCGTTTGCGTCCACCTGTGGTTTCCAACCAATGTGCAATCAGGTCCAATGAATTATACAACTAGTTGCTATGCCCTGGGGAATTCAATGTTCTGAGCTATGGACTCTGCCCTTTTCTGCTCAGACTCATTTGACATTTGAGGGTCTTAAATGTAGAGCATGTTCGATTTGTGTGCTTGCTCTTGCAGCGCGTTAAATATGCATCAAATATACTTGTCGTGACGTTGATTTTATTAATATGCGTGTAGATATGACGTCATGAAATTGATTGAAATATCTCTGTGAAACATTTTGTATATATTTGTCCAAAAAAAGCCAAGATTATTGGAATGAACAGTAATTCGTTTATGCAGAGATCTCTCAGTGTCAAACAGCGATTCATATTGTCCCAACTCTATTGTGAAGTTGCTTGACTTGGGTATTGCCACATATAGCCATTTAATGAGAATCTGGATATTACATACATACACACACACACACACACACACTCATTAAAAAAAAGCTTGAAAAGCAGAACTTTCTTTAATTTCCTCTCTTGCCAGACTGTGTATTCACATTTTTAATAAAACTTTTCTCATCCTTTTTTTGTTGTTGTAATGTTTACAATGATTTTAACAAACACTCTTCCAGTCTGCGGTAGACGTTGATAAACATCCCCTCAAATCAACAGGATAATTTGGTCACAGAAAATTTTGGTGCCATCACAGCTTGAAGCAATCAGCCCTGTATCTTGCTCGTCATGAGATCTCTGGCTGTACGTGAGCCTGTTCTGGTCTGAGGGCTGGCTGTAGGGGTGGGGCTCAGGGTAGGATAAGACTTGGTTTGCCTGTATTGTCTGACTGGGGGACAGCTGTTGTTGTGTCTTCTTCCAGAGCATTCTGCTTTCCACTGAAAACAGTGAATTCACTTCCTGGCTCTGTTGAAAAGGTGTTCCTGGACTCCCAAAGGATCAAACCACATGTTGGTCTGAAACGCTTCATTTCCAATATGTGGTTCAGTGTGTCCCCGCTTTTTTTTTTTTTTTTTATTCTACTCGGATGTCAGTTTGTGTTTAGAAACTCGTTTGATAAAACAATAGGCTTACTGCTGTAGGCTGTTTTATTAGTCAGTGAGTCTAAATGCATACAGTGAACTGTATGTGTGTATTTTTAGCAGTCAAGATAAACATGCTATTAGCAATCATAGATACTCACTGGCTACACTAAAAACCTGTTCATTTTTAATATGACAGTTACAGTCAATACACTGCAGATAAAAAAAAAAAAAAAAAAAAAAAAACATGACACCCCCCCCCCCACACATGCACATGTGCATGCATATGGTTTGCCTTTTTGGGGGTTTAGCTAGTAAAATGATTTTAAATACTCTTCAACTGAGGTCCATGAGTTGTTTTTTTAATGTAGATGATGAATAATTGAAATGGAGTGTATAGCATGCTTTGTGATGGTCTCTTGATCCCAAAAACACAAGCCCAGTCAACAATAAGCTGTCAAACATGTTCTGCCCTGTGTTATAATGACTTTTTCCATTGCTCTCTATACAGCAGAATCTGTGTAATGGGGGTGTGATGTAACATTTACAGGAAAGAATGAATACAGAATTACAGACTAATATTTACCCAGATCTGACTGAAACACGACTGGTCCAGTTAAAGTAGTGTATTGTATATTCAATAAGGATGTAATTCATAGGGACAGACCCCTCTGCCTGTCTCTTTACAAATGAACAGTGGCTCACAGTGGCATACCGGCCTGCTCTTATCCATTAGACTGAAGGAAAATTAATTTATTTATACTGATGTTGTTTCTCTGAGTAGCAGACTACCATTTCAAAATGCCATACTAATTCTCTTTCTTCCTCTCTCTTTCTTTCTTTTTTCTTCCTTCCTCTCTCTCTCTCTCTCTCTCTCTCTCTGTGTCTTACACGCAGCATGTTGCCGTGGAGAAGGAGGCAATAGCTAGTTAGTCTGTGATTAGTGTGTAATTATAACTGTATTCAGAGGCAGCGTCTCTGAAGAAAATGAGAAGAAGAATCAGATGCTGTGAAAACCTGTATTTTGTTCAGAGCACACAGGGCTCTCTCATAGGGGGAAAGGGATTCTGACTTATTCCCTCATTTGCCATTTTCTTGATGGCAGTGTAAAATGCTGTGTCAAGCTCCACCCCAAAATCTCCCATGATTATTCACTGGTGATGTGATGACCACACTGTGATTGGTTAATAGTATAGTTTATATTTTCAAGCTCATAAACTATTCAGTGATCACTCATGCCATGTGGAAGGGAACTTCATCGTGCATGAGAACAAACCACTTTCATCAGGAAAAACAAGCCAAAACACATGATGAGGTGATATCTCAGACTGGCTGTCTATTTATTAATGTTTACCTTCCCCTCCAAGAGGTTAAATGGACCTAAGCCATGCTGGGAGAATACTGCCCACATGATAAGAGAGTAAGCAGAACACGAGATCACAGCCTTTGTTCTTTGTACCAGTTTGCTCGCAGACACACAATTTTGGATGTAATAGTGGATTTACGCAGTGACACCAGATAATGGTGTTCCTCTTTCATTTGTTAAAGGCTATTACTGGGGAAACTGCGTGCTTGCACCCTAGATTGAAATTTGTAATCAGCTGATGCAGGGTTGATTCAGGGTTGCTTATCTGTTTTGTCTTGAATCTCAAGCCAGTGCAGGGGCATCATGGTTGGACAGTTTGAACTTTCAGTTATAGCTGACCTGGGTGAATAATAATGCCTATATCAAACAGCGATGTACAACATTCCTCTTCAGCGTCTGATCTTTGTGGAACATGAGGGAATTGAGCAGGTTTTGTCGCTGAATCTGTGCTAAATAGACCCCAAACAATCACCGTTCCTTCAACCCCACTCTGATTTCTTCCATTAGATGGCAGGAACAATAACAGGCTACTGAATTTACCTAGCATTTTTATTCAGGGCCCTGGGTGAGTGGATGATAGTTGGAGGCAGCTGCTTTCACACAGGAACCAGACCTATGTGAAAAACTCTGCACTCCAGTTTACTGTCAGTCCCTCATTTCCATGGCCATGTCCTTTACTTCAGCAATTTTCTGTATTTCCAAGCTGTAGGTCTGGTTGGTGCTGTGTTTTCTCATCATGTCCCCAGAAATGGGAAAAGTCTGACTGCTTAAATATGCCCTGTGAGCAGCACAAAGATTTTTAATAGTTTGACGTGATATGTAATTAATCAGTGTTTCCAGCTGTAATACTGAGTTTTAAGGCTCAGTGGTTTTAACCCTCACCTAGTGTTTAATGAATGGTGTGTGTGCAGTGCTGAGAATATGGGAGGGGACAACTCTTCCCGGAGCCGGATTAAAACCTTCTATGTTTGTTATGTCCACATGTTCCTGTACTTACCTTATCAGCTACACTGTGCTCTGTCAGTCTCACCAGCCAACGATTTGTCTAACCCTGCTGTGGTCCCAAGCTAAGAATAACACCACATTCTTCTTCATCTTTTTTGTCTCCCCCTGACGCTTGACACAGAGGCGCCCCCCCCCCCATCCCCAAGATGGCAGCCGACTCAGCCGTGAGGTCAGAGGTAGAGGAGCTGCAGAGGAGAGCCAATCAGGTGACAGATGAGGTAATGTCAAAGGTGCACACTTGTCATTTGCCATTCAAAGAAAAAAAAGTAAAAGAAAAACTTTCAGTAAAACTTTCAACATGTTGACTTCTGTTGCACTGTGTTCTTTGCTTGGGGGCTATTTTTTTTTTTTGTTTTGTTTTGTTTTTGGTTCTGTGAGATCAGCCGTAGTGCTTCATAATGAAATGCTGATTATCACCATCTCTATGTTTAACATGAATGTTCTGTACAGTAAGTGAGCACACATAGTAGGCTTATTTTAAGCCGTATGTAAACAGTCATCTATTATAATGAGGGGATTATTTGTCTGTCTGACACTGTAGTGTTTAGTTTAGTTGTCTAGCAACAATGACATCATCTCAGTGCTCTGCTTGCTCTCCCATTGGGCAAAGGTTACTACAGGTCAGTATATCCCCCCCAGTGACACCTTAGCAGGGGGAGCTGGGTTTGCACATGCTCAGTTTTGGAGAGGTAAAGGCTAAGATGTGACGGGTGTAAATCTGACATTTCACCAGGTTAATTGGCGAGATGTCATAATGGTTTTTGCGTATGACAGGCGAATCAGCAGCTGTAACTCAAACAGGAGAACACTCAAAACTATCACCAGTTTGTGTTTGTTACCATATGATTTTTCATTTTTATGTCATTTTTCTGGACAATGTGCTTTACTCATCATAAATATATATTCCAAATCAACCCATGTCATGTCATGGTAGCCCTAGCTAGGTAGGCCTAGCTGTTTTATGTTAGCATCAACAAACTCACATGACTCAACAGCATGGTTCAGGGATTTAGTTCATGTTGCACTGAGAAGATACAGATGGTTAATACCAGTTATAGATAATATAGAACAATCAGAGGAAAGCCAATTAAAAGTTGTTAGAGACATTACAGAGGATCTGAGACAAAGCCATTTTGCCTCAGAATGTGCAGGTTATAACTCTGAACTTCCACAGCATGTGAAGTCATGGTAAATGTACATCAGTGCAAATCAGCTTTGGACTGCCAAACTGGATAACGCTTTCAGCTTTTTCTTGAAGAGCTGGTTTGGCTATTGTTTACACGACAAATTTGTAACTGTCAGTTTGGGTGTGATCTGTTTGAGAAACTGTGAGGGCATATATTCTGTGGAGAGGTGAAGGTTGACCGATGGTAGTTTTACAGATATCAAGGTTATGTTGTCTTAATTCTTGTGTATGACAGAAAAATCCAGACAAGCTCTCTGACATCTCTAGAGTTATCAGTGTTTCTCTAAGGTAACTGTGGACTGTGCGTGGTGGCAGAACTCGAACCCTACACACTTACACACACTGCTTGACAAGTGGATTTCCCCAGTGAATCTCATGGTTTTGTTTTGATTCTGCTTTTCTCTTGTGATTCTCTACAGTCTCTGGAGCTCACCAGGAACATGAGGCTTCTGCTGGAGGAGGTGAGAGACCAAGCCGTCACTCCACCAAATTACTGTAAACACTATAAAATGTCTCCATAATCATCACTTGGGTGAAGCTATTTCATACTTAGATGTGTCTGACTGAGGGTCACATTTAAGCAGTAGATGATTTTTTGTTTTTTAACGGGGGGATGGCCCAATGTTCAACGGGGCAGATGGCCCAGTGGTCACTGACACTACTCCATAGAGTATACAGGGGGATGGCAGGTTAACAAGGGGGATGCATTTTGGTCATTTTGCTAACAAGGGGAATGGCATCCCCCCCTCATACCCCTACAAATCGCCTACTGCGTTTAAGGCAGTTGTGGAGGAGTTCAAACACCCGGTCCAGACCTCTGTCAGTTCTGTCCGTCTTTGGTCTGGACCTCACTGATTGGTTAAGGAGTTTGTAAACCACCTGAGGCTTTCCTCACTGGATGTCCAGGGTTAATTAGAAAGCAAGAAAACAATGGATTCATAGCCATAGAGGACCAAAGCTGAAATAACTTGACACATAACAGACTGGACTATTCAACAATAGTTCATGACAGTGAAATAGTGGCCAGTGCATTTTAGTGCCCTCCTCAGCTCACAAGAACTAAATAAAGGCACAGATTGGTACCACTGCTTTGTTTCTTTTAAAATAGATTACATCTGTAGCCTGCTGTTGTCTCTTACACACACACACACGCACACATACACACCAAGCACAATATTAATCAGATATGGTCTCCTACTGCGTTGAATTGCTGTAGCTACTTAATTATTTTTTGACATTGTAATATTATGGCAATCAAGGAGACAAACAATAGAGGTTCAGCCAGTTGCTGGTTTTAATACGCTTAATGTTTGAGTTTGTAACAATGTTATTGTTGGTGGAAGTAAGACGGTCATCACTTTACCAAGGTGTCATCTGTCATCTGTAAACATCAAACATAAAGTTGTTGATGAACTGGCACTTGAGATGAATAAATGTGTTTATTGATTTATTCTTTATATGTTTATTTTTTGTATGTTGTCTCTTTGTGATGGTAAAATCTTGTTTTATGTCAACAGAGTAAAGATGCAGGCATTCGAACACTGGTCATGCTGGATGAACAAGGAGGTAATTGTGGAAAATTAATACTGGTGTCAGAATGAGTGTCATTTCCATTGTGTAAAAACAGCGCAACTCTCCTCTCTGCCAGCGTGAATGGAGAAAAATCCAAATGTGTGGGGGGTTTTTTTAGTGATCTCATGTTCACAGTCTCTCAGGAAATGAAAGATGATGAATAATGAAATTATATTATCTCTGACTGATTTTTCATTTTTCATTTCTGTCAATGTTATCTGAAAAATGTGTCCTGTTCGGTTTTATTGAGGTCTTTTTAACACACACAAACACACACACACACACACACACACACACACACACAAACAACTGAAAATGACACAAGGTTTAGTAATCTAGTTTCTCAGTCAGATTTGTTTTGGTTCAACTTCACACCAGTTTCAGTCGCAGAGGGATACGAGCCATAGTCACTCTTTCTGAAGTGGTCATAAATGGATGGATGAATGGATGGATGGGTGAACGGATGCAGTGTTTTATTGATCCCAGAATGAAACTGTCTGGTTACAGCAAACAACAAATGACAAATAACAAATGAGCGGTACCAACTCTAGAAGATACTAGAAAAGTAAATAAACATCATATTTAGACCAAATTAAATCATACTATACATCCAACACTCAGAGGTCAGCAAACATTTGCTGATATTTGTATGTCTTTACGAGCACTTTACATCTCACATTTACACAGTTTGCAAAACAATTGCTTCTTGGGATCTTTTTATTTGTGATGTTGGCATTATGGTAGTTCGGCAGTGACTCACCTGAAAATTCACCCATAGTGACTCACAGAAAGAGCTGGTCTATGTAAGCCCTGACACAGAATGATCACCTCTGGAAACCCCCATCAAGCATCATTAGAGTCGTCTCAAAGCAGCGAGTTTTGCCGTCTCCTCTCCTAACAGCCCAACTGACCTCACATGGTTTTACCTTGTGGTTGTATTTACTGAAAACTGCACCAAAAAAAAGACCCCAATCCTACTCTAGTCCGCAGTACTTCAAAAAAACAATCTTCTAGAACGAAAAAAAAAACACCCCTATTTTGATCCTGGATTTCCCATTACAAGAGCAAGGACAGTGGAGTCATGCACAGGGTGTTCATTCCATTACACCATAATACAAACCATCAGTACATGACCTGTTATTTTACATCTTCATCACATCAATTAAATGTCATCAAAGTCAAGCGAAATGATGCAGTACTGATATGGCTTTTAACTGAGCTTTACTGAGAAAATTTTAAGGCTTTTTGAATTTAATTTTAAATGTATATTTTAATTGGAGTGTTTATTCTAAGGATACCTCATCTATCCTTACATTCTTTATGTATGTATGTGTGTGTGTGTGTGTATATACATACACACACAGACATATATATATAAACGTATGTGTATCAGTGCATGTGTGTATCCACTAAGTTGACTCCCCATGCCATATACACACTCTTCCCCTGCTTTTGGCCCTTGACTGGGCAGAGCAACTGGATCGTATTGAAGAGGGGATGGAGCAGATCAGCCAGGACATGAAGGAGGCAGAGAAAAACCTCACCGACATGGCCAAGTGCTGTGGACTCTGTGTCTGGCCATGCACCAAGTAGGTCTCCCTGCCCTGGGGCCTCAGGTTCCCATCATCCTCCTCCGGCCCCGCCCGAGGCTTTGCTGAGTTTTTGCCTCTACCTCCTGGTTCTCCCCTGAGACCATGCACCATTTTCTCTTGCCTTTCATTGGTTTTCATTTTGTTTGTGTGAGTAGAGGTGCGGTACTCCCTACTTTAAATGGCAAGATGTCCACTCGATGCCTATGGAGACAATATTTGGAGAAAAATAAAGACTCAAGTAGACCTCTACTCACCTTAGATTATTTTTTCCTTGGACGTGTGTGCACCGTTTTGATGTGTGATGTGTATATTTCATTTGATATCATCTGATGTTTTTCTTTATTTTGGAGATATCGTTATGTTTTGTACTTGCCCAGTTTTGAGTAGCTGCTGTAGAAAAGTTGCTTGTTGTGCAGTACAGCTTTTTTTTCTTTTTCTTTTTTTTGCAAAACACAAAAAACTGTAACATATTTCAACTTCATATACCCACCCCCACACACCCCCCACACCCCTGCCCCTTTACTCCCCCCCCCCCACACCCACCCATCCCATTCCTTGGCCTGACTTCCTGTTGTCCAGAGCAGTTGGAGCGGATTGAGGAAGGTCTTGACCAGATAAACCAGGACATGAGGGAGGCTGAAAAGAACCTCACAGACCTGGGCAAATGCTGCGGCCTGTGCTCCTGTGAAAAGTATGTGGGGGAAGGTTCCAGAACCTTGGCTACGCGCATGTCTGTGCCTTGCATGAAAACAAAGCTTGCCTTTACACTCTTTCTCAGCTTCAGCTCGCTCTCAGGGTCCGCTCCCTGACCGCACCAAACCCTGTCTCAACGCTCAAGTTATCTAAGGGGAGGCATATTACGATGCAGGATCACTGAATTAGCTGGATGAACAGAGTAGATATTGTTTAATGCACAGCATGTGTTTTTCTGTAAGAATCCTTGTAAACAAATTCAGCATTATTCAGTCATAATTTTAACTTTCTTTCACGTAAGGTCAATCTGAAGTAATTTTGTGTCATTTTGATGCATTACCATCTATGTTAGCTGTCCAGCTAATTCATGAATCCTTCTGTGACATACTCCCTGTGACAAACATATCTGTGAGTGTGAGGATCTGATTGCCTACCAAACAATCATGGTGACCTCAGTATCTATGCAGATCAGATATAATATCAGATACTTTTACCTGTTGAAGAAAACAATAGGAATATGAATATTGTCCCAAATGGGAGAAGCAAGTTTATGTGATTTATGGGAAAAAAATACAAATTAACGTCTCCCAGCTCTGCCACCCATGGCCCACTGAATAGCAGATTGTTCATGTAGCCCTGACACTACAACACTTAGATCATCATAGGTTTGATGACTAGAGGTTAATTCTGGTGTGTTGATGCTGGGCCACAAGAGAACTGCGGAAATTAATCAGTGGGACTGAAGTTGAGAGACCCTGACTTTAGATACTTTAAAGTTTGTGAAAGAAACAAACATTTATCTGTCAGTCCAATCTAGATGTTTATATCCATCTTAAATCAGCTTCCAAAGGAGACTGAAAAGTAGTCCCGGCTAAAAAGACAGACATGGTATCTCTTTCATCCTCTGTTGCCTTATTGTAACCCACTCAGGTTGAAGGACTTTGAGGCAAGTGGAGCCTATAAGAAGGTGTGGGGCAGTAACCAAGATGGCGTGGTGTCCAGTCAGCCCTCCTCTCGTGTGGTTGACGAGCGGGAGAGGATGACCATGAGCGGGGGCTACATCCGAAGGTTGGAAATGCTCACTGGCCAATCAGAAACATCCAATCCTTGACAAATCTGCATAACTGTTACCCCATGTCCATTATGGTTGTTCTTAAAAAAGTTTCATTTGACCTCAAAGACACTTGTCTATTTTCATCTCTATTGACTCCTCCACAGGCAAATTTCTTAATGCTGTTTTCACTCACTTTTTGGATTCATTCTTGTCCTTTGTGTGTGTGTGTGTGTGTGTGTGTGTGTGTCCACTGGTCAGAGTGACGAATGATGCTCGGGAGGACGAAATGGAGGAGAACCTGACCCAGGTGGACAGTATCCTAGGCAACCTGCGGAGCATGGCTTTGGACATGGGAAATGAAATTGACACACAGAACATCCAGATTGACCGCATTCAGGGCAAGGTCAGTGTTTTTAAGCAGACTTTCTCAAATCCAGACCCAGTGACTACAGTTTGTTTTTGATCAAATCCAAAATTAAGAAAGATCATTCAATTCATTCACTAATTAAAGTCCCCAATCTTTTGGATAGTTGAGCCAGTTTGCATGTAAAGAAGCGCAGTCCTTAAGAATAGAAACCTAGCAGTACTGTTTTAGGTGGAGGAAAGTCACTATAAAGGTCACTGTAGGAAGGTCACTTTGTAGGTCACTATAAAATCTGTTTTATGATGTGCCATCCCAGAGTTTGAAATGTTATTAACACATATTTCCCTATATTTTTACAGGCTATTGTCAACGAGTCCCGCATCATTGAGGCCAATCAGAAAGCCCACAAACTGATAGCAAGATAAAAACAGAGATGTCCCTCTGTTTCTGCTGCCCACTCTCTATTTATTCTCTCACTTGATGTTACAAGACATCCTCTAATGTACCTCCTTTCTCTGTAAACCATCTCTGCTCCAGGAGCAGCTCTATCAGACGCTGAAATGTACCAAGTGTTACCTGAACACATTCTGAGTCTGTATGAGCTTCGTTTCATTCCACTGCTGAAGAATAATTTTGTAAATTAAAATATATCAACAACCTCAACTCAATATTTGGCTGAGCTTAAAGGCCATTCTGATTACATTTCTGATAAAGGAGCATAGAGTCTTAAAAATACATATTAAAATGAGACCCAATATGAAAGCCAACCAAACAAAAGAGCTTTCGCTTCATATGAAAGAAACAGACCAATTATGTTTTTTCTTTCTCCTTTTATTTTAATTTCTGGTGTATATGTTTATCATTATTGTCAATATATTATAGAATTTCCTGCGCGTGTCCGCTTACTTTTCTCTGCTGCTACAATCTGGACCACTTGTTTTTCTTTATTTGTTTATATTATGCCTTCTATTATATTAACCTTGGGACCATACACGTAAGGATATGGGGTATGTAGAAAAGACCTGTGGTGTTTTTGACAGCATTCTGAAGTCTTCATAACTTCGTCGTTCTGTTTGGTCTTAGCATGCAGTATATTATTGCCTTTAAGCTCTGATTAGTTTTTTTTTTTATACCAGAATGATAAATGTTAACGATTTTGATCTGTTTATTGGATTTTGTTTAACGCATTTACCTGCTGGAATTAATGCTCGTGCTTTGTCTTTTCACTTCGTATTTCTGTGACTGAAATGTGTGCTATGGCTACCTTATTATTGTTCTTTTGACTACGTCAAGGCCATTTTCGTTTTATGCGTAATAATATTCCTTTGTGCTGTCAACGTAGGTAGATGTACTGTCAGGCCACACGAAATATATTTTTCTTGTAGAGCAAAGTGATTTAAGCTACGCATTTCTTAAAGCATGTCAAGACGAACTCACCGCTGCCATCTACTGGTTATAAAGCAGATCTTATTGCAGATCTAACTTGCGTCGTCATACAAGGCAATCTCAAAATGGAGACTTCAAAATAAGACTACCTTTTCATTGCCACCCACAGGCTACCGATCTACCAAACGTAAAAGTCGGTCAAAGGGTAGAGACCAGAAACAATCATCCGTTTTTGTCAGTTATATAAAATCCTGTGCATTTCGTTGGGTAACTTTGTGTGCTTGTAAGACAATGAGAAAAACACTATTGTCCTTTCATTTAAAATGAGAGACAGATGGTCAGACCTTTTTCAGCAATTTCAACAGCCATGTTTTGCCGTGATAATTAGATCCGTACCTCCAGTCCATTGTTCATTCGTTTTTATTACAATTTACTGCTCCAAATGAAATTATTGCGCTAGAATGAGCTTCTATGATATTTGACTCGATGTAATGATCTATTGTGACTCATCTCTGTATTGCTGTGCTGAAATGCTAAGTGCAGATTGGTTTGACCTGCTTTCATAAGAACACTTTAAGGCTACGGAAAATTATCAAAGCAGAAAGAAGAGAAAGAAAAAAAATTGCAGGCTACTCAAATGGGTTCTGCACACAGTGCTTTTTTTTATTAGTCCCTGTGTGGCCTTTCAGTACCAACTGAGACGGGTTAAATGCTTAGCTACCTTAGGTCTTCTGTACATATTTAGCTCTTGCTATAAAGTGATCTAGATTTAGACTGGAGTGTAATTAACTGTGCTACATGTACAGTTCGTTTTTGACATTGATATTCATGTATTAAACTTTTATTTCATCCCTTTTGTTTTGCAGTGTTTGGTGGTATCTGTCTTGGTTACGGAAACGTGTTTTTCAATGTTCAAAATTACTGTGGAAATGAAGTAGTGAAATAAAACGTTTTGTCTTTTTTCAATTGTTCAGTTAATTTAATACACTTTAGAAGTAAACTACATTACAAATAGGAAATTATACTTTATTTCCAAAATAAAGAATAACTCCTTTTGTGTAAGTAGTTTGTGTACTAAGTCCTTGCGTCTGTGTCGTTAAACCGATTCACGCATTGTATGGAATGCCAACGTTATTTTTTGCGCTGGTGTGCGTGCGGATAGAAGAAAAAATCTGTAGCTGAGCTTGCGCGACTCAAGCGATTCTCGAATACGAAGTTTCTCGGGTAGAGTGCGCCGACATAGCAGAGGACAAATTCGTCGTTTCACTGGTAATTACCACAAAATATTATATGGAGTTTAATTTTGTGGCTTGCAGAATAGTTTTTCCCTTTTAATACCTCTGTAGTGACGCTAAATTTACATTGTGTTAACATTCGTTATTGTATTCTAACAGCGCAACGAACATAGATAACGTTAACGTAGTCTGTGATTAGCAAGCTAGCCTAGTTAGCTAGATAGAGGCAACTAGGTTATATCCGTAGGGGAGGCTGTTACGCACTGTCCCAAAATAGCAAAGTATGCACATCCCAAAGGGTCACCCAACACATAACGCATGGTTATCTATTCACGATAGTTTGCCGAGTAGCGCATAAATCAGCGAAATAGCGTTTAGGAGTCAATTCTTGGATGTCTGGTTGCAATGGCGTTCGGCAGATGTTTGTGACCTCGATGTTTCTCACGTACAGCATAGCTAACATAACAAAGAACCAGGAAGCGTCTCCGCACTGGCGAATCGATGTGATCATTCATCGCAATTAGATGCTATGGTTAATTTAAAGAAGAAGGCTCCTGAAAAAACGAACAGTGAATCTGGTTGTAATGGTTTGGCCTGTTAAAAGAATATGTTTTGATAGTTTGATCACGCGGAGCCTGATTTCAGTTTGAATTAATCACCATAAAGACTTTATTAGGTTTTTAATAGGATTTGAAAAATAAAATATCCCAATGTGTTCAAATTTGTTGATGTCAGTTCAAGAAATGAAGAGACGTTGACTGAGCTGAAGCCACAGCTCTAGGCGTCAGAGATATTCACCGATTTTTTTGCTGCTTCAGGAATCAAAGTATTTGTTTGGGTTTTCGTGAGCGATGGCTGAAATCTTTTTTTTTTTTTAAACAACGTTCTTTAAGAATGGATCCGTTTCGGGACATAATTTTCATTATGTACTGCACACAAAATAATTTTTAAATTCACTGCATAATGTGTTATTCCTCGTTCACCAGTTGATTTAATCAAATTAGATCATGCTACAGTATCCATTACAATCATTCCTCCATTACATTTCTGAATAGGTTTAAGCTCTGAGCCATCTCCTTTTCTCTTTTTGTCATCAGCTCTGGAAAAAAAAAACATGATCTCAATGTTGTATGTATTATAACTGTTCATTTTAATGAATGAATGAATGAATTAAACCAATGTTTATCAGTCAGGTGCAGCCCTGGAGACGGAGCTGGTTGTGAAGGGTTGTGGGGTGAAGCAGAGCTGCTGACATTTTGAGGGAAGTGAGGTGGGGTGGGGTGGGGTGCAAAATGTCCGGGCACCCCTACTTTCGGGGACTAAGCAGCAGCTCTGTGCGCTTCAAGAAAAGAAAATCACGCTTCTCCTTTGAAGAAGTCCGACTGCTTCTGAGCGAAGTGAAGAAAAACCGACACATACTTGTGGGTGCGTGTTGTGTCCTTCTGTGATGTCTTTCTGCCACAAGCATGAATAAAAGCAAAACCATGGTTTTAAAGGCAAGATGGATCACAGTGATTATCACAGAAACTGTACTCAAATCTAGATCTTTCTGTTCTGAACTGTGTCTCTGTCTTTTGGGGATCTATCCAAACTTCCTCTGCCTTTTGTCATTGCTTGAAACAGGAAAGTTTAACCGGGGTGTTTCCAGTGATGTGAAGAAGCGTACGTGGGCGGCACTCACGGCTCGCATTAACGAAATCAGCGAGTGTCACCGGGAGATCCTGGAGATCATTAAGAAGTGGTCGGACCTGAAGTGTGACACCAAGCGCAAGGTGGCAGCGATGAAAGCGTCGGGCGCGTCTCCGTCTCGCATCATGCTCGACCTGTCGCCCATCGAAAGCATGGTTCACCAGGTGCTCCAGATGCCTGTGACCGAGGACCCGTCCGGTCTCCGCCCCACGTCAAACCAGAATGACCATAATGACGTCGATGATGATGAAGACTGTATCAGTCCCATAAGAATAGCCTCTCGGTCCGTGCGCATTCCCAATGGCAAGCTGGTTGCCCATGGTAAGGGCAAAGCCTTACCAGCCCCAGTGCCCCCTGACAAACTGGTACCACCTCCAGACATGATGTACAGGCGTGAGTTTTCCATGACCTTTCAGTCAATAATTTTTCATTTTTTCCTACTTTTACCCAATAAGTGTTTTTGCAGTTAACAGATGTATTGCATTACAATATTACTATAACACTTTTTTTCTCAACAGGTAACTCCTCCATGCAAGCAAATGAATTACACTTTGACACATTGGGCACAGAAGGTAAAACATGAATCAACATTATAACTTATTATGCTTGCATAGACGGATGGATGATTAATAATCCCTTAATAGACTTCGTTTTTGGAGTCAGCTGCATGTACTCCAACCAGTGCAATGTTAAAATAGTCAGAGTCAGCACAAAAGCTTACATGTCACTGGATCTCTTGCATTCAACAATATTGACAATGTTACACACGGGTAGTTTATGCAGTTCCTGTTTTTTCTGCAGAGCAAGGTTTGAGGTTCCATGAGCCCTCCCAGGAGCAGGAGATCCCGTCTGTTTTCTCAGACCAGCCAATCCCCAAGGCCGAACACAACCATCAGGTCACCAACAGCCCCACGGCTGAGCCAGGGTGTCTTCAGGAGCAGCTAGCCACCAACGCACGACTCAGCCTACAGGAACAGCAGACAACCACCGCGCTCATCGGGACGCTCTCTCGGTCACTGGAGTCACTGGCCGGGTCCATTCAGAGACTGGTGGAGACACAGCAGGAGTTTGCGCGCGACTCTTTGCGCATGCAGCGCGACACACTCCATGTGCTACATGACTTCTCTGCCAGCGCGCTAACGATACTGCACGACAAGCTCAGTGGCCATCCGTAGCTTTTTGTTCATCTTCTCCCGTGTTTAACAAAACCACGTGTTAATACTCAATCCAGTTCATGACGCCTTTTCAAGGTCATTGGCATAATGATGAAAGAGACAAGCTCAAACTGATTCAGCATTGTGATTCTCTGTGTCATCGTACATATTCACACTCTCTCCCTTCTCTGTACTGCACTGATAAATATAGCACAGCCAAAGTTTCTCTGAGATTTCAGTCATACTGATTATATGATGCATATTCGGCCTCTTTGACGTGTTTCCACCTCAGCCTGTTGGCCATCCTGCACAAACATAAATGAGAAATGCAGTTGAAAAAATTGACAGTACGTACGTTTTGTTGCTGGTGCCTCTGATAACACTAGATGATAAGATTTCCTGTTACATGAGAGTGAACATCACTGGTTTTGTGGTATGTGCTGTAAAGTGTGAAATTTTGAGCACATACATTGGTGCTCTGTGGATCACAAAGAAAACACATTGCCGCCTGTCAACTGGATGTCTTCCGCTCTCCAGGCAAGTTCCACTGACATAGCCAGCATGAATGAGGACTGACACTAAAATCTTTTTAAGAAGTGGACAGTAATAGTAGAGAGGTTTGGGGTGAATTGTGAAGATAATGACACTTTATGTAGTAAACTTAGATCTAGTTTTGAGGCATACTGTATCAACTCCTCTGGTGAAGAATTAATATGTACAGAATGTAATTTAATGACTGAAAGTGTGTGTGCTAATATCTGTTAAATTATGGGGGTAAAGATATAAAAAAAAAAGAAAAAATGATTTATTGTGTGGTAACTTTAGAAGATGACAGCGAATAGCCCTAGATGTGAACTCCTGATTGGCTGTCCCACTTCATTACATGTCAGTTTAGCAATCATCCAATGTTTACTCTAATGACCCAAAGACCACAACATCTATATCTACATCTGTCAGAACCCAATGGATAGTCCACATGCTACAACATTATCTGGTAACAACACATTTATTTAGCTTTTTAATATCTGGTCAGTTTGTGTTATTCCAAAACGACAAGAATTACATTTTATGTTGCTTTTATAAGAATGAAGCATCTCCTGGTGTGCATTTTGATCAGTTTGGTAAATGAACGTATTAACAAAGGCTCTGTTGAGTTGTTGAAAGGTGCTAGAGTTGTGTGCAGCTCTGTGCTGTATCTTTAAGACACAGGTGATGATCGCTGTGTAACTGGATCACTCATGTTAATAAATGATGTGCCTGGTTCTGGATTCATGCTAACAAGCCCCACGACTGTTTTCTTTTTCTGACGACACAAGACAGTCTCTCCCAGACCAAATTTAAGAGTGTTCACACATCCTCCTTACATCAGCATCTGTTGATCTGATCATGAATCCTGAATAGTAAGTACATGGGTCACTTCAGAGACCCATTTGTTTTATTTTGTTTTATATTTTTTGGGGTTATTGGAAAAGACTTCATTGTTTATGGAAACCTTCCTTTGTTACACAATTGAGTGGCACATTCCTTTTGAGTTGCTAATTTTTATGTTTGAACGCCAACTACATAAATGCCTTAAATTTTGTAATCTAGCTTGATACATATCATGTTTGGGGGGTGGGGATAGCTGTTAGCATGTTTAAGGAAATTGAGCTACATTGTTAGTCTAGGTTTGAGCCTGGAAACTAGTGTGAGATGCCAAAAAAGAAAAAAAGGGTTATGTGTGAGTCAGCTGTCCAAATTTCCTCATAAGGCAATGTGGGGAAAAAACATTTTTTAGGATTGATAAGTGTGTTTTTTTCCATAGTGATTACCTGTTCAAGCTGCTTCTGATTGGCGACTCTGGCGTCGGTAAATCATGCCTTCTCCTGCGATTTGCGGTAAGGTGGAAGGGGTTCTCTTTTTGTCTCTCCTTAGTCGGGACTGGATCTGGAAACTACAGGCCAGTGGCCCAGGTCTTTTTTTTCCCATTGGCTCCCCTTTCAGAGCTGTGGGACATGATGTTACAGTGACAAAGGCCATTTCTCAATGCTAGTAGAGTAATTGAGGGAATGCATGCGGTCTAATATTCTTGAATAAAGGGGCCTGACAGACTTTGGTTAATGAGGCAGTATTTCAAAGGCTTGAGTGTAGTACTGTGTTTAGCCTTTTACAATGCTTTGACCCACCCAATCGGGGTAAGCCGCAAAAGGAGGTGTTGTAATTGGATACATTGTTCAGATACTTTGAGAAAGTTGTTATATGACTGCTGACTGGTGATACTGAGTCTGTCAACTTTCTGACAGTCGAGTTTTTAAATGTAATTTCACACTTGTAGATGATGCGTGGACCTGCCTCAAAGCGGTCTTCAAAATGTTATTTTTCTCCACCCAGGATGACACCTACACTGAAAGCTACATCAGCACCATTGGGGTTGACTTCAAGATCAGGACCATCGAAATGGACGGGAAGACTGTCAAACTGCAAATTGTCTGTAAAAATTTTAGACAAATGCTATTTGTTTTCTATAGGTCATTCTCTATTCATTATGACTTCGTAATCTGTTTGTTACTGGTTAGTGTTATGTTGTTTTCTGCACCAGCACATTCAGTTTGCCTTGCTCTGCTTTGCCTTGTTAACAAAAAAAAAAAAAAGGCTTGTGTTACTCTCCCATAGTGGGACACTGCTGGTCAGGAAAGATTCCGGACTATAACTTCCAGCTATTACAGGGGAGCCCACGGAATCATCATCGTATATGATGTCACTGAACAGGTAGATCTGCTCAGCTGTAGGCTGGAACAATGGGACAGACTGTCTGACCCAGCACTGATGTGACCATCTTTGGTTTTAGGAGTCTTTCAATAATGTCAAACAATGGCTGGAGGAGATTGACCGCTATGCGTGTGAAAACGTCTCGAAGCTTCTGGTGGGCAACAAAAGTGATCTGGTCTCCAAAAAGGTGGTGGATTTCACCACGGCACAGGTAATCTCACCATAATCTAACCACGTGGATAAGACTATGTGAACGAGGTCTGCATTCAATGGCTACAGTGTCTAATGGTTTTATGAACAAACTTGTTCAAGTTAGAATGAGCAGATTTTGTGACCAAAATGTCATTGACATTTCATTAACTGTAAAAGTTTCCAGGACTGGCTGATGACATTTAGTTCCTCATGAAATGCTTACAAACTGTATTTTGTGACAACACTAATGGTCATTTTTGTGTGTGGGGGGGTTGTCTTTGATTTGTGAATTCCAGGAATTTGCCACCCCTCTCAAAATCCCCTTCCTTGAAACTAGTGCAAAAAATGCCACCAATGTGGAGAAGGCCTTTTTAACAATGGCTGCTGAAATACAGAAGCGGATTGCAGCAGACAATGTCCAGAATGAGACTGTTAAAGTGGGGTCAAAAATAAACAGTGCCCCTTTGTGGCCTGGAGGAGAAAAGGCAGCAGCTGAAGAGGTCAACTCTTGCTGTTAGTACCACAATAGCGTGGAAATTTTCAATGGTGGACCAGGCCAAACTCCTACAGAACTTCTGGCACTGTCCTAAGTTATTACTCACAAAGTCTTCAAGACCTCAGTTAGTTTAACGTGGTGTGTGTTTGTGTAGAGAAAAGCAAATGTTTTGAGATAATTGTTTCCTGTACCTGTCAACAAACAATATTAGGGGTTATTTGCTTATTTATATCTTTTTTAACATCATAAATTATTTGTGTGTTTCATAATCACATCTGGATGGTGATTTTCTGAGATGTATTTGGCAGTTTGGCTTCTAATGTGTCTTTTTTGCTTATATTTTATTCTGTTAAATAGTTTGATTATTGTCATCATGGTGCACCTTACTATTGTAACAGGACTCTCACATCCTAATACTGAAATACAGCCAGAAAACTGCAGTGAATGACGATTGCTTGACAAAAGATTAAGAAAAGATTATTGAAACAATTTTCTCTGTTTCCCCACTTACAGCAGCTTTGTCCTTTAATTGCTTGATTTAATTGCTGTCCTTTGTCCTTTAATTGCTGAAGTGTAACAGATACTATTGTATAGGCACAATGAAATGTTTTATAGTCCTAAAATGGAAAGCTGACTTTTATTTTGACAAATTCGATCCCTTTACAAGATGGGCTACAATATGTTTACTGGAAACACCTTTCCCACAAATAGATCCAAAGCTCCCGAATAAATAAATTGTTTATTTCCAGCATAAATAAATGTGTTTTGAACATGTGAAAAGGGTCTCTGATTTAAATCTTGAAAAAAGATTTTTTTTTTTAAAAAAAAAAAGAATTGAGCAAAGATTCAAATTGTGTTGTAGTCAACAATTAAATCTGTCCACACACCCCATTCTATTAACACAACATATATCTGATGTGTTATGTGAATTTACGTAGCAAAAATAATTGATTCAGGTGATCAGCCACAGTTATGGGGAATGGAGTAAGTGGCTGATTTTTCAGTGGAACTTAATTAAGTCATCCACTGCCATAACCCATGCATGTCATGATACAATAGGTCGTGTGATATGAGGTGCTGGCATTGTTCTCAGTTTTTCATTGACTGACTGTAGCTTGTCTGTGACTCTCCAAAGTTGTTTCAGCTTTTTTCCTCAGCGAGCATATCTCTGACCACAGGATTGCCGTCGGATTGGTTTTGGGTAGTGGAATGTTGGGGTTACACCCAATGACACGGTGAGACATGAAAATCCCAGCATGAGTGCTGTTTCTGACTAAACCAGCATGTCAACCACCGAAAGGCTGGCCCACACCATCAGTCTGTTCCACCTGCTCTGTCCCCGGATTCGCTGTTCATGCTGTGGTCTTGATGTCTCATTGCTGGAATTAGCAGATGTGGACAAAACTAATTAACTTAATGAGTGATGATCCAGAGCTGGGAGGTACAACCCTGAACCCCAACTTTAACAAATATCAGTTCAGTGGTTACAAAGTTAGTCTTGAGTTTCAGAGTTTAATTTTTTCCTTTGTGTAAAATAAATGTCCACAGACAGTGCATCTTGAGCAAGCTGCTCCTTGACTTTTACCATGGAATCTCTAAGAAAAAAAAAAAGTTGCCAGATAAACGTATGTTAATAGAGCAATCCAGGCACCAAGTGAAGTTCTTTGAGTGTGTGTGTGTGTGTGTGTGTGTGCTTAAGTATGCAATGGAGTGAATTATTCCTGGAAGTGTCAGAAGTTCACATTGTCAGAAAAGTGTCTAACACTGGAACTGCAGAACTTCAATGTTACAATATACAGAACATAAAAGATGAAATCATTAATGTATTCTCAATTTTTCAGATGACTAATAGTAAGTAAAAAGGAGCAACAGTGGAGTCATTTACCACTGAACTTATTGTTTATGTAAAAGCACTGATGTCAAAATCCAAGTTGTCTTGAAATTTATTTCTTATCATGTGTTTTAAGAACGCAGGTTCAATTATTAATTTTTTACTTTCATTTTGTTACAGAAACTCTCACAACTTTGTCATTAAAATCTTAAAAATATTCTGCTCTTGGTCAGGTATGAATAACATAATTTCAAAGATTCGAAATAGATACAGATAAAATATCAAATAATCACTGACCAATCACAGAAAATTTGACCATGTCAAACTCATCATGTTGTAGTGCTGCTACAACAGTGTATGGAGCTCTCTGAAGATTAAAAAAAAAAAAAAAAAAACATTTGATACCCCATGAAAGACCAATCAGAGCCAAGACTTTTTGCTATTCATTTTGGCCATGTTGGCGAGCTTTAGCCTCATGCGTTCCCTCTCCTCCAGGTTCCTTTTGGAGGTACATTCCAGTGTTGAGTCAGTCTCAAATGAGATAGCAGGGCCGTGGGACAGCATGGCAGGAGCTCCCTTCTCCTGAGATACAGTGGTGGAGGGCTGCAGAACCAGCCTGCCTCGCAGAGAGTGCCTGAGCTGGAGTCGGAGGGGGTTGTGGTGGGTGTACCACCTGGCACGCTCTGCCCCCGAGGCTCTCTCTGGCAGGCAGCACAAGGAGCAAGCCGTACAGAGCATACGGAAAATATAGACCCAGCCCAGGTAGTGTAGTTCAGCCAGGTTAAGGACAAAGCAACCCAGGCTGATGCTGAACATGAAGTTTAGGAAGATGGTCTTCTCTGTGGCGCGAGACACGAAGCAGTCGGTCCGAGTTGGGCAGGGGTAGGTCTCGCAGCGGAACAGGTGTGGCACCTCAAATCCAAACAGGTAATACTGACCAACCAGGAATGTGATCTCCAGGATGGAGCGAAGTACCACATGAACAATGTAAATGAGGAGTACATTACTGGACAGCTGGGTAGGATCCTCCCCCAGGAGGTGCTGTTCCACACATTCGTCCTCATGAGGACCAAGTTCTTCACCCTGGGGCCCATAGGTGGGCATGCTATCTTTATAAGCTTCTCTGCCAACCTCCAGCTGCCCCAGATACTCCCCCAGTGGTCTCTCAGCCTCCAGCCGCTTGACTCTCTCGATCTCCAGCTTCTCATCTTTGGCAATCTTGTGCAGTACATAAACAATATAGAAGATGGATGGCGTGGAGACAAGGACGATCTGAAAGACCCAGAAGCGCAGGTGAGAGACGGGCGCAAAGGTGTCGTAGCAGACGTTGTTGCAGCCAGGGTTGCATCGTGTTGCAGGTGAACTTGGACTGCTCGTCACTGTAGACTGCATCACCCACCAGTGTCACCAGCAGGATGCGAAAGATTAACAGCATGGTCAGCCAGATCTTCCCAATCACCGTGGAGTGATTCTGTACCTCTGTCAGGAATCGGCCAAGAATTGACCAGTCCGCCATCCTCTAGCCTGGTGACATAGCACAGGGACAGAGGTGTGATCTGTGGGCTGTCTCTAACTGCCAACTGAACAGTGCAATTAAAAATCTATACCATTATCTCTTAACATTGCATGAATGCCTAATTAATTCTTACCATCTTGAGTGTGTCGTTTGGACAAAGAAATGTCTTAGCCTCATTGGACTGTTTTAAAACTTAAGTCAGTCAAACAAACACACACAACACACAAACACACATGAAAACATATTCATTTTTTTTCTTAAAAAAACTTACTAGTCCGTATATTTAGAAAAAAAATCAGGGATTGTCTCTTTATATGTGCAGGTCAGAAGAATCATAGACTCTATAGCCTTTTGTTAAAGATGTTGATGATTTAATTTTGCTATTTGGAAATATTTTGTTAACAGTTTTAGACAGTCTGTGGCCCTAAAGTAAGAACAGGGCAAAGTTATACCTACAAACATGCATATAAAGAAGATCAACAGAACAGACTACTCACCTTTGAATAATTTGCCTGTTTTTGCCTGAAATCTGACAAAATGAGCCAACATTCAATCTGCATAGCTACATTTGAAGAGGATCTTGTTTGTTAAACGGAATGAACTCCACTAAGCGAGCTGAGGTAGAATGGGCTGACCACACATATTCACTCTCTCTCTCTATCTAAAACTCTCATTGTACTGTATACAGACAAAGACCACTGTACAATGTAACAAAGATTCAAAGGTACAATAGGAGGCAACTTCTCTGAATGTCCCTGAACAAAAAAAAAAAAAAAGAAACACAAATTGTTCTAAAGAACCTGCTAGAAATAGGAAGCGCTGTTGGTTTAAAGAAAAATTCTTTATGCTGTCTACTTAAAAAAAGGGAAAATGAAAATTATCCCAAATATTTTCTATGGTATAAAATGTCAACAAAGAGTCCATCTATCTTTTTAAAAGGTCAACCGCTCTGAACAATAGGTGTGAAACTGAATCACACAATGGATACATAGTCACCTCTGGAACCTCTTGTCAGGGTTTCTTTATCCAAAAACATCCAGCAACTTCTCTCATGGTCACCATAGCAGCACAGAAATATCAGTTATCCAAATAAAACTCCAATTTCCCAGACGGCAGACGTATTACAGATGGAGAGTTGAAGATCTGTGTGGACCATTGACCACAGTGAAACCAGTCCACGCAACGATCAGTAAAGGAAAAATGCACGCTTTACAGCTTGTCTGTTCTTCGCTGCATGATTTTGTTGGTTTGCTCATCAGTAAATGGGGAAAAAAAGTGTCTCGTATTAATACTGGCTCATCCGGGACCTGTCCTGTGTAGAGTGCTGCAGTACTGTCGGTTCTGTGTGGTAAACACCTTTGTTTTCATGTGTAGGCTGTAGTTCAGTCTGTCCATTGTGCCACTGGTCTACGGAAACACAGGTCTTGCATGAATATCAATGGAAAACACAGTCCTCGGGTAGCGTACTGATGCAATTAGATTGGTTACTTGACAACTAAATGAATAGGACAAATACGGGCCACACTTGAATTACCCATAAAATACTGAGGAAGAAGCATTTTATTGACATGCATATTAGCAGTCCTTATTTACCGCTTTTGGTTACGCTGTAGATGTATGAACTGACATAAAACTGAACTGTTTTACAAATAGATTTACTTTGTATATTCATAACAGTTACCATGAATCATAGGTTTTTAAATCTTATTTGAAATACCTCTCTCATCCAGTCCCCACAAACGTGAATGTGAATATTTTTATAATAGATTGTATTTTGCTGGAAGCATTACAATGCTTGCTGACTCTAAGCTAAAGTAAATGCCACCAGTAAAGTCAGCAATAAATTATGAATATATTACTAAAGCTTTTAGAATAAATTAATTTCCACAAACCACCTCCTTTACAGTTGATGAATCCATGGCTAATCTACACATCATCAAGAAGGAAAGAGATGCCATGAATATCTATGATTTTAGATTTTATCAAACAAGTTTATTAGAACTGCCGGATATTTGATCGATCGATAAGGTCTAAGTTTCATGTTCCAAAGAAAAAGTGTACTGAATCCTGGTTACAGTAAGTGCTCGCTCATATACTGTGATATGATTACCTGCTACATTTACAGTAGCATGTACTTGTCCATGAAACATATTCTAAATTTAATTTTTCTGTTATCCCACTATGTGGGTTTAGATGTGTCACACAGATTTGAGGGAAATTGTTTCCTGGAAGAGCTGTTCAAAATTTTACCAACTGATGTCTGTTGCAAATGGCTTTGACCTCCATCTCATAAAGCTGAAAACAGCCAGGAATGAGAAAGGGCAGAGAAGAAAATGGAGAACCATGTCCGATGGTTAGAAATCCAGAAGCTGCTTTCTGAAAGGTAGCTTGATGATGCAATCTCTGAAGAGAAAGAAACGGAAAAGAACTCCCCGCTCCTTGGGGTTTAATCTTGTTAGACCTGATGGTGTTGCATAGACAGAGACATTTGGCTTCATGCCACTTTTTTTGTGAAAAGTGACTGTTAGAACAATGAGTTTAGGATAATTGCAGAAATTACAGAGGTAAATTGTGAGATGGAGGCAAAAGAACAAAAGTAAGGAAGACAATGGAAGGGTGTCAGATTTCTCTTGAAGCTAACTGTGAGTATGGATGTGATTGTGATTATGTGTTTGTTGAGCACAAATGGGGAGTTTTAATTACACTAAAATATTCTCAGCCATGGAACCATAGTGACAAATGTTCTGGCAAAAAAGGTCCTAAGGTAGTCTCATACAGGAAATAGAGAAATAAAGTGTACTGAATTGAAGTGAACTGAACCAAACTAAACTGAACTGAAACCCAGCTTAGTTCAGTTTAAACTTGGACTAAAGTGAACTAAACTGAGTTGGATTAGGCAGGCAGCCTTCCGCAGTCCTCTGGTAACAGTTTCTCAAGTATCTCTTGGATTCCTTCTGGACATAGCTTTACACTTTTAATCTTCCAGGTGGAAATGAGTAGCTCTCACAGGTTCAAAGGATTACTCCATATCCATATCTGATATCCTTTTTGTGTGTAAATCTCAGCCACAAGAGGATCATCAGTGAACTCAGCTCTCCTGCGTTTGTGTACTTTGAGCTATGCATGGCTCTAGCCTGCTACCCAACCGAAAATCGTTAGCAGCTTATCAAGGTGTTTTATTATTTACGGAACACTAATGTGTAATTTACACACTAATGTGTAAATCAAATTAATTCCAGCGCTAGGCCGAGAGTTTATAAGCATATATACATATATGCTGCAGTATTATATCAAGAAATAAAGGTATGTTCTGATAAACGAAATAAGCATCAATCAATAAATTAACTAATTAATTAAATACATTCTACCGCGGTATTCCAAAGAACGTGTCAATGCTTGTGCAGTTGTCATACCGAGGCATGAGAGCACCGTAGTTTGATTTTATCAGACATAGTCTACCAACGTTTCATCTATTAAGATATACTTGAAACACTGACATAAGAAACCCTATTGCAAAAAGAAGTATTTTTAAATGAATGAAGTTACAACTACATGTGTTCTGCTACACTTAAGACACAAAACAAGTACATTAAGAATAAACGAAGGGAGTCGGTTAAAAAAAAAAAAGTATTGATCTTGTGTAAGACTGAAGCAGGCAGCATACATAGATCATAACCATATTTTATACTACCAGGTATGTATTTGCACTCCATGTTACAATTTGTGAAGACTCTCTCTGTTTTACGATTATTGAGAGTAAAAACAAATTATAAAACGATGACACCATGCAATTAAGTTTATAGACTAAAACACTGGAGCGCACAAGTCTGTGGCGATTACACTCCGCAAGAAGTACTTTATCTTCCACTGGTATCAAACATATAAAAAAGGAAAGAAAAGTCTGAGGCTGAGGTTTCGGTACAACTCTGAGTAGCTGAGCAAATCATCAAATTACGGAATGTAATACTTTATGCACTGAATTAATTTTGCTGTTATTCGAACGATGCGATAAAAAATTACAGATAAATTAACTTATATATATGTACAAATTTTAAAGGAAAATAGTAACGTAAATCTGGATTAAAAAGTATTAATTTACATTGCGCGCAAAATTAACATTTTTGTCACTATTTTGTCACTAGGTGTAAACACTTAGACCAAAATAGGGGCTCGTTAATTTGCCTCCTGCGCATTTTCTTTTCATCCCTCAGTTGATTTCCTATGAGGAAACAAATTCGTCCAATAAGTTGTGATTTGAGCGTGAATTTACAAAATCCTTTTTAACGGTCAAAGTGTCCTAATATCAAATTGTACCAATTCTCAAATGAATGGTTTAGTCCTAAGGGTTACAGGAAGTTGTAGCAGCTGCCATGTTTGGCTGCTTTGTTGTAGATTTCTTGTAGGTTTCCTGCAGATTTTTAAGTGTAGCAATGGAGCCGAGTTGGAGTACATTCTTATTTCAGGTAAGCAAACTGTTAACAAACCGTAGCTGGTCGACATAAATCGTAACTCCAAGTCTTGTTATATCTTGATCATTTTATGTTTTATTATGATAAATTTATGTAAAGCTATCTCAGCAAAACAATGGTTGCTAGCCAGTTAGCAAGCTAGCATACATTAGCTAGCAAGTTTAGCAAATTGCTATGCTAGCTACATCAGCCACAGACTTCCAGCTGTGATGTATAGGGGTGACGCTTTGCTGGGGGGGGGATCTGATTTCTGTGTTTTTCTTTCGTACGCTCTTTTTTTCTTGTACTAACTCAAACAAATTATTCACTTTAGGCCAGGATAAAAAAATTTTGATATTAGGGGCGTTACACTGGCAGTTGTTTAAATTTGCTGCAAGAAAGTAATGAAAACAATGAAAACAAAGGTCGCATTTACAGTTTACAACAGTAACTGATTTGGCTACTGAAGTTTTTCTGTGATAAACATGACCTGAATGCAGTAACCAGTACAGCACTACTTAGTCACATGTTTAACGGCGTTTGTGCACATGGAAGAGTTGCATGGAAAAAGGGGCAGCAAGTTTAGTTAGCCAGCAACATTTTTTGCCTCTTTAACTTTCCCTCCCCTTTCCCTGGAATTCAAAAATATGTAACCTGTCTGCGCGGGTTCAACATGGAATCCGGACTACAACTGTTTGAGGCCCTATCTGGAGTACTTCAGGTATTGCAGACAATACACTTGCACATGGCCTATTGCTATGTGCATATTTCTAAGGAAACTACAAAACCGTCACGAAGCTCTTCTTAATGAAAGCGAGTGTCGTCTTTACTCAAACCTGTTTTCAGATCCGTTCAGCTAACCAGATAGCTAGCTAGGTGACATGGAAGAATATATGTTCCCATCGGCTAGATCACACTGTGTAATCTACTTGAGCTTTATACACATTATCTGTGTATAAATATGAGCTATTCCTCCAAGTAGTTCCGTATTTATCCAGAGCTCCCGGTATTCCTGTCCCTGAAAAGTTTACACTGTTCGTTTGCTAATGGCCCAGCTAGCTAAAAATTTGGCAAGACAGAACCTCGAAGCTGCCAGGGCACTTTGAAGTAGGTTTCGCTCCGTGTTCTTCAGTAGCAACGTTGCCAATAACAAAAACAAGTGGTCGAATTTAATGAAGGTAGACGACAACGCATTTTCTGCAGACCACACACCTCGGGACGGCAGGATAAATGGTAATTGCCGGGTTCAGCGGCATAGCTCAGCTCTCTGAACTGCTGCCCTGCCTATAGGATTATAGACTAAAAGTTTACTTCGATCTTAAGATATCAGGTACATTCTCTCTGCGCTACACGTGAAAGATAATTGGATATTGGGACGGACTGAAAAGTGTTTTCTTAGACTGTGGAGTGAAGAACCTAGTTAAGGTATATCAGCATGCCTGATTGACTTGCCGGCATAATAGTTCTACATTTTGTATAAGATGATACTCATTGTAAGGACCGTCATTGCACACGTCTACCAATACCCAAATAATCTAATGTTCTCTTTTGCGATCCAAACCAGAAAATTGACTCTCGGACAGCTGCTTTGTTCAGTCCTGTGTACTGTTAAAAATGTCCTTCTTTTAGATGGGCTGAGATCAGGTTGATCAAGCAGTAGACTGATAGGCACTCTTTAGAATAAACGGTTTAAAATATGGTGAAAAAGCAGAACAGGAGAATGTTCCCACCATGCTGTCCAAGCAAAGTGTACCACAAGGATTCTCAAAGCATCTGCACACACGCAAGAATTTAAAAACAGTTTGGATAAGACACACAACACAGTAACACAATCGAAAAGATCAAAGAACTCATTTGTCCTCACAGTATCTCGGTCATATGGTCCTTCAGTAAAAAGATGTACTGCACATGTATACTCGAGAAAACAGATATTTGTTGGTACAGAGGATAGACAGACAGACATATGGCGCGTGTGTGAGTGAGGGTGTGATGATCTAACCAAGATGTGTCTTGCCTAGTTGAACACAATACAGCATTGGCTAAACTATGCATATCAGCAAAATAAACAAATTGTTCCATCAGCTTGGCAACCAAGCAATGTTTTGGACCAGTGTTGTGTTTTGATATAGGCTATATGTTACTTTGTAATTGGCTTAGCCAATTTTAATGACTGTTTCAAATGATCGATAGGAATGCACCAATTGTAGAATGTCACAGCATTGGATTGTTTTTTGTGTTTTGTTTTTTTTTCCCTTGAAGGCTTTGAGTCTTAACTTTAAAATGTCTCCCAACTGATCTCTCTGCATTCATTCTCAAAGAAAACATGACCCTTTATATTGTATTTAAAAACAAAACTGATTTCTCTGGTATGAATGCCATCTGTAATATGGTTTTTGTCTCTCACTGCTGTGCAGATGTTCTGCCTTTCAGTTTCATGTGTAGGGGAATCACAGAGGTGTCGTCTATGCTATCTCTGCCCAAGCACGGTCAGAGACTTCAGAAACAGCTCCACTCACTCCTTGTTACAAAGCATCCAATGAATACTGTGGTTTAGTGCATCTCCCGTCATTGTTCTGCTGGCGTGGGAGTTTTCTGTCATGAAACGCAGGATCGCACACTTCCCAACAGGCCTCTCCTAATCCTCTCTCAGGTTGAGGAGGAGAAACCGATTCGAGGAACTCTTTTCTTCTGCCGGCGCTACAGACAGCCGAGTGTTTCCACTGATATCTCTCAGTTACTGAAACCAAACATCAGAAGTGAGTTAGTACACTTGTAACCAGAAAACATTGATTTTAGTCACCACTAGATTGACAGCAGAGTGAATGTGCCATCACTGAAATTCCATGGACCTGAGTTAGAGGAGGGAGAATTACGCTACAGTGAATTATGGCTCCTCAGTGGGCATGGGATTAAGCTGCTAGTCTGAAAGTGGCTGACATGGAAAATATTTTGAGCCCAAAAAAAGAGGCACACATGCTGCTTTTAATGCACTTTGTCACGCATTTGTGCTTCCATGTTCCTGTGTTTCATAGCAGGGCCACAGGTAAAATATCAGCCTGTGTCTGAATGATGTTAAGCCTGCATATGTGTATATATATACACCCATGTGTTTTTTCCCCAGCTGAATGTCAAAGTGGAGAGAAGTGCTTGCTGGCTATGACTTGATGTTAACTTTTAGGTTGCTGCTTTGCTGAAGAAACCTTTTTTTTGTATTAGGTATTTGTATGACAAACAGAAAAATGAACAATGTTCAGTGAGTGGTCATCTTGTAGGTAAAGCTGAACACCAGTTTTGTTTTCTGAAAAGAAAAAGATTCAGGTTTTAGAATCACAAAGCACAAGAGGGTCTGTCAGAGGGTCATTTTCTTGGTTCAGCTTTTCCTCCATGCGAAGATGCAGTTTTTTGCTTCCTCTGGTTCTCTGGCCTGTACCAGTGTATTTGTGCTGTTGTTTTCCATGCCCTTCTCAGCAGACCAGTTATTTAGTTACATGTGACCTCAGCCATCAGAACGTATTTCTGTCAAAATCATCAGAACGGCGTGAAAGCACAGCAGGCAACCCTGCCGCTGTCTCTCACCAAACGTCTGACTGCTTCACAGTCTCACACACACACACACACACACACACACACACACACTCTTACTGTGTGAACTTAGTCTCTGGCACACACTGCCTTTCCCCTCACACTACTACACTGATTGATATCAACACTCTGTCCCAAATGATAGCTCTCAGACACACTCGCTGTTTACGTCACTCTCTCGTGCACTCATACACGTTGTTTTTGCCAGACTGCTAAGTGCTAATTGCAGTAAAAGGTCTGATCTGCTCCCTGTAGCTAACGCCTAATAACAAAGCCCTTAAGCCAACACACTAGAGACCAACACACTAGAGAAGAACTGTTTGCAGAGCCACCCCACAAGGTCTGGTTAGCACACACAACTGCTAAGGTTAATGTTCTCCATGAAAGAGCTTTAAAAGAGCCTACCGCTATGTGTTAGCTGTGCTAGCCTTAGAGGAGAAATATGGTTTATTATCATTGGCTGGGGTTTTTTAGCAGGTGTAAGCAGCAGAGCAGAGTGATTTGTTGAATGTGGTGTGAGTTTATTTTTCTGTGAGCGACACAGAGCTAGATTCTCGTATGACCCAGCCCCTGCTGTGTGTGGAGGCCGTCCATGAGCAGTCACACAATGACAGCAGCTGCTGAATGGAGCTTTTTAGCGGTAGTCTCTGCTTTTGGCTGCTCTTGTTTTAGCCTTCTGTTTTGGCTTGTTTCTACTTCTCCCAAGTCATGCCTTGTCAGCTCCTCTTTTCCCACACTCCCCTCTGGCTACTCACACACTTAATTCCATGAAAGTATGCAAATTGGACACGTGATGATGGAAAAAGAAAGAATGAGAAGTCAGGGATGTTGATGCTGAGGCCAGAGTGGTGGTGAGAATTGGATTCCCTCTCATTCCAGACTCTTTATTTGTGGTAAAGGTACATGGTGCTGCTTTGAGAAGGATTTTCGCGATAGGATTGCAGGCAGTCGACTGTGAGTTACACTCTCTGACGTGAATGTGTTTCTCATGTGGAGATTGTGGTGAAGAGATAATGTGTCTCTCTGTGGTAATGGTTTAATACGCTGGTTAGAGAACTGCAAATCATCCCTTATCATGTTAATGGTACACGTTGGCTGTCTATTAGGACATACCTCTCACTTTGTGCTGGTTTTAATGTGAAAAGAAGCTTTTTATTGGACTTTAATAAGAAAACCATTTTGATGGAGACAAAGCGTACAGAGGCTTGGTAGTCGTTAGGCCTTTAACAATTATTTTCTGACGTGATCGCGGTTCCTTTGTTGAACTGCGGTTAAAGTTTTTATTTTTTTTTCTTAATGAGATGGGTCAAAGCGTGATCACACTTTTGTTTGCATCCATCAAACACGTTTCCAATGCCTGCGTGCACCCTGTAGTGCGACAGAGCAGTAGGTATCCTATCAGAGGACGCCCCGGCCACATTGATTTACAGTTGTGAAGTCAAGTCAGCTTTCGAACGTTAAAAATCCAAACAGAATTGGGCAGTTTTGTGAGAAGCGGTGTTGTACCTTTGAGAAAAGCCCATAGCATTAAACTGACACGTTTGGTTTTCACTGGAGTTTTCATGTAGTGTTGGTGAAAAAAGTCGCTACAGCATCAGTTTAACACTGCATTCGGTAAATGGACAGTAGCCTGTTATTACATTATCTGGGTCACATAACAGTGAAAAACCAGAAGATGTATCCTTAGATTTATTCAGAACTTTAATTTGTTTGAAAAATAATAAATAAATATTTTTTTAAATTTGACCGAAAGAGACAATTATATTGTTAATCACAACTATTTCTGGGACAGTTAATTGTACAGCAACATTTGGAATTGTTATAGCTCTAGTAGTTTTATCTGGAGCTGTTTGTTTGTGGCCTGTGGCCTGTGGCACACTCACCTCTTTGGGAGTGTCATGCATTTCCTCTGGCCTGAGACTACTCTCTCTTTCTCTCTGCATCATGCTGACACACTCTCTCTCCCCCTCCCTCTGTGTGACGTGATGTGCTTCCACGCCGCCCTCTGACCCCCTGCTCTGTCTCGGAGAAGAGCAGATGTGTGTACAGGTCATGGTGACACGCAGAGGGGTGAGGCAGACCTTTCCTCAGCCTGCTCTCAGAAAGCTTTCCTCTCATTGCAGAGAGATACCACTGACACATCCAACACACTTAGGCTGGCTGAGTGTGTTGGATGCGAATCCACTGGAATGACCCATTCCACTTAATGGCTCAGTGAGAGTCCTGCTAAGCTCCAAGGTGTGCGTTCCTCTCATAATTAAGGTTTGAGTGAGTTTCTCTGAGCATTTGAGTCCGATTGTCAGAAGCAGACATAAAGGCACAGTCATGTGTTTGGTTGTGTCATGTCAAACTCAGAGAACAGTTTCTAACCTATATACCTGCCTGGTCTCCTGGTCCCAGCTCAGTGTGGGGTCTGGCCTTGCACAGGCTGCACCTGGTTTGGAAGATAAAGTGCTGTTCTCTGCTCTGCCATGGTTCATTAGTCTCTCCGCACCTCGCTAAACACAAACCCTCGGGTCCCCTCGGCTAAGTCACCGCCAGCTCTGCTCTTGTTGTCGGAGTTGCAGGCATGCTCAGGAAATGAGTCACTTTCTATTTCTGATAGAGATCTACCGCTGGTGGCAGGGACAGCAGGTCATCTACCTCATCGTCTCCAATAGCACCGCCACCCCGTGATCTCACTGGCCCTAACCTGTCTTCCGTTTTTCTTTTTTTTTTTTTTTACCGTTGGTGTTTAAAGAAAAAAGGCAATGCGAAAGCACACGCTGATGGAGCCTTAGTCATGTTAGGGATGTGCAGAAGATTAATTTTTCAAGGTCAACCGGTGGCTGGTGCGAATGTGTGTCGATAAGCACAAAAGCCTGTTTCAGAACAGAATGATCTGCTCCACTGAAATCCGTTGCGTGTCGGACTGATCGAGTTTTGGGAGGGTTTATTTATTTATTTATTTATAACCTCTGTTAAGATGTTCAAATCCATGTTTGAAAACATTCTTCACATTTATAGAGTCTGAAACAAGCCACTGACAAGTTAATTTGCTGTTAAATATTGTCATTGGCCTATTGTCCTTTTCTGTCTGTACGGGAAACTGACGAACGCATTTCACCATCAGGCTTGTTTTTCTCCCAGTTCAAAATGATCTGACATTATCATTTCTGAAAAGGGGAATAAGAGAAAATACCACAGTGCACAAATGAAGGGAGCAAAATGAGTAACACCGAGATCTGTTTTACCACCATCAGCATGTATGAGAACCACGTGATGACTCAGAATAGAGTCAAAACAAAATCGGAACATCCTGAAATGACTCACTCAATGAATTCAACATGAAAATTGCAAAAATGTCACTGTCACTGAAATTTCGAAATGTCAAGTTCGATTTTATAATTTCATCTTCCTTTTCTAGCGACCTCCAAGATGACAAAGCAGACTTACTTTGATCTCTCTCCTTTTTTTTTTTATTAGATATGTGCCCTTTATATAGTTTGTGTGTATTTGAATCTATGTGTTTGAATCTATGTGCCTGTGTTACCCATCCAGCAGGCCAATGAAGCCCTTCATCATCAGCACCAGGTGCCCCAGAACAGCCTGCTTCCGCTGCTCAACTCTGGGGTCGAGCCCCAGGACCAGAAGCCTGTGTTACCTATCCAGTTGGACCAGAAGCCCCCGGTCAGTGCCGCCGACCTCCTCAAGGACAATGTGGCCAGTGTGGCGGGGGGTGGTAGAGGAGGGGGAGGTGGCGGGGGCCCGGTCCCGGTTGCCGTGGTGAAGAAGGAGCCCAAGTCCAAGACGCCGTTCATCTGCGGCTACTGCAACAAAGCTTTTCGGGACAGTTACCACTTGCGGCGGCATGAGTCCTGCCACACGGGCATCAAGATGGTGTCACGGCCCAAGAAGACACCCACGGCGCCCACCATGGTGCCCCTCATTTCCACGGTGCCGCGGGAGAACAACACTAACCCCTCCTACATCTCCACCATCGCTGGCATCCTCACCACGGGAACCACCTCCACCACCACGGCCGCCGGTATCATGTCGGCCATCCCGCCGCAGCCCAGTGTCCCCAAGAAACCGCCGAAGCCCGTAAAGAAGAACCACCCGTGCGAGATGTGCGGCAAGGCCTTCCGCGATGTCTACCACCTCAACCGACACAAGCTGTCTCACTCCGACGAGAAACCGTTCGAGTGCCCCATCTGCCAGCAGCGATTCAAGAGGAAAGACCGCATGACTTATCATGTGCGCTCGCACGATGGCGGCGTGCACAAACCTTACATCTGTTCTGTCTGTGGGAAGGGCTTCTCCAGGTGGGTGGAGCTAGCTCCGTTAGGGTCACAAAAAAGGTACAAGGTATCATCTGTTTCATAATTTTATGGTTTGTGCTCTCTCTCTCCAGGAGTCAATGACCTCTCGGGTATTCACTCAGTGCCCAATGCTTTCACACTGTAAGCCTAGAGAACAGGGTGTAACTCTGCATTCTAGACAGAGGATTTCTTTAAGTCCCAAGTTGTGTTGAAGATTGATTTTTTTTTTTTTAGCAGAGTCTCTATACGCTGTGATAGCACTCCCAGTATTTTCATGGTCTACAAAGCCTGTCTAGGATGCCCCTAGAGAGATTGTGAGCAGACTAGTCCATTGTTTCTTTTTGGGAGTCTTCCTCTTTAAGGTCTGCTGGCAGTAATAAACTGTGCTCCGTAACTGGACATGACTATGTAGAAGGTCTGAAGTGCCATGATGAAAGGCGTGTTTCCTTGTTTGTGTTCTCTCCACAGGCCAGATCATCTAAGCTGTCATGTGAAGCACGTTCATTCCACAGAGCGACCCTTCAAATGCCAAGTAACGGTAGGAGGTTTCCTTGTCATTTCTGTGTATTTCTCTCTCTCAGACTCCCCTTGGGTTAGTGTGTAATGTAGGGATGCAAACGTCTGTGTCACTGTCTGGGGCATGAACAGTGCAGTCTCTGTTTCTCACTGGCTGCAGTTTTCAGGGCAGTATTTCACCATTCTTTATGACAGTAGTGAGGGAGATCACACACACACACAAACACACTAGTGACCTAATCTTCTGTCCCTCCCCCTGCAGGCATGCACGTCCGCTTTTGCCACCAAAGACAGACTCCGTTCCCACATGATCCGACACGAGGGGAAGGTCACCTGCAACATCTGCGGCAAGATGCTGAGTGCCGCCTACATCACCAGCCATTTAAAGACACACGGGCAGGCCAGCTTCAACTCCTCCTGTAACAAAGGTACGCCAGCCTTCGCACCTCCTCCCACCACCTCCTCTTCCTCCTCCACCTCCACCACCGCCACCCCTCGGCCTCTGCACGCGTCGCTCGCCTCAAACCAGGAACCCCCACACTGACAGACGCCAAGGTGGGCATCCTGTCTGGCACCGTGACGTCCCGTTGACCAAACACTGGTATCCCTTCATCTGAGTCTCCACTGGTATCCCTTCATCCTTCAGCCAACGTTCATGTGTTCAGTCACATGTTGTCGAAATCCTTGCTTTGGTTTATCTTGATCTACCTGATTCAAGGTTTTCTTTATTTAGATACCTTATTTGACAGAAAGCTCAGTTTAGCAGCAAACCACTGGCATTTTGCTGTTCCCATTCTTGGTCTTGCTTGTTTATCTCTCGATCATCTTTTTTTTTGCTGTCTTTTTTTTTTTTTTTTTCCCCCGCGGTCTGTCTTCTCATGGCTATAGTCGTCCGTAAAATCTCTTGTGTCTTTTTAAATGTCTGCAGACCAGTCACAGTGACCTTGTCGTAGTTTTGAATTTTCGTTCTCTGCATTGTAACCATACTCGGACAAGAGATGTTCAGGGAATTCTTTTGGGATCAATTCTATCAGAATTTCAGTAACACAGCCTTTACCTGAATTTAGAAAACAGTTAGTTTTCTTCATTGTCCTGACACTGTAAACCCTGCTTTCCCATTGTAAGGTGAGTTGGGATGTGTGGAAGAATTGCTGGGAAACCACTTGAAATAGTTTGCATGTCTCATTATAGGGTTGGTGGTTCTTGTCTCTCACACTTTCTACATATGTGGACTTCATGACCACAACTGTCCGTTTGTAATGCAGCTTGTTTGACAGTGTACTGAATGTGAGAAAGCACATGTCACACACAGCAGCATAATGTATCAGTAAGGTCTGTAAACATCATGGCTGCTCTGCTGAGGGAACGTCAATTTGCTAGAATATTCCCACAGTCACACAGAGTTCTCTACATTAATGTCCTTGTTAACAGATCCGTTATGGAAAGAATGACATTTGGTGTCAAATGTAGGAGACAATTCAAACAGGAACAAAAGAGAGCACAAACAGAGACAAATAGAGAGAAATAGAGAAATAGTCTATCTGCAGTATATGAGGGATGAGTTGATAGTAATGGAACTGAAGTTAAATTTTATTTGTTGTTGTTCTTCATTGTCTCTTTCAGACTCTAACAACCTGTGCAACACAGCCGCGGCAACACCCGTCACTGCCTCCGCCACCAACACTACTGCCCTTAATCGTGGCAACGCCAGTAACCCCGTCACCATCGCCACCAACACAGTCAACATCACTACGCCCGTCAACCTCCAGCACCCTGTCACCATCACCACGCCTGTCAACATTGCCTCCGTCAACATCCCCGCCACAGCAACCATGAACATCGCCCACCCAGTGGCCATCACCACGCCAATGCCCATGAACATCACCGGACCCCTCAACATCGCCATGAGACCCATGGAGAGCATGCCCTTTCTCTCCCAGGTCCTGCCCTCCTCCCCACCCTGGTAGAATGTGACGGCGTGCCCCCCCCCAAACCTCTCATCATCTTTCTGGACCTCCCTCCACCCCCCCCCCCCTTTTTTTTTCCTTTTTTTTTTTCTCTTTACACATTTCTCTTCTTGGTTTCGTCTTCCTTTGTGGATCTGGTTGTGAAGATGGCAAAGAAGGGGTAGTGCAGAGAAGGGCATTGGTGGTAGAGGAGGTCAGGAGCGGGAGGAAGCGTGGCAAAAGGGTGCTTGGCTGTGGGCTGCCGAAGACGTCGGTGAAGTGCGGAAAAAGACAATGAGATAAGGAAACGCAGGATGCACTGAGTAGGCGCCCAACTTGAATAAAAGGTCACGGCCTTTTTGCTACTATCAGAAGACATTTGCCAAGATCCCGTTTGACATGTGGAGTGAAATTCCCCATCTTAAAGTGTGCATTGCTGGTATTAATGGTTTAAAGGCTCACACAAAAAAAGTGTGAATTCCTTTTTTTTTGTTTTTGTTTATGTAGCTTGCTAATCAGTATTGGGTAGTTTTTTTAATGCAGTTTAATGAATCAAGGTAAACAAAAGGGACATGAGGCTTCCGTGTGGGAGCATTGTTTTTAAGGCTTGTTTAAGTGGCCATACTTTAAATGAATGACTGCCACTTTGTTTGTAGCTGTTTAGTAGAATGGTCAATTTTCATAGTAGGAGAACGAGATTATTTCTTGGGGGGTTTTTTGTTTTGTTTTTGTTTTTTGTTTTGAAATAGTTGGGATATGCTTTTATCTTAGTGGTTATCAGACATCTCAGTAGTGAACTTACAGGAGTCTTGCACTGAACACATATCCCTTTGGTTAAAATTCTAAGCACGTCAGTATTATCAAAGATGAAATTTTTTTAAAAGTTGGGTGCAAAGCCTGGTTTACGTTTATATGCTGTGGCCACCTAGTGGCCAACAGGTAAAACACAGAGAGAGCAAGAGAGAGAGCGATCGCCACGGTAACTGTTTTCGTCATGAACTTCCATCATATATTAAGAGCATTTAGTTTTGTAAGAATTATTATCCTCCCCCCGTACATAGTCCCACCCCCCTTACTGAAAGAAGAGGACTCTAACTGAATGGAATTGTACTCAGGAACTCTGCTGAGGATAGCCTGATCATCTGATTTTATGTAAAGGTTGTATCATGCCTAACACAATGCTCCTCTGAACATTACTGTAAACTTAATCATGTTTAAGTATTTAATACCTGATAGTTTTGTTTTTATTTTCTTATTTTTTCCTCATATTCTTTTAAAAGACATCACCCCAGAGGTCCCTGACTGTTTAGAGGTTTAAGAACTTTGTCTGATATGGCCGTCCATCACAGGAAAACAAAAACGAAACCTAAACAGAAAAAAAACATAAAGCTACACAGTTCTTAGCATATCTTGCATATGTCTTGGTTTCTCCTGATCCCCGTTTTACCAAAACCGCTCTCAAGGGTGTATTATCAGGGTGACTGCAGTAGCAACATTTTTACCCCCTCTCCCCTCCAGTTTGTGAATGCGTAGGCTGAGTCTGTGTGTGTGTGTGTGTGTGTGTTATATTCATACACTGAAGGATTGGACACCAAAAGCAACAGCCTGCTCTCCTTCCTGCTCTCTCGTTTCACAGTTTTGGAATGACCGGAGCGTGAAATACGAAACAGCCTAACACAACTTTACTGTTGGGAACATTGGGAATGTTTCCAGTCCATTTTGCCCGCTGGATATGATGGAAGCTGGCTACTTTTCTAGTCCCTGTTTAATTCTTTTTTTTTTTTTTTTTATCACGGCTCTTCTCTTCAGCGTGTCCATTAAGTCAGGAATTCCAGGAAGCACTTATAGCAGAGCTTGTCTGTACTCACAGTGTGATGTCATGACTTCCTTGGGACTGTTTGGAATGAGGTCTCAGCGTGTGTGACAAGCTCTCATCAGTGGAGATGTTGAAGAGGTCCTGAACCTGCCTGCCCTGCACAATGTTTTCCCCAGTTTTGATTTGCAGCAGTTTGATTCTTGCATGGATGTTGCATTATGGAATGTTTCCTGAGCTTGAATGACATATTGACCTAAGCAACAAATGAGCCTTCTTTAGTTTTTATTTTTTTTCCCCCAGTGTTGCCCGTTGAGCAGAGACATTCTGTCTTGGCCGAGCTTGGAAAACTGGAATTTGAAGAATGTGACTGAATTTTTTGGCAGAAAACACTAAGACATTAGGTTTTTGGAGTGTGCTTGTGGTTCGTGTCTGTCTGTCCTTCCACAGTAGTGGCACTGCTGTGCCCAAATGCGAGGAAATGGAGACACTTAATTATTTTTGTTGAGACAGAGGTACAGTACTCAGTGATGATAGCCTTCACAAGCCTTCCAGTGTCTGGAGGAGGAATTTAAATCTGCTTGGCTGTAGCAAATGTAAACATTATTTTCTCCTTTGAATTCAGAACTCAAGAATGCTTGTTTTTTTTTTTTTAGTTTGTTTCTTTCTTTCTTTCTTTTTTTTTAAACAACAAAGTGTTGTTTGTTGAAGCCACACCTTTTTGTGCATAATCTCAGAACATTTAACAAAACACGTTTAATGATTTCTCTACAGAAAAAAGGTAAAGGCATTTATTTTTCTGTTCAGGTGCAGATTGGAAAATGAAATCAGAATCTCTTCCATTTATCTCATTGGAGAAATTGGCAACTCTTGGACTCTTGTGTGAAGGCCAATGAATGTATATCTTTGTACAAAACTTTACAGTTCAGAGGATGTGGTAGTTACAATAGATAAGTGCAAGACAAAAAAAAAAAGAAAAAAAAGATAACCTTTTATAAATCTTTTTGTATTAGAACATTAACAATGGTAATTTTGTATATATGAAGACTAGGCTTTTTGTTAGAAAGGTAAAACATTCCTACATTTTTTTAAAATGTATGTCTGTCAAGAATAAATATGTAAACATATGTTTTATGTGCCTTTTATTTGGTTTGTCTAAATAAAAGATAAATATAAAACATGACTCCTGCCAGACTGGCCCGTATATGGTTTAAAGATGAGTACCACACTGGCCCAGATATGGTTTAAAGATGGGTACCAGACTGGCCAGTAAATGGTTTAAAGATGAGTACCAGACTGGCCCAGATATGGTTTAAAGATGGGTAAATGGTTTAAAGATGAGTACCAGACTGGCCCAGATATGGTTTAAAGATGAGTACCAGACTGGCCAGTAAATGGTTTAAAGATGAGTACCAGACTGGCCAGTAAATGGTTTAAAGATGAGTACCAGACTGGCCAGTAAATGGTTTAAAGATGGGTACCAGACTGGCCACTAAATGGTTTAAAGATGGGTACCAGACTGGCCAGTAAATGGTTTAAAGATGAGTACCAGACTGGCCAGTAAATGGTTTAAAGATGAGTACCAGACTGGCCAGTAAATGGTTTAAAGATGGGTACCAGACTGTGTCCAAAGGACCTCTTATCCCTGGAGTGGTGCAATCTTCCCATTTGTTCATTTCCAACATTCCCTAAGGAGCCTGATCTCCTTGCCTTCCATCTATGGAGAAAAAGTAGGACAGGCATAGATAGTCTGACCAGAACTGCTGCTGTATTAGCATAACCCACTGGTTACATTTTGAGTGTAGTCTTATGTGGCTTTGGAAAGAAAAAAGAAAGGATGTTATTTGTGAAATTTGGACCGAGACATTGCTTAGCAAGCAGCTGGCATGCTGTCGACACGCACCAAGGGGTTAACAGGTCCTGGATCAGAGATGATACTTCACCAAGAGGAGTTTATGGAAATCAGATGTAAGTTCGGTTCGATTCCTGGCCGGGCGGCCGGGATCCTTTCTGTGTGGAGTTTGCACGTGCTCCACTGGGAGCTCCGGTTTCCTCCCACAGTCCAAAGACATGCAGCCTAGGTGAATTGGAGACACTAAATTGCCCCTAGGTATGAATGTGTGTTTGTCTGTGTGTCAGCCCTGTGATGGACTGGCGACCTGTCCAGGGTGTTTCCCTGCCTTTAGCCCAATGAACAATGGGATAGGCTCCAGCACCCCCCACGACCCTAATTAGGGTAAGCGGCTTTGAAAATGAGTGAGTGAGTGAGACAGATGTAAGTTATCAGACATCAGTAGGAGTCTGTGGCACAGAAACGAGTCACTGTCTCAGTGGCCTGCCCACTTTAACTAAAATCAGCTCAGAGTGAATGGTGTCAAAAGCAGTGTCTTGGAAGGTGCATAACTTTCTCTTTTCGTGTTTTTATTGAACATTTTAAACTCAGACGTGTTGACGGAGAGGCTATTCTGTGAGAGAACTTGAGGAAACTCTAGTGAAACCACACCAGTTTTAGTCATAATGTGTGTAAAGCGAATGGTCTGACTGCCGGTTGTTGTATGGATGTGAATCTGAATAAGCTCTGCTGATCTTTTCAGTACAGGAATGTTGGAGCCTGGCAGCTGCTTCGTGCCCTGCTCAGCGTTTGTTGTCACATTGGCATATGGAGTATAATGAAGCTATTCATCGCTGCGACGGTCTTAAGGAACACAGTCCTTCAGCTATTCAGAGTCCTATGAGACTTTCATTTTATTGGCATCAACAAACATCAACTATCTGGCAATGTTAAACCGAAAAACTTAGAAGTCTAAATTCTTTCTTGGTTGTATTTTGTCTCTCATTCTGTTATAAAGTCTTGACATTTCAAGCTGCGTCCAGCAATGTAAATTTTGTTGGTCAATTTCAGGGGCTTGGTACTTCACCAAAATCAAGTATAATGCAGAATGGTCATGCCTAACAGGGAAAATACGCGAAAACTAAGAATACGCAATCACATCCAGCTTTCATGCAAATTAACTTATCTACTGAGAGTCAACAGAGGAGGAGAGGAGAGAGCAAAAATACAGTCAGAACACGGATTTGGACTGTAGGCCTAAGTCCCGCAAGAGATGATAATTATGATACTATGGACTTCCCATTTCTTTAGACGCTCAATTGACTTTATTATTTCTATACACTAGACGGTAATTTTTTTAAATTAAAAAATAGAGAACGTTCATAGAACACCCCCACGACGGAATGAAACATATACAGAACATGTATTTCATGCGCAGTGCCTACGAAGAATGGGATTGTGGAATTTTCACCACAACAGATGCATTTCATCTATCTCTCCGCTAGGAAGCTGTCGGGTTCTTTGTTCCCTTCCTTCTCTCAACATATCTGGCCGTGACAGATTTTTTCCCATCTCTTTGATTTATCCAGCAGTCGCCACACAATGTAGTCTGCCCCTCTTTGAGGTCTGTGCGATGAGGCATTTATCTTCCTACACAAGGTGAACTGAACAGATTAAAACCAGACATGTCGAAGTCCAGAATCTCTTGATTAGTAATCATTCGTGTAGTTTGTTATGTTGGATACACGATAAACTGAAAAACATACCGGATTGGAACCGCGGTCTCGAGTGAGCTGGTCGCTAGCTGTCCACCGGAGTAAGTAGCCTTGTTTTGAACATACATGCCGAGCTAGCTTGCTAACAACACATTCACGGCGACTTTTAAAATAAGCGTAACATTGTTGCAGTTTAACAAATCTCCTTCTTGTTCCAATCTGAATATCGCTGGATTGCGATTTATTTCCTTAGTTTGCAGAGATGTGTTGTAACTCACCCCAGGGAATCCTCAGTGTGTCTGGGAATCTGTTGGGAATTTTTTAAACGCATGTTATCTTGGAATGTTGGGAATTGGTGCGGCCTTCTCCGGCAAGTTGTCCTGAAAACAGTTCTCAGCTGACTAAATAAAGAGCTTAGTTAATCTGATATTGCGTTGACTAACACCGTGTTATACTGTGCTGTTTTGGAAAAGTCTTTGTTTAACGCGAAATTGTTTATATTTTGGCACCAACACAATTATTTTCAGACGGCTGGTGAACGCCAGTTGGTTAACGTAAGCTACCTGACAGGCGCTTGTCTTCCAAGCTAACTCAGCCACATAGCGGACCAATTTGATCAAAGTGGATAACTCTCCGTGAAAACTTCACTTAGACTATGTGAGGTCAAAGTTTTCTCATTGAGACGAAAAGCTGCGTCGTGTACTGTCGCTTTCTAATGACCATTCATGTATTAGTGGAACTGTACGCTGTATTTATAGGGCTTGTCACAGTACGCAAAGTAGCGTTGTCTAAGTGTAAAACTGAGTGCAAGAACACTTAAAAGCAAATATAGTACCATTTTGCCCTTTTAGTTTTAAAGACCCGGTATTTTATTCATATTTACATATGCTATGTGTAGGAGGACTAGGATAAACTCTGAGGCACCGCTGCGGATAATAACGCTAACAAAACTGACCACAAATCTCACCCGAAGGCTTGAAACAAACAAATAAATATTTTTTTTCCAAGCGGACCACAATTGCCTTAAGAAATTCAAGGGGATATTCTTTGATTCACCAACCCCATTATATTCACTTTTAGAGCATCATGCACTGACATCGTGTAATTCTCACCCAGACAAAACAGTTGTGTGACTGACTGGGAGTAGCACAGTTTCTCTTGACAGAAAGCTAGACCTTTAGTAACTGAATAGATAGTCAGATATTTCTGTGATCAACTGAGCACCTTGCTTAGCTATATTTAATTATTTTAATAAAATAACTGCGTCTATCATATCCTCTATGCTCTTTCAAATCTTACATCCTCTGTAATGTATCAGATGTCCCTCCCTAAACAATGATGTGCTAAGGCTTTGCCTGTGTCTTTTGTCTTTGCTGTCTTCATCACTACCATGTAGCCACTGCTGTAGAGTTGCTTTATCAGTGAACTGAGCTAAGAACAAATTAGATGGAAATTGACTGCTCTTTGGGTATACTGTAGGATTAATTAAAGGAACAAAGAACAGTGCATCTATAAGAACCTAAGATTGTTTGGGGGGGGGGGGGGGGGGGTTTCAAACAGAGAGCACTAGCACACAAAACAGAGCTGTGTTCTTAATTGCGTGGAAATTTGACATGACGTTTTGAAAGCAGAGACTATGAATTAAAGAGCGTTTTTAGCAACACACTCCCCAAGATCACAGAGCAGAGTCAATTTATTGGCAGCCATATTGTCAAGGCTTCCTTTACCCATTTGAGTTTGTAATAAAGATGGCGAAGGTCTACTGGAGAATTGCTTGTCAGACAGCTGGAGCTACTCCCTTCTCCTTTGAAGAGTCTTCATTTGCACATGGCATCTGACCTCATTTTTGGCCTGTCCACGGAAGGCAAATGGCCCTAGTGGGTCCGTTCCCTTGTTCTCTCCCCTCCCTGTGTACCCCTCACCAATCAGGGGGTCATCAGATGTCCCTCATAAAAAAAGACCCCTAATCCCCTCAGGAATGGGAACACTGTGTCTGGATAATCTTAAAAATCCATACCTTGTTTATTCATCCTCCCACGGCGTGTTTCTCATATACAGGCTACAGGTTATTTTTTCCCCCTTGTTACTGTCTGTAATCGCTGTGTGGCTGAAATAGCCACTGTTTAGAGGAATCGTTTAAAAACTGACCAATAAAGAAAATGAGTCTAAGTATGTAGCCTGATATTGAAAACATGCAAGGATCTTAGTCTTCTCCTCGTTTGTTACCTTCCTATTTCAGCAGAGTATGAAAGGGTTTCTTTTTTTCTTTCTTTTTTTTTTTAAGCTGGTGCCGGTGCTATTGAACCATTTGAAAGCCCTGTGTATTTGAATCTGCTTCCCAGGGGAGTCAAGCAGGCCTCTGGTGCTTAAGTGGCAGATGGCCTGGTAAGGGTCTGCTGCAATCATTACCGTGCTTATTAGCTTTACAGCGCAGGCGCCAGCAGATCCACCAGGGAGCTGGTCTGGAGCCTCTCTGGACACACCAGGCTCTCCAGTCAGGCTCCTGAAATCAGTCTACCCCTTCTGAGCTCTCTGGTTCTCTCTCACCACCCCTGCCTTTTCCCTCCCTCCCCCTCTCCCTGTTTTCTGTGGAACCAGGTCAGCAGGGAGCAGGAAGGATGACTGTATTACTGCTTTCTCAGTGCGTTAGATCTGTTACCACCCCCACAGTCATATCTAGACTGGCTGTATGTTTGCCTCAGCAGGAACAAGGTGCCATTCCCAAATGAGGCATTCCATCAAATTTTCCAATACAGGCCTCCCACCAGATACTGAACAGCAGAGAGGTACTGCAAGACACTGCAATGTAGGGACTGCTACAAAATGTCGAGCCTCGATATTTCAATGGGGGGTTTGGGTGGTCACGAAGGGTTGGGAGATTACTATGCTGGTTAAATTCAGGGTGTCTGCTGAATCATATTGTTTATAAGTGTTTTTATTTTGATTAGCCTGATAAATGATTCAGTGGAAAGCCCAATGAGTCAGCTGAGTATACGGAAGAGCCATCCTTCGACTCCTACGTGGGCAGCGTCATGCAGACTTTCACACATTTGGTTGTGTAATTTCACCCTTCATTCACAGGGAGGCGGCGGCTGGAAAGAGCAGAAGGCCTGATTGACTTACAGGGCTGTTGTGGGTTGGCTTGGCTGTTGGCTTTCTCTGGTGTGGCTGCCAAGACTTCACAATGTGCCAGCCTGTACCAAAATGTGTGGAAGAGACTCTCAGTAGGAAAAAAAAGAACATTTTCCAATACTAGGGTAGATGCTATAATGGAAGCACTAAACAAAAAAGAGCACTTGGTAGAAAAAAAAAAGAAAACCGAATGTATGATTTTGTAACACAGTCTTGAGGAAAGCTGTTTTGTCTTAAGCTTCTCAAACTTGATACTCATGGTAGAGCTGCTGTTTGGAAATACAGTCAAACTAAAACTGGAGCAAGAAAGCTTAACCGCTATAAGCACAAAACCCAACTGGAGGACTGTGTGGCCTTCATGAGTTGTGTTTTGCTCTTTTTTTTCCTCCTGTGCCTTGGTTGTTGCATGTTTGGAGAAAACCAAACCTCTAACCCACACTGCTGTTCCCAGCAACCAAACATGCCAGCAGATCAGTTATAGCACAGGCATTGGCTGCAGTTATTACACTACATAGTAGAATTCTTGCCAAGCAACACAAAGCCATCTTAGGCCACCAGGCACACCCTGTGGTGCAAAAATAGTTACCCCAAAATGTTGCTGAAATCAAAAGACGTGAACACCCCAATACAGATCACTATTGGATTGAAAAATGGATTCTTGAAGATTGGGTTGATGACAAAGGCCTGTCCCGGCTTCTCCAGAAGTGATTCCAGGATGGACTGGGGCTCATCTGAAGGCATGGGGTTATCCAACTGCTTATTAATGTATTGTTTGGTATTTTTGCTATTTTGTCCAGGTGTTGTTTGGCCCCATTTGGCTTTTTGGTCTCTTGTATGGCTCACCTGGTATCCTTAGTGTGAAGACTAATACTGTTAGTGGTGGTTGGAGGTTCACACTATCTTTTTTGCTATTCAAATTATATTAAAGTGAACAACGTTTGCAAGATTTGCTTAAATTAGAAAAAAAAAACCTCCTTCGTGTTCAGTTCATCACAAGAAATACTGTTGAGCAGATATGGCTGAAGGGAAGAGTTGTCATGGTAACTTTAAATGTTGTTACTCAGCTTCTTTTTATTTTCACGAGTTTCACGTTTTGTATATTTTGCTTTAAGCAGTAGGTGGAAAACAAAGCAGTAGAAAAAAAAAGACTAACCGCTGGTGGTTGAACAGAAGCCTGTTGTATTATAAACTTTGTGTTTTGGGGGGGGGGGGGTAGTGTGTGTCTTTGTGTCACTACGTCATTTTGTGCAAAACTTGTACAGTCCTTTGAGTAAATTATCATTTATGTAGAGCAGACTTTGTGATTAATCCTTTCACTGAAAGTATCATTTCGCACTGATCTGAGTAAACACTTTTGAAATCAGTAGTGAAGTTCCGTTGACTCCATGATTAGGAGACTTCCCTTAACTCCATGTTTTTTCCTCTCTCTCTTCCTCCAATGTGGGGAGTCTCTTCTCACTTCTCTCTTTTCAGGGAACTTTATCTGCTATTTTCTCATTTGTTATCATTCTCACTTTGACAAATGGCATGACAGGCCTTGGTTCTATGCGACTGTGGGCTCAACTTGTGTATGGAGAGAGTACCCGTGGCCCGTACACACAATGTCAGGCTACACTTAAACTGACTCTCTGAGTATTGGATATAATCCCAGTTTTGAGATAAAATAGTTGTAGTACTTTTTCACAGAGGTTGCATAAGAAATATCTCAGGCACAAATCTGTATGCCTGGCTAGAACAAGCTTGTGATAAAGAACAAATGTCCACTGTCCACTAATTCACTGTTCAGTAGTTCATCAAGTTGTGGTGCTCTCAAACACCAGTATGAATAGCAGTACCAATGCTAATGCTGAAGTCATTTCATTCCTATGTAATGTTAATTTGGAAACTTGGCTGCTGGTTTTACAAATGTCATATCAAGCAATTTCTTTGGGCAAATTTCCCATGGTGCTCCAGTGAAATAAATGTCACTTTTCTGTTTTACAGTTATCATAATAGGCTTTCAGTGGCACAGTGAAAGACACTGGCCCATAATAAAAAGAAAGTAAACTTTAATGCATGAAACGAAAACTTTTCCCGTCCTGAAGGCTACAGCCATTCATAAGTCTGGTATGGTCGTAAGTCCCATAAATGACGTTTTTGTTGTTATCCATTCAGCCTATGTAGGCTACTTTTTAGTTTTCAAACAGTATGTTAACTTTGGCCCTGAAGAACAAAACCCATGAGTATTTCCTCAATATAAAGTTTAAAAAATATTCTGTTCGTTCTCTCTCCGTTTTCCCTTTTAACATGAATTGATTACCAACTTAGTATTTGAAACTACCTCACTGAAACATGTCACCAACTATCTTCTGAGGAAAGTTGCCATTGTCTGTTGGAAAAATTGCTACAAGTTGATAGCTTGTTCCATGACGCCGTCATGTCATACAATGTTGGATAAGATAAGACAAGATTCATTCTTTTGTGCCCTGGCATGAAAATGTACATAAAGACAGGAAATTGGGACAATAGCATACAACAGATAGTTTAATATATACCATACAATATATGCTACGTGATATACAATATGCAATATATGGACCGATGTTCACTAGACACAGTACAGCATACACTGTACAATGTAATACAAAGCTGCCATATGCTTCCACTAAACAATACAATATACACAGTGCAATACAACACACTACAAAGCAGCGCTGTACAGTGCAGTACGTTATACAATCATAAAAAGATACCACCTTTAGCCAAGTTTTGGATCAGGGGAAAAGTGCCGTTAAGTCTGAAAGTGCAGCGGTTTAGTCACCGTTCGTTCCTCCACCACTGTCTCCAGTGAGTCTAAGCAGAGCCATATGACTTAGCTAACTTTCCTAATCAGTTCGTGCAGTGTCTCTGCATCTCTTGCCCTGAAGTCTACAACCATCTCCTGCATCTTCGAGTGGTTCCACCTGTACTATACACTGAATTTCAATGCTTGGTCCCAGTGCTCATCTTCTCTGCCCTTCCTTCATAATACATCCTACAGTGACTGAGTTATCAGAGTATTCCCGTAGGTGACAGGACTCAGTATTGTATTTGAAGTCAGAGCTGAATTGAGTGAACAGAAAGGGAGACAGCATAGTGCCCTGGGGGTTAATCACCCAGTCCAATATACAGTCCCTCAGCTTCATGTACTAGGGCCTGTTAATGAAATATTCTAGTATCCAAAAACCACTGTAACCTCTACCTTAGGTTACTCCCTTGCTTGGTCAGCTGGGCAGTGTTGAAAGCTCAAGGGGAAAAACAAAAAACAAAAACTTGATCCTCAAAGTATATCCAGCCTTTCCTGGGTGGTAGTATGCCCTGTGAAGCAGGTAGATGTTGGCGTCAACACCAGTGCTCTCCTGGTAGGTGAACTGTAATGGGTCCCTGCCAAGGTTTCACAAGGGGCTTGAGATTGGCAAGTGCCGGTCTCTCTCCATGGTGCTCGTGACACGTGAGGTTAGTGCAACTTGTCTGTCGTCATTAAGGCCAATGGGCCATCTATGCTTTGGCACAGGGACCAGGCAATTCCTTCACATTGGCAAAAAGCAGATCCAGTGTCCTGTGGTCCCTTGTTCGACACTTAACAAACTGGTCATAGTTGATCAGTTTGGATGAAAGTGAGGCTTGATTAAAATCCCCAGATATTGCCACAGAAGCTATGAGAAGTCTCACAATATTTGGTGGATCTTGTCACAGGTCGGGTCTATAATTGGCAGATGGCACAACATACACAGGCACCAGTATACACAGAAAATTCCCTTGGTAAACAGTATGGTTGTAAACCAACTCCTATCAGTTTAGCGTCCAGATTACAAGTCTGTGTCTTTACAGCGCAGTGGTCTGTATTGAACCGCCTGTTGTTCACAAGAATTGCTCGCCCCCCGATTGCCAGAATTACTTGAGTCTCTGCCGATATGAATCAGATGAAATCCAGCCGCTGTAACTGTAGCGTCCAGGATGTTAATGTTTAGCCAGGTTTCTGTAAAACACATTACGCCGCCGATACGAAACACTCTGTGGTTTGATGAGAGTGGCAAGTTCATCTGTCTTATTACAGAGGGACCTCACATCTCCCCTAATGATTGATGTCAGACACGGTTTGAAGCACCATTTCTTCAACCGAGTCCTGTCTCCACCTTTGCATACTCCTCTGTGCCTCCTTATCTCAGTTACGATCCAACTGAAATCAACGTTTGCGAACCACATAGGCTTCAGCTAGTTTAGCGCAAGCAGATGTTCCCTGGCGTGAATGGAGCAATCACCATTCCAAACCTCAGTCCCGGTCACAAGAAGTAATCCACACAGCATGAAAAGTAGAATTAAAAAGCAAAGTGACTGAGTGACTGCCATGTTTATTTGTCCAGAGGGCGTAGAGTAATACAACAGACACTCACACAGACATAGATAGACAGAAATTAGCTATCTCCTCGTAAAGCACCCGAGTTGTGTGTGTCTACGCTGGTTTCAAGGATGTAGCAGGCAGATATCCATGAATCTCTCTAATTACTATAGCATGTCATATATATTTAATAACACCTGTCATGTATAACTGCAATCTCAAAAAGGGAGTACCAAATGTTTCTGTTGCATGTCGGAATTCCTATGTTAGATGGTAGTTAACTTCAGGCTCACATCTGAGCATCTAAGGCTAGCTAGCTAATTAGACCTCTAGTCCTGACGCTTCTTCTCCTTGCCTGTAAGTGTGCCTATATACTGTGTACTGTGGTTTTAGTTCCCTCTGTCTCTATGTGCTTTAGCTTTAGCTAGGTCTCCAAACAGTCACCAAATACACTAAATGTTGCCACAGGGGAGTAAACAAAGCTGCTAATTTGACAACACTGACTGTGACAGGGCTTCATTGCAGGTGTTATGCACTGCTGCTTTGCTGTCTCTCTTCTGAACTCAAAACAGCGCCACACTGTGGGCATGAATATAACGATCTGTTTTGTTTACCTCTTCAGGCAGACATTGTGTCCCACAATAAGTGTCTACTTGAACATATGGTTTCTGGTGGTGTGTATGCTATCCTTTGATATTAAATGCAGATTTTTGAAAAGTTTGTTTTTGCATTTAATTTCAAGTCCTGACATATGACATTTATTGTCAAATGTCTCTGTGGTGTAAGTTAAAAACGTAATTTGCCAGTGTCTGATATAAGCATGTGGATCAGTTATCAGCAATATTGTTTGATAACGATCAAGCTTGCTGATAATCATTTATTGGTTGTCATAATATTCTATTCATTCACTTGTGCCCAATGAGTGAAACAACATAATATGACTTTCACTCAGCCAGTGTCTATCTTCCCACTTGAAACAAAAGGTTGGAAGTCCTAGGCTTGGAAAACACTCTAGTGAAAACAGGCCTTAAAAGTGTGCTCTCTAGCCTTTATCAGCTGTCAAAACAAGACATCTGACTTTTTTTGTGCTGAGGGAGCAGAATTAATGTCCTGTCTGTAGCCAGAGAGTCCCACTTTAGCTGGCGCCAGAGTGAAAATTTGGAGGATGAATGAGTGGAGAGATATGGGGTTAATACTCAAACAGAGGAAAGAAGAAACAGATAGCATTCTCTTATGTATTTTAGAGCCAATATCATATCAACCCTGAACAAACTATATGTGTTTCTGTGTGTTTAAGAATAGACATAATACAATATGTTTCTAATGCATGTGCTTGTGAAACTGAGTGGTCTCAGAGGTCTACCGCATCATATCATCTTAACTCTTATAAACTGTAACTGATCCTGCTGTAATGTAGGAGAATACAATGCTTTCACTGTGGCTTTAAGTTTGAGACGGGGTCATTCCCTGCCTGGGGTGTGCTGTTTTTTTCTATTAATAAAACATTTCAGTCAATAAAAAATAAAATACAAGCGGAGATGTTTTTACTACACCTGGGAACTGAGACTTTGTTTTTACTAGTCTCCTTGCTGGTAGAATGAGTTGGTTAATGGTGTTACTGGGTGCAGTGGCTTTCAAAGTCAGATTTTCTAAAGATGTTTTTTAAGCACTGCAACATCTGGTTGTCTGTTGGCCTGCTGCCATGCTGTTGACAGGATGTGATTTTTCTCCACCTCTAATTCATATCATGTGCTGGAACAGAGAGAGCTCTGCCTCAGAGGGGGCCTGGAAAGTGTTCCTGCTCTCTCTGATTGGCCCAGCATGTCAGTCGTTATCCAATACGCTGGCTGGATGCGCTAAAGCTCCTCAGTGTCCTCGGCATTTCCCGTCAGACAGTCAGGAACTTCATTTAGGGAGTGTTTTCATGGGGTCAGCGTAGCTTAACTACCACTCCAGAGCAGACGTGATTTGACAGGCTGAAAATGGCCTTTTTTTCCAGAGTGAATTTCTTAGTATGGGGCAGGCGACAGGAGAAGACACCTAGAATTACATGACTTCCCTTAAGGTTCCTGCATTTTGACTCAGTGAGAAAAGAATTGGCCTCCTGTGGTTTAGTGGAGGGATCTAGGTTTTCTCCAGGGCATGTTCAGGGGTTAGTTCATCATTTCATCAGGAGCATGTTAATTTACTGCATAGGCTACATTCATAGTTAGGCCTTCTTGGTACCCAGACAATTTTTGGGTAATTTGGAAGACATGCTTATTCATTGGCTACCATTTCTGCAAAAAGATCATATTAATAAATCTCATCAGCTTGGTCTGACCAATGATCAGCTCTTCTTTTATCTGTGACCGAAACTCTATTTTTCTATGGTTCATGTGTCTCATTTATTTTTTTTATTTTATCGTTAACATAACTTCTACAGTTGGGTTTAGTTTGCAGTGATGAGAACTGGCGCTTGTTTATAAGCTGTAGTCAACACAGGACATGGTCCAGGTGGACTGATTAGACTTGTTATCATGGAGACTTTGGGACCTGGATGTTGAGAGAGGATGTGACAGGGGGATTCCACTGGTGACATAAGTGCGTTTATTCCCAATGACTTCAGAGCCTGGCACTTAACTCTCAACTTGTCTTATCGTCCAAGCGCTTTGTACGACCTGTGTAGCTGCCTCACCTGTGTGTTTTAAAATTTTAAAACTGTTATTCTTTATTAATAGGGGCTTTTCCCTGTCACACTGGGTTTGTCGGAACAGTATAGGCCAATCTGTTGAGCAGAGTATCCCTTTGCCATGTGCAGGGTAAGTGGCCACAGCAGAATGACACAAAAGGGCTCTGGATTCCAGGGCTAAATATAGCTGGATCTCTAATGCAGATTAATATAGCGCCATGAAAATAACTGTGAGGAATGCACAAACAGGCTGCTAAGGGAACACAGGCTTTTAGCACAGGCTTGGCTCTCAGTGCTGAGTGCGCTCACTGCCACACGTTCACCCGTGTTTTTCAAGAAGTTTCTGTGTCCTCTGGTGTTATTCCTATATGACACGAGGAATAAATATAGCTATGTCACCTTTGTGTTGCATACACTCTGACTGCCTGTAGAGCATTATCAGAGGTGAGTCCCTACAGCCTGGGGCGTAGCAGTCACCTGGAGTCTTTCAGTCATTTCACAAACCTGCACGGAATCCTTATATTCAGCGCTGGAAAAACCTCACTGATCGTGTGTGTGTTTTTATTTATTTATTTTTTAAACGGAGGTTTCCAATGAAATTAATGTTTGTCAAGCATAAACCTGATGCTCCAAATTGCTTAGAAAGAAATAAAACAGTAGGAAATCATATGAAGTGCATTCTCATTAGCCCTAAATGGTAATTTTTTTTTTTATCTGTTTTTTAATATGGACCTGAAATTAAAACAAGTTCATATAAATGGATGCTTTCTTTGGAATTAGTGGTCACTGAACACTGCTTGAAAAGTGTGATCATTCAAGTTGACTCTTGATTTGGAAGCCTGCCTTCCAAAACAGATCTTAATGCGTTGCCAGGAGATCATAGCGACCACGCTGAATGATTAATTAGATGCAGAACACAAGGCTCCAGTTCACGGAGGCTGCTTGACAATGCCCTTTGATGCAACAAAAAAAAGTTCTCAAACTACATGCCTCATGGGCAAATGTCTCCTGCAGAACCCAGTAACTCAAAAAAACCACCTAACACGAAACTTTTTAACCTCAACCTGTTAGACTCTTACAGACTTTAATGTTGCAGCAGGACGATGCCTCTCGTTTACAAAACATAATATTGCCATGCCAACGTTAGGCTGGTGAGAGCGAATTCCCGTGTGTGGCAGTCTGGGTCCTGGCAGTGCCATGTGGGTCCGGCCACTGCTCTGCTGTCCGTATTGTTCTCCCAGAACCGGGATTTCTCCACCCAGCACTGAAAGACAAGCGGAGGGAGGGAGGAATGTAGGGGGGAGAGAGAGAGAGCCCGAGAGAGAGAGAGAGAGAGAGAGAGGCCAGAATTTTTCAGGGAAGTTGCAGTCTTTTGCGATAGGTTCAAGCATGTTCAGAATTAAGGGGATCATTTGCATCATTATAACGGAAAGCTGTCCTGAAAGAGAATCCTAGGCGTCTGGTTCTGGAGACAACTTGTTCCTCGATCCCTCATTCTGTCAGAGTTGCGGAGGGAACTTCCCTTCAGACGCTGGAGGTAACGTGAGTTTTCTGTGTGAGAGGCACCTGAGACTGGATTCAGGTTAACAGAATGTCTGGGGATGCACTGATGTTTATGTTTGGAGGTGTTACAGGGTAAATATAGCTTTCTGCTGCAGCATCTGCTGATACTGGTGATGTTTTTAGGTCACAGTTGCTTGTGCTTGTGCACTGACTCGACTGTCTCGTCCGTATCTGTGTCTTCCAACACAGTGATTTTTATTAGGCATAGTCTCAGTGCACTGTATTGATGCACTATTGGTACTGAATTTGCAGCCTGTAATGCTGTATTTTAAACTGGAAGCTTGCCATGGAACTGTTCTACATGGCACCTGCCCAAATATGCCGTAAACTAGACACATTATGTTCTACCCCAAATCTTGTTTTGTTTTGTTTTTTTCATTTGTTTGTTTTTTGTTTTTTAACAAGATTGCAGCACAAACATTGTCTGTGCATACATATGTTAATGTCATGTTTCATTTGCCATTATTGCTTACTTGGTAGCCAGATAGACACTTACTGTAGTGGACCTTCATGTTCACATAGACAATGAGAGTTTATGAGTAAAATGTTAGAGAGAAACAGGCTGTGGACCAGAGCAGAAATCACTGCCAACGGCTGCTTTCACTCCTTGACCCTGTGCACTAACCAGCGGTTACAGGGGCAGTGATTAGCACAGATGCAGCCTTGTTTCATGACGTTGGAGGTAATCTCAGCTCGTCTCTGTTAACGGGCTCTGTTAACTGAGTGCTGGTCTCTTTTTTTTTTATCCGGAACACCAAGTGATGCCGTGTCATGTCCGTAGTTCTCGGAAACAACTGTGATTCCTGGAGTCATCCTGCCTCGCGTGAAAACTAAATTCCAGCCCAGCCCCTGCTCGGACATTGAGATTCCATGTGTCAGTGCAAACGATTGGGATGGCACCGCAAAGCAGTTGTGGCACATGGGTTTTGGGGGCAGGAGGAATTTGACAGTTGATGGCGTACCCTTGGCCGGATGTTCCGCATGATACACACGCTCTTGTCTCACCATGAAAGCTCCTGAGAGGTCTCTTTCTCTAAAAACTCCTCAGGATCTTCTGCTTAGGAAAGATATCCTGCTTTTTCCTCTGAAAGTCAGAAAGTGACCCTTCACCCTTTTTTCATTTCTTTCGGGACAGTTCACAGGGATGTTAAATGGAATAACGTAAGGGATATCGCCGGTGTTGGAACCGCGGTGAAAATGGTGAACTCTGAAATGTTTGTCCTTTAATGAGACACATCATTAGAAAAGTTCAATATGAAAAAGCAAGTGGGTTTTTGTCTGTGGTGCTTGGTGTTAATCTTTGTCTTTTTTTTGTTTTCTTTCAGGTCGATCAGTGCAGCTTACCAACATGCTGAGACACTGGTCCCCACATCCTGATTCATAAATCCTTTGGGACTTCAGCTCTTTTTCTACTTTTTTTCTCCCCCTTGCGTTGGCAGCTCTACTGTCGTGTTGGATGCAGCTGAACACCAAGCAGAAGAAGAGAAAGAAATTCCCTCTCTTACTCCAGCGGACTAGCACGTGTTGGCTACAATGAGAGAGTGAGATACCTGGAGAGGCTTGCGTGCTTGGGGAACAATCCAAGGAACTGTACAGAGAGCAAGAGGGAACAGGAAGTTTGGATTCCTTCCGGGAGCGTGAAAGTCCAGAGGGTCACAGTTTTTCAGGGGTGGTGTTGAGGGTCACCTGTGGCGATGACCAGCCTGTTTCGACGCAGCAATAACAATGGGGGCTCACGGAGAGTGGGAGGGGGCGGGGGCGGAGGCGGAGGCAGCGGGGGCTCCACCGCCGGAGAGCTCAACAACAGCAGGCCCAACAGGCAGGTGCGACGGCTGGAGTTTAACCAGGCCATGGAGGACTTTAAGACCATGTTCCCCAGCATGGACTACGACGTGATCGAGTGTGTGCTGCGCTCCAACAATGGCGCCGTGGACGCCACCATCGACCAGCTCCTACAGATGAGCATCGACGGTCAGGGGTCAGACGACAGCTCCGACTCAGACGACAGCATCCCCCCGGAGGTCAGAGTTCACACACACACAGCCTAACTGTCATCATCCATCATCATTATCTTTCTTTGTCTTTTTTCTGCCCTTTTTTCTTTAAACAGCTTCCACTGTTTTGTTAGAAGTGACCTCATCTCGTGCAAGCAGGTCTTGACAGGATTTTTCATATGTAAAGTATCGCTTGAATGTGAGACAGGTATTATTGCAGTGTTACACTCTGAAGGCTGACTTACCTTGACATGCTTAAAGTGCATGTAGAATGTGCAGTATTCAGTGTGTTTCCTCAAAGTTAACCTCAATGTTATGTTCAGTATTACCTTTAAACAGCTGAGGGTCGTTCACTCAGAACTGACATTTTTGCTTCCCCCTGCAAACCATCTAATCTCAGATTCCTTTACACGTGTTCCTTTTCTTTCCCCCACACAGGATATTAACTCATTTCCTTTTTTTTTTTTTTGTTAAACACCAAGTCTGTGATAAGTGTGATTAGATGTTTGACAGGGTGACCTCTGGCCTGTTGTGGGTTCTAGTCGTGATAAATCTTATTTTAATGCAGTTATGACTGTAATAATGGGTAAATTCTCATTAAAAAGAAATGCTTGTCAGATGCTAGGAACTTTGATCGTTTCAAAGGCCTACTTGAGCAAGGTTTTTTTTTCCAAATATGAACATCATGGTATGTAATAATTCATTTTGCTGAAGGAAAGACTGCTTTTCAATATTAACGTTTGTTTGGAAAGCTGAACAGCTGCTTTGGTTTTGAGGAGATACAATTACTATGTAGCTGAATATTGTGGGCAATCAGTCTGGAGTGAAGTGTATTGCCAGTAAACGGTCTTTTATGATGTATGATTGCTCCACTGACTGGTAGTTCAGACGAGGCTTCACTAATGTTAGAGAGCTCTCTATCGATATGCACGTTTTGCCATGTGCTCTCAGACACGTCTAATGGATGTGGTTTTGCGCAGAGGTGGAGAGAAGCTTTCCCCACAGACTGATAAGAATATTGAGCAGTGGCTCATATTCAGTCTGCAATCAAATAAGCACTCACCCTAATGCACTAACTCTGTGTGTGTGTGTGTGTGTGTGTGTGTGTGTATTTGCATACATACATATACATAGACACACACACACACACACACACACATATATATATGTATAGGTTTGTTTACTCTGTGTAGTATTAATGAATTTCCACTTGAGGATTATTGTGTATGGAAAAACCCATGTCAGTGTTGTTTTGCATCATTTTACTTGACCATGAAGACAAAAAAGCTCCTAAACCCTGAACTGACTGTGTCCTCAGAGGGAAGCAGCTATGCAAACAGATACTGGTTTCTTATCTTACACAGGAGGTATGATGTCAACATGAAAATTCATACAGTATGAACTTATCTCTGTCTCTGATGCATCCACTTGGCTATACATGGAAGATTAGTTTGCCATTTTTGCTGTTATTTTGTTTTATTCAGAAATTCTTTGTTTGAATTAATCAAATCAGAGTCTGTGTCTAATCTCTCTCTGACACTTAAGATTAAGTTTCGCCTCTATGATTTTGTGAAAGAAATTGTTCTCTGCTGACTGTCTCCTTTGTATACACTCCTGATATTTTTTTAATATATTATTTTGTTCTCAGATTCTGGAGAGGACCCTTGAGCCAGACAGTTCGGATGAAGAGCCGCCTCCTGTCTATTCTCCGCCCACCTATGACATGCATATATACGACAGGAAGTACCCCGATGCTCCACCCACTCCTCCCCCTAGGTACAGCCTGGCGAGCTATAGCTGGCTTCATCGCATAGTTTACTCAGTCTTAATTGCTGTAAAATTCTGTTGTCAGCGCTTTTAGCTTGTGAAACCGTAGTGATGAAGTCCTTGAGTGCTATGTGCCCTGTACTCTTTAATGAAAGGAGATTTCAGGAGGAGCTGTGGTGATGTGAAGTCATTTGCTCTCCATGCGCCACCTAGTGTTTGTAATTTAGAACTACAGAATCTACACCTAGTGTCCCTGCTCAGCTGTTGTTGTCCGTCTGTGAATGTGAGAATAAAGCATACTGTAATTCAGTAATCTCAAATGCCCAATACACTATGACCAGAGGATTAAAAAAAAAAACAGCAATGTAATTTAATTAGTCTGGTGCCAAGGACATGATGTCCTGTGAGTCTCACTCATTAGGCGCCTATTTCTGTACCTGCCCCAGCCCACTATTCACAGGAAGGATAATGACTCATGTGAGATGGGAAGTGAATATGATGCCTCTGTGATACTGTTTCATTAAATCGCCGTCTGACCTTCATGTTCCAAATTCCATGCCCCCCCCCCACAGGTTCGAAGCTGTAGGTCACCAGCAGGTCCGAAGCTACAGGAACTGGAACCCACCGTTACTAGGTAACCTGCCTGACGACTTCCTCCGGATCTTGCCTCAGCAGCTGGACAGTATACAGGTAGAGTGGTAGAATTTCAGAATCTTCCAGTAGTCTCAACTCTTGTGATGCTTATTTGACCAATAGTCAGGGTTAACAGCATTAATAGGTTAAAATACTTGTTTAGTTATGTCACACAAAACCATGTGGTTTGTGATATATATTTTTTCCACGCTAATTTTATGCAATCTTGCTGTCATTTACACCATAACTGCTAAATCTTGTCAGAACAGTGTGAGTTGTCATTCAAGTTTTATGATTGTTTCGGGGCCCTGCTTGGTTGTCATGCCAACAACACCGTCATTCCCACGTCCAAACAACTATTTTAAATTAAACTGTCACCTTCTAAACTCCATCTGTCATCCCTGTCCCCTCTCCAGAGCCCGCCGAGCAGTCTGTCTCAGCCTTCGTTGTCCTCCTCTTCCTCGCTGTCCTCCGTGACACGGCATGCTCCAGCCCTGCAGGGCCCCTCAGAGCTGAGCAGGGGGGCCACGGGGAGCGTGGGGTCATCGGGGGCCACAGAACAGGAGCGGAAGCTGAAGCAGTACCTGGAAGACGAGCGAATTGCCCTCTTCTTACAGAATGAAGAGTTTATGAAGGAGCTGCAGCGTAACCGCGAGTTCCTCATGGCGCTGGAGAGAGGTAGAGAATGAAAAGACAGGGAAATGGCCTGTCCGCCTCCTGCACGCGTAACACTTCATGTTTCTATACATCTAGACTGTGACCCACAAACTGGCCTATGTCCATTCATCGCTGAAGTACTAAGTTAAAGCTTTAGTGGAGAAAGGCTTATATAGACACTGAGCCTGGGGTGTGACTGTAGGAAAAAAACAGGACATGTCTATAATGTTTGAAGGGGTTGGTAATCTCAACATGGTCTGTTCTAAAGATAATGTTATGTACAATTTTCCTGGCCTGTAGTGCAGTTTAGTGCATGTTACATGTTTGTGATGTATGGAAATGGAAAAGTGTCAGAATACACGGTCATCTGCAGCCTGCCTCCACTCACAGACTCTCTCTGTTTTCAGATCGTTTGAAATACGAGTCAAAGAAATCTAAGTCAGCTAGCATGGAGAACTCCACTGCAGGTACATGTCATTCAGGTGCTTCTTTGCATATATGTGTGTGTGTGTGTGTGTGCAAGAACATGTAAGTGTAATTTTATTTATTTTTTTATGCTCTTTGTGTTTATCAGATGAGTTAGTAGCCATGGACAGAGCAGACCCTCAATGGATTGAGACCATAGTCAGAAGTTTAATTCATGTCATAATTACAACTTTGAACTGTGTTTAAATGCCATTTCCTCATAACCCTATTTCTCTGTGTGTCTGTCTGGCTGGCTTTCATTTTTTTAAATGATATAGGAGAACATTTGGAGGGGGGCACTGCCGTCTCAGATGATGCATTATTCCGAGACAAACTGAAGCACATGGGGAAATGTAAGATATCCTCCCCAAGAAATTAAATTTACATACACACACACACACTCTCAAATCAGATTCTGGATGTGAGCTTATAGTAATGATTGTTTTGTGTTCGAATATACACAGCAACAAGAAAGAAGCTATTTGAAATTGCCAGAACTTTCTCTGAAAAGACAAAGAGGAGGAAGTCAAAAAGAAGAACACTGCTGAGGCATCATTCGTATCCTTCTTAAATTAGTTTGTTCCCGTAAAATGGAGAACAGTGATTTTACCCTTTTTTTTAAGCAACAATGAGCCAACTAAGCAATGACTTAATACCCTCTCCATTTGATCCCAGTGTCCAGCTCTGAGGTGAATGAGACAAGTATTGAAAGAGAAAAGGTCATGGAGCAAAAATAGGTTGAGATGCATTATTTTATTTCACAGATCCTCTGATCACAGAAAGCAGCTGAGGAAAGCTGTCCTCTATTCTCAGTGTTGCTTTTTTTTTCTTTTATCCTGCACAGTGTTGTTACTAAAGCCCAAAGCTTCCTCCACTTGTCTTTACCTGTCTTACACTCCACCTGTCTTACACTCCATCTGTCTACCATCATTCCCATCTTTTCTGTTCCACTCGCTGCCACTGACTCTTCTTTCTTCATTTATAATAAGTTATTTACTGTGAGGCACTGAGTGGGGGATTTTGTTTCCTATGATCATTCTCTCAGACTTGGCACTGCCAACTCCACTGCCAACCTTTTGGATGACGTCGAGGGGAATCCATGTGGTAATAGTCTTTTTAACTCTACCTCCCAGAATACTGTAATATTTCTGATCCAGATACGCTGACACTCTGATGGATAAATGGAGTCAGTGAATCTTATAAGAGTCATATGTCATGTCTCTGAGGACCCCCTCTAGCTTTGTCTGGTGTGTTTGGCTTCTTTCATGTGTGTAAACTGAGTAGTGCTCAGAGCTAACTGAAGCGTGGATCTGTGCATGTTTGCAGAGGAAGACAGCCAGCTCAGAAGACTGGCAGCTCAGGAAGAGGAGGAGTCCCACTCAGAAACATTGTCATGGTCAGAGTCTGTGCCTTCACTGAATCAAAGCACATCGTCTCCATTAACACACTGAATCAAAGCACATCATTCCCCTTAACGCACTGACACACTGAATCAAAGCACATCATTCCCCTTAACACACTGAATCAAAGCACATCATTCACCTTAACACACTGTATCAAACCGCATCATTCCTCATAACAAACTGTATCAAAGCACATCATATCCCTTAACACACTGAATCAAACCACATCATTCACCTTAACACACTGTGTTAAACCACATGATTCCCCTTAACACACTGTATCAAAGCACATCATATCCCTTAACATACTGAATCAAAGCACATTGTATCCCTTAACACACTGAATCAAACCACATCATTCACCTTAACACACTGTGTTAAACCACATGATTCCCCTTAACACACTGCATCAAAGCACATCGTATCCCTTAACACACTGTAGATCTTCTGCTGTTACATGGCTCCATTTACCAGCAGAAGATGTAAAGTGTGTTAAGGTAGCAGAAGATATAAAGTGTGTTCAGGGGTCAAAAGAGCCTTTCTGACTTTCTCCCAGAGATATTTCTCTGCCATTTCTGTCACATTAATATTTGATGAAGGAGTGGATACAGAGTTGCTTGTGAAGTGAATAATGTAATTTTTTTTACTGCTGTGGAACATTTGTTGAAGAACACTATCTTTATTTTGCCTTGCAGATCCTTCCAGACCCTCACCTGTTCGGGTTTCCATGGTGACATCAGAATGACCCATGGCTAGTGGGCCTTATAGCTCAGTGGCTCCTCCCCTCTAACCCCAGAGCCAGCCAATCCAAGGTTCAATAGGAACAGTCTCCGCCCAGGCTGGAAGAAACATGATGGACTGTGTAGTTCTCTTACCACAGCCTCTTGATGAGCCAAGAATTATTGTACCTATATTTGATTGCTATTAAAATTACTGTATCATACCTATTTGTTAATATATGGTTTCACATGTAAAAAAAAATAGACACAGTATTCATTTTCAGTTTTTTTTCTTTATTTCATATTTTACTCCTTAAAAATCCCTATTTACCAAAGGGACCTTTTTCCAGTTTGCTCATAGTTTTCCTTTGGACTAATATTAACTTTTCAGTTGTTTTTACTCCTAGTTTGGGCAGCCTCTGACTTGTGCAGAGAACAGTGCTGAAATTTACTGAAAACTAAAATCCAAACCAGGCAGAACCACTGGTGCGTATGTCCTTTGTTTTTAACTATGATGCCTTGAGTCCCTGATTTAAACCCTTTAATGGATTGCAAATGAAATATTAAAAAAAATGTTTATACAAGCTGTGGACCCAGTCTTCATTGCGTCTGTGTGGTTTACCAGTCACCATTAAGTCATGTCAGCTTGTTTTCTTCGTTTTATGTCCCTGATGCAGATAGCACCTTCAGAAAAGATTGCTCCATCCTTAACATGTCGTAGCTCTTCTGTCAGTTTGGGGACAGGCAGATGTTCTTGGAGTAAAGAATTGTAGTCAATACACTGTGTTTACAGACATACATACACGCCTGACAGTCAAGGGAAGCACCCGCCTCAACAGCCAAAGCACATTTGAATCATAATGCTCTTATCCTGTTCTGTATCTCTGTGTCAAACTCAATTCCATTGCAGTGGAGTTTACGCATTATAACAGCAACAATGAAAATAATAAATTATAATAATAATAATAGTAATAGTAGTCCACAGGGACACGGCGCAGTGGACGTCTGGTGTAGAGAATCTCTCGTTTCTACGGCCACATCCGTCTCTTTTCTTTTTTTACTGCTCCATTTCCACTCGAGTTCGTCTGTTTCTTTTCTTTTTTTACTGCTCCATTTCCACTCGAGTTCGTCTGTTTCTTTTCTTTTTTTACTGCTCCATTTCCACTCGAGTTCGTCTGTTTCTTTTCTTTTTTTACTGCTCCATTTCCACTCGAGTTCGTCTGTTTCTTTTCTTTTTTTACTGCTACATTTCCACTCGAGTTCGTCTGTTTCTTTTCTTTTTTTACTGCTACACTCGAGTTCGTCTGTTTCTTTTCTTTTTTTACTGCTCCATTTCCACTCGAGTTCGTCTGTTTCTTTTCTTTTTTTACTGCTCCATTTCCACTCGAGTTTGTCTGTTTCTTTTCTTTTTTTACTGCTCCATTTCCACTCTAGTTTGTCTGTTTCTTTTCTTTTTTTACTGCTACATTTCCACTCGAGTTCGTCTGTTTCTTTTCTTTTTTTACTGCTACATTTTCACTCGAGTTCGTCTGTTTCTTTTCTTTTTTTACTGCTACACTCGAGTTCGTCTGTTTCTTTTCTTTTTTTACTGCTCCATTTCCACTCGAGTTCGTCTGTTTCTTTTCTTTTTTTACTGCTACACTCGAGTTCGTCTGTTTCTTTTCTCTTTTTACTGCTCCATTTCCACTCGAGTTCGTCTGTTTCTTTTCTTTTTTTACTGCTACATTTCCACTCGAGTTCGTCTGTTTCTTTTCTTTTTTTACTGCTACATTTTCACTCGAGTTCGTCTGTTTCTTTTCTTTTTTTACTGCTACACTCGAGTTCGTCTGTTTCTTTTCTTTTTTTACTGCTCCATTTCCACTCGAGTTCGTCTGTTTCTTTTCTTTTTTTACTGCTACACTCGAGTTCGTCTGTTTCTTTTCTTTTTTTACTGCTCCATTTCCACTCGAGTTCGTCTGTTTCTTTTCTTTTTTTACTGCTACACTCGAGTTCGTCTGTTTCTTTTCTTTTTTTACTGCTCCATTTCCACTCGAGTTCGTCTGTTTCTTTTCTTTTTTTACTGCTACATTTCCACTCGAGTTCGTCTGTTTCTTTTCTTTTTTTACTGCTACATTTCCACTTGAGTTCGTCTGTTTCTTTTCTTTTTTTACTGCTACATTTCCACTCGAGTTCGTCTGGAGGAATGCCATTTGTTTTGGTCCAGGTGAAACATCCCGCGCTGCAAAATCAGTTATATCTATAGAGATGTACCTAGTCACCTTCCCAGAGTCTCACAATTGATCCTGACTCTGACGGGCACGGGCACCAGCACCGTCCTAGTGGAAAAGCGCTATCAGAGTCCTCAAAAGTTCAGAAACACTGTGTGCCAGATATGTTAACATAGCAATTTGTGTGTAACAATGGTTGTTTATGAAGTTAAGAAAATTGGATACCTATCCAGCAACCAGCCTGAAAAAAATGATCGACAGTAGGTCCAGTGATGAAGTACTAGTGAAAATGGCAGAGGGTGCTTTGAGGGGGGGAAAAAAGTGCCTGAAAACCCAGATGCCAAGGCACTTAAGATGTTTAAGCAGCTCCCTAACCAAAGGACAGGTCTGTCTGTGAAGACTGAGGGGAAACTGAAGTCAGTCACTGAGTTGATTGCCAAAGAAACCCACCAGGACCTGGCTAAGGTAGGTTCGTGACAGGACTTAGATTTGTAGATTTGAATAGGTGGGAGTTTTAAATGTGTCACTGTGATCCTCTGAGATTTGAAAAAGGGTAGTCAAAATTTTTCCCCAGACCTCTCACTCCGTCATCCTCACTGTTATGGCTCCTTTCCATTGCACACCCTTTTTCATGCTCCCTCCTCCTGCTTATTCCCCCCTCTCTCTCTCTCTCTTTCTCTCTCTGTCTCTCTCCCTGCCTTCTTCTCCCTGCTGTTCGTGCAGGTCAAGCTGCTCGTCATAGACAAGGCCTCTGGAACAATGATATTCCGGAAGCTGCTACTACGAAGCGGTCTGAAGGTATTAGAGGACAAAGAGCACAAACATGTTTTTGAGGAAAAACGGAAGGAACTGGACTCAACAACAGCAGTGCAAAGCCCTCATCTTAAACTCCTACAAATGTTTGGAACCTTCTTGAAAAACTGTTTATGGTTTGGCTTTGGGTATATTTGACTCATATGGGTTAACTCCCACACTTTGCACTATATTTCCTGTTCTTCCCCATGCTTCAGACAAAGAGGAAGAGTTGAAGACTGAAAGTCTTTACTCCTCTGACTAAAAACAGCTTAGAGTGTCTCTGCACACCACTGACTCCTGCTGGCTAACAGATTGACACTAATGATGAATCCCTTATGGGCTATGACTGCTTCAGCTGGAGGAGAGGGCTGCTTGGGCTGATGTTCACCTCGTTATCAAAACCTGTCAATCAAACAGTTATGGCTGACACTGCTTAGAAGTCAGACAATGAAATCGAACACCTTCATTCCACGCTATCGGTTCTGATCCGTAAACATGAACTAATCATAACATATGATCCCTTTAGTTTTACTGAATGCGATAACAATGAAGCATCTGATGATGTGCTTCTTTTGTTTTGTTTTCATCTTGTTTTGTTTTAATGAGAGCATGAACTCGTAGCAGAATAATGAAACAACCACAGCTATGTCTCTCTTTGACCTCTGTTATGAATGAAAAGGAAATGTCCTCATAGATTCACACACTGCTGCGGCACCTGGTGGACCTCAGGCTGTGTATGCCATGGTAAGCTGCGTAATATAAGATTTAACAGACACGAGAAGTTCTCAGTAAAGTTCATTCATGATTATGTGATCCAGTCACAGTGAAAGAGTCTCAGCCAACATTAGGGTTTGTTTTAGCTTTCGTTGTCCAAGCTAACACATTAGGTTGATATATCACTTCTAATGCCATGAATCCCCTCTCTGGCAATAATACTGGGTGAGAATAAGAAGCAGAGAAAACAATAAAACTAAATCTGCTAGGGACACTCCCTTTAATAATTAAACATTACCATGGAGCAAATGACTAAAGGACGGCCATCTTTAGAAATCAGAAACAGTACATTGATCATTTCACACATCATAATAGGGTCCGATCCGTCACAGTACTCATATATTTACACTCAGTTTCCAATGTCCAGGGCCTGTTCCATGTGTCAGAATCTCTCTTTGCAGGCATACGGCTGTAGACTCCAGTCTGATCCCACAGACAGCCTACGATCGTGAGAACACTGTCTCAGAAGCAGGAGTGCCAGGACCATCCTTTGATCCACTGTGGTTTTGCTCAACCTCGGACAAACTTGTCCAGAACTGGTGATTCAATTAGCTTCCCACAGTCTAAATTATTCAAATGTGTAGATGGTTTCATTGAGAGGTCTTAGGTAAATATTACATCAGGCCTAATTACTTTTCTGTGAATTGTAGAAAATGTAGGTAATGTATTTTATCTTCACAGGGGATTTCTGAGTATATAATTTCTGTCAGTCCTGTGAAATTAAGCAAGTAGCCTACAGCTTTGAAAACAGAGCTGAAAAGATTTTGTTTTTTTATGGCCCGACGTTTCAAGGCTTCTGCATTCTCTGAAGTTATGTACAATTCATTAAGTTGTAATGTTGTCCAAAGCAATGTAAATTTTCTAACCCACATATAGTTAAAAAACAAACAAACAAACGTCGGTTTATTTAACATAGCATTCATTGTACTCCAAAGACGCGTCCCTGTTTAATTACATGTTTTGTTTGGCGACCTAAAAACTGCGTCATATTGCATGCAAAATTAAATTTTTGTATGCATGAAGCCCACTGACGATATGTTTTCCTCTTCTGAATAAAGAAAGTCTTCATTTGTCTGTATTATCACGAAAACAAATACACTGAAACGAAACTAGGCGGAGTCGTTTCAGATGATGTTATGACTTGACATTTTACGGTGTTTGACCTTGCTGTTGTGGATCAAAACATTACAGGATCATACTAACTGTGTACGGGTTTAAAACAGTCAGGTTTAATAAAACAGGTAATAGTATCGTTTCATAGTAAATATAAAGAGAACTTTAAGACATTTACATCGTAGCAGACGCTAAAACAAGTTGGGATATTTCGAGAATATGCCGGGTTACTGTATTTGGCCACCCTTAAGAATATTTCTCAGTCCAGATTTTTCTTTCAAGCAACAAATTATTTTATATGATCTTGGAAAATAGAATAACTTAGATGTATCTGTGAATATGCAGTTGTTTCACATATGCCAGCACCACCAAAATAGGTACAATACATCTGTGTTCGCAGTGCTCTTTACACTATAACACCGATAGGGAGCAGCAAGTTGTTATGCTCAGATTTATAAAATTTGGACAGGCAGGGGTCTCTGTGCCAACAGTCTGTGAAGACTTCATCCGCCCAGTTGTTTATTCATATATTTTCATTTTCACTTATTTATCTATTTCATCTCATAACGGGTGAAGACAGTTCTAATGTTGTTCTTAAAGTTAAATGACAAATTGTACTTAATCAAATAAAAGAAATGAAACATCTCAGTCTAGCAGAGGACATTATACGAAAGTAGTGCAGCGCCCTTTTCGAGAAGTAGATGGAAAGTTATCGGCCATCAAAGTTGCCTCAAAGTGTGTGTGTACTTTTCGGAGCCGTTGTGTTCATTGAATTTTAGCTGCATTTGAAGTCCTTTTGCTTACTATTTAGAGCGAAAAAATTGTTTACCTATTGACGATTGCTCTGTTGCTCCAATGCACAGCGCTGTTCTAAATGTTCTCAGTGTTTTTGTATTGTTGTTTTATTGTGTGAGAACAGGATAAAGAGACAAAATTCCACGAAAAACATATTAGCACGTGCGGTCCGGTGGTTAATAGATCCAAATATGAGCACAATAGGAATACATGCTGTAATAAGTGTAATAATCATCACCTAAGAACTATCACAAAATAACTGATAATGCTGATAACTGATAATCCTTTGCGTGTCCATTGATTTGTATGTCTTGTATCAGTGTCCTAGTAGCGTATACTTCCAGAGCAAACAATCTTGTGATTTAATGTAGGAGGAATGACACAAACATCCTAGATGTGAAATATAGCCACTGGCAGATCGGACCACATCGTTCTTTGTCATCAGGGAAGTTACGTGGCTTACGTGACTTGTCTCAACTCCTCTTTTCGAATCAGTCATTTGAACATGGATTGAATGGATTCCACCTGCTTGGAAAAGTTAATAAACTTTCAGTTTTAACTGTTATGTTTAATGATTTTTGACGTTTAATACTTTCTTAACTTTCTTGGAGCATACTGAATTCGCAAAAATATTGAGGCGATAACCTCTTCCTGGGATTCCGAGAAAATATTTGATAACAGCATTGAACAACCAGTCCACCTCTTTATCTATGAGAACCTCTTGTCATTTGAAACAACATATAAGAGGGCACATCTGTTGATTGGCAACGCTGAGTCAGTTCAGTCATTCACCTTTTTTTATCCATATTTTCGGTCTTATTACAGCCACGTACATAGCGAGCCTTCAAATTCATTGGGAGGCGCCCTTTTATTCCCTAGGAAACTACGATGACGTATATAAACCCTCCTTCTACTCTGAAACCACAGCTACCAGTGATCTAGCGGCCATTATATTAAACAGCATTCGAACGTAGGAGTCGGATATTGAGTCAGAGAACACGACGATAATCATAGACAAACGTTTGCGCGTTAGTTTTGGTGAACTGCTTTTTTAAAAACACATTTCAAGGCACTACACACGCTTTTTGTAGAAACTTAGATTTTAAATTTTGAATACATACATATATATCACATTTGTCATACGCCTGTTTGGTTGCTTCATAGCAGGCTACGTGTGGTTCATCGCATTCCGAACGTCTGACTAACCAACGTAACGCGAATTTTCTTGCTGTTTTTCTTCAACTGTTGAAACATCTTTTTAGTTAACTTAGAAGACGTTGTTTTAAGAAACTCGGTTCTATTTAGATGGCAAGCTTCCCAGATTTTGTTAATGAAAATGAAATAGGTGAGTTCCTGTTTTTTTTTCGTTTCTGTACAGTGTTTATAAGCATGTTGCGTTGTGGGGGGGAGGGGTTTGGCTGTCTACACGTTATTTTATCTCCGTGTAATATTTTTATACATCGTCTGTGGTTCTAGATGTTTGCATTCCATTTAGACGTGAGTCATTTTTTCAAACCCGTTCTCAAAGGCTGTTTTGGGTTTTTTTTCTCGGGTAACTGACTAGTTAGCAACATCTTCGTTAACATCAGTTGCCTATAGCACTAACTGGGTATTTTAGCTGTCATTAGTGTTCGTGTGGTAGTTAGGCGGCATTTGAGATTTAGCATCCGTAGTTCACTTTTTCCTGCTTTTATAGGTCCCATTGCGCTATTTGCATTATTTATACCATTTTTTCCATACCACTCAGTCGACTCTGCTCGTTTCTTAGGAATAGGTTACTTTGTGCATGTCCTACTTCCACCCTCCCCCACACTCGACCACCAGCGTCTCTCGTCATTGGTGGGATTGGTGCAGTATGAGTCAGACGTAATAGCAATCTATGAAAACAGTCCATATGCAGAAGCGTCAATGATTAACTCACGGAAAACGTGTCCATTGCTTTATCTCTTAGCGCTGTTGGTAGTGAACACAGGTTTATTGTCATTCTATAGTTATAAAATAGAATCACTTAAAAAAGTTGGCTGTTAACTTGCTGTCATTATCAAAGACACACTTATACATAAAGTCAGGCAGGGTAAGAAATGCACGGCTTACAGACCTTTTTTTTCATCTGGTCACACAGTTTAATAAATAATTCAAACTGTTAACGTCGTGCAGCGTGTGCAAAGATTTAAATATCCGTGTGGTGGTGGTTGTTGGTGCTTTTATTTCCCCCTCAATTTCCTGTTTGATTGTTATGTTGAATGCTGGAGTTTGAATTTAGGAGTCCACTTCGAAGTTTGTGTAACCTGTCACCTCCTCTTCACAGGTAAAGCTAAGTTCATAGGTGAACTCTTAGCTCCAGCTGCTCCCTTTGACCAAAAATCCGGGCGGGAAACCTGGACTGTGGCATTCGCGCCAGATGGTTCCTATTTCGCTTGGTCACAAGGGCATCGGATTGTGAGGCTCGTACCATGGGCAAAATGCTTGGCCAACTTGTGAGTATAACTTCTGAGTTTTCTACTGAAGCAATTTCTGTTCCTGCACCTGCAGACCCCCTAATCTGCACAGTTTAAGCGCCCCCCCCCCCCCCCCCCCCCCACACACACACATGTGCAGTGTTCTGTGCCCCCAGGAAAGATACAGTGAACCATTTAGTTTTCTCTTTCAGCCCACACATACTGTTACTGCATTAAATGTGTGGGTCTAATTCATGATACGGCCGCAAACAGTGGAACGTGTTGTTGTGTGTGCTGGATCTTGCCAGGTATTTGCTCGATGTGCGTGTGATCAAGGTGCCAAGAGTTCAGGCCTTTACAGCAATGACAAAAACGTTCCCACCAGACATCTCGTTTTACCGCACAGCCTGAAAAGGCACTATAGAGGACCAAGACAGGCATCTCACTGTGACTAGCACAGATTCAGCCCTGCACAATGAGACACACGGCTTCACTTTGGCTCAGAAGCTCCAGGGTCAGCACATCTGCCGCGTAACATCTTTGACTGGGTTCAAGTTGGGCAACAGTGCTCAATGTGCATGGTCTCCAAGTCCCTAGTGACGATAGTTTAAAAAAAAAACAACAACAGTAACTCTCCTCATGTTATACATTAAACAGATTCTGAAGTTTTATGGAAACATACAGTGGCAGTATGCAGTCAGGTGTGTTGCAAAAACAGTCAAAAAAGGAAAGAACCGACATGAATTCTGGTTTAATCTGTAATCCTCAGTATAATCTTTAATTTAAGGGGCAGTGACTCTCCATGGTATGACAGAACAAAACAAACCACCTGTGGACTGAATAAAAAGGAGGAAGTGTTCTTTTTTTTTTTTCTTTTCAGTAGGGTTACTCTGCCTCTGTGCTGAATTCAACCTGTCTCTGAGGCTTGTGATCAAAACAGTCTGCGGAAGGTGGTTCAATGCTTGTCAACAGTGATGAGGCTGTTATCCCATCAGATACTGTATTGTTCTGCTACAGAAAACAGTGCCTTTAAGCACTGTGTCTTTGTCCACTGGAAAACAGGGTGCTGCCAGTTCTCATCTGTTGGCAAAGTAATTGAATTAATTCTGGGGGGAAAAAAATTTGTTTCTATAAAAACTTAGGAAAAAGATGGCTGTCTCAGCATTGAAAAGTATTATCTTCAGGGTTTTTAAATAATTAGATTCAGAGCCCTTAGCAGGCATTTGGGACATGGGACATTTAAAAACATCAGAATTAGATTTATTTTCCTAACTGCTTTATTTATTTTTTGCTGACTGAACGTTTTCCATTTCGTCCGCTACATCTCTGCATGGAAAGCTGGAGGTCTCCTTAGACACTGCTCCAGGCCTGATTGTGTTTATCTGGCTGTGGAATTTGTCAGAAGTTTATTTTCTCTCTCTTCTCCCAGTAAGAGCATAAAGCGACCACTGTGTGTGTGAAGGCTGCCCGGGGCCACGTGGCACGCATTATCAGCTGCCCGTCCCCGCTGCGTGCCCACTGGCCGCATGGTAATGCCCTGTGAGAGACTCTCAAACAACACAGCATTGTGAACAAGCTCAACAGCCACTCCAACTCTCTTTTTGCCTTTTAACTCTTTCCTCTTTAAGGAAAGAAGAAGGGAGCTCTGTCACATGACACGTCGATAGCAGTTATTACCAGCTCTGTTTAATTGTTGCACTATATTAGCTGTCACTCTCAACCCATTTTCTCTCTCTCTCTCTCTCTCTCTCTCTCTCTTTTTGAGGTAATGCTTAAGGCTTTATCTCTCTTTTTTGAGGTAATGCTTAAGGCTTTCTCTCTCTTTGTCTCTCTCTCTCTCTCTCTCTCCTCTGTTCTGTACGGTGTTACATATACAGTGTATCATTTCTGTGTCATTACTCAGCCATGCTTTTCATACCAGTCATGTCTCTGGCCTTACTGAACTCTGGTCTCTCTCCCTCAGCACTGTGGGAAAGGAGGAGCGTTCGCCTGGAGCGGGGCCGCGGCGTCTGTCTCGACAGAACAGTGACGGGCAGCTGTCGACGGGTGAGCTGCGCGAACACACCATCGACTGCGGGGACATTGTGTGGGGCCTGGCCTTCGGCTCCTCGGTTCCCGAGAAGCAGAGTCGTTGTGTCAACATCGAATGGCACCGCTTCAAGTTTGGGCAGGATCAGCTACTGCTGGCCACGGGCCTGAACAATGGACGCATCAAGATCTGGGACGTTTACACAGGTGAGGTCGTCTGTAGCCCATCTACTGGCAAATACAAAAAATTACTGATATTTCGTTAAACAGATCCAATCTGGAATCTGCATTTTGTGGATTTGAGAATAATCCTAATCTAATCCGTCATTGCTCACTAATCTAATCTGCTGTGACATTGTCTAGCTGCCATAGCAGCACTGCAGTTGGGCTCTTGTGGCCTATGCAGGAGGTAGTTTTGGGTGTTTCCCTTTTTCTTAGTTGAAGTGATCCGTGCATTAGAGGAAAAGGGGCTAATCCCAAATGAACGCTGTTATGATTTGCTGCCCAGTTTGTTGCAGAACTCTGCTTACAATACCAGCATTGAGGAAAAATGTTGTCATGTCGGTTGTTGGGTCACGCGCCCCGTTCCTATGACAGAGTCCTCTGGTTTGCTGTGTAATCTCTGTAACAAACCCCTAATAAAGATTTTGTTGTTTGCTTGTTTGTGCCTCTGTCTGCCAAGCCATGTCCTCTCAGTGCGCAAACGATGAGAACATGACTCTGTAATAACTGAGTGAAGAGAACACTGTCTGTTTTTTAGTTGAAGTGAAACAAGGTCACTCTGACTCTAGCCCTTCTTTTTTTTCTCCTCTGCCTTCAACACCCCTGCGCGCTGGCTTCCTGTTTTCCAGCCCTTATGCTGGCACCCATTTTCTCCTCCCAAACACTGGGTTACATAAACTGCTGACGTCCAAGCAGACGCAAACCATTTTCCTCTTGATTTGGTTTGGGGTTTTTTTTGTTGTTTTTTTTTTTTACCCACTTTCTCTTGATGTACCTGAGCATAGTGTTTGCTCTGAGGCTGCCTACCATGGACGTCGACCTTTCCGATGTGCGTGGCCTGACTTATCCTCTGCTGTGTTGTCAGTGCACTGTCCCACAGTAGACAGTGCCCTTTAACATTCACTGGACCATCACTGCACCTTTTCAACCCACTGAACTCAACCCCCCCCCTCTACCCCCACCCCACCGCCCATTTTGTCCTCACACACAAAGAGAGAACATGGTAAAAAATTCATTGCTTTATTTTTGGTGGGATATATAATATTGTGGTGTTTTTACTCTTTGCACAGACTACAGGTCCTGCTCTGTTTGGGGCTTCACTTTGCTTTGCTCGCTTGCAGAAACAGAAAGCTGGCAGCTCTTGGGCAGGCTAATACTTGCTTGCCAGTTGTGTTGAACATGGATTGAATCTCTGGGAGATTTTTGCAAGGGAGGCTGGTCCCCTTCACCTGCTCTGCCATTGGCTACTGCCAGACAGCTGAATCTGGGTTACAGCGGTGAAATGGATCCCGCCCACCTGCTATTTTATCTCCTGGTCGAGCCTCAGGGCTTGTGAGCTTATGTCAGCCAAAATGAGAGCTTCTCAAACGAGAGCAACATAATGGGCATAAAACTGTCTTTCATCTTGCTTGGTTAGTGTATCTTAAGGATTTGATCATTTATTTAACGCGTGGTACACACACCTGTAATTGGCACAGGGAGTGAATATCCTTCAGATGTGTTTTGACAGGCCGCATTAAGACAAATGAATGGAGATGTTTGAACAAAAGCGTGCATGACAGGGAATTAGTTTGGATTAGTGTCTTTAATCTGCTCTTGGCTCTCTTTCCTCTCTTTGTGTCTAAGCTTAGGTGTATAAGTAGAGCTACTCTCTGGGTCATAAGAGCTGTTTTTCACCTCGCACTGAAGTGCCTTTTTTGTTTGCTTTGTGCAGTTTTTTTTTCCCAAGGAGATTTTCTGTAACAGTGTCTCTATGGCCTGTTTTCTCACCCTCACAGTCTGTCTCTCTCCCTCTCTCTCTCTCTCTCTGTCTCTCTGCCATGGTCAAACTCTTCACCTCTGCATTTTCTCTCTCTCTATCCTGCTGAGGGAAGTAGAGCACAGCAGTAGACTCTGCTAACACTTTGTTGTTGGTTCTGGCACTGATATCAAACACATGCAACACCCAACATGCTCATAGCCATCTGGAGCCCCAAAATTACTCATATCAGTTATATGACGCAATTGGCAATAGATATTTGCAGATGCTGCGCCTCAAGCAGATAGATTGATGTATGTGTATATTTTACATATTTACCTGTCTTTGTCACTTAAATGTCAGCTGTTTGTTTTTCTCTCTCTTTTTTTAGGAAAGCTTTTGCTGAACCTGATGGATCACACAGAGATTGTTCGGGACCTCACATTTGCCCCAGACGGCAGTCTAGTATTAGTCTCTGCCTCCAGAGACAAGACACTACGGGTCTGGGACCTCAAAGACGATGGTAAGAATATACAAATAAATGCATTCTTCAGGGGGTGGGGTTATGACTACTGTCTATTTTATCTATAATATACGTGTGAGGCTGAGAGAACACACAGTACATATACAGAATGAAGCCTAGGTCTGGAGAGCTGAGATGTGAAAGTGTCTCATTCTACAAAATATGACCTTTATGCCTGGAAACTTGGACTTGCTCAGGAAAACAGGGCAAACACAACGGCCCACGTTGTTGGATCTGGGTGTTTTCATGTGCTCTAGCTCAGAATCCAGTGGAGTGTTTACGTCCGTTCTGTTTGGGTCTCAAACAATACCCGTCTCTCCTACACAGCCGCCCGCCTCACATGATCCATGCTCCGTCTGCCGTGAATCCCCCGCATATCTGACACAGACAGAATGAATGTGACACTGTTATGTGTAAGCAAATCACAATACAGGCCAAGTTTTCACCAAAAATATCTGGAATGTCAGACAGAGATCGTAAAGTGCACTTTGAGAAAGACGCGTCAGGTTGATTTCTCATTTCCCCATGTGTTAAAGCATGTACACCGTGAGTTAGGGGCTAGAGCCATCCTCTGAAACCAACACTTCAGTAAGAGTAAGAGAAATGAAAAGTTGTCAGAGAAATGAAGCCCACATACAGGTCCAGAGGTGTGCACTTGTTGTCCTGTGTAATAAGGGTTTGTTTATTGTTGTGTAGGTAATATGGTCAAAGTGCTGCGGGGACATCAGAACTGGGTTTACTGCAGTGCCTTCTCTCCAGACTCCTCCATTCTGTGTTCAGTGGGCGCGGGAAAAGCGGTACGCATCACACGTTCCTTTATTCTCTCTCTTTCAAACTGTGTTTGCTGCTCTGTGTGCTATTGCTTGTGTCTAGTTCTGCAGTGACCAATCAATCAGAGTGTAAATGAATTGTATTGACATACTGCTCGGTGTCATTGTAATCTATGGAACCCTGCCTATAGAGTCTTTTTTCTTTTTTTTAAGTTTTTTTTTTTTTTGGTCTTTGTTTGTGGAAATGTTAGCTAGCTGACTGATGGACAATATGCATGTAGTGTACACAGATGCACTGACCATGGCATTGCAGTTGAGTTAATTCCTGTTCCCTCATTTTAAAATCCACCCATTCTAATCATTAGTAACTTTACAAAGGCTGAAAAGTGGGTGTCACAACCTTCTTATGCATGTCTTCATTTTAGCCCTAAATAACTGACATTCCTTGTTCTGAACCAGTGAAAACATAATGACAGCTTTCTGTCATATCTACCATAACTAGTCTGAAAAGATCAAAGGAAAAGCTTGGTGGTTTCTTGGAAACTGCTGACGTCCTGCTATATTTGTTTGTTTTGGGGTGTAGAATGGTTGCTATAGTGACCAGCACGCAAAGTCCATTCAACCATTCAGCATTTGTGCCCTGAAAACAGCTTGATACAAACTTTTATTTCACATTCACAGCAATACTCTTAAAAAAGAAAGAAAGAAAGAAATCAAGATTATTTCACTCTATAAACACAACGAAAAGAGTTAGTTAACCCCCCACCCCCCTCCATGAACAGACTGTAGAGGTTGTACTGTTAGGTTGTGTTATGTCCATAAGTGTCTTGCTTTCCCTGTCCCAGGTGATGGCAGAGCTCTGTGTGTGAGTGGTATTGAGGGAAGCGCCGCGCTGACTTTGAGCAGCCGGTGCAGATGGTGGGGCACGGCAGCCATCGCGCCCCCAGCTGGACGCACATGTGCCCGTGCCCATGCCCGTGCCCGCGTTGCAGGGGCATCACTTGCTCCTGGCTGCATAAAGGGGCCCTCCTGTACGTAGGTTGCTGCTCCATGTCTGTCTACCTCCGCTGTCGCAGTTCTTCCTCTCTTTTTTTTTTCATTTTTTCTTCTTCAGTTAGGAGAGAAAAAGTGGAGAAAATGTGATAACTTTTAGGAGTTGACTTTATCTGGCAGTGAGCCCCTCCCCCATCCCACCCCCCCCCCCCCCCCAACCTCTTTCCTGTCTGTCATCAGTATTTTTAATTAGCGGTCGCACCACCATCCCTCACCCTGCCTGCCCCCCCCCCCCCCATCCCTATTCTCCTCTGTCAGTTTAACAGGACTTCAGTCCATTTGTGTCTCCTCCTCTGTGCACACAACAAGAGTCATTAGATCAGACAGCCGCCCGTAACTCTAACTCATAGCTAGCTCTCGACGCCCAAAGCATTCAGAACTGCGGCGGGTCTTGTTTGTTTCTCTCTCTTTCTCTCTTTTGTAATGGAGTTAGCCAGGAAAGGATCAGCCGCATTGTGGGCACATTACATGAGAAATGAAAGGGCTCTTTGTGCTCTCGACAGACTGCATAACGTCTGTTTTTTTCCCCACCGTAAGTTAGCCAGTGCCGTCCAACCGTACGTGTCTTTTTAGCTAACTCCCCATAGCTCCATAATCAGCCAAAGCTATAGGTCGCACCATTCCAGGTGACGGTATACATTTTGGTGGAGAAAAATTGAAGGTTAATAGAATATCTCTGTGTGGCAATAATCTTTTCCAGATGACCGAACCCAGCCAACCTTAGTTCACCCCTAGTCAAATAAGACGCACACACTGCTCCGGCGCCCCGCTAGGCAGTTCCTCGCCGACTGCGCCAGTGAGAAGACGAATACCTGATTGACCAGGTGCAAAACCATTCCGCTAAAATAAGAAACTTAAAAAAAAACTACAAAAGGCTTCTGCCACGCGCAGTACTCCGCCGCATCGTTGTCATGAGCGAGTCGTTCACATGGAGGTTTGAACTCTGACAGCGGTCTGGAGCATTAAATAGCCCTTTCGTCTCATGGTGCTGTTTTTATGAAGAGAAAATGGAAGAAATGTAGAGACCGATGTCGCAGCCCCCAAAACTCACGCTGTCTTTTACATTAACTTAATTTGTAGCACGACATTTAGCGACTCTAGTGGAAATATGTGTTTTGCTCCAGTGCAATGTTACTAGGGCTTGTGTTTATGAAAAGAGCAAGAACGTGGTGAAAAACACACAAATGAGTAGAGATCATTAGAATCCAAAAAGCTTAAAGACCAGATGAGTTATCATAGTCGGACTCAATGGTTCAAATAATTCTAGCAATCTTCTGAACAATCAATGTACAGCTTTTCTGCTTTACTTGTTTAATATGAAAACAGAAATTTGGTTAGCTGTGTTAAGCATGTTTCTGAATGCCATGCGTCGTGCTGGAGCAAATTAGCCTTAGCTACACCTTTGGCTGAGTTTGAATGAAAGAGTGTCCTCTTTTGTCACATGTTCCTGTTTTTTTTTTGTGTTTGCCAAAGGCGTCAACCTTTTGGCCATCAAATGTTCTCTTCTCTTGCAGTCTCTCTTCGTAGGCTTCCGCCGGCGGTGGAAACCTATTGTAAACACAAGTGAACTAAAACTCTGAAAGGGGATACCAGTGGAGTAACATATTGTTACCTTAAGTTACTACCTGTTTGTATATATATATACATATATATTTCTTTTCCACTTTTTGAAGTAATTCATGGAAATAAAAAGAAATGTAGCATTTTTAGTTATTTTGTGTAAACCAATGTATAATTCTTAATTTGTAGTATTTCAGCTTTATCATTTTAAGTTTAAAGCTACACATGTAATAGAGAACTATTGTTTTTTTTAATTTTACATTACGTAATTTAAATATTTAACAAACTCTTTATAAATGTTACCAACTTGGTAAAGACCAAAACAGTGGCTTGTGACTTGCATTTTTAGCTAAGCCTTGCTGTTTGAGAAGCATGTGCTGAATTTTCCTTTGGTTTGTTTGTAATTATTAAATGACACTGAGCATTAATTGATGTTGGTGTTAAATTCCAGTTTAAATCTCATTGCCTGATTTGTGGTATTATTTTGATTTTCCGTATTTGGCTTACTGTGGGAGCTGTCTGTGTGTCTGTGTTTGGAGCATGCTCAGTCATAGTGCTATAACCTTGCTTGTCTTGCTTTGGCAGGTCTTCCTGTGGGATATGGATAAGTACACGTTGATTCGTAAGCTGGAGGGTCACCACAATGATGTGGTGTCCTGTGAGTTCTCACCTGACGGCGCCCTGCTGGTCACTGCCTCCTATGACACCCGCGTCATAGTCTGGGACCCTCACGTTGGCACTGTGCTACTGGAGCTGGGGTGAGAGGGCTTTTATTCTCCCATCTGTTCTATTGATATCACTCTCTCTGTCTCTCTTCTTTCTTCTTATTCTGTCTCTCTCTCTCTCTCTTGCATTCCTGTTCTGTCCTTTTGATTTTGTCTTTGAAAGCACTTTTTTTTATCAAACTGTTCCTTTGTGTGTGCATGCGGAGCAGGAATATTGACCTTGTGTAAAGGTCTATACAGATGTCTTATCACCTCTGTCTGCCCCCTCCCCCACCTCCTCCCCCTCCAGGCATCTCTTCCCCCCACCCTCCCCCATATTCGCAGGCGGTGCAAACGACCGCTGGGTTCGTTCAGTAGCGTTCAGCCACGACGGGCGCCACATCGCTAGCGTTACCGATGACAGGTATGCTTACACATCTGACTGGTGGATAACTAATTCCTATCGTTTTGATGTTCTAACATGCTGACCTAGCGACCTGTTTCAGTGTGAGTGTGTTGTGCTGATAGACGGCTGGTCAGGGTAAGCGGAGCTGCCTTCTGTTGTAGTAATGTGTTTAGTTAGAAAGCAGAGGGCTGAAAAGGGTTCATGAGGGGAGTGTGTCTTTTGTTGCTGGATCTCCCATTGGGGAGATCACATGCCTCTCACATGACTCCCATTAATCATTGGGAGGCGCCCAGGCCTCTGTGTAGCCAAGCCGAGCCTCGCGTCCTGATTGGTCAGTGCCTGAGTCTGCTCAGGGTGTGTGTTTTTTTTTCTGCTGTGCTTGGGAAGAATGAGGCAGTTTGTGTGTTACAAAATGGCTGACAGAAAAAAAAGTATCTCTGACTCATCTACAGCAAGTCTGACTTAAAATGTTGTCATAATCTTTTTTAAGTTTTGTAAGACAAACATTTTTCATTTCTGCAGTTTTTTTTGTTAACAGTAAATGGATGATAAATTGAGACCTATCTGTGAACTGTTAAAACTCTGCTGTGTTTGTAGGCTGGTGCGGTTTTGGTGCATCGATGAGAAGTCTCCTCAGGCCATTGCCCCTCTCACGAATGGACTCTGCTGTGCTTTCTCCACGGACGGAAGCACCCTGGCTGCTGGGTAGGTCTCTTTCTCTCTCTCTCTCTCTCTCTCTTTCTCTCTCTCTCTCTCTTTCTCTTTCTCTCTCTCTCTCTTTCTCTCTTAATGCAGTTTTGGTCTGTCTGTCTCTCTATCACTCACACCTTCGTCCATAGAAACATACACCAAAATGTCCATCTTTGTTTGTTTGTTTGCAGTTTCTCTCCTTTGTATATCACTCAGTGAGTGGCACTTAAGAAAAAAAAAAAGGTGTCACTTCTCTCAGACTCCTCTCAGATCTTTGAGATGTGTGAAAAGTTCTGCCTTCTGCCAAACTTGGCTGTTTCCTTCTCACTTGTATCTATTCATAGAAGAGATACAGCCGTGAGAGGAGAACCAGTTCTGCATGGTTCTCCACATAGACAGGTTTTTTTTTTTTCCTGAGTAATGGTTTGCATACAGTTAGGTGGGCCGCACCCATTGTACAGGCTTGCTCCCATTTTTTTCTCCCAGTTTATTCTAGCTTTTTCTGCCAGTCAGGGCTCCTTCAGTTACATTGCTTTCACCCGAATGTTACTTCTGACTGAGCTGTCCGTCTGTCTGTGTGTCGTCATGAATAGAAGCCTTTTCTGATGTGTATGCTTTTTGAACTGGTGTATATAAGAATAAAAATCACAATTCTCTCTAACATGAAGTATTATTGGGAATGGTTAAAATGACTTGGGTAATGTCCCTGCCCTGCCTGCTGGGCTGTAGTCACTGCACTCTGTCACAAGGCCAAGTGGAGAGACGGGGCACGGTGCTGTTACTGTGCAAACAGCCCCGTCCTGCCCATATGTAAATATCAAATATCCACAAGGTCCTGGACTTCTGTTTACCTTTCTCGCGTACTGTTTGTTTAATTTTTATCTATTTATTTTCTCCCTCTGCAGGTCCCGAGACGGCAGCGTGCATTTCTGGGAGTGTCCACGCAGCATTGCCAGCCTACAGCACCTGTGTCGAATGGCTGTCCGCAGAGTCCTGTCCACGCAGCAGGTCTATAACCTCTCCATCCCCGCCTGCATGCAAGACTATCTGGCCTACAAGACCATGTAGCCCACACACACACACACGTGCACTGCTGCATGTACGACTCAAACCAATGAATATCCTTTCTTAAAAAAAAAAAAAAAAAAAAAAGAACAGGCAAAGAAAAAAAATCACATAAGCAAAAACACACAGAAAAAAACAACAAAAAAAAATCCGTTATTTGCTATTCATTCAGACCCCATGCTGTTCTTGATGTGAGGTCACTGTTTTATATTTATTTATTTTTGTAAGATTATTTTGTGCGGTTGGGAAGCGTCCGAGTTGTTTTTGCGTGCTAGTTTTTGTAAAAGCATTTCTGAAGGCATCCCACACCTGACAGGCCTTATGGTAGCCGTCTGTCACCTCTGTCTGCTTTCTCTCTCTCTCTGGACTGACTCAGAGTCAACCACCAAATCTGCTCTATAACACGCATGATTCAACTTTAGAGAAATGTTTCCTGTATTGAGAACAGCTTATTTTTGACTACAGAGGGGAATGAATGAGTAATAACGCTTTGTCAAAATGGTGCTTTCTCCATTCTAAAGGGGAGTAGAGGACAGAGTGGGAGAATCCCTATTCTCTGGCCGTGACACAAGGGAGAATGAGGTGTGTGTGAAAGAGAGTGAGTAGGTTGAGTGTTGCAAGCTGCATAGTTTCTGTAAGGGTTTAATTTGGGGTTAGTGTGAGAGAGGAGGGGTATGTATGGATTGAAGAGAGTGTGTATTTGTGTGTGTGCGTAGGTGGCTGTGTGAACGCCTCCTGCTGTAGGAGTGTGTTTCAGTAGTTCAGGAATGTGAACCAGTGCCTCCCTTTTGTGCCTCTTTAGAATCTCTCTCCCAGTGCTTCAGCCTCAGTATCTTAAATGTTGCCTCATTTTAGACTTGATTAAAAACCCACTTTCATAAAAACAAAGTCTTGAACGCACGATTCATGGCCTAATCTCTCTCTCTCTCTCTCTCTGTCTCTCGTGGCAAATTGTATATTTCTACCTGTACAGAGATTTGTATAGACACTTATGTGCCCAAATATGTGAGTATGGTTATGTAAATAAGTCCAGGCCTTTTTCAGTGTTGTAATCTGCTGCTTTTTTTGGGATCTGAGAATATACTGTATAATGCTTGTTATACCAGTGTGTTGACAATTCTCTTATAATGTGAAAAATCTGTAGATGAATGAGGAGTGTTTTATATTGAATAGCAATGGAAGTGTAATCTCAGCCTCCTGTAGAAATTGCCAGGCTGTGGGTGGAATGTTCTAGAACGGCTGTTGCTGTGGCGTAAAACCCCGTCTGATGTGCAGAGTCACTCCTCCACAATTATATCATGGTCCTGTTGGCATCCAGGCTTGTAGAGACATCCTGCGCTGTTCAGTTTCTGATGCTGTACAGTAAAGTCACTAACTGTCTGTACCTGTGGAAGCTCAGGACAGCTGTCAAAGCTCCCTTTATTTTAGCAACAGGCCACTAGTGTTTTGGCTACTCAACTCAATACAGAGGGACTTAGCAGAGGCAAAGGAGAAGAAAGAAAGGAAAAAAAAAAAAAAAGACAGACTAAGTTTGTAAAGGTTTGTAAAGATTTTCTCATCTACCTCCTAGATTTTGCTGGAGTTACCTGTTCACAAGGAGGGAGGTGAATAATTTGCTGTTCAGTGGAAACACACTGAGTGTGGTACTGTTTATACGTTGTGTGTGTAAATGTATATATGTATGTCTGTATGCATGTGTGAGTGTCTGAATGAGGGTATGTCTGGCACAAATCAGGCAGGGATATAAACTATGAAGATGCCTTTAAGTTGATTATTTTTATTCATGAAATGAATGACGCACTAATACGATGGGTGCAGTTGGAAATGTAATACTGGCGTGTGGGAGGGTGGTTCGTGTGTGTGTGTTTCTTTCTTTTGTCTGTTTCTTTATCTGTTGAAATGGAGCTGCCAATCTGCAGTCAAAGAATCTTGGCAATAAAAAAAAAAAAAAAAAAAAAAGCATTTTAGAGCTGATGCCAAAGATCCCTTGTGCGGGTTCTGTATCATACAACTGGCACTCAGTTTTGTTTTTGTTTCTTTCTTTTTTTTGTTTATTTTTTTTTTTGTTTCTGTTTTGTCATCTGTTTATGGCTGAAACTTGAAAATCTTCTGTGTAAGACTTCCTTCTGCTTAATCACACTGAGAGGATGCTGCTGTAATATAAAAAGGCTCATGCTAATGGCACATCTCTGCAAAATCCAAATAACAGACTGCAAGCATAGAATACATGCATTTGATCCTCACCTTGATGATCAGAGCTGTCATTCCTCCAGGCATGAGAAGACGTCTTTACTATCCGTCTGCTCCCAAAGCACATTCGCTAAGCTTTCTTCTCTACTCAACTCTTCAGTAAAATGCTTAAGTTATTCTGTATTCAGCTGTAGCAATGGAATATATCAAAGCAAAATGAATGTACAGTTTCTCTCTATCAGTGTATTTTTGCATTTGTAGTCAAAATAAAGGCTTATTTAAAAAAAAAAAAACATTTGTGCACTGTTGAATTTTGTCTGATCATGAAATCTGCATAACCACACAGAGACAAAAATCTGCTGTATGTAATCTCCCCTCCTAAAATTATTAAACAACAACAAAAAAAACTGAACACATGTTCCTGAAATCTGGACTTATGATACAACATGGTGCAAACGTTTGTTCCCTTTTTGTGCAGTTGGAGTTGAGCCAGTGTGTGTGAGTGAGAGTGGTGGTCCAGTAGCTCTGTCGCATGTGGTGGGACAGTGACCCAGTCTCACAGTGCATTTGCAGGCAGTGTTTGTGTTTTCAGTTTTCACAGCTGTAGTGTCCTCTACACCGGGCTTCAGAACAGCTGCACTAGTCCTAAGTCTTGGAGACTTATCCAGGTTTATCAACAGTGTTTATCAATCTCAAAAAAAAAAAAAAAAACACCCTCCAACTGCACATAATCTCTTCAGTGCTTTGACACAGCCTTGATAAACATCCAAATGCCACTTCCTTTTTAAAACTATAAAATGATCTTAAGAGTGCCTCTACGTGCTATGAAGGAAGTAGTTTGTGGCTTATCAGAAGTTAAGCTGCTGGAAATTTACAGAACAGTTCAAATGTGTTTTTAGACAAGGTTCAAAAGCCACGATGTTTCTCACTTGCTGGTTTATCATTGACCAGGCCAGATCAGGTTAAACATTAAGGTCTTCGCGCAGCTGCTGGGTGGAAGACAGCCCCGCAGACAAGTTGACACAGAGCTGTTATTCAAGGCGATACCTCACCACATTTCTTAACCACTGTCAGTCTTTATAGCGTGTGCTCAGTAACTTTCCACATACATTAACACACTCTGACAATCAGCGTGTTATGCATGGTATGTATTGGAAGATACACTGTCATGTTAAGAGGGAGCTAAGCAAATACCAGCTCTGTATTAAAATCTATAAGTAGCACATGCTTATAGATTATATGCTTCTAGCATATAAATCAAATCAGATCAGATCAGATACCGTTTTGTTTTGTTCACCAAATCTGTCATTTCATACCCTTGAAAAAGGGCTAAAGACATTTGCAGTTCTATCTGTTTCTCTCTCTGTCTCTTGGGTGTGTCTTTTTTCATGGCCTTAGGGAAAAAATAAAAATGAAAAAAAAAATTGAGTCACGCGCTTTCTGAAGACCCTCCTCCTTAAACACAATTAGTTTGGGGGAGGAAAAAGAAAAGGAGAGGAAGAGGAGGAGGAGGAGAAGAAGGTGGGGGAGGTGTTTCTTATTTGTGCAAGATTTTCTGTTTGATATACACAAACCACCACAGACCTCTTGTAACAAAATGAGTTATTACTGTTCTCTGCCCCAAACACTAAAACATACAGAATGTTATGCGAAGAGATGTGTCTTGGCAGCCATCTCATGACCCAGGCTGCTACAGATCAGAAACCATCTTTTCAAACCTTTGGCTGCCAAAAGATCTGACATCTTAGGCCAACTTCCCCCTCAACTCTCAGCTTGTTCAGAATGATTCTTCTTCAGATTTATTCTTACGCAACAGGAACATGCACATAGTTGCTCAGAAAGCTGGGGTCACTCAAAGTCGCTAGAGCACCACTAAATAGTTTGAGAACTTCAACATTTACACCATAAAGGAGAAAGAAAAAAAAATGTTATCCTTCATGGTTGGCAGTTTATCCAAGCCAAGCCTCTAGAAGTTGAGTGTTTGCTTGGCACTTGATATATATCAGATACTGTACGTATGATATCTTTATCTGTGTTTCTTTAACACTTGGAAAAAACATATAAATGTAGATATCATAGATGTCAAATTGACATAAGATCAAAGTTTAAGTGCTGTGTTTTTTTTTCTCAGGCCATTATATCTTAAGAGTATGTCTTGTTTAAAACAATGCATGTACATTTCACATGTATTCTTTTCTCAAGAAATAATTAACAAGCAATAACACTATGCTACACACACACACACACACACATGCACATGCAGCCTACCCACCCCAAAGAAATGACCAGAATGAGATAAAAGAAAGAATAGGTTAGTGGGTCATAATGTCCAATAGTAACCAATACTAGTCTTGGTTCTGCCTAAGTTGTGTTATCTATCCAGCCATGTCTGAGTACTAACAAATGGTTTTCTTCCTTCCAGCACTAACGACACGGAATGGCCGCTGAAATCATAACCACCATTTGGTTTTGAAATGCTCTGATATTCTGTGAAGGGCTTAATCAGTGTACTGTTTAGTCAGATGGTCATCTGTTCCAGTTATCAGTGCAGCTAGAATTACACTTTGACAGATTAGACTCAGACTTGTCTGTTATGGAGTATGCACTTCTGTGATTGTGTACTTTTTTTTTTTAATCCTTCCCACAATTGTCTTGTCTTCCTGAAACCCAGTTGCTTGTCTTGGGTTGTTGATTCACTTCCTGATCTGACATCACCCCTCACGCTGCTTTGGATCTCCACTACACTTCTGAACAAAACAGGGTGTGTTTGCATATTATGCAGGACTATTACAATAGATTTTTACAATAAAAAAATGCATGCGTGTATTTGGTCAAACTTTTGCATGGAAGTCCTTGAGAGTAGGGCAGTATTCTGAGGTATTCTAGCTCTTGGCTTTTTAAAAATGTTTTTGCAAAATTTAAGTTCTCGTCCACAGCAGATGTATGCAATGTAAAAGTTATCACAAAATGCAGATATAGACACCAATAACCTTGGAAACCAAGTCGCCTGACAACCAAGTTGTATTGGTAAATTACGTTCAAACATCTGCCAACTATTTCTCTATTGTATGCTTTGAGCCTTTGACCATTAACTGGTTAAAATCTGATGCACTGATCATACAACGTACATTCGATTGACGATGTATTTATTAAGTTTCCTTCTCTCCCTGCAGGTGGCGCTATATTACCGTAAAAACAATGGAATCGGCTCGTACCCGACAGACCAAAACGCTCGAAGATGCACTGAAATTCCCACCTTGTGACTGAAGCAGTTAATCTAATGTGCTTGACACACTAATACAAAGCCAGGGTGGTGGGATTATTTTCGTACTGGTATTTATTTAATATGAGAGACTCTTGCAATAATAAACTGCGGCTAATCAACAACATTTAACTATAGTGACTTAGAGCTCAAGATAGTTTCGCAGTTTCACTATAACTGCACAGCTGGGCCTATGTCAGTGTGATGACATTACTACCAATAATCAATCGCAGTAATAGACTTTATCAGATGTACCCTCCACTCAACACCAGAAACTCAGTGTTTTCCAAGGAACAAAAATAAAGTCAAATACAAATAAAATAACAACGCTGACAACACTATCTGCGATTAACATGGTGAAACCCTGACATTTGGAAAGATGGGACAGGGCATTTAAAGCAATTATTTTAATCAGTTTTATGTATTATTTTTTAAACGTAAGCAAGTACGAGGCACCGTAACAATTCATTAAAAAAACATAACATCACGATAGTACTGACACCAAAACATAGTTGAAATACGATTCGAAATACGTTAATTCTTGTTTTTCATACACGTTGTAGGCTAATCTTTGGAGCGGTATTGCAGCACAGTTTAGGTATGGGTACAGTGGAACTGAGGTTGCACCCTGAAGCGCTCAGTGGAATAATGAACCGCAAAAAACCGAAACGACGGATGAGCCTGATCTGGCAGGATTTTTCTCTGACAGGAACAGGCAAGCCGAGAGGCCTGCAGCAAGACGCTGGCAGCCTGTTACCCACTCTTGCAAGAAACCTCAGCGGCGTGATAAATTACACCTGCAGTTTTGAAATAAACTGAATTCACGCCAGTTTTAGGAAACTGTCACATTCATCACGGTGTAGTGCATTTATGTTAAAGGGTGACAGTTAACGTAAAACGCTAAAAAAAATATTGTGGGGGTAAAATATGGAATGGTAGCGGAGTGCGTTTCTTTGTAAACAGTAAATGAGTGTTCAGAATCGCACTGTGCACCAGTCAAGTTGGCTGCTTCGCTTGTTCCCATTACAGAGTGTCGTTCCGTTGAATGATTGTCTGAGATGAGAATTTTCCCATGGGAAAGCGAGTGAACATGTGACTCGATGTTGCGATAGTACCTCATCGCTATCTTCAGCTGCACTGAGAAGAGAGTCCCCCCTCCCCCACGCCCCTCCTCGTCTTTTTGTCTTTCGCTTTATAATATACATATATTTCATAATTCCATTACTCTACCAACTGATTCGCGAAAAAATAATAAAACTGTCCTTAAAATCCAAACAGGATACTCACGATATGTATCCAAAGGAAAAGGGTTGTATCTTTAGTAGCAAGCTATAAAGTAAGGGTTAGGAATGAGTCATATGTCATTAAGCGGAAAATCTGAAAAACTGCCTTTCCTCAGAGTAGGCAGAAGCCTACCTGTAAACACGCATGACCGTGAGCGTGTTTTTCCTGCACGCTGCTGTCTCTACCTGCTGCCGGACCGATGACATCATGGGAAGATACTCTGAATCAACACCGAAGACGGCTACTGGCGACTCCACTTGAATCTACACCGATAAATTTGTGTTTCTGTGTCTGAAAAAGGGGAAAAAAACTGTTCACAAGATACTTTCAGCGAAGTCGTTTTGATACTTTCACAAATAAAGATGAGTAATACGTGCAATGGACAGTTTACAAGGAATCAATTTCTTTAAATTTACAAAAGTAAAAAATAAACATAAAAATGTAATTGCGTTGCAGTGTAGTTGTATAATGTAACTGACTCCAAGTTTTGTTATTGCCTTTGGTGTTGTGTTATAAGCAAATCCTTGTTGTTTGGTAATCAAATATGTAGGTTAATATATGTCGCGTAATTGTCCATACGTTTCATATAAGCGCGTGGTTCTTTCTCGGCCTAGTTCATTTAAAGGAATGTCTATGCGCCTTGTATTAATCAAGTACGTGAATTAAATTTCACATGCTATTAATGTTAAAGAGGGGTTTAAAAAAGTACAAATTTTCCTTTCAGTGTCTGGATGGATTGTAGCCTGCTGCAGCATAATTCTGGGCAAGTGCGACCAGACCGGGCAAGTTACACTTAAATAGGCCTATTCTTCGGCGATTTTCACCTTGCAGGTGAACTGTGTATCATTTGTTTGTCAGTGTGTCAGTTATTATTCGTACACAGGATCAGTCACAGAGTTCAGGTTATTTCCACGGTGTTATCAGCGATTCCAAACCATCGCGAAAAAGGCGCAGAAACTTCATTACCTACAATGCAATGCGCCAAATGATGCTACAAACAGCTGACAAAGAGTGACAACCGATGCAAAGGCTTCTGAGGAAAGGCGTGTGGAGAACGCTCTGTAGGATCTACGTCGATTAATACGGAATAAGCTGACAACGCGACTTGCTTGGATTGTGAAGACAGCTCATGTCTCAGAAGTGTGTCCTCTCTTGGATTCCCTCATGCATGCTGACGAGCTACTTTGGACTTCTTTTCCACTTGTCTGTGGTGCAGTTTGCCTGAAGGATGATTCGTAACTTTGTCTAATTTGAACATTTTTAAAAGATGTGTCTGGACCAGTTGTGATCGCCATTTGAGCCGAACCTTATAAACTGTGCCAATGCCGAGGAATGGATAGTGCGCCTGGCAAAGGTGTGAATATGGTTGCAAATGATGAGCTGTTGGACCGAGCCAGTGACAGCGGAGCAGCGACGGCCGCGCTACAGCAGTGCGAACTCATCCAGAACATCATTGATATCTCGATCTCCAGTTTACAAGGGCTCCGGACCAAATGTGCTGCATCGAATGACCTTACTCAACACGAGATACGCACTTTAGAGGTATTCCAATCTGTCATGTTCGTGTTCTAAGAAAACTTTCTCAATGTTTATTTATTTATCTATTATTAGCTTTAGTAGGTCATTGTGCATATCTGACTGGGCGAGTGCGTATGCGCGCGCATAGTTCGGACGCCTAACCGATTGATACAATGTGTCGTTACATGACAGACAGTTGACAGTTGCACGTGGCTTGATGTGCAGTGTGAGATTGTTTCGTTCGCTTAATCTTTGTAGTTTTCTAACACTTTTAGTGATGAGTTGATCAATGTATTTGTACATTCTGGAAATTGAGTTATTTCGGCAGTATTAAGGTTCGACAGGAAACATGTATTAAGTGTTTTCGTGTAGAGTTTTGACAGCTTCCTAGTGTCTTGTGATTCGTGATTATCAGACGTTAAGAGCCAGGCTGATCAACGGGATGAAGCTCTAGAGGCACGAAAGACCGTTTGAAAGGGCGAGAGAGTTGTAACCAAGATGTGAACTTCCTGGTTTCTCAGAATACAAAACAAGAGCACCTGTGTAGATTGCTTTCTGAATAGAACGTGTCTCAGGGAGCATCACTAAAATACACCACTTTACAGCCAAACAGAGCAGGGTCAAAATCGTGATAAACTCGTAATCGTCATAAACTCGTACCGAATTATTTTGAAAATGGTCTAATCATAATTTTAAAAACAATGAATGATTGGCTCGAGCTATTGTCTCTGAATGGGTCTGAATGGCTGAAGACAACTTAACAGTTTGTATCTAATGACATGAAGGTTGATGAATGAACTTAATTACTAATGCAGTACAACTTTCCCTATCGCCTCGTAACGTTTACGAAGCGACAAGTCTGCGGCTGTCTTTATCGTCATCAATGTCAACTCATTGTGGGTCGTTGGCACTGGCTTATCAGGTTTGTGCGTAACAAGATACATCATGCCGAGCGAGAAATATTTTGGCACGATACCCAAAGATTTCAGCATGTCTCAATTCGGCAGACTCAGCCACAAGAAACGCAGAAACACTACTCAGCACAAAGCACTTAATGACCTGCTTTTGTTGTGACCGCCAGTGCATGTTATATTTAGAAAAAGTTAACCACATTCTTAAATCTTCAAACTTGGGAAGACAGTTCAGTATACTACTACTACTAGCAATAGTAATAATAGTAATAATAATGATGATAAAACACATCACTCCCGTCTATTTCAGCCATTTTCTCTTTTCCATAATAGTCACTCGGTTTTGTATTCAGCAGGTGGAGGGACAGGAAAAAGAGCATAGCTGTCCTATATCTGGCAACAGTCTATCTATCTATCTATCTATCTATCTATCTATCTATCTATCTATCTATCTATCCACCCATCTGTGTCTGTCTAAGACACGGGTATGTTGTAACATCCCCAACTGAAGTGGACCGAGGCGTTTAATGAAGTGTATGTGTCGTGCCCTCCAGACTTTCTCATAGCTTATTTGGGCCATTTTGCTTCTTTGTAACAAACAGAATCGCGTGACGAAGCCACCTGTCCAGTCCCACTCCTGTCTAATCGGAGCCATACGTCCTCGCTCAAAGGGAGAGAGGGACAGGTTGACCTGTAGGGTGTACTAAATGGTCTGGATGCTGTTGATTCCTTAGTGTCTCAGTTCTTATCCAGCTAGACTAGAGTCCACATTCAACACCGGCGTCCTAATGCTGACTTTATGACGTTCATTAGTGAAACAGGTAGGGCTCATTGCATTGCGGTCTGGTTTTTGACACGTCTACTGCTGATCCAACCGAAGTAGCAACACCTCTGCGCTGCTAGCTCCGTGCATTCTACTGGTCCTTTCTTAGTCCTCCACTACCTTCAGTCGACTTCCAGTGGCCTTTGTGGCGAAAACACACACATACACCCACAAGTCTCAAAAATCACTTTAAACGAGCCTATACTAAAAGCAAAAGAGTCCAATCAAATGCAGTCTCTGCTCTAATTATTATGGAAGTTCTTAGAACATGGAAGACAGGAGAAAGAGCCTATTCCTGGTTTGTTTTCATGAGACCGTGATATTTCAAGAATTCAAGGAATGACCGCGGTTGGCAGACGAGAACCGCTTGGTGTCGTTGTGTCTTCCCAGGGTGTTGGAAAGATCGCAAAGAGCTTGTGGCGCGCTGTTGTGACTACTGCTATATTTAACGATCTGACCTGCCCGCATTTTTCAGAACTGTCTGTAAAATAGTGTTCCAAAGGGGGAGCACAATGCAAAAATTGGTTGTTAACGTCAAACTTTACACATATATTTACCGCTACTGCACGTCTCTTAACCCTTTTGGCTCCTTTGAACAGAGCAGAAGAAACATTGCCAGTACAATCATAAACCCCCTGTTTTTGCTCTTTTCTAATGGCCATAGGGTCGTCTGTTGGGTCACCAGTTCCAGCTCCTTGGGAGTATGGTTACACCCATCAGTCGCTTAAACGGTAGTTGCATTTTCATGGATATTGGAGATGCCTATGGATGAAGTCTCGTTTACGACTACGGATGAAGAGGCAGCTATTGTCTTTTTTCAGGTCCCCCACACTCAGTACGAAGCTGTCGGTTAGGAGATGAAAGACTGAAAACCAACAGCCGTTTCCCCGCTGCGGATTGCGTAACAACAAGCGGGTGTTGGGTTTCTTCCTGGTTTTAGACCCCTCCCCCACGAAAAGATTATAGTGGAATCGGTGACTCTGTATTGTAATTGCTGTAAACGTGGTGGAGTTACATGCTGAGAGAAACCCCCATTAGGTGAATACCGCAGACTTAGTGGCTTAAGACTATCATTTAGTAGTTCACTGATGATTTAACTGAAGCTGACTGAAGGAAAAGCACCAATAAACTGATGGGTTTGTATGTGGGCATTTTGATTGGTTTGTAAAGTAGATAGTTCAGTGGCCACATGTTTAGCTGTTGAGGTCTGCAAGAATAAGCCCTTATCTTCTATTCTCCCCTCTCCTCCTTCCTGGCATTGTTTACCGATTAGTCTGTGACATCCTTTTGTCATTGTCTGTGTTGACTGGTTAACACTTCCTTTCCTTGTCATTGGGAATACCCTTGCATGGTGATTTTGCTGTTGTCATGGAAATTGTTCAGCACTGGGCTCATTGTCAGGTTTTGGTGTTTGACAGTGTGTATGCTTTACTTGTTTCTCACACATTTGAGTTCAAACTGATTTTGAACTCAGTGTAAAAGAGTTGGCCCTGGACTCTCATGGCTGTTAGTTAATATTTAAAGCATGTTACAATTCCCACACATAATTAATTTGGCTTTTACTGAGGTATGTTGGCTTGTGTCCACAACATTGTACACACACACACACACACACACACACACACACACACACACACACACACACACACTTATCTTTATATCCTTGAATGGGCTTCCTACTGACTTCCATTTTTCTAAAGACTAGTACTCCAACCCTGACCAAAGAAATATTTCAGAACTTTCCTTATATTTTTAAAATAATAATTTTATAACTTTTTCCCACCAGTAAAATGCACTTATTTGGTTTTGTCGGATATTAACATCTCTATGGACCCAGTTGCTCTACACGATTCACAGATGCACTGGGAAATATATCTCTTTTTGTCAAGTGAAATTGGTTGAAAATAAAGAATATTGTTCTTCTTTCATGTCCTTCAGCAGTTGCCTGTCATCAACAGAGTCCTATAGCTGGGTCACTTATTACTTCACAAATGTGAGTGCACAAATGAGGGAGTGTCTCTAGTGATGTCATAAAGTAACTTATGAAATTTTCTAGTCAAGCTAAAAGAATGTTCCTGTCTGCTGAAGTCAACTCAGACTTCTGCTCATGTTCATGTGAATTCTGGTTTGACCTCACTGTCACTCACAATGCCACACAGATACTGTTAAAAATGTTAGTCAACAATTCAAAAGAAATAAAAAAAAGAAAGAAAAGAAAAATGAAATCCTTGAATGATGGAGTCCCTGAAGAGGAGAATCAGACAATCTGAATTCTTCCTCTTCTCTCGACTGTTGTCATATGTTTTTCCTCAGTTGTCTATAGCATGAAAGGAAGAAGACTTTGTAGGGCTAGTTCCCTCTTTCATTATGCTCTGACAGTCACACACACATGTATCATTAATCTCATCAGCATGAAAGAGAGAACAAAAGGCTGAGAGTGGTCGTTGTGTCTGACCTAGAGCAGCCTTATCAGAGCTCTCATCTCGCAGGTCTGTGTCATTCTTGTCTCCAAAAAAACCCACTGACATCTGACTAATGTACTCGCCCATTTAATATCAAAGGAAGAACTTGTCCCTTTTAATGTTCTAAACAAAATAATGCTGATGATTGCTGGGTGGGATGTAATCTGTTCGAGGAACCTCCCCCGGGCAAAATCTGCCATCACTTCAGTGGAATCATAAATGGTTTTATAATGTGTGTTATGTGAACTTAAAGAGAGAGAGACAGAGACAGAGAGAAAGAAAGAGAAAGAGAGAAAGAGAAACATTTCAATGTTTCCCTTCTCTGTGGTTGGTACACACACACACACACACACACACACAAAGACACACACACACACAGACACACACACATGTATTTATATATATATATATATATATATATATATATATATATATATATATAGGGTTAGGGTTAGGGTGTGTGTGTGTGTGTGTGTGTGTGTGTGTGCTGTGTGTTGTGTGTGTGCACATGTGTGTGTTTGTGTATGTATATATATATATATATATATATATTGTATATTTGAAGGTATATTTGTTTTGGAATTTATAAAGGGAATATTAGACCTCCCAGAGCTCAGTGTGCTTCTAAAAGTCATCTAATACTGAAACTGTGTAGAATTACTGCTTTTTTGTTTGTTTTTTATATACAATCAGGAAATGTTATCAATGTAAATTTTCTTCTTTTAACTTTTTTCATCAGCATAGCTTTATGGTAACTGGAAGATTGACACTCTGCAGTGGCTTTCAAAGATTTAACTCAGATGTAATGTTTTACATTTTATGCAAAAAACCCCCCCCAAAAAAACCAAACATTATTTACATAGTCTCTACACAGTATTAAACACAGGGTCTTATTGGTGGAATGAAGGTTTGTAATTCTTGCGTAAGATGTTGCCAGCTGCAGTCAGGTTTGCACCTGTTGTGTGTGACAGTAAGTCTTTGATCTGTGAGTATAAGCTTGGAGCAGAAGAGTGGTCATAGAAGGTGTTCCTGTTTGAATGCAGGAACTACTGGTCACTCCTTACTGTCCCCAGGCTGTGAGGCCCCAGCATGTTTCCTCATAGTTTAACTCTAAAATAAGGAAGATAAGCTTCTCCATTGGACCTTCCACCACCATGTATGTGTGTATGTGCGTGTGTGCGAGTGTGTGTGTGTGTGTGTGTGTGTGTGTGTGTGTGTGTGTGTGTGTGTGTGTGTGTGTGTGTGTGAGCGTGTATGTGAGCGTGTGTGTGTGTGTGTGTGTGCGTGCATGGGTATGTGTTCATTCTGGTGTCTGGCTGTACATTAGACATGATGGTAAATTATGTTAAGACAAATGAAAAAGAATTTTAATTAAATTTTTAATTAAAGAGCAGTTGAGCTAATGGTTTTTTGCTGTGCTGTGTGCTAGTTGTTGTGATAGGGGGTGTAACCTGCCTGAGCAGAACAAGTGTACCAGAGTAAATAAGCCTTTAACTAAAAGTTTGCTCTTGTCAGGAAATCCCCCCTGTGGGGTTTTTTTTTCCTCTTCTGGTTTTCTCCTTAAACTCTCTCTCATACACATGCTCAAATACAAGAACACACAGACAAGCACAAACTTTCTTTTCAAACTTCTTTTCTGTCTCTTAGTTATTGCTAGAACATTTTGGAAATTCGATGCATTTACAGTAGAGGTAGGCATCCCTTTAGTATGGAGAACTGTCAAGCTATAGCGCCTAACATGATTACAAACGACCGAAGAAATGTGAATATACTCATAATTTGTGGCACCGCTGACTTCTCTCAGTTCATACACTCTTCAGATATCTCTCTTTCTCTTTCTTCTTTCTTTTTCTCTTTCTTCATGATACAAAGTATCCTGATGCTCTTTATTCTGGTCCCAGGGTAGCCTGCTAGCTAAAATTACGCCATCAAATATTGCATCTCCCTCTATGTTTTTGTGGCTTGGACCAGTTCCAATTCTAGTACAAGGCCCTGTACAGTAGATATGGACCCCTGATTTTCAGTACGTTGGAACAGTCCCAATTCTAGTGCAAGGCCCAGTACAGTAGACATGGACCCCTTATTTTCAGAAAGTCTACTGGAAAATGGATTTATGGGGAGGGGCATGGTTGTGGAGCATCATACAACAAAGTTGATTGGTATTTGTCACAACAGGATGCAAATACACAACACTGAATGTGTCATCTGAGTCTGCCTGTCTGTCTGATTGTCTTTGCCTGTGTCTTTCTCTGTCTGCCTGTCTGTCTGCCCGTCTGTCTGCTTGTCTGTCTGTCGGCCTGTCTGTCTATTTATCTATCTGTATATCTATCTATTAATGATAAAATGTCTTATTTTGAGTGCTTAAAGCATGTTTTCCACTTTCCCATAACTTTAAAATATGAGGTGGTGTGTTTTTCTACAGCTGTAGACCTGCTCTCACCAGACAAAGATTCAGCAGAATAACCTTAAATTTCATTGCCGTCCCTCTTTTGAAGTGTCTATTGTTCCGGTTGCTTATTGCTCCGTTCTGAACAGATGCTAATGTGAGGAGGTGTCTTTGTGTGTCTTTGTTTGCTTATGTTGCAATTATCATTTCAACTGTTTCCTCCCTCCCACTTTCTTTTATCACACACACAGTGAACGGCACTTGATGACATGTCTCATGCTGTAACCAGGCAGGTGGAACTTTGATCAGACAGGTGGAGCATTGATGCCTCCATTTATCCTTTAGCCAGGGACCTTTTGCTGCCTTGCTACATGAAATACCTGAAGTAAATCAAGTTGACAGGCTGAGCAAAGGACAATAGACTTAATAGATTTGGCCTTTTGTGTGTCTCTCCCTCCTTTAAATCAAACCTGAAGAACTTGTATGCACTCTGTTAGAAGAGCAAGTCTTCATGCTTAGTCTTTGGAGTCTGTAAGAGACAGTGTTCTTCCTGGAAGGTTACATGTTGTGCAGGATTTTACTGCAAACCTTAGACAAACAAACCTTCGTCAGCAAATCAAGTTCCTGAAGAGCCCCTGAGCAGCATCCTCTGTTCAGAGGAGAGCTTCGGTAAAATTCGACAAAAGCTTTGGTAAAGTTCAACAAGAGCTTCGGTAAAGTTCGACGACAGCTTCGGTAAAGTTCGACGACAGCTTCGGTAAAGTTCAAGGAGAGCTTCAGAAAAGTTCAGCAGAGCTGTAGTGGTTCTAGAGGAGAGTCCATTATGCCTTAGTTAATCTGACAGAAGATCATTTGTTAATTTGTTTAATGCGTTAAAGCAAGTAGAGATGTTTTCTCAGGAAATCGTGCAGCAAAGAAAACAAGAAATTTGTGCTTTGCAAGTCTCCTGGAGCTCAAACGACAGTGTCCCAATGCCTGGAGGTCCGAACCCAGTGAGGCCATGCTAGATTGGCTCTGTCAGTCAAAATGACACTGCTTTATGTCTTATTTCCCACGAATGTAAACAAGGCCCAGTTCATAAAATCCATTAGTGCAGGTCCCAGTGTCGGGGCCGTTTGTAGGACAGACGTTTGGAAGAAACCTCACCATGATGCTCAGCGACCATAACAATGATCCAGCTCTGTTGTATACTCGTGTACTGAGAGGAACTTTCTGGAGACTCAGATTAGCAGTGGGGGTGGTGTCTGAGGAGTCTACATTTAACAAAGTATACAGACAGCTGCTGCTGTTTGCTAGTTTTTTACAAGGTAGAATTGTCCGTCTGGAGGACAGAGAAGTTGAGGAAAGCCCGTTCTTTCCGTTTGGCATGCCACACACACTTCAGTTACACAGGTAGGCATGAACACCAGTTCCACGTCTTCTCCAGTCCCCCTGAGAGATGTAATGGAGACGACAGATGGACGGAGAGATAGAGGTGGAATACAGAAGCACTCCCTGTGGAGTGTGCCAAGCCTTGTCTGATGCAAACTAACACCCTCTTATTTTCAAACCTCCTTTCATTGTGGGCCGTCACATTAAATCAATACAAAGGTGTTTTCAGACGGAGCTGAGAGCTGGGAGTCGGCATTGCTCCCATAGCACCTCCTTAAAATTTAACGATGCTCCTCAACTCCTCCACACTTACAACTTCTAATCCGATTAAACCCCAGTAGCTAGACATTACCATGGTGCAGTGTAGTAAAACAAACTTGCGTCTCTCTGTTTGTTAGGTAACTACAGTAACAGAGGACTAAAGTGATGGTTTTAGTATGTGAAGCTGTTTTGCAACCATGGTTTGATATGTTCATAAATAATCAAATGAGAATTACCAAATGTTGTTGGCTGACTGACACAGCAAGACTGCCTGTGCTTTCGCAGAGTGAAATTACCTGTTGGGGTAAAAATTTTAAAATATTGTTCGGCACACGTAAGCAGAACGTATATATATATATATGTGTGTGTGTGTGTGTATACACACATATATATATATATATATACACACACACACACACACACACAGACACAGCAATGTTATATGGCAACAAAATGAAGTCAGCTGAGTACTTGAATGAACTGAATGACCAGGTTATCCCATCAATGGATTTTTTCTTCCCTGATGGCACGGGCATATACCAGGACAACAATGCCAAGGTTCTTCGGGCTCAAATTGTGAGAGAGTGGTTCAGGGAGCATGAGAAACCATTTTCACACATGAATTGGCCACCACTGAGTCCTGACCTTCACCCCACTGAAAGTCTTTGGGATGTGCTTGAGGAGGCTTTACGGGGTGGTTAGACTCTCCCGTCATCAACAAGATCTCGGCCAAAAATAAGCACAGAAATAAATGTTGTGACATTGCATAAGGTTATGGAAGCAATGCCATGGCGAACGCATGCTGTAATCAAAGCTGAAGGCGGTCCAACGAAATATTAGAGTGTGCAACTTTTTTTTTGGCCAGGCAATATATATATATATAGGTGTGTGTGTGTGTATAAAGCCTATTTTAAGACAGAAAGGGATTAGGGATAATAACAAGGTTTCAGTGTGTCCTACTGTCTGTATAAAAAGAAGCCAGTATAAGAACTGGTGTTACATCATACAGTTTGCAATACTGAACTGAAAGTCCTGTTCTGAATAGTTAAGTGTGAATACACGTGCTGTCACACCCCTGTTCAACAAGTAGGCTACTGTCTTCAGGGCTCTTGGCTGAATGCCATGGACAGACTTAACAAAACTGAAAAGCAATAAGTCTTTAAAATGAAGAAAACCGTGGGAGGTTTGGAATACATGCTTACAAGATCTAGTGTACATACTGTAGTGAGAGAGGTCATCCAGGGATCCTTTTTGTCATGGTTTAAACTGTGTCTAACACAAATGCCAGACTCACAGGTAACTGTTATGGAACTCTGGCTAACTTCAATGGTCTAAATAACGCACATTTTGATACAAAGTCCGATTTTGGCATAACAGTCTGTAGTTGGTGCTCCTACAGGCTTATAACTATGTTGTAGTTACAGATAGCAGTGTGTAGGTGCCTCTGTGGGGTTTGGGGGTGTGGGGAAGGGACGGGGGTGGGGGGTTCAGTACTCCTGAAAGGACTGCAGTGTGAAGCTGTAGACTGTGTGGTGGAGTGGGAGCGCAGTGTGAAGCTGTAGACTGTGTGGTGGAGTGGGAGAGCAGTGTGAAGCTGTAGACTGTGTGGTGGAGTGGGAGAGCAGTGTGAAGCTGTAGACTGTGTGGTGGAGTGGGAGTGCAGTGTGATGTCATTTAGACTGTGTGGTGGAGTGGGAGTGCAGTGTGAAGCTGTAGACTGTGTGGTGGAGTGGGAGTGCAGTGTGAAGCTGTAGACTGTGTGGTGGAGTGGGAGTGCAGTGTGATGTCATTTAGACTGTGTGGTGGAGTGGGAGTGCAGTGTGAAGCTGTAGACTGTGTGGTGGAGTGGGAGTGCAGTGTGAAGCTGTAGACTGTGTGGTGGAGTGGGAGTGCAGTGTGATGTCATTTAGACTGTGTGGTGGAGTGGGAGTGCAGTGTGAAGCTGTAGACTGTGTGGTGGAGTGGGAGTTCAGTGTGAAGCTGTAGACTGTGTGGTGGAGTGGGAGTGCAGTGTGAAACTGTAGACTGTGTGGTGGAGTGGGAGTGCAGTGTGAAGCTGTAGACTGTGTGGTGGAGTGGGAGTGCAGTGTGAAACTGTAGACTGTGTGGTGGAGTGGGAGTGCAGTGTGATGTCATTTAGACTGTGTGGTGGAGTGGGAGTGCAGTGTGAAGCTGTAGACTGTGTGGTGGAGTGGGAGAGCAGTGTGAAGCTGTAGACTGTGTGGTGGAGTGGGAGTGCAGTGTGAAGCTGTAGACTGTGTGGTGGAGTGGGAGCGTAGTGTGAAGCTGTAGACTGTGTGGTGGAGTGGGAGTGCAGTGTGAAGCTGTAGACTGTGTGGTGGAGTGGGAGAGCAGTGTGAAGCTGTAGACTGTGTGGTGGAGTGGGAGAGCAGTGTGAAACTGTAGACTGTGTGGTGGAGTGGGAGTGCAGTGTGAAACTGTAGACTGTGTGGTGGAGTGGGAGTGCAGTGTGAAGCTGTAGACTGTGTGGTGGAGTGGGAGTGCAGTGTGCAGTTCTCTCTTTCTCTCTCTCTCTCTCTCTCTTTCTCTCTCTGTGGTGGAGTGGGAGCGCAGTGTGAAGCTGTAGACTGTGTGGTGGAGTGGGAGTGCAGTGTGAAGCTGTAGACTGTGTGGTGGAGTGGGAGAGCAGTGTGAAACTGTAGACTGTGTGGTGGAGTGGGAGTGCAGTGTGATGTCATTTAGACTGTGTGGTGGAGTGGGAGTGCAGTGTGAAACTGTAGACTGTGTGGTGGAGTGGGAGCGTAGTGTGAAGCTGTAGACTGTGTGGTGGAGTGAGAGTGCAGTGTGAAACTGTAGACTGTGTGGTGGAGTGGGAGTGCAGTGTGAAGCTGTAGACTGTGTGGTGGAGTGGGAGTTCAGTGTGAAGCTGTAGACTGTGTGGTGGAGTGGGAGTGCAGTGTGAAACTGTAGACTGTGTGGTGGAGTGGGAGTGCAGTGTGATGTCATTTAGACTGTGTGGTGGAGTGGGAGTGCAGTGTGAAGCTGTAGACTGTGTGGTGGAGTGGGAGTTCAGTGTGAAGCTGTAGACTGTGTGGTGGAGTGGGAGTGCAGTGTGAAGCTGTAGACTGTGTGGTGGAGTGGGAGTGCAGTGTGAAACTGTAGACTGTGTGGTGGAGTGGGAGTTCAGTGTGAAGCTGTAGACTGTGTGGTGGAGTGGGAGTGCAGTGTGAAACTGTAGACTGTGTGGTGGAGTGGGAGTGCAGTGTGATGTCATTTAGACTGTGTGGTGGAGTGGGAGTGCAGTGTGAAGCTGTAGACTGTGTGGTGGAGTGGGAGTGCAGTGTGAAGCTGTAGACTGTGTGGTGGAGTGGGAGTGCAGTGTGAAACTGTAGACTGTGTGGTGGAGTGGGAGTGCAGTGTGAAACTGTAGACTGTGTGGTGGAGTGGGAGTGCAGTGTGAAGCTGTAGACTGTGTGGTGGAGTGGGAGAGCAGTGTGATGTCATTTAGACTGTGTGGTGGAGTGGGAGTGCAGTGTGAAGCTTTGGGTGAAATGAAGACTATGTGTTGATTTTTTCTCATGTCTCTCATGAGTGTGGAGTGTTGAATCATGAGAACGTGGTCATGTTAAGCTGAATGGAGATGTTGGGCAGCGTGTTGGTCGTGTTAAGCTGAATGGAGATTTAGGGCAGCGTGTTGGTCGTGTTAAGCTGAAAGGAGATGTTGGGCAACATGTTGGTCGTGTTAAGCTGAATGGAGATGTTGGGCAACATGTTGGTCGTGTTAAGCTGAATGGAGATGTTGGGCAGCGTGTTGGTCGTGTTAAACTGAATGGAGATGTTGGGCAGTGTGTTGGTCGTGTTAAGCTGAATGGAGATTTAGGGCAGGGTGTTGGTTGTGTTAAGCTGAATGGAGATGTAGGTCAGCGTGTTGGTCATGTTAAGCTGAATGGAGATGTTGGGCAGCGTGTTGGTCGTGTTAAACTGAATGGAGATTTAGGGCAGCGTGTTGGTCGTGTTAAGCTGAATGGAGATGTTGGTCAGCGTGTTGGTCGTTTTAAACTGAATGGAGATGTTGGGCAGCGTGTTGGTCGTGTTAAGCTGAATGGAGATGTTGGTCAGCGTGTTGGTTGTGTTAAACTGAATGGAGATGTTGGTCAGTGTGTTGGTCGTGTTAAGCTGAAAGGAGATGTTGGTCAGCGTGTTGGTCGTGTTAAACTGAATGGAGATATCGGGCTGCGTGTCGGCATGCTGTGGTCAGTGTGTCTCTGACTGCCAGTAGATTTGAACAGACCACACAAGACAGTTTTTAGGTCCTTTCTATCTGTCCATCTCTTTCTCTCCCTCTCTTTCTTCTTCTCTCCCTCCCTCTCTTTCTCTTATTCTTTCTCTCTTTCTCTCTCTCTCTCTCTTTCTCTCTCCGTCTCTCTACGACACAGCCTTCTATACCACAAAGCAAGAAGGCCAGCCATGCGACTGCTGACTGCCCACGTATTTAACAGTGAAGTCACATTAGGGGATTTCCTCTGTTTGATGCTTCACTTTTCACTTCACATTTGCATGCAATGCCTGCTTGCACACTCAAAAAAATGTCGATAGTCAAAAAATGCTTGCATTAAAACATCAACCTGTTTCACACTGCGACTCTTCTGTTATTACTTTCCCAGAACTGATCTCATCTTGCATTTGAAGTCTTCTGTCTACCTGATGTTTGATCAGTGAATGTTGGTTTTAGTTCTTATCTTAGAACAGCATGTGTCTAAAATAAAACAAAACAAAAGATAAAAAGTAAGAATATCTAAGGGCACCAAGTTTTTCAGGGTGATTTTAGGTTCTCACAGTGGTTGTGGATGCTGAAAGACTACCTGTCCTTGTTCAACTGCATCTGAAATTCTGTGTCTTAAAGAAATTCATTCTCTTACATACATGTCTGGTATGGCTTGAACAAGTGAAAGAGTTTTTGTTTGATAATTAGTATTGCTTGAGAGGAAATATGGCTTTGAATCAGCACTTAAATATAACCACAAACTGATGTTCCAGCGCATAACCAAACCCTGTTTTTTTTTTTTAGTTCACTAAGCAGTTTCAAACACTGAAAGAATAATTTCATACTGCCCACCTGAAAATCACTCTGATCTAGGTCTTGTCACCCTCCACAGGTCAAACTGGTGAAGTACATCTGCAAGCAGTTACAGTGTAAGCAGAGGGTGCCAGACAGTGAAAGGTCGGCAGAGTTGGACAATTATCCACACCTACGGGACTGGTTTTTCACCATTAACGTCAGGCCTGAACTCATAGAGGTAATGTATATGTTTGTGTATTTTTTGCAGATATTAAAAAAAAAGAAAAAATGAATTGATGGTCTGAAAGCTCAGTGCTGTGTGCTCATTAGCATGCTATTTTCAGTGATGAACTCTGTTAGCTCTGCTGGACTATCTATTATATACTCTATCAAGTCATTACATTTTCCAGAACCTTCTGACAAACTGCCAGAAACTTTTACTGTGGCCCTCTGACCTTCTGGGTCAGTGTTCTCCTGCCAGGCTGGTTGGCAGGGTTCTTTGCACTCGTGATTGTGCCATGTTGAGAAGTTGGCATGGAGTATGATGTCAAATTTTCCAAAGATCCGTCTCACAACAAAAAGAACAGAAGAACAAAAGAGGGGCAGGTTCACTTTCGGTGTCCTCTTTTCACTGACTGGTAAAAACAAAAATGCAAAATAGGAACAATATTGGACACAACATGGCTAATTCCTTAAATAAATAATATTAAGATATAAGAAAGAAGCGAACAAATCTAAAATTTTGCAAACCACGAGAAAAACAACATCTCTGAAAGTACGTACTCAGTCATATGTCATTCCAAAGTGTTAAAATAAATAAATAAACAAATAAATAAATAACTTTAAATGAAATCTACAGCACACCTTTAGGTAGGACACAAACTCAGTTTTTAGTCCCTCCTTAAGCTTTGAGGTAGTGTCATAAATTCAGTTATAACAGGCAGAGGTGGTATGTAAACAAATTGAAATGGGGATCTTCAGAATCAACACTGGATCAGTGAAATATTTGTCAGTATTTTTTCTTCTCTCAGACTGCTAAATGGACCGCTTTGTTCTTGTCGTAATGGGAAATTAAGCAAGACAATGCTGTGTTTCTTTGGAACGGTATAATTTATGGCTAAAAATAAGCTAGCACTGAAAGAAGATCTCCCAAGTAGAGTCAGAACATCAGCTGTTGTGAGAGACCAGAATCAACAAACAGTGGGATCCAGGTGTGTCTTGCGTCTGTTTGTGTCTCTTATTACACTGTGCACAAGTCACCACTGAAGATCACCTGTTCTATTAAAAATATGGCACGGTTTGTGTGTGTGTGGGTTTGTGTGTGTGTGTGTGTGTGTGTGTGTGTGTGTGTGTATGTGTATGTGTGTGTGTGAGGGAGCGAGAGAAAGAGAATCTTAGAAATCTATACATTAGAAACTGAGTTAAAGTTATCTGCAGATCTGTAGTGTACAATAAGAGAATGTCAGATGTTGTAGATGAGTGATGGATTGAGAAGGATTGTGGGAGGTGAGACAGAAAAGTTGGTGCTACTAGAGCCATGTTGCTGACCAGCATGGCCCCTGTCCTGTCGCATTCCTGACCTCCCTGAGCCACGCACACCGATCTCACTCCTAATCCGCAGAATGTGCCAAGTCAGCCCCTCTGCCCGATTCTCAGTCGTCAGTCTATTTTTACACCCCTGCCAGGGGGCTCACTCTCTCTCTCTCTCTCTCTCTCTCTCACACACTCACACACACTCACACATTGCCACAATCAACTGGACAGAGCAGGATTACACCCTAACAGACAAGCTTGTTTACCTTCATTTATACAAGGAAAAAAACAGGGAATAAAATACAGAGAGAGAGAGAGACAGAGAGAGCAAGAGAGTTAGTGGTTTTTCTCCCACATAGGGGGATGAGCTGAGTCTCATTTTGCTAGGCTTGTGGTCATTTGTGCGAATGGAACATCTGAAGCAGTGAGGTAGGCCTTCACGGTGTGTACACGTGTGTACTGGTTTTCTGTTTGTGGTTAAGCCCTCATAGTGTGTTTGTGTGTATGTGTGTGTGTTTGTGTATCAGTCTTATCCTCCCCCTCACAATGGAAAAGCAACCACATTTCTTAGTTGTGCCTCTTCAGACTATTATTTCTGCTTTTGTGCTCTAAACCTTTCCCTGGCTTTAGCTCAATAAAAGCTATTCATTTTCTCTGGATACATGCTCTGGGATTCACTATGCACACTTCTGTCACACACACACACACACACACAAGGCATGACCAGTAAACAGCCTGTTTTGGAGTGGAGAATTCACAGTGGGATACATGGAAAAGCTCCAGTTCTGTATTCTCCGTCCAGTTGTGTGTTCTCTGTGACTTCTCCTCAACTCAGACGTGATACGGAGAGACCCAGGGCTTCTGGCGGCGACAGTTACATGTCCACATGGAAGCCGAGTGGAATGCTCCCGTGGGCACACGGGATCAGACTGCTCCCTGTGTTAATTATTTGCATGTTTGGACAGTTTAAGGAAATCATTTTCACAGTAGTGCCAAACCTCTACGTTTTCCAGTATTTTTCAGTACTACCAGGAAAACCACATACTGTTGGGAAAAATCTGCTCTGACAGGGAAGAGGATGTGCCAAGCGCTCTCGGAGAGTCTTGCGGCTGTCGTTCTATAATTGACTGTGGCTTGTGTAACAGCACAGAACGATTATCCGTCCATTCAGTCATGAATGAGGTGACTGGGCTGTGTGGCATTATGAACCACAATGGAGGGCAGAGTCATTTTGACGCAATTGATGTTTTTTTTTTTCTTTTTTTTTTGGTTTGGTTTTGGTAGAACAAGCTTAGTCTTGTGCCCTTGTAGCTGTCTAACTCTCACAGTGTAAGCAAATGCTCGTAGATTTGAGTTTGGCGAGCGGCTGATGAACTGAGAATAACGCTGTGCTATGTTCCTGGTCGGAAGAGAGATGAGTCACTGCAGTGAGTCAAAGCACAGTTCTCAGTGCGATCTCTGAGAGAGCACGAATGAGTCACTGGTTAATGAGCGATCTCGCAAAGCTCTGTACTGGTGGGATCTCCTATGCTTTCATCCAGACTTTCAATCTAATCCCAGACCAACAGAACCGGGGAGGGGGTTGAAACCCATGTTTTGAGATTAATGGGGTTTTTTTGGGGGGGGGGGGTGACTTTTAACAGCCCAAAGAGCAAAGTCTGTGGAGTAATAATAGCCCTGGGGTGACGGAAATTGACGAGAGCTTCCAGAATTGGGTCACTGCGGACCGGCCGCAGATTAATGGATAACTTTTCGGACTGGTTTCCCAGGGCAGGATTAAGAACTGCACTGAACTTCATTTTGAATTCAGGACCTTTGTTCACAGTGCAGAGGGCAGTCTGAGTCTAGCTCCAGTCTGAATGATTGTTTTTAAAACAGGAAGTCAAAGGTCAAAGTTGAGTGTGAGCGCCAGAGTCTCCTGGGCGGACTGATTCAGAATGCATTCATGCTCCGCCAGCCGGTGTCTGCTCGGGTACGGCTGCATCCTTTAGTTTTTCTGGAGGAAAGAGAGGAAGAGTGAAAAAGACAGAGTATCTGTCTTAACAGATCCCTTGTTTCCTGCACCACACTCACAGCCCCCTTTTTCCTTTCTTTTGTGGCCTTATATGGAGCTTAACCAACATCAGCCCACCACAGAGATGGGTACCTGTCCAGCATCCATATAAAAGTGAAGGAAGCTTCATCCCATTGCAAGCTAACCACACACATCCTCCTCAACCAGGCCTCTAGCCAAAGCACAGCTTGATAATGTAACACACACACTCACGCGCACACACACACACACACACACACACACAGAGACACAGACACACACACACAAACATACACACTCACACACACACACACACACACACACACACATACACATGCACACACACACATACACGCACACGCACCAGGACGTGTGATTGGCCTGGCTGGTTAAGTTGAGTGGCTGTGTTGAATTGTTGTGGAATGATGTCACTCAGGCTTGTTTCATTGGTCCATGGCTCCAGGCAGAGGGAAGAGGGCAGACGGAGCAGCATTGGGGGAGGAACGGTGACCATATGACTTTTTCAGACCACAGAAACACTGGAGTGACGCAGTCAGCTGGAGATACTCTGACCGGCTAGCGCATCAGGAGGCAGACCGTTTGACTATAGGTGTGTGTGTGTGTGTGTGTGAGAGATAGTGAGAGAGAGACGGAGAGTAAGAGAGAGGGAGAGAAGGAGAGCAGAGTGGGAGGGGAGAGAGTGAGTAAGGGAGGAGGAGGCTGTGAGGAGGGGAGCAGCCCTCGTAGCGTGACTCTCTTCTGTTAAGAGTGACTGACTGTGCTAACCTTGTCCTGGACATGAGAGAGAGGACCGGAGTACTTTGATTCCCAAACAACATCATGGTATTGGATTTTACAACCTCTCTTCTCAACTTCTGTTTTCTGTTCTGTTCTCAACTCTTTCTTCTCCTGGTGTTTCCTGCTTGTCTTAGAAAGTTTTTTTCCAACAGGACTAGCTAAACTGGGCTCTGGTTGCGTTGTGTTAACTGTGGTAATGAGCCACCGGTGATGTGTTTGTATACAGAAAAGCTTCTGACAGGCACAGGGAGTGAAAGGCAGCAAGTTCGTCTTTCTAAAACAAGACACTAACATTTGGAACGTTCTGATCAGTAATCAGTGTAGCTTACCATTTATTCCCTATTAGTTTGTGTAGACAAACTGCTCAGTTTATGTCAGGTGGAGTATGTGTTTATTTCTCTGTGTTGGTTTTCATGGGCAGCGTTTTGCTTACTTTAGTTTCCACCTGCTCCCAGCAGTGAGCTTTTGCTTCTTATTCAGTCGCTTAGACTGTGGATAAGCATTGTTTTTTCCAAGTTATGAGTTTTGTCTGTCTGTGTGTGTGTGTGTGTGTGTATTTGTTGCTGTGGGTCTATGTGTGTGTTTTTGTGTGTGTGTGTGTGTGTGTATGCGTTTCGGTGTGTGCTACCAGAGGTTTCAATTGAGGCTGTTTATGTGAGTGCCGACAGGGAGTATCCATTTCTTAGGTGCTGTAATTGCACTGTTAGCTTAATGATTTGTGAAGGGTGCTTTCCTGTGTGCTACAACCACAGTGGGTGGTCGACTGTGTGTGTGTGTTATGGGGTGGGGATGGCATACGTATCTGTTTGTTGTGCTCCTGTTTGGTAGAGAGAGAGAGAGAGAGAGAGAGAGACTTGCGTCAGTTGGAAAACACAGTGTGGAAGGGCAAGTCCAAACATTACCTGGGTAGTGGTATTTGTCAGGCTTTTATGCAGTGTCAGTGTGCCTTCGCCCTGCCCCTCAGTCCTACGCTGTCTTTCATATTTACACATATTCTTTTTAACTGTTTAACTCTAAACAGATGCTCTCGTGCACTTACACGTACGTGTCTCTCTCCAGCTGCTTTTAAGTGTGTCTGTCTGTGTCTGTGTGTCTGTGTGTGTCACCAAAGCATTCCTCTCTAGTCTTTTTTACACACACACACACACACACACACACACACACACACACACACACAAACAGAATTTACTCACTATAGTGTATTTTACAATCTTTATGTTGGTTCTTGTGTGTCACTCTTTCATGTTTTCCTGTCTGACTGTATAGACTCAGTCACTGTACAGACTCAGTGAATTGGACATCACACACTGACTCATTCTCAGTCAGTGTGTGTTGTCCTGACCCAAATCTCAGTAAGCGTTTGGACTTTGCATCTGATGTTGTATGGTGAGCTGGTGCAGCCTGTTAGTGGAATGGACAAGATATCAGAGCCAATCCTCTTAGCTGTTAACACATGGGGTCGTGCTGCAAGTTTAACTGAGTGAACTGGTTTCTCTCTCCGGCCAGCCCGTGACTGCTGTAGCTTTCCATGCGCTGAAGTCTACACTAAACTCTCAACACAGACTCCATAACAGGATATGATTCATATTATTAGCCCAGTGCCTCACTCAAATAGGACTATAATGCCTAAATAGATGATTTTCTCATGACTGAATTTCAGAACCAAATTTTAACTCTAAATCTGTCTTTCCTCGGAGCAGCCATGAACCATGACATGCTACTCGGTAAATGAATGAAAACATTACTGGAGCCACCCCTTCTCTAACCCCTGTAACACTTGGTAGTGTTAAACCGGAATCTGACACTGGGCAGTGTTGAACCGGAATGTTATTTCTGACTGGATATTTGTCCGGTTTACTGTAATATCCTTATTACTGACAGCATGAAGGTCACAGCTGCTTTCTCAGGAATATGTGGAAATCACACTTTCATTGGAAGGAGGGATTCAATTCAGTTTTTCTCTCTGTTTGAGATGAGACATTGTTTCTCTTTCCCACATACACGCACACCCACATGCATGCACGCACGCACACACACACACGCACACACACGCGCACACACACAAACAAACCCATACTCACCAACACACTCTCTGTGTCAACAAGATACCAACCGCGAGGTGGTTCCCCACACACACATATATGCAGACACAATGGAACAAACCACACTTGTCCAGCGGGTTTATTTTTAGCATCAAAAGGGACGAAAATAAAACAGCGGTAAAGACTGGAAAGAGAGTGGAAAACTTAGACTAGAATAAACTTTGACAGTCTGTGGAGTGATTTTCTCATGTGTCTGTGTGTGTATGTGTGTGTGTTTTTGTGTGTGTATGTGTTTTAATGAGGTTCTTAATTTGACCTATTTTTCCTCATACCGGAAGATTCTAACTGGATGTGTTTTTTCTTTAACAAAACTTTGGTCCAGTTGATTTGGTCATTTTTCTTAGCTTGGGTTTGACTTGATTTCTCTTTTAGAAAAATTACAGCCACTTTTTTACAGAACATATTTCAATAAAAACATGAGAGATTTTTAGGTCATGATTTCACAAGCTCTATTAAATGGGTGCAGCTTTGCTTATCGTGTATGACTTTCAGTGCAGAGACAAGATAACTTTAAACACTCATGTTTAAAACCTCGCTGCGGTAGACAAGAATGCAAGGAAGAATAGTCTTCGCTGTGGTCACTGCAAAAATGTTCTGAGTCCATTTTTGGTTCAAGCGTATAATCTAAACTTTTTTTCCCACCCCTGACATTCCAACCAGCAAACTAAGACAATGTGGTGTGGTTTATAGTCAGCATTCCTATATTAAAGGAGTGATTACACACACACACACACACACATCCAATTGTTTTTTCATCCAGTTGTAAATCTCCCCTTAAACACACTGCTGGCCCCCGAGATTCCAGTCCCCGTCACATGTCCCTCACCTCATAGTGTCCCTTCCAGTCGTCTCCATGGTAAACAGAACAGGCCACAGAGATGAGGGCCTGTCGCCAGGCAGTGGCAGGGCCAGGGGGAGGGTGTGTCAGGTGCGTGTGTGTGTGTGTGTGTGTCTGACGCCATGGAGATGAGGGGACTCAGGAATGCAGTCTGGGAGGAAGTGTTGGGCTCTAAACGAGTGCAAACCCTCTCTTTCATTCTCTGCCAAGAGCATGGACAGCTGCCAGCTGAATGCCAGCACAAGTTTTAGGGGAAAACCTCCTTCCCCCCCTTTTTTTTTCTTGATCACACATATATGACCTTTAATCGCCAAATGAAAAAAAAACCCCACATTCATTCATTTCATTCTCTGGCCAATAAAAAGATGTGTATATGAAGTCAAAGGCCTTCCTTTACGCAGCTCACTGTTCATACCTCGCAGACCCGGCCCGGATGGTCAGGGCGACACGCAAGAAACGCCCAACTTCACTGTCCAGTCTGAAGGCCTGTGTAACACAGCTCAGTGATTGGTTGGCATGCCTGCCTATGGACCAGCACCTCCCAGCTCCCAGTTTCCCATTACACCGCATGTTTTTCATCCCAGTAAACAAACAACCCTGGGCTAGGTCCTGGCTCCCAGTGAGCTGGACACAGAACTTGCCTTTTCTTTTTCTTTTTTTTTTTTCCGTTTTCTTTTTTTTTAGGAATATTCCATTTCGCTATAGTCTGTAGATCGGTATGTCCCATTTGCATGGCAGAGGCTGCGTGCATTTGGTCTGACGGTACCTGTCAGTCATAGTTTGGCTTTATTCCATAACTGCAGCCATGAGGTTACCACCGGCTCAGTCATGCAGCCCATGCCATGTGTGCAGGCCTCATATGTGTCTGTATCAAATGAACTCTGCCTCTCAGCACATTCCTGCGTGTTTAAACGCAGCACGGCCGTGTAGACGCTGTGTCAGAATTCTGACTCGTGGCATTATGCCTCAGGATGTGACAAGCTTGGGTAAAAAGGAAAAAAAAGAGAGAAAGATAGAGATTTGTTTTTAATTCAGAGCACAGAGGGGGTGTGGCTGTGTAATAATGTGATAAAAGTATGAGTAACTACAATGAATACTGCAGAGAAGATAAAGACAATATATTATACATGATATAAAACTGTCTCGGTGAAGAGAGTGTGTCTCACATCCTGGCATTGACTGTGTGTGTGTTGTTTATGTGGGTATTGGTTTCGACACTTGTGTTTCACTTTACTTCTCTATTGCATGAATTCATCTGTAACCACTTTACCTTGGACACTGGCTAATTTAGCGATGAGAGATATTAAAAATGATACAGGTCAACACAAACCTGCAATGGCCTGGTGACCTGCCCAGGGTGTTTCCCCGCTTTTTACCCAGTGAATGTTGGGATAGGCTCCAGCACCCCCCATGATCCTAATTAGGCTAAGTGGCTTTGAAAATCAATGAATGTAAGGTCAACACAAACCCGCGTCTCTCTCTCTCTCTCTCTCTCTCTCTCTCTCTCTCTCCCCCTCTCTCTCTCTCTCTCACCCCCTCCATAGGCAGTGCCTGTGAAGTTATCCCTGGATGCCTTGTTGCAGATGTCCGGACCTCAGGTGCAGGACACGATGAGGAAACTGGGCTCCAGCTCGGAGGAGTGCTCGCGGATCACTGCTGCCCTCTCCTGTTTAAAGAGCGCCACAGACACAGGTCGGTTGACTACAGGGTTTTTCCTGTTTAAAGAGTGCCACAGACACAGGTCAGTTGACTACAGGGTTTTTTCCTGTTTAAAGAGCGCCACAGACACAGGTCAGTTGACTACAGGGTTTTTCCTGTTTAAAGAGTGCCACAGACACAGGTCAGTTGACTACAGGGTTTTTTCCTGTTTAAAGAGCGCCACAGACACAGGTCGGTTGACCACAGGGTTTTTCCTGTTTAAAGAGCGCCACAGACACAGGTCAGTTGACTACAGGGTTTTTCCTGTTTAAAGAGTGCCACAGACACAGGTCGGTTGACTACAGGGTTTTTCCTGTTTAAAGAGCGCCACAGACACAGGTCAGTTGACTACAGGGTTTTTCCTGTTTAAAGAGCGCCACAGACACAGGTCAGTTGACTACAGGGTTTTTTCCTGTTTAAAGAGTGCCACAGACACAGGTCGGTTGACTACAGGGTTTTTTCCTGTTTAAAGAGCGCCACAGACACAGGTCAGTTGACTACAGGGTTTTTCCTGTTTAAAGAGCGCCACAGACACAGGTCAGTTGACTACAGGGTTTTTCCTGTTTAAAGGGTGCCACAGACACGGGTCAGTACTGAGATGGGTCAGTACTGAGAGAGGTCAGTACTAAGACAGGTCAATACTGACACAGGTCAGTGTTGAGACGGGCTAGTCCACTGCAGGTTTCCCAGAACAAACCCTGCTTCACTGAACCTCACATGCGTTTGAAAGAAGACTATTTACAGTGACAGTGCATTGCTTACACCACTGCATGGGGACTGGGACAGACTGACTTTATGCCCTCGCCTAATGCAGAATATGCATTTAGGATAGGATTTGGGTGAAATAGTTCCTGTGACATAGCGTGTTCTCCTGGTGATGGTTGTCCTGTTTGTCTTGCTGTAGGTGACGACCTGAGAGAAGACGGGATCCCGTGGATAGCTGAGCCGACCAGGCGCGACAGTAGTACCTTGAACCCCCCAGACCAGCTCTCCTGCCCCCCAAGGTCCCCCCGCCCCCGCCCCCGAAGCCCAAACCCAGCGTGTCTCTCCGCACCACGCTCCGTGTCTGTGTCGGCTGTACCTTCCCCTGACTTCCAGATTCCTCTCATCCACACCTGCGACGCCCTCTCAGACCCTTTCCCCTCCTCCCCGCGGGTTGTCCCCGCCCACAGACAAGCTGCCACGCCTCCCGTCACACCACCCTCCAAGAAAAGAAACCAGCTGACGACACCCCACACACCCCCACCCACTTCTCGGAGACTGTTACAGCTCCTACCCAATATAACCTTGACACGGAGCAAGAGCCACGAGTCCCAGCTGGCCAATCGTATCGAAGAGCCTGCCACTCCCAGCAAGTATGTTCACGAGTTTAACCAGGACTGAAAACAGTACATTTTCCCTTAAAGAAAACCATCTTCTCCTCACACGCTCTCATACTATTTAGGTCTTTTGTTTAGACATCTGGGCAGGGCTCCAGACTGTGACCATTTTTTGAGAGTGTGCGAGTTAAAATTTCACATGGTCGGATTTGTGTGAGTGCTGATGATCGTTAGGCAAATGAGAACCATGCGAGAACCAATCAGTTCAATGTGTGTGATGTGTTTGGTATGAAAAAAGTCTGACCAGGATAGTGGAAGCTAAAGGCTACGTGGAGCATGAAAACACGTATGATTAAAAGATGTATGGGCAACCCTTTGTGCCTACTTCAACAAGGGTTGTTCTTTACATGTTACATGAACTTAGTCGGGGCCAGAGTGTAGAACAAACTCTCTCAATGGCTCCAGTTGGGGGAAATGGACCACTGTAGACCTTCAGTTAAGCTCTCGAAATTTTGAGCTAGGTGACAGGCGACCATGCCCCAAGAGCGAAAAGTGGTTGGCCGAAATTCGCCAGGTGACCAAATCATGTCCTGTTGTGACCAACTTAGAAAGTTAGTCTGGGGGGTATTCCAGAAAGCGAGTTTAGTGAAAACTCAGAGTTAGTTAACTCAGAGTAACCTCATAATAGAAGAGTCCTATGACTTTGTTTTGCTAGGAGAATAAAGCCAGAGGGCTCCTCTATTAGGAAGTTTACTACTTTGAGTTAACTAACTCTAACTCTAACTCTTTTCACTAAACCCGCTTTCTGGAATACCCCCCTGGAGCCCTGCTGGGTTGAGTTCAGGTATCTTTTCAACAAAGAAAATGAACTGAATTGAGAAATATTCATGTTAAATTATGGATGACTTAACCATATCCATTTCATTCCCTAATTTGTCTGGCTGAAATTTAAGGAAGACTAACCCTGTGAAGTGAATATTAGTCTAGCATTTACCACAACGTGTAGAATTGTCTTATCAGTTGGATCTTTTTTTTTCTTTTTATTTAATGAATGACATGACACTGCTGATGTTCTATGGTAATGGTTGGTGACGGTCAGTCATACAGAGCTTCTGCTGTTGAGTTTGTTTTCAGTTTAGAGTTGATTAACGCTGTGAGACTGTGAGACATTATCTTGGCTCTGAAACCTTAGCACCTGCTCTGCAGATGGGAGGTGGACTGTTCCTCCAGTTTCTCCACGGCAGTGAGGACCGAATGGAATGAAAATATTCTTCACAGATATGTCCTAAATAAACACACACCTAAACACCAGCCTGAGTCACAGGAATTTGACAGCGCCCCCTCCCACTATGCCTGCTGTCTGTTTGAGCTTTCTGCTTGTCTGCAGAAGGCTGGTCTGCTGCATGTAATCTGCTCTTTTGCCACTTCCTTGAACCTCTTATAAAGCAGAGACAAGGTCGCTTTAATGATGCAGTGACTGAGGGATGTGTGGATCATAATGAACTGAGTGAGGATACAAACACATGTTGCATCATGGGAGTTGTAGTGCCCTGGGCATGGTTTGGTCAGGTCACAGCGAGTGAGGGTCGTTCGCTGGTGTGGCCCGTGTAGACAAACATCCTATATCATCTTCCTCTTTATCTTTAATGTCTTTACGAAGAAGTTCTTCTGAGAGGAACAGATTTCATTCTAGGAAGAAGTTCTGAGAAAGGAGGGGCTGTCGGGATGAGGGTTTTTTTTTTTGTGTGGATTCCTGACATGGTCATGCCGAGGTCAGGCAGCTACGTTAGTCCCTCTGGCATCCACATGCAGGCACCTCCCACTCCCCACTGTACCGGGAAGCCAGACCGCGGCTCTGTGAGGAATGTGAATATTCTGCACAGCAGGCGAAAAAACAATGAACCTCCTGATTCCGCCCTGCTGCATCTCATTTTCAGTAACCTGATTTGATAATTCCATTTAAAAGATTAGGTTGTACTAATTCGATGATGTGATGTAATTTGCTTTATTTGTCATCTGCGTGTTAGGTTTATAGTTCGCGCAATGTCGGAGAGACAACTTTGAGAGAGAGAGAAGAAAACTCTTTCTCTGTATGGGAGCTAAAGCACTGTGTAGTGTTACTGGACCCTTCACTCTTCAGTATTAGCTGATGGATAGAGCTGGTCTGACATTTCCATAGGAACACATGTTGTCTTATGAATGAGAGTTGAGAGAAAACTGTAATATAACGGGACTGTGTTTTAATCTCTGTGAATGGTTCAAGTTAAGTTGACGTGTTTGTGTCCTGCCTGCAGGAGCGGGAAGAAGAACAAGCCTCACCTGAACGTGCAGGTGAACGGTGGGGCGAACGAATGTGACTCGCCCTCTCGCTCCCCTCTGCTCTCCGCTCGCACACCAACCGCCTGTGGCGCCTACACCCTCCCGAACACGCCCACCCTGCTGGAGGAGCATGTAGGGCTGAGAAGTGAGTAGTCCAAGCCGAAACTGTTCCTCTAAACCACAGGCATGCCCGGCAGGCCACTTACACAAATACCGCTACCTCACACAAGTATAAACTCTCTCTTTCTCTCCATCTGTCTCTCCGCCCTCATTTTCTCTTTCTCTCCCTGTTTGTCCAGCTCTAGCAGTCCATAGGAATTCCCCACAGACCACTAGGAGAGATATTGGCCTGGCTGTTACACACAGGTAACTAATCACCAGCATCTTACTTCTCCTGCCCAACAGAAAGTCATTACCCCCTCGCACCTACAAATCTTATCCATATTCAAAGTGAATTACATCATTTTGACATCCTACAACTTTCTCTCTCTCTCTCTCTCTCTCTCTCTTCCTCCTCCTCCTTAAAAAGGTTCTCCACTAAGTCATGGCTATCTCAGACATGCCAGGTGTGTCAGAAGAACATGATGTTTGGAGTGAAATGCAAACACTGCAGGTAAGACTGACACTTCAATGCCCCAGTTATCTCTCTCTCTCTCTCTGTCTCTCCCTTCATCTTCCTTGGTTGCTAACCACTGCTTGCCTTCTTCCAGGTTAAAGTGTCATAACAAATGTACCAAGGAAGCTCCATCGTGTAGGATCTCTTTTCTCCCATGTAAGGCATTACCTCATAAGCCTCTACACCCCTGCACCCAGGGCACAAGATTTACGCCACACAGCTTCTGTGCCACTCTCAGATATGTCTAATGATGTTCTCATTCCCTCCTCTGGCAGTTCCTAAAATCAGAAGAACGGAGTCAGTCCCATCAGACATTAACAACCAGGTGGACAGACCTGCGGAGGCGCCTCAGTTTGGCACCTTACCGAAAGCGATAAATAAAAAGGTGTGATTGGAACGGGATGGTTGTCTGACTAGACCAGACAGATCAAAAACGATGTTCTATTTGCACCTGTTTTTGAAAGGCCACATGTAAAAGTTCTTCAGAATTTGAAAATCGGCTTGAATCTCAGTGTGTAGCAGCCTTTGTTTTGTCTTTTGTCTTAAAAATCGTTGTGCATGTGTGTTAGATTTGTATGATTTGACAGGCCATTGAGAAGGTGTACAAATGCTTTCCACCAATCACTCCATGTTTTTTCCCTCAGGAACATCCCCCGTCACTCAGCCAAATGGACTCCAGCAGTAACCCCTCCTCCACCACCTCCTCCACACCCTCCTCCCCAGCCCCGTTTGGACAGAGCAATCCACCCAGTGCCACACCTCCTCCGAACCCTTCTCCAAAGGGTTACCGTGACAGGTTCAACTTCCCAGGTCAGTGATGTGATTCCTACACTTTTCCTAAAATGTACATTCACGACCAGACCTTTGCCTATTAGTGCCAATAACATCCAATCATTCATCCATTCCTACTCTCTAACATCGTTCTAGCTGTGCTACCTGGATTTCTCTTCTTACCTAGATGCAGTTGTTTCTACCTTATACCCTAGTATGCATGGCTATGTCTGTTCTACAAGTTTTATTACCAGAATTTCAATATTAACATGTTTGGCTAAAAAATACTGGCAGCATATGATGTTGAACCGTCCAATCAAATTCCAAATTTTCTTAACTTCACCAAGCTTATTATCTAGTATGAACCAGCAAAATTGGAGCTTCAGTCAAGTTGTCATGTCAAGTCCCCTTGGAGTTCAGTTAAGGTCCAAGGCCTTACAGTTCTGGCTTCTCATTAAGAACTTAGGAAAACCTAGCTTAGGAAAACCTAGCTTAGGAAAACATAGGGTGTGGAAGCCTTCTGGGATTTTGTTTGAAGTTTCAGGTTTAGTATGAATGTAGCATCAGCAAGAAGACCTTTTTAACTGCCTCTCTAACCTGGTATCTCTCTCCTTCCTGAACTTGTTTGACATTTCTTGTCTGTCCTGATCATTAGCTGCCTGTTACTATCAGCATAGACAACACTTTATCTTCCCTGGTGAGTTAACATTGCTTGTCTGATGTGTGTCTGTGTGCGTGTATGCTTGCGTGTGAATGTGCGTACATGTGTGTTCAAGGGTGTATGTGTGTGCGCGTGTTTTGTGTGTGCGTGTGTGTGTGTGTGTGTGCGTGTGTAGCAATTCTGCTGCTTCTCCTTTCTGCTGGCACTGATTTCCTGAGTGGCCTTTGTGTGCATGCATCTGACAGCACTGCTCTTAATGGATTCTTATGCAGAAAAGAAATCAATGAAAAAAATTATTCTTCTGTCCATAGAACAGAACAACATTGTGTTCTGAAAACTTTCACATCTGTGTGTCATGTTGCTCTTGGTTGTGTCACTGTTGCTTGGTAGTGTGCATTGCCCTCTGCTGGCTAAAAACAGACTGCATTTGTTTGCCCAGTTGGCAAAAGTCACGTGCCGGATCGTAAGTGCTGGAGTTGTTCCCTGTTTAGTTTTCTTTCAAAGAATAGAATTTGTGAATGACTTCTGCAGGTCAGGGCCAATTTAACTGGAATGGATGTCATTTTTCTTTGAAAAAATATTGTTAAAGAACGAAGTTTAAGCTTCTAAAGTAGTGTTCAACTCTAGACTACCTCTGAAGCACCCTGTGTGAGAACTTATGTTGAATCATATTATGTTGTTTCTAACATTTCACGCATGTCCAGATTTCTGTTGTCAGAGTTAGTCAACATTCTTCACATTTTTCAACCATATTCACACCAAGAACGTCTTTCATTCTCCCCCTCTCCAATCAGATGTTCCTGGCTCTTCATATCCGGTCATCTCACAGCCTGATGAGTGTTACAACACAGGGTAAGATGCTTAACCACTGACGGCAGTGTCTGTGGTCTTAATAGGTTCCAGTAGTAATTGTCCCTCAGTGTTACCGATCATGGTACAATTTAAAGACATTTAAAGTCAAATTGATTTTGACCTGTCTTCTCCCTTGTACAGAGACACTGACACAACGGATGGTGAGCTTAGCAAACAGATGTTGGATAAAAAGGAAACTGTGGTAAGTATTACAGTAGGAAATCTACTGGTCAGGAAATGAAAGTCCCACTATGGGAAAAACTGTCACAGTTTAGTCACAAGTGAAAAAGAAAAATGGTCACTCGTTTCAGAGGAGAAGTAAAGTTCATATGTAACAGAGAAGTAAAATATCTGAGATGACACACACACTTATATGGTCACATTTTAATGAAAGGAAAAATGTCTCAACCAATTCAACTTCTACTTTATGTAAACTGAAGTCATCTCTACAGGAGGAATCTATGCCCAGGTTTATCGGAGTTGGCTGAACACTGTCTTGTGTTAGGCCTGCGCATACCTCTCTTCATAGAATGCATTTTTAATGTCAGAGGGGTTACATTACTCTTATTGTTATTGTCTTTCCCTATTCTCATCCCAATATGGAATATCCATTTGCTCTCTATCTCACTGACTTACAGGTGAAGCTACATGACACTGGGTTTTATTTTTAACCATACAGGTCATGTTGTATCATGCGGTAATTCAGTGTCCTTGGAGTAGAGTGCTATTGGCTTAGCCCCATGCAAAACCTGCACTAGAAATAGTTAATTAGATGTGTAGATTTGCATAATGTCTAGATTTACATTGTAGTTTGTGTATTTCAAACGTGTAAATGACTAAGAATAGAGATCTCCCATAGAGTGCATGTAAGCCGGCTGACTGGACTGTTTAGGCAGAATCGAGTTCCCAAAACAGCTCGTGTTCTGATCCAGGTCTGGTCCATGTTTTCATGTCTCTTTTCTCCTCTAGAGGGAGGAGGAAGCGGAGTACGACGAAAACGAAGATCGCGGCGACATAGAGGAGGATGACGAAGGCAGCGTGGGGCGACAGAAGGGCGGTTCGGACTGCGAGCGGGACAGCGACGGCGACGAGCTGGACGACCTGCCGTGTGGCAGGGGTCGCTCGAGAAGAGGACCCATCTCACGCAAAGCCAGCCAGACCAGCGTGTACCTTCAGGAGTGGGCGGTTCCATTCGAGCAGCTGGAGCTGGGGGAGCTGATAGGGAAGGGGCGGTGGGGGAAGGTCCACCGCGGACGCTGGCATGGCGAGGTAGCTGTACGCCTGCTGGAGATCGACGGAAACAACCAAGAGCACCTGAAACTCTTTAAGAAGGAGGTGATGAACTATCGGCAGACGCGTCACGAGAACGTGGTGCTGTTTATGGGCGCATGCATGAACCCCCCACAGCTGGCCATCATCACAAGGTAAAACAGAATCAGAGGCGTTTGGAATGGGATGAAAGTGACGTTCCAAAAGTTTTTAGCCACAGTTGCAGCCGGAGAGGAAAGCTGATCTTACTAAAAAAAAAATTTAGCTGGAGAATCAGAAAAGCTCATCAACAGTTGTAACAACTCAGGTCACTGTAACGCAAGGTCTGGGACAGTCTAATGGCCAACTCCAGCAATGTTTTTTGGTAAACCAGAGTTGCAACAGAAGAGTCAAATTATTAATTTCCAACATTATGTCCCATAATAATTTCCATAATTTCCAGTTTAAACCACAAGTTTAGGATAACATGCCGACATAGGATTAAAACTGGAATATTTTTAATGCTACTTTCATACAGGTAATTAACCCAGTCTGGTCACTTGCATTTAATTGTGATTATGTAGGTCGTATGCTCCCTGGTAGCTGTTTTAAATATGAATCTGGAAGTAAATTTTTATTTTTTTCTTCAGTTTTTGCAAGGGCCGGACGCTCTATTCTGTCGTCAGAGATTCCAAAAATAGTCTGGACCTCAACAAGACAAGGCAGATCGCTCAAGAAATTGTGAAGGTGTGTATTACTTCACCTTCCTGTGGTTCATGCCATAGGAGTCTTTTCGGCTTTGTCGTTTTAAATGACTTGCATTCATGTTTCAGGGAATGGGCTACCTTCATGCAAAGGGAATTGTGCACAAGGACTTAAAGTCCAAGAACGTGTTCTACGACTCAAACAAAGTGGTCATCACAGACTTTGGCCTGTTTGGCATGTCTGGTGTGGTCCAAGAAGGGAGGTGAGACAATACCTTCAATATCCGCATTACCTTTATAATTATCTCAGTCAAATCAGCATTGCTTCACAGGGGAGTCCATTAGTACATTGCTGTGTACAGAGAAATGGGTCAGTCGCTGGAAACTGAGCATTAGTGTACATGTGTGTGTGCTTGTGTGCTTGTGTGTGTGTATGTGCGTGTGCGCATGTGTTTGTGTGTGCATGTGCATGTGTGTGTCCAGGCGGGAAAACGAGCTGAGGATACCACATGGTTGGATTTATTACCTGGCCCCTGAGATCGTGCAGAGGATGGCTCCAGGGACGGGTGAGGACCGTCTCCCTTTCTCCTACGCCGCCGACGTTTACGCCTTCGGGTAATTCTGCGCTGCACTACACTACTCTCTCCTCATCCTCTCTCACTATCACTGCAGTCCGATCTCTCAAAGAAAACCCCAACATGGTTTGTGTCCTTAATTTGTCCGGTATTGCATTCCTATCTTAAATGGCCTGTGGTTCAGCAATTAACAAACCTTCTTCTCTTGGCTCTAGCCATTTTATAAGTTTGCTCCCTCCCTAAACTAGCATCCATTACTGTGCTGATGCTAACTGAGGACTTAGTTGACTTTTTAGCTATGTGACACAGGTCCTGGAGCCAGAGCAGAGTGTCTCATGTAGCATTCTCATACCTGCTAATATCAAAGTAATATGTGTTCAGCCCGTTCCCCTTCACGGCAAAAGATGACGAAGTGACCAGGTCTAACGTTCTTTCAGAACCATCTGGTACGAGCTGCAGGCGCGAGACTGGCCCATCACCAAGCAGCCGGCCGAGGCCCTGATCTGGCAGGTGGGCAGCGGACAGGGGGTCAGGAAGGTCCTGTCTCAAATCAGCACAGGCAAGGAGGTGACGGTGAGTGGAACACAGGCACAGAAACCTGCTCTCTGTACTGGACTGGTCCGGACCGAACCAGTCCGGAGAGCGTTGTTCTGTTCACAAATTCCTCAGTGTTGTTATTTGGTGTTTGTTTATTTACCACTTAACTCAACTGAGATTAAAATATCTATAGCTAGTGAGACGTGACAGAAAGGAGGTAGTACTGGCCTATGACTTTAATGTACAAGAGCTAAACTCAGACGGCGCATTCTAATACTTTCATTTTTATTTTTAAAAGCTGAACTGTGAATGTGCAATCATCTCGAAATTCTTACAGTGAAACCAAGTTAAACCTTTCAGGACCAAAAGAGATGTTCTCTCCCTCTGTATTGATGTTTTGGTTTACAGAGTGGCTGTTGCTCTTTGAGCGTCTTACTCAAAGAAACAAAGAGACTTGACATAGCGGATGACGTTGACAAGTAGATTTTGTAAATTGTTATAAATACCAGTTTGGTTCTGGTTTGTGGCGGAGTGTTAACTCACATCGTTCCTTCTCTGTTTTGAAGGAGATCCTGTCGGCCTGCTGGTCGTATAACCTGGAGGATCGGCCCACCTTTACTGTGCTATCTGATCTGTTAGAGAAACTCCCCAAACTCAACCGCAGACTCTCCCATCCAGGACACTTCTGGAAATCCGCCGAGTACGTATCCTAAGAACCGGATGGGGGTCTGGCTGACGGACCAGGGGGTCTTTTCCGCGTCACTTTTCATCCAGATACTGTGTTTGATGCTTTCTTGTGTCTCAGAGGGAGACGCAGTGCATGGAGTCAACAGAGGAGGTGTTCATATATAGCCCAGCAAACACATCTTAGGTACAGCGCCCTGTCTGTTGACTAACTGGTAGAATAAAACTGACTACTTAGAATCCATTTATGCTGGGGTTTTTCTGTTTTTTGGTTGTTTTTTTTTTTGCATTTTTGGTAAGGTTTTAACGTTGAATGTGAAATGATTACTCAAGCTGAAGAAGCTGATTTGTGTTCTTAGTATACTATGGCTGTGAAAAGTTTTTTTGTTTTCTTTTTTACAGGCAATGGTGATTGAACTTTTAGATTGAGTTTTTCTGACCTAGAGTAAATCGTCGTAGACACTGAGAGGGCTGTGTCCGTTCCTCTTCGGTCAGTTTATTTGTCAGTTGTCCTGTAGAGCAGGAGGGCGAACCTTGACCCCAGAGTAACTTTTAGGCCAAACTGACGCAAACACTACTTTCTGAGTGAAGTGTTTAGGATCCCTGCAAATCCCCAAAATAGTTGAATGGCCTGTAGCCTATTTGTTGAGGATATCTGGAACAAAATCTTACTAAAGTGTTGCTCTTAAGGAGGAGCTGCTGAGGTCAATGCAGATCATTTAACTTTCTGTAATCTCCTTAGAAAAACAGTCAAAAAGAGAGAAGGTTTGAGAGTTTGTGTGGTTCTCACTGACAGGTAAAAAACAAACAAACAACAACAACAAAAAGCCCTCTCCAGACAGTACTTCAGTTGGGAATTGTGTGGAGTCTCATATATGTATATGTTTCTGTTTATTTGTTTGTGCGTGTGTTTTTATGTTCGCCTTGGCTGGGGTCCGCTCTCGCTCTCGCTCTCTCTCTCTCTCTCTCTCTCTCTCTCTCTCTCTCTATGCTGGTGCTGCTGGATTGGTATGGTTTGCCCCCTGTTTCTGCTGACTCGTCCCCTCCTGTTGCACCTGGATGACGTCCCTCCTTCTGCACCTCCACTTCCATCTCCGCCTTCTCCTCCATCACTCCATCGCTGTTCTTCCTCTGTTTGTTTTCTGTTTGTTTCCTGCTCTCCTCTCTCATCATTTCATCTGTCCAAATGAATAATTCAACTTCCTCTCCCTCTCTTTTTTCTGTTGTTTTTCTCCTTCTTTCCCTCTGTCTTTGTAAAGTTCTTGGCATCATCATTGTTTGAGAGAGGACTGTAGTCAGGGACTCAGATCTCGCTGTCCTTACGTTTACAAATAAGAAACCCCTGACTAAGCAGTGACTGTGAACCATATCAGAACTTTACCTGGTTTAAGAAAAATTATGCGATGGATCAGTCTAGAAACGGTAACCAGTAATGGTTATTCTCTCAGTCTATTCTCACCTGCTGAGGTTTTCCCATGTGATGCTTATGGAATTGATAATATATCGACTTATTGCTGCTTAAAGACTCGCTGTGTTTGTGGTGTAGTTCACAGAATGATTCACAGAATGAAACTGAAATATGAATATGAGCTCAAAGTTCTGGTTCCTGTCTGTGCTGGGTTCGAACATTTGGTCAACCTGCAGCGTTCCCCTCCTTGGTCTTCTCTTTTTTGCTCTCTGTCAGGTTTCTCTTGCTTCTCCTAGTTGTGATGTCGCAAAGGTGTTAGTTTAGCTCTGCCTAGCGATACAACCTTCGCTCTAAATCTAAGGCCCCTAACGAACAATGTGACTTTGCTGTCACTCATCAACAGTGTGGCTACGCAGTCAGACAAAACCTAGTGGCAACTCTGCAAAGCGGATGTGGTCCACAACCTTTGTTGAGCTTCAAGAGGAGGATGTGGCACCACAACACGCTAACTGCTAACTCCTGAATGCCTTCTTGTTCCTGTGCAGACAACAAACATCTTAACTTACATTGACATAAAAATGTTTCCAAAAATAAAGTTTGTGTTAATTTTGTGGTGGAAGGTTGTCAGAGCAAGTCAGTGTTCTAAAACATCAGGCAGAAATTCATAACTGTAAACTCAATGCTTTTCCTTTCTCCTTATGTCTTTAGTCCACTCTCTGTGCATCGTAGCCCTCTCTCCAGGCTTCTTTAAAAAGGCTATCCAGATAGGGGATGGAATGGTAATCTAATACTTCTTGTAATCCAGCCAAAGATTTCTTGGGCATCTGGTTGTGTCATATAGAAATTCTGAGAAAGAGCTGGACCTGAAAGAGATTGAGTAGTGTGTTTTCCGTGGCAAACTCTTTCTCTTCTTCTCTTTTCTTTTTTTTTTCTTTTGGTTTACACTGTCCTTGTCTGGCCTCAGGAAGAAGAGCTGTTCAATCACAAGTCATCTAGGCTCAAAATGACACAATGAAGAGAAGAAAGTTCTCATTTTCAACTGTGATTCTGTGATTTTCCTGTTAGTGACCTTCTATGCTTACTTAACGTAACGCAGTGTTTCTGTACTCCAGTCTTGAGGATCCAACCAGGCAGCATCTTTGAGTTCATTAGTCCCTAATCTGTGCAGAACCAGCTCATGAAGCCAAGGGCTCAGTAAACAGTAGATAGCCAGGTGTGGTAATGAATGGGGGCAAAAAATGTGCTGTCTTTTGGCTCCTCCAGGACTGGACTAGAGAGCCACTTGTGTAGAGCACTTTTCCTGTTCACCCAGGGGTGTTTCAGGAGAAAGCCTTGTGTGAAGAGGGTATATGTCATTGAGAAAGAAAGGAGGTATGCAAGTGTGGACGGGCAGGAAATTGTCCAGTAGCTAATCTAACATACCTCAGAAGTACACTCTCAGTGTGCCTATTAGTGTTGGGTGTGTGTGGTTGGTGTGTGTGTGTGTGTTTAAGTGTGTTATCAGGACACAAATGGACGCATGGTCATTTTGGGATGGTTAAGTGTAGATACAAGGCAAAGAGAGGGAAACTATGCTAAAGATTGCAGCAACTGAGTATTCACACAATAATTGAAAACCATGAATGGGTTTTAAATATATTATTTTTATTTAATGTACAGCTAACATATTTCTTTTAATATTTGTATAAAATTTGGTGTAACAGGTTTTGTTAGTGAAAAGGTACTTTTGCTCTGCTGATGTACAGCTCTTTATACAGACTGTTTTTGTTTGTTTGTTTGTTTCCATTTACAAAAGGTTACCTAACATGAAATGTACATTTTGAGAACGATATGTTTTTATTGTGATGTACTGTGATTATTCATGTTTTGTACAGCATGTGACTACCAATCCGTGAAAACAGTTTTCAGTTTTGTTTCAACATTTAAAAATAATAAAGTCGAATTTGATATTCGCTGGCAATAGTCTTTCTCTTTCTTCTTAGAGATTACGCTATCATTGATAAAATGTTAAAACTTCACTGAGTAGACAGTTTGAAGCAACCACTGTCCACCGTATTACTAATAGACAGGCTCTGACAGTGTATAAGGCACAGGTCGGCAAAGTCTGGCTTCCGCTACCAAAGGGGAAAATACGAACAATAATATTTCTCTCGACTGACTCTTTAGGTCTCACGGTTTGACAGGGTAAAAAATTACTTTAGTATGTCAAAATTCCGGTTTACAGTTGAATGATATTGATTCAGTGTCTAATAATTTTGACTCTCACTTTTAAATTTCCACATATAACCGCATAATTTTGATTTTCAGGAATCGAGACAATTGGAGGAAATTACACATCGAATTTGTGCGACAGAGGTGCTTCCAGGGAATTGGAGTGCGTGCGTGCGTGCGTGCCTACCCACCCGTTGGTTCCAGAAAATCTATTTTCCACATGACATTGGTGATGGGTTTGTCATGGCCGTAAAGACCTGTCAATTATCAGTCAGATGGCAAACTTTGTTACGATTGCTGTCGCATTTAACTCTTTCATGAGAGTGAGAGCGCAAACTAGACTTTCATGTAGTTCAACTGGCTTGAAGCCTTACAATTTACAGTTCTTGTTGACTGTTCGTGTAGAATTACTTTCGTGTAGCATTAATTTTTTGTGGACTTGTTATTGTTGAATGTGCTGTTTCCTTCTGCTGTGTCTAAATTCAAATATTAATCTTCTTCTTCTTCTTCTTCTGCCACTACTGCTGCTCTACTCTTTTTATTATGTCACGGTATTAAAAAAGCATCCCGTGCTTATTAAAGGTCTTCTGATACTCCTATACTCCCGGTAATTTTTATACTCTGAAATTTTCCATTGTCTGGTGGATATTCACTCAATCTGGAGTGCAGTGATTTAAGTGAACGCGCGCCTCTCACTTCTTTTTCCTGCGAAGTTTTGCAATTCTCCCTTTTCGTTATCCAGCTGCAAACCTATTCGAAACGTCTCGGTCTCTATATATCTACTCTAAATCTAGTAAACAACCAATCTTCTCAAATATAAATTCTCCATATACACTCAATACGTCTCATAAATACATAGGAATTCTGTCAGGCTATCCTTTTATACTGTTGTCCTACTGAACCTCTTCTTCTTCTGTCCTTCCTCCACAAGTTCATTTAAGTTTCCATTTCCACCCTTCCATCCTGAGTGTTGCGTTTTTTAACCCGCTCTATCATATGTTCAACAAGTCAGATTCATGTGAAAGGATATTTTTCTCACTATACTAAGTTAATATTTAAACTTTAGTCATAAGATACTTGATCTTTAGCATCATAAATCTATGGAAATTTGCAATAAAAAAGGGGAAAGGCGTTTTTTTCTGAAAGGAGGACCACTGGCCCCGACCACACTCTGGAGAATGTGCCAAACCAATCATGTTAATATGTAATCTTTTACTGCGTTACTCTCACAGAATTGCTGATTGAATTAAACGATTCTAGTTTAAATTTTAAATAATAAATGATTAAATTAAAAAATCACGTCGCAGCTTTACACCTAGTACTGTTACATTATTTGTTCAATTAAACAGATAAACACTGGTCCGTAAACTTTGTTGTAATCGGGAACTACTCCGCCTCTTATACGAAATGAAACTAGATCATACTGCATATATAACAGTTCCTTACAGTTCTGGTTTTATGTGAAGCTACGTAGGAAGCGGCCGTTTACTTCCATACTCAACAGAAGACAATAGTTTATCACGAAAATGGCATTTTACCAGCAACAGCCGTTTTATAATCCGGTAAGTCCCTTCAAAGGAAAGTAGCGGAAATAGTATGAATTAAATCGTTTTCACTTTTGATCCAATACGGAGAGTTTATATTACTAAAACATCGTATAACTTCCCTGCAATGCTCGAAATAGCACCATTGAGTCTACATATCAGCTCTGTTCTAGGAGTAAATTTTTAGGTTTTAACACACTAATCATGCATGTTGCAGACAGAGACAGGGGTATTTAGTTACCGTTAATAAGACCGTCAGAAGCCGGGCGAACAAATTTTTTTGGAAAACAAATTGGAGAATGCGTGAATATATTGCCGAGATATATCTGGTGAAGTGAGACATACCAATTCGTCGGATGTAGGTACACAATCAGATATGTCTATATCCAAAGAACAGATACATATCAGTATTCTATAGATGAGTCCAAGTTCTGTAAGTCAGTGTTTCACATGAGCTCTATGTTACCATTGCTTGGGTTTTGTTGGCATCTTAGTTTGAAACATTAGGCTTGAGATTTGAAATATGTTTATAGCCCCCTGTAAGGGAAATTTGGAGTCCTCTGTAATGAGAGTTACTTATTCTCAGAGACAACAAACTTCAGATGTGCTGAACGATTTTCCTGTATTACATGCAGAATGGCAGAAGCCCACCTCAGAGATGAAGTGCAGGTCTCACTGAGGTTAAGGATTGCAGAGCTTTTCATACAGTGAGACAAACAAGTCCAAGGACATGTTCGGAGGTTAACAAGATAACGTTTCTCATGGAGCTGCAGATACTCGGTGTTTGCTCCCAGTTGTCGCAGGCACACAGAGGCCTTGTCTTTTATATAATAAATGCTCATTGCTCTAACACACAGATACATTTTTTCAGCATATATTAATTAAGCAAGCACAGGTCTCTATAATATTAATACTTCATCTTGACAATAGTCATGAGGTACATTTTTCTTCTAAAAGTTACAGTCATAATGCAAAGCGATATTTTCTCCACACCCCTCGTGTGTGTATTTCAGTGCCTATTTTGCATTCATAGCTCTGACAATAAGTGCTGATTGCAGTGGCCCAGTGTAAACCCCCAAGTTCATTAAGGTGACTTGCCTGCCAAATTAAACTTAAAGGAACACAAACATTTTCAACCCTTTCAGAAAATCCCATTCACCGGCAGTATCCAAGGAGGCCTGCAGAACGGGAAATCCATCATAGTGAGTGGCCGGGTCTTACCTGGAGCCAACAGGTAAAGATCAGTTCATTTTTGTCAACCCTCAGTCAGAGCACCAAACTGATTTTGTCTTTCGGTGTCATTGCTGTGCTCCATCAACAGAGCATCTACTGGGAGTGTCTTTTAGATCTTATTCAAATCAGAGAACACAGTAAGCCTGACAGTTATCACAAATGGGTCCTTTTTTTTTATTTTGTTGCTCAGTAAATAACATAGTTATCTTATTCATGCAAAGTCATTTCTCTCTGACACACATCAACAGACAGGCAATTCTGAAACGTCCAACTCCACATCAGGGCAGGGAATGTGTTTTTAGACATGGTGCATCAACAATGATTTGTTCTGCATGTTACCGGCTGGCCAGATGAATTGTCATACTGTATAACGGTCTGATTGGATTAAACCAGAGAGTGAGATACAGCCTGACATCTTGACCAGCGCCAGTTTTAGAAGAAAATCTACATGCTTCAGAAACTCTGTCAGACATGCTAGAAAGCTAAAGCGGCTGTTAAACCAGTATAAACTAAAATTAAGTTAAAGTTACCACAAGTAAATCTCTCTCTCTCTTTTTGCTGACACACTCCCTTTGTTTTATCTCTCTGGCCATTACTCCCCCCTCTTCCTCTCCCTGCCCTTCCTTTCTCATTGTATCAGGTTTCATGTGAACCTACAGTGTGGTTCGAGGTCAGGAGCGGACGTCGCCCTCCACTTTAACCCTCGCTATGACAGCAGTTCTCCGTATGTGGTCACCAACACTTATCAGGGCTCCAAGTGGGGATCTGAAGAGCGGACGTACCAGGCTCCAATTCCTGCCGGTTCCCCTTTCACCCTCATGATCCTTGCTGAGCTGAACTCTTACAAGGTTTAAGTGTCTTATGGTTCCTCTTTTTAATGACATTACATGAACTTAGTTATCTATCTGACTTTAAAAGAAACATAACATATGAAACATTAAGCTATAATGGGGTATGATGGTGTGATGTTGTGGTCTTAAAGCCATTGGTCTGGCTGTCAGAGGATTGTGGGTTCAAATCCCTGACATGATCATAGTCTATTAATGTGCTCCCATACCACTTAACCTTAAGGCTGCTCCAGAGGGGTGTGTGTTTGTGTGTGTGTTTGTGTATGTATAAAACCTCTGATAATTGCTGGCTGCTCAAAACTAAAACTTAGTAAAAAGAGAGTCATCTAGATAGACATTGCCTCATAACTGAGAGCAGATGAATTATGGGTTTTCTGCCTCAGAGGTCACATACCCTAGGCCCTAGATTTGAGATCTGTGCCAAAGAGCGACATATTGTCAGCTGTGAGTGTTAGTAAGCTTCTCTCTCCTGTGCGTAGTCCACTTTCTGTAGCCAAGAATTCACTCAGGGCATAAAACCCATGACTGTCTGATTACTGAGCTGTTTCACTTCACTTGTGAAATCACTGCCACCCATTCCAGTTAAAGAAACATGCATTGCCACATCTGCAGAAATGTAAAGACACGTGTTTGGATGAAGCAAATCTGTCACAGCTAAACACTGGTGGCTAAATTTGTCTCTCTGCAACTTTTAACTTTACTTGTTAGAAAACACCTCTCTAAAGATCTGGAGGATGGGTGAAGAGTGCCCCAGTACATGTTTTACCACATTTAAATCTGATGTCTAGAGAACCATAGTAAACAAGGAGAATAGGTCCCTTAGTTCAAAAGAGTGAACAAACAATGTCATTTGAAAGGGCACTTGATTATGTTTTAATTTATGTTTAAATGAATGATCATCAGCACACATTACAGATTAATAAGGACCTCAGTCCTTAGCTATGGAAGCTATTATGCTAATTTTACAATTTGTCTTTCCCCACAGATCAGCTTAAATGGAGCTCACCTCATGGAGTACCGCCACCGTTTACCCTTCACTATGGTAGACACAATCTTTGTGGATGGCATGGTGGAAGTGAACTCCATCGCCTTCCAAAACCCTCCAGTAAGATCCCACTGACATTTACATATCACCATATGTACAAATGTGTACAACAATAACAATTTAAAAAAAAAATGCAATATATAAATAACTGAAAAATTACACAACCTCTGTCACTTCCTACCTCAGGCCTACTTTCCACCGCAACCAGGATTTCCAGTGAGTATCTTCTATGTGAAAATATACCACATAAAATATAACACATTGAAGACACCAGTTTGTTATTGTCATGCTCTGAGTCTGCACATTCAAACTAGTTGCTTAATTTTGTCTGTGACAAAAAAAAAAGGTACCCTCATCCAAAAATGAGCCAATGGTAATAGATGGGTGGAGAGATAATGTGAGAGCTAATTGCTTCTCTCTGTAACGTGTTGTGTATTCAGACTCCCATCCCCGCCCAGCCAGCCTATGTGGTGAGTATTCTAATAGAGTGAACTGTGATGGAATGTGGTTTTGGAAATCTGAGGTATCGTTGTTATCTTGATCAATATCCCAGTTGTCATTAGCATTCCAGTTAAATGTTGGAGAGGACAGTACAGTTTCCAGTACAGAGCAATGACCGATATCTCAAAATATGACCAGTCTCCTTAGGGACACAGACAGTGCATTTGAATAGATACGTATTCTTTTCCTGTAAATGAGGATGTAATGATGAATTTCATTTCCTTCTCTAAACACCTGCCCTTAAGTTTTAACTGTAGTTGAAAATACCTTGTCCTGCACATCGGAACATTTAAACAAAGGTATTTTGCAGCGAACCATCACAACTACTCTGCTTTTGTTCATAATACGAGTGACTTCCTGTTTTTCACACTCCTGTTGCTTTCTGTATCAAATAGCAAACCAACCACCCTCACCCCCAAACCTTTTTTTTTTTTTTGTAAAATGAAAGGAAATACAGACACCTTATAGACACCTCTGTGTAGTCACATAAATGAGCATTAGAGCAGCTTGGGTTAGTGATAAGGTTAGGGTTAGGGTTAGGGTTAGGATATGTTTGGCTTGAGGAAGCCCTGTAAAATGCTAGTTCGTTAAGTTCAGTGAGCATCTTGTGGCTTTACTCAAATATTATCTGTGGATTTCATAATGAAACCATTTTCTTCCTTTTTTTTCATTTCCAGGCCCCTGCGTATGGTGCTCCTCCTGTGCTTGTAAGACTATTATCTCACATTCTACTGCTATCTGCCTGTTTTATGAGTTTCCTGCCACACACGCACAATCCCACGCGCACACAACATAACGTGGTGTTTCTGCTGGTGTACAACTACAACAATCAGCAGTAATGTCTGTGTATTGCATTGACTATGACAGGCTTAATCAAAGTGTTGTGCATAAAAAAATGACCAAATGTTCCTTGATCTTCAATCAGACAATTCCATATAAAACGATTATCTCGGGAGGACTGTACATGGGCAAGAACATCACTATCAATGGCATGGTAAACCCCGATGCTAAAAGGTTAGCTCTGGGCACCTCTATCTTAAGCCAGGCTTTTATGTTTTCCGAAGGTGAAAATCATATGTATTTTGTTTATTAGAGTTTATTTTATATACTGTCTCTAAAATTGGCTTCTGACAAGTATACCTCACTTGGGTGATCTGGAGCTCTCCTCTTACTCTTGGACTCTTAGTTAGGTGGAGGTTTTTCAAATCTGTTTTCATTTAGCTACAACTGTTCTCCTCCTTTGTTCTGGTCCTTAGCCCAAGTTTCACGAGTCATTTATTTAGAACTGAGTTTTTCAAACTCTTTCAGCCTTGAGGCCTTGTTGGGGAGAGTTGAAAAATACTGTTTATCTAAAGTCTTATTTTTACTGCAGTCTGATTAGACGAATTACATCCAGCTGCTATCCTCTCCCAGCAAGTTAAGAGAGCTGCCTCTGAAAAACCATGGGACTAGAGCAAAAATGTGAACTGTCAAAGGAGAACTCTTAAGGGTCATATGGGGAAAATGTTGCAAGTGAAAGCCAGCTCTGCAGTATAAATCAACTCTTTATTAAACATTCCTCTATCTTTATGCAACATACCTGTTTTTATTATCTGCTCCCATACTTGTCTGAGAGGCTGTCTTTGGAGTGAGGTCACAGGCAGCTTAGACTTTATATCTGTGGTATTGGTGATAGGTTGCTAATATATTTGAATATTTACATTTATATCAGATTTACATTTAACCTTCGCTGTGGCAATGACATAGCCCTGCATTACAACCCACGATTCGACGAGAACGTGGTGGTGCGTAACAGCCATCTGAGAGGCAGCTGGGGCTCAGAAGAGCGAACAGGAAGTCTGCCTTTTTACAAAGGACAACCCTTCATGGTTAGTTATATACAAACTATACAATCTCTTCGACCACTTATGTCTTCTCTCCACACACAAAAAGGTTACATTTAAGATTAAAGGTTGTGGGGGGAAAAAAACCCATACAGTTATGGAGGTGGTTGGAAACTGTCTAACATTCCAAACCTTCCAACATTCCAAACTCTCCAACATTCCAGACTTTCCAACACTGAAAAATGTTGGAAACCCAGCACAAAGACTTAATACCATTTTGACAAAATCCTTTGTTTTAAATGTCATGACACTGTGATTCACCATGATTGTCTCTCGGATTCTACTGTGCTTTTCTTGTCAACACACCTTAAAGTGAAAGTCACAAGCAAGTATGAATTCTTTCAGATGTACAGATGTGTTTATAAGGTATTGATCTGGAAAAGATTTACAAAGATATTTAGAGGTCATGCATGAGAGAACAGTCAGATAAAATACTATCATAACTGATATTACATCTGGCTTTTGATCTTTTTGTAGTGTACTTGTATATGCCTCATTCTCAGTTGTGCCTGTTTGTTTCAGGTGACCATCTCTTGCAATCCCCATCATTACAACATATTTGTCAATGGGAACCAAGTGCACACTTACAGCCACCGTGTCACCAATCTGCATGAGATCACAGTCCTGGAGGTCGACGGCCATGTCACCCTGACTTCTGTTGTGGTTTAAACTGAATAATTGTCCAATGGATTGCATTAGTGTGTTTTTACATTTATATACTGCATCAACATACCAATATATGTATTTGTTCAGTTTTTTCCCCTGATAGAGACCTATATCAGTTTTGTCACCTTGTGAAAGCTTTTTTTCATCTATGCCTGAATTAAATGGTTTGAACATTTAAAGAATGTGTCCCACATTTTTTCATTACAGGCTTCATCATTATCAACGCAAAACAGTAAAATTCAATACTACTTTATGACAGTTTTAAGTTTAAGTGGCCAAACTAATCTGTGGTGTCATACTGCAAAGTACCTTTCCTCACGAATAAGTGACAGAAGTACAGAGGCACACACTCACCTGTTGCCGGGAAGACACAACCCTATTCCGACCGATTTAAGAACGTGAGAACACTATAAAGCGATTGAACATCTTTTGGCAAAGGGAGATGACAGTGAAATATGTTGCGTTAGAGTCACACAGATTACAAACACTGACATCCGTCCTTGAGTTAGCAGACTAATATTTTCCTGTATCTTGTCAAATTCCTTTTAACCACACGTTGTTCACTAACTGGTAGAAGTTTGACTTTTACTCTGAGCAATTCTGAATAATTCTATTACCTGCTTGCCTGCATACATGATAGATATGAATAAATAAACAACCTGTGTAAAGTGATGCAGGTTGCAGACTGATCTGCTTGCTCCATCTACTGACAGCCTAGCGCTACTAGCCTTCTGGTTTCTTTTTGTCATAACTGAGAATCGCCTGCGGGTGGCTGTACATGACAATTTAGAACCAGCATCATGCAAGTCCGCTGGACGCCAAACAAGAACTTTTGAACTACCTTGATTACTCGCGCAGTAGCGAAACGACTCGTGCTTATCGGCCTCCATCATGGTATTTGGTTGCAAAAACATCTGTCAGAAAATGTTTGCAATGAAAATCTCAAATTAGAAAGCGTTTTGTTTTTCCTTCCCTCCCATCCTGCTCTATAATACATTTGGAAAATGTCTTTTCTAGGCGTGTCGTGTTATGATGATGATAATGATGATGATGATTATTGTTATTATTTTGATTATGATTACTATTACTATTACAACAGCAACAACAACAACTACTACTACTATTATTATAGACCCACTACGAGCGGCGTTGCCAAAACCGACGCGCTTTCTTTTACTTGTATTAAATGTCCATATGCATGGTTTATGCAAGGCAGACGTATGTCAGGAGAGATTCGAACAGAATCCTATCTTACTTGTCTGTCGCACTAGCCCAGGTTCAAGAGTGCCATCCCCAGCACGGAGATAACATAGTTATCACGGTGTGTGCCCGCCGCAAGAGAACAGTCCCTCGTCACATTTTTACAGACAAAAGAAAAGAGACCAGTTCCGACGTTTAAAAGGCTGTTATTTACCGTCATAATACTAGAATAAGAAGGACTGGTGAATTGGTCACGAAGATTTCCTTAAAACGCGGATGTTTCCTAGTCTCACAGATATGTTTCAGTCCGCAGGGTCTCCTTTGTAAGCACAAATGATTAATGTTAGGTAATTTCAAATAGGGTTTTTTTTTCATTTCAAATACAAGTAATTTGTCCTGGTAATAACCCTCTTCTCTCTGACGCATAATCAGTGGGGATCCCAACTCTGCATCTCCCTCAAGGCGGAGTCCTAATCTCAAGTGAGAGTTTACAAATTTACGCCCGCTTCTCCTTCGTAACTAAGGAGGAAAGGGTTCACACTACCAAACAATCTTCTGGAACTATCAATTTCCAACACTACCGCTACCGCGCAAGCGCAATGTCAGTGACTCTATTTGGTCCCATCAGTTTCACTGGATTTAAACTTCCGGTGGTGTGTCATGGCGGCGTGGTAGAGTATGCTTGAAGAGAAAAAATAACCAAAACCCACCGTCCCCTACCGACAGCGGGTTTTACGGGTTTTCGGGTTGTATATCGCGGAGAACGGATTCATTCGCAGTGGGATTGCAAGCGGGAGGGTTTCGCGGCTCCTTTCCGCCCGGCCATGGCGGCACACAAACCCGTGGAATGGGTCCAGGCCGTAATTAATAGATTCGACGAGCAGGTAAGAGAAATTAAGATTTGCACAGATAATTGGTGGAATTATGCACAAATGCCAGTTTATCGCGAATCCCGTTGCAGCGAAAAAAGAGGATTTTGGACACCGTCAATTTCGTCTGCATGTGCCTTTCTGTTATGTTTACCTTGCTCTGAAGCTGAAGATGGGCAACGGTGGAGAATTGATACTGCCACCAACATGTAACCTCTAGCTAGCATTGCTAACTAGTTATGCTATCATTTAAAGAGCTATTGAAAGGGTGACTGCATAGATTTGCAATGTATCCTGCTTGTTAACTTGCAATAAGAACGACTTGGTCAGCGAGATAACCGTTTTGCACAGGGTCTTTAAAGAAGTCCACAGTAGCATGCTAGCGCGATATAAACAATGGAAAGTGGGTTCGCCCAGAGCATGCCTTCCCCACTCACTGTTGACAACCCCTAACACTGACCAACCAACCCAATACCGAATCAACCCAATTATTTAAAGTCAGATTTGAATTTTCTGTTGTTCGCTTATTGCTAATCTAAAACCACAGCGAACTAACCTACCTAAACAAAACGGGGTACGAAATCTTGAAGCTTTGTAATAAATCTTGATTCGAGTTCTTATCTGCAGTCAGTCTTGATTACAGCGTAATGTTTTAAGTAAAAGCAACTCTCCTAACCTTGTCAATAGGTTGACTTCTAATGCAAAAGCTGAGTTCACGTTTTGTTATAACAACCAGCTACCTCGTGGCTATAGAAGACTAACATCACCTTCCCGTCTATTACTTGATGTATAAACACATTGTCTACTGTTCTCACACAGAACACTTTAAAGCTTTTTTTCTTTTTAAATAATTTTGCACTTTGATTAATGTCTCTGTGTAAGGATCTTCTGGAAACTGCTACCTTTGACAATCCTAACTTTAATTTCAAATGTTTCACATCTGCTGCTCTAAGAGGCAGTATGTACCATACACACATTAGATATTATCTTTCATTAAAGTCACCCTTTTTTTTTGCTTTTTGCAACAAAAGTTGTAGTTCTTGCATCCAGATTTAGTCATGCTTATCTGCTTGTGGTTACTGAAGTGCTGTGCGGCTAAACTTTGCATTCTCTTGGTCAGTATGGAATGGGGATGCTAAACACTGTGTGTTCTTTGTTAGCTGTTTTTTTTTTTGTCAATTCTATGGAAATAATGAATGTTTGGAGTATCAGTAGTTCTGGAAACATGTAATGTTTTCTTAGATTCTTAAACTGTAGCTTTGGGAATGTTGTGAAGAGATTGTTGTGGATAGCACTGTAGTTGTTATGTAATTTGGAATATTAACAATCTCCTTGGCTCCAGGTCCTGAAGAATCTATCCACAGTTTGAAAAGTACATCATGGTATTCAGATTGAAAAGTACACTGAAGCAGGGTCGTGTCCTTAAATGCATTCAGTCAACCACACAACTGACTGATCATTTTTATTCCAGTGCCAGAGAGGATATAAAAGTTACACAACCTGCCCTCAACATGATGTGCTATCAGAAATTTCACGTAGGTCACGTAATATGTGTTTGCCCTTTGCTTCACTGAACTATGAAATGCAGGGTGTACCTGTGTTAATGTAGGCCTAAAGGCTTCTATATCACACGTGTGGCAGAGCGCAGGCTGTTTGCCTGTTGCTGTTTGATGACGTGATGTTTTCTCAAGCGGTGTCTCGTTTCAGCAGATGCGGATGGTCAATGCCTGGAGCTGGCCTTTATGTATATGTTATGGTGTGGCACTTGCATGAAAGTGTGCTCATAATGCAGATAGTTTGACTGGTATGTAAGTCAGTGCCTTTTATCATTGGTCCTGATTAGAATTACGCATTTAAAGTTCTCCTTTATTTTTCTGGTCAACCAGACTCACTTAACCTTTTCAGAGCCTCTTTGTTTCTGCCTGTTGACATGAAGGCCTGTTCCCTCCTCCCTGTCTTGAAAACCCAGGCTACTTTGGACCTCAAGGTGACGCTAGCATCAACTTTCCTGGGTTTCTGTAGGGTGGGGGAGAGGATTTTGTAAGGGTTTAGAGACTGGGTGCGACTCATTAGATTTTGAGTAAAGTGTAATAAGGGATTATGCCCGTTTGTAAGTGTTAAGCCCGTTAAGGACTCTCTAAATCAGATGGATTTATTCCTGAGCAGGGTGAGGACTGAATGCATGCCCAAGCCTGCTCTGACCCCATCTCTGCTTCTGTGTTTGTGTGTTCTACCACTGCCTCAGTTCTTCTCTGCTTCTGTGTTCGTGTGTTCTACCACCGCCTCAGTTCTTCTCTGCTTCTGTGTTTGTGTGTTCTACCACCGCCTCAGTTCTTCTCTGCTTCTGTGTTTGTGTGTTCTACCACCGCCTCAGTTCTTCTCTGCTTCTGTGTTTGTGTGTTCTACCACCGCCTCAGTTCTTCTCTGCTTCTGTGTTCGTGTGTTCTACCACCGCCTCAGTTCTTCTCTGCTTCTGTGTTCGTGTGTTCTACCACCGCCTCAGTTCTTCTCTGCTTCTGTGTTTGTGTGTTCTACCACCGCCTCAGTTCTTCTCTGCTTCTGTGTTTGTGTGTTCTACCACCGCCTCAGTTCTTCTCTGCTTCTGTGTTCGTGTGTTCTACCACCGCCTCAGTTCTTCTCTGCTTCTGTGTTTGTGTGTTCTACCACCGCCTCAGTTCACAGGCCTCTGCTGTCACTGAGGGTATTTCTCCATCTTTTGACTGCGAGAAGTAACATGCTGAAATATGATAATGATAAGTTATACTGTTTTGAGGGCTACGGTTAAGCTTGCTAACTGAACACATCTCCCGGGTGGAAACTCCTGGGCTGAAGCACTGGGTGTGTAGTAAGGTGAAGTGTCTCTGAAGGATTGTTTTTCCCCTTACTTGAGGTTCGTTGTCCTCTCAGCACCCTGAAGGCACATCACCTTGAAAACATTGACCTCTGCTAAGACAGTGCATGTTTGTGGTCACTGTTCCTTCCATATCCCCTCTGTGGAGCAGGCTGTGACACAAGGCCACAGAGCGTCTGTATTATTATTATTATTATTATTGTTATTATAATTATTATTATTATTATTATTATGAGAAAACAAAGTGAGCTCTGAGCCATTTACAAGTGTGATATCTTACACAGGCTTCTGAGTATGTTGTTTGTGTACAGTTGTTTTCTAAGAATAGTTGGCTTAATTTTTTTTGTTGGTTCACAAACTTCTTTTTTTTGTCCTGCAAAGTAAGATATACGTCTAAAGTGATGCAGTGTGTGTGTGTGTGTCCATAGAGATGATACTTGATGATTTTTCTCTGTGTTTTAGCTTAATGGACAAATTTGTGCATTTGCATTCACACTGCCTTTAGTTTATGGCAGCTTGCAGGTGAACTGAATGGAAGTTTTTGTTGTTGTTGTTGTTGTTATGTTTTTCCCAGTGCAGTGTGTGATTTATCAATGCATTTTAAAAGTTGAGTCTGTTGTAAGGGCTTCAGTGAATGTGGAGCTGTGTTCGTTCCTGGCCAGCACTCTGTGTTCAGATGTAACAGGATAGATTGCTTAACACTATTTGGTGTGGTCATCTGCAGTGGGGACATGTGTGAATTTGATTGAATTATGCTATTAGAGATAAGCTCTTCTGTTCAGGAGCTTTCACTCTTCCTCAAAGATAATAACACTAATTTAACAAACAACAATGCACCTATTGAAGAATCATATATGTGTGTGTAATGTATCTTCTCTGTGTATGTGTTTGAGGGTGTATATGTGCATACGCATGCCCTTATATATGTATGTGTGCATGTGTGTGTATGTATATGTGTACATATGTGCGTGCATATGCATACATACACACACATAGATATATAGACTTAGACGTAATATATTTATAAAACTATTTATTTTTAAGCTGCAATAGTATCTATATTACTATTACTGTATATATTACTCTATATTCTTATATTACTCCAGGATAGGAATGATTCAGCGAAACTCTTGTAGTGTGACTTTTGTTGTGGAATGTCCGTGCGTCTGTCGTATTTGTGTGTGTTTTTTCTTCATTGCTTCTCTAATGGTTTTGTATGAGAGTTGAGTCCATGCAGTGACCATGCTGCATGCAGTCCCAGGCAGCTTTGCCAAAGTGCACATAAGGGAAGAGATTGGCCCGTGACCTTTGTGGAATTTTATGCTGCACTGGGGGAAACAAAGTGGTCACTGTCTCTAGGCATCCTGCATTAAAATGGATGTGAACAGGCTGGGAAGTGTGTGTGTGTGTGTGTGTGTGTGTACAAGTGAGTTTGAGCTTATGCGCGTGCACTGGGGGTGCACTGGGTTCAGATGCCTGATTCTCACCAGTCTTGGGACTTTGATTTCCAGGCACGCGCTGTTCTCTGAGGGCCACCGCGTCGGCAGAGGAGCGGCCTGGGAAGGGAACCCCTGGGGGGCGGGGCAGGGGGTTGCGCCCTCCTCTTCCCTCTTCCTGCATGCATAGCACCAGCCCTGCGCAGCACCACGGCGCCCGGCCCGACTGCCGGGCCCTTCTCATCCCGCCGCTCCAGGCCCGCGGCCAGTCCGCAGCCCAGAGTTACCGTCCCAAACACAACTGCTGACCACGTCACTTATCAGAAGTCACAAAAACGGCATTAATCGTTCGATAGCGTTTGATAGTATTGGTAACGTTGACTATGTTTGGCTTTCATCAGTGCACGGTGAACTCTGTGAAAAGAAGATGGGCAGAAATTGTTGTCATGTAAACAACTTTACTCCTAACGTACTGACGTCAGGCATGGAAGGCTCTGTTGGAATCCTTTGGGTGTTAACGTTGAAGTCACAAAGTTTGAGGAGATTCGTTTTAGATGCCTATCAGGCAGGGAGAAGTTGTGAAGCAAGGTGAGAGAGAGAGAGAGAGAGAAAGAAAGAAAGAAAAAGGGATCCACTCTGTGTGGGTTGAGAGGGTGTGGGTGTGGGCAGTGGTGGAGGAGGTGGAGAGAGGAGGCCCTCCCTGCCTGGCTCCCTCGACTCTGTCTTCTCACGGTACATTACCACTCCTTGGCCTGATGAGCATTCTTCTCTCATTGCACCAAGTGTACTGCACTTCTGGCCCCAGTGTGACTCAACTGAATGTGTGTGAGTGGATATGTGTGTGTATGAGTGTGTTTGTGAATGATTGTGAGTGCGCGCGCGCTTGTGTGTGTGTGTGAGAGAGAGACTGAGAGGCCCTGTTTGCAGATGTGCTGATCTGCAGGTGTGTGGCTGTATGTGGAGGGTGGAGGTGGACATGTGGAATGTGGAGGGTGTATGTATGTGGAGGGTGGAGGTGGACATGTGGAATGTGTTGGAGGGTGTATGTATGTGGAGGGTGGAGGTGGACATGTGGAATGTGGAGGCTGTATGTGGAGGGTGGAGGTGGACATGTGGAGGGTGTATGTATGTGGAGGCTGTATGTGGAGGGTGGAGGTGGACATGTGGAATGTGGAGGCTGTATGTGGAGGGTGGAGGTGGACATGTGGAATGTGGAGGGTGTATGTATGTGGAGGGTGGAGGTGGACATGTGGAATGTGGAGGGTGTATGTATGTGGAGGGTGGAGGTGGACATGTGGAATGTGTTGGACTCCATTGTTTTAGCTGTGCAGCAGATCTGCTTCTTGATTGTCCACGGTTTTCCAGCTTGTGTGTGTGTGTGTGTGTGTGTGTGGGGGGGGGGGGGGTGGGTGGGTAATAGGGGTTTGCTGGGGGTGGGGTGGTGGGGTGGTCTCTGAGGAGTAGACTCGTCATAGAGGAACTTCGGAATCCCTCCTCTTTCTTTGTAATTTCTTCCCTCAGGACAAAAATGACACACACTGAGTGGGTTGTGTGTGCGCGTGTGTGTAAGTATTCAGTGCGTGCTGTGTTTCTCAGTGTCCTGTGTGGTCGTTCTCTGTGCAGGCGCTGCTGTTGGCACATGGGTGGTGTCATGCCTGTCAGTTACAGGAATTCTCTGTCATATTATTAAATCCCCCTCCATCTGGACTGGGCTCAGTTCAGCTCTACCGGTTAAGGCCCCGCCCCCAACCAACCAGCCAACCAGTCCGAATGCTTTATTTTTGAAATATGCATTTTGCAAAAATCCATTCCAAAACTATGTTTTCAGAAAGTTATTTTCAAATGTTAGTTTATTCAGCAGAGACCTACTGCTGAATAACATGTGCTTTCGATAACATTTTCCTTTTTGTCGATGACTGTCTTGACACAGACAGCTTACTAGACAACTTGTAGACCACTCTTTCATGCGTGCTCTCTCTCTTTTCGTCTTTCTTTCTCTCTTGCTCCAGCTGCCCATTAAAACAGGACAGCAGAACACTCACACCAAAGTAAGCACAGAGCACAATAAGGAATGTCTGATCAATATCTCCAAATACAAGTTCTCCCTGGTCATCAGCGGCCTCACCAACATCCTCAAAAATGTCAACATCATGGTAAGAGATTATTCACTGTCAACAACGTGGTAATGTAGTTATTCACTGTCAACAACGTGGTAATGTAGTTATTCACTGTCAACAACGTGGTAATGTAGTTATTCACTGTCAACGACGTGGTAATGTAGTTATTCACTGTCAACGACGTGGTAATGTAGTTATTCACTGTCAACGACGTGATAATGTAGTTATTCACTGTCAGCGACGTGATAATGTAGTTATTCACTGTCAGCAACGTAGTTATTTAGTTCTTCACTGTTAACAATGTGATAATGTAGTTATTCTCTGTCAACGACGTGATAATGTAGTTATTTTCTGTCAACGATGTGATAATGTAGTTATTCTCTGTCAACAACGTGATAATGTAGTTATTCTCTGTCAACAACAAGGTAATGTAGTTATTCACTGTCAACAACAAGGTAATGTAGTTATTCACTGTCAATGACATGGTAATGTAGTCATTTGCTGTCAGTGACATGGTAAGAATGTAGTTCACTGTCAGTGACATGATAGGAATATAGTTATAGTCATTGGGAACGTGACCCAGTCCTTCTCTGGTGGCCATGCTAAACACATTTAGATACATGATCAGATTCCCATAACATTTTCTATTTGATTTAAGTGATGGGTTTTGTGGGAATGTTCTGAAAAAAAGTGAATTGTGCAATTGATGTGTAGTTGATACCGTTGTTTTGGCTCCAGTTTGGCTGCAGTTTTACCAAAAGGAGTCAAACTAACAAGATACCCAGTGCTGACTCATTGGTGCAAACAATATGATTGCTTTGTTGACTTGCTGAAATTGTATGCGGCTGGGTTTTTTTTTGTTTTTTTTTCCCCCCTCAGGAGAGGCTGTGTCTCTGCACACCCTCAGTCCCAGTGAAACTTATGAAAAGTTTTGAACAGGAATAATTTAGGAATTAACTGATACAAACACTGAGGATTACAAGTGTTAACTGCTTCTCTCTGTTTTACTTATGGTATTCCATACACCTCTCTTTTCTCTCCCTCCCCCCTCCCTGTCTCTCCCTCTCTCTGTCTCTCTCTCTCCCTCTCTCCCTCTGCCTCCCCCTCCCTCTCTCCCTCTTTCCCTGTAGCGAATATTTGGGGAAGCAGCCGAAAAGAACCTCTACCTCTCCCAGCTCATCATCCTGGACACACTGGAGAAGTGCCTCGCTGGGGTAAGCAACCAACCAGTTACATCGCTCTCCCGATTTTTGTGCAGCCAATGACACGTCAAATCACCTCAGTCCCCGTCCCATCTGTGTGCCATAGTTATGAAGCTTGGTGCCTTTTTGTCACTCTCACCTTAAACTGTTGGACATTAATTGTTACCCAGTGCTGGTCTTTTTGTCACTCTCACCTTAAACCGATGGACATTAATTGTTACCCAGTGCTGGTCTTTTTGTCACTCTCACCTTAAACTGATGGACATTAATTGTTACCCAGTGCTGGTCTTTTTGTCACTCTCACCTTAAACTGATGGACATTAATTGTTACCCAGTGCTGGTCTTTTTGTCACTCTCACCTTAAACTGATGGACATTAATTGTTACCCAGTGCTGGTCTTTTTGTCACTCTCACCTTAAACTGATGGACATTAATTGTTACCCAGTGCTGGTCTTTTTGTCACTCTCACCTTAAACTGATGGACATTAATTGTTACCCAGTGCTGGTCTTTTGGTTGTTTTGTGTTCATCCTGGGACCGTGTCTTGGACTGATTCTGGCTGTTTTGTCTGAGGCTAGACACACTCTTCTGGAAATGCACTTAAGGCCTCCACTCGTGCCTTCTCCTCTTCCGAAACAGGGGTCTCTAGAAAAACTGCTGCAGAAGATTACATTTGCAGGTGTTTCCTCGACTGAGTTAGCGTTTTGGAGGCTTCCAGTGGGACTGGCTGGAGTTTCCTGTATAGTTTTCATTAATACATTTTGTCAGACCCAGAGCAGCTGTGAGCCGTTTCATTTCCTTCATGTCGTATCGCTCTGTGTCTTTATCTTCTCTCTCTCTCTCTCTCTCTCTCTCTCTCTCTCTTGTTCATGCAGACTTGAGTGGGGACGTTCAGGCATGTCGTTGAGCTGCGTGTAAACGTGTATGTGTGTGTAGTCTGAGCAGGAAGCAGCTTCCTCAGATGTCTGATGAGATAAATGTGTCTTCTGTAAAAATGAGATTGTTAGCCTGTGAGTGGGGCCTAAATCAAATGCATAGATTCTCATTCTGAAATGTGTCTGCAGCTAGCGCCTGCAGTTACACTCTCTTTCACCCAAATTACACAATCCACCCTCATGTGTTTGCTGTCCAATACAAGACATGCATGGAGTCAGTGACTACGAGGTTTAGTTTTTGAATAAGGAGGTTTTGGAATGTATGAACAGTGTTTGCTTACTGGCTCGAGAATTGGTTACATCACACTTCATTACATGACATCATGACATTGTTTAACGCAACATTCTGGTTGACTTATGATTCAGAGTGTGTAGATTAGGTACTGACCATTTCACAGTTAAACACACTCAGATGAAGTTGCTTCAGTCATTAGTATCTAATCATAATTCCCACCCCCTTTTATCTCTAACAAGCTGAGTCATGAATGGGACTTTTCTGGCCTCAATTCTCAATTCAAATGTGAAACTCCACAGTAAACTTCAAGTTTCAGAGCTGTGTTAAATAACCCTTTTTTTACTGTGCAAACCCTGGTTTTCTTACTCTTATATTTATATTAACAAATCGTGAGGAAAAAGCCTACTGTCCAGAGAGATGAGAGAGGGTTATGCAGTGTCTTATCAGAAAGGCGAACGGGCAATGAATTACCAAAGACATCCCATCCAGGGTCATCAGACCAGATCAATGCGTTCTCCATGAGCTGTAGTGTGTGAGAGTGTGAGAGACAAACAGGATGTCACTGATTCACTGCGTTCTTTGTCTTCAGTGGACTTTATTAATACCAGGGACTGCAGACAGGATGTGTTTTAACAGGTGTAACGCTAGTCAAAAGTACTCTGGTTAAGAGCTGGATGTCCCTGTTCAGCAGAGCAAATTCAGTGCATTAGAGCTACATTCAGAACTAGAACAGAACAGAACTACAGAACTACATTCTTTCTGCACCCGTTTGATACAACTTATTGAATGGAGGTGTGTATTTGTGTGTGTGCGCGCGTGTGTGTGCGCGCGCGCGCGCGTGTGTGTGTGTGCTGCGATGGACTGGCAACCTGTCCAGGGTGTTTCCCTGCCTTTCGCCCTATGAGCGCAGGGATAGGCTCCAGCACCCCCCGTGACCCTAATTAGGATCAGCTGTTTAGATAATGAGTGAATGAGTGTGTGTGGGTGAGTGGGTGGGGGGTGGGTACGTCCCAGTCATTTACAAACATGTACAAGTAATTTGTTGTTTTTCTTTTTGTAGGGATGGGACAGTGTGAAATAGACCAAGCGAAGATTTGAAATGGGAATCATCTGAATATCCAGAATTATTCAGCTTTGACTGAGCCTTAAAGCCCATTCAGAAAATTATGTTTTGCTGCTGGTCTGTTTACAGCCAGTAAAGTATGGTAGTGTATGGCAGTCACAGCTGGGTTTGGGGACCTAAACGAAAGCATCTGTGCTGGACGTTGTAGATGTAGATGTCATGTCTGTGTATGGTGACTGATGCTCAGTTTGTCCATCTTCCACAGCAACCCAAGGACTGTCTGCGTCTGGACGAAGCCACACTGGTGAAACAGCTACTCCCAGAGATCTGTCACTTCATCCACACGTACCGCGAGGGTCATCCGCACGCCGCTGAGCTCCGCGCCTCTGCCTCCGGCGTGCTCTTCTCCCTCAGCTGCAACAACTTCAACGCCGTCTTCAGCCGCATCTCCACGCGGTATACACTCACACACAGCACACACACACACACACACACACACACACACTCACACACACAACTCTGTCTTCAGCCGCATCTCCACACGGTATACACTCACACACAGCACGCACACACACACACACACACACACACACACAACTCTGTCATCAGCCGCATCTCCATACGGTATACACTCACACACAGCACACACACATACACACACACACTCACACACACTCACAAACACAACTCTGTCATCAGCCACATCTCCACATGGTATACACTCACACACATACACACACACACACTCTCACACACACACACACACACACACACACACACACACACACACACACAATTCTGTCATCAGCCGCATCTCCACACGGTATACACTCTCACACACACACACACACACACACACACACACACACACACACACACACACACACACACTCACACACACAACTCTGTCATCAGCCGCATCTCCACACGGTATACACTCACACACACTCACACACACACACACACACACACACACTCTCACACACACACACACACACACACACACACTCACACACACAACTCTGTTATCAGCCGCATCTCCACATGGTATACACACACACACACACACACACACACACACACACACACACACACACACACACACACACACGCACACACACACACGCACACAGGACACACACACACACGCACACACACACACAACTCTGTCATCAGCCGCATCTCCACACGGTATACACTCTCTCACACACACACACACACACACACACACACACACACACACACACACACACAGCACACACACACACACACAACTCTGTCATCAGCCGCATCTCCACACACACACACAGAACACACACATACACACACACACATGCATACACAGCTCTGTCTTCAGCTGCATCTCCACACGGTATACACTCACACACAGCACACACACACAGCACACACACAACTCTGTCTTCAGCTGCATCTCCACACGGTGTACACACACACATGCACACACACACACACGCTTGCACACACACATTGCACATACACATACACACACAAGTACAATCACACACACAAACATTGCACACATACACACATACACACATAACGCCGTCTTCAGCCGCATCTCCATGCAGTATACACGCACGCTACGTACGCGAACACACACGCACACACACACACAGAACACACCGTCTTCGGCTGCAGCTTCACACGGTGTACACACACTGTACACACATACACACACCCACACTGCACACACGCACAATGACGTCTTCAGCCCTGTCTCCGCAGGGTACACACACACACTGCACATACACACACTGCACATACACACACTACACACACTGCACACACATACACTGCACACGCATATACTCAACACCGTTTTGAGCCAGATCTCCATGCAATGTATACTCACACAGAGACACGCACATGCACACACAACGCCACCTTCACCTGCATCTCCACATGGAACACACATGAACACAAATACATACACGCACATCACACACACACACACACACACAACGCCGTCTTCAGCTGCACCACACACATATGCCCACGCACACAGACAGATGTTAGACACTAAAGCACACAAAGTGTGAGGGGCGAGGGTTTTCTCAGGCTTTTGTGAGAAATGTCAAATGAAAACTGTTATGAATCAAACATGTCTACAGTTCTGCTTTCATTTATCACCAGTGTTTTAGAGAGAAATGAAAGGGTGTCCCGCAGACATGATGTGAATGAGAGTAAACAGAGGGTTTGAAAACGTATGTGTGTATCACCAGCGTTTTAGAGAGAAATGAAAGGGTGTCCCGCAGACATGATGTGAATGAAAGTAAACAGAGGGTTTGAAAACGTATGTGTGTATCACCAGTGTTTTAGAGAGAAATGAAAGGGTGTCCTGCAGACATGATGTGAATGAGAGTAAACAGAGGGTTTGAAAACGTATGTGTGACACTTGTGTCAAATGAGTAACTGCTGTCTTGGCACTCAAGTCCAAGCGGAAATCTCTGTCTGTTACAGCTTTTCTCTTTTTCACCCCTTCTGTCTGCTCTGAAGGGGGTGGAGGGCAAAGGGTCAAGCTGTCTGGGTGGATATGGATGACCCTTGACCTCCACTCCCTCCTGCTTCCTGTCGTGGTGCGGTGGGTGGGGCTAGGTGCAGCTGCAGCTGGGAGGGAAGCGGACATTCCCTCTCTCTCTCTCTCTCTCTCTCTCTCACACACACACACTCTCTCTCTCTCTCTCTCTCTCTCTCTCTCTCACACACACACACAAACACACACGCACTCTCTCTCTCTCATTCTCTCTCTCTCTCACACTCACTCACTCACTCACTCACTCTCACACACACACACACACACACACACTCTTTCTCTCTCATTCTCTCTCTCTCTCACACACACACACACACACACACACACACACACACTCACTCCCTCTCTCTCTCTCTCTCTCTCTCTCTCTGACTGTCTTTACTGAATGAATGTGTGTGAGATGTGTAGGGACTGAGGGGTTGCTCATTAACAGAGTAAAGATTATTTGCTGTGTGTTTCAGTTTGTGTAGTCTGAGTGTTGCTTATTTTCAATAATTCCAGATCATCTTAGTCTTATGGAGCTGATCTGAACGACTGTCGTTTCACTCCAGCTCTGTCCGCAGTGTTAAGCAATACATGCACACAGATGATAAATGAACCCCCGCGGCCCCTCCTTCTCTCTCTTTCTCTTCCTTTCTCTGCTCTTAGGTTACAGGAGCTGACCGTGTGTGTGGAGGACACGGTGGACGTCCATGACATTGAGCTCATTCAGTATATTAATGTGGACTGTTCCAAACTAAAGAGACTGCTTCAAGGTGAGCAGGACTCCCCCATGCAATGGTACTGCGCTCAACAGGCACAGCGTTCTGTAACATTACTGTCACAGATCGGTCTGATGCTTAGACATAAAACAGAGAGTTTTTCCGTCTTAAATGTTTTTGTAATTCTTCTTTATTTAATGACAGAAAACATTACCTGACTGATCAGTCTGCACAAGACTTCTGATGGTGTTTGCACTGTTATTGGGTGTTGATGGTGATACTTTAATCTGCTTGTGTCAACAGAAACTGTATTCAAATTCAAAGCACTGAAGAAACCTGCACAGCTTGCCGTCATCAACAGTTTGGAAAAGGTGTGTATCGCAGCCTTGGACTAAAGTTCAGCAAAGGGTTTATGTCCTCTCAGAACTCACTGTTGCCATCTGCTGGCAGTACCCACACATTGCACCAAGCTCACCACAATGGTTCAGTTCTATTTGTCTTGGCTCTCAATGGGAGCCTGTTTAGCTCAGTGTGAATACCAGTCGAGCTGTGTGCTTTGTGTGGGGGCATCACTGTGCTGTAAGACATCGTTTACCTGTTTTGTGGTGTGTCTCATGTTTACTCTGTTTCATGAAGGCATTCTGGAACTGGGTGGAAAACTACCCTGATGAGTTTACCATGCTGTACCAGCGACCACAGACTGATATGGCAGGTGAGTTATATATCTTCACTACTGTATGGTCTTTGTTAGATATGACAAAATCTGACACATGTGGATTAATTTTACTCTAGACCATTTTCTTGTAAACATATTTTAATTGTGAGTATGTGCGTGTGTGTGTCTGTGTGTGTGTGTGTGTGGGATCAGACTGTGCGGAGAAGCTGTTTGATCTGGTGGACAGTTTTGCGGAGAGTGCAAAGAGGAAGGCTGCGGTCTGGCCACTGCAGATCATCCTCCTCATCCTCTGTCCTGAGATCACTCAGAGCATATCCAGAGAGGTGGTGGAGGAGAGCAAGGTCAACAAGGTCAGAGAGTCGCCTTTGTCTGCACACACACACACACACACACACACACACACACACACACACACACAGTCTCACTCTCACATTCTCTCTTACTCTCTGTCTTCCTCTATCTCACTTTCTCTCTCTCACACTCTCTCTCTCCCTCTTACTCTGTTTCTTTCTTTCCCCCTCTTAGCCACTCTCTGTTGATCAATTCTTCTGACACCTATACAAATTATGACATGTATTTGGTACATACACATCATCTCCTCCAACTGAAAAACATCACAAAAGGAACAAGTTTTTTTGTCAACCTCTGAACTTTTAACTTATAAAAAGACAGGAAGTGCCTCAGAAGTCTTGATAGACTACAGTCTTTGTCAGAATGGGTGATTTGTCTGAGAACGTCAGCACCCTAAGTACGGAGGTTGTGTATCTGATTTGACCTTCTTTGTCATCCCTGCCCTGTTACAGAAGCTGTTTCTGGAGAACCTGCGGAAGGCCCTGGCCGGTCACGGAGGCAGTAAACAGCTGACAGAGAGTGCTGCTGTCGCCTGTGTCAAACTGTGCAAGGCCTCCACCTACATCAATTGGGAGGACCACTCTGTCATCTTCCTCCTCGTCCAGTCCATCGTGGTGGACCTGAAGGTCAGGGAGAAATCCTCTCTCTCTCTCTTGTTCTCTCTCTCTCTCTCTCTCTCTCTCTCTCTCTCTATCTCTGTATGTGTGTGTGTTTAAGGGATCCTGCATGCGGTGCACCACTTAACGAAACAGATTCTCGGTGTTGTAAACGGATGATGTTTGCGTTTTATTCAAATTGTTAGACGACTCAGTTGAAGTATAGGAATTAAAAAAAAAGAACTTGTTGTCTGAAAATAGCACAAATGCATTACTGCTGATGGAGGTTTAAATACCCATGAAGGACTGTGGCTTCTGCACTGTGTTGGGTTGTGTCTCATGCCCAAACATGGGCCATTTCTCACCATGCGTTCCTCTCTGTAGTTGCGTTCTCATGGACTTGTGAAAGGTCATCAGTCTCGGCCCAAGTATTGTTCCAATTCAAGGATGCATCAGGAGTTGACTGTTTGGACTTGTATTATGACTGTTGTTCTGTCACCAAATGTAGTTTTTAAGAGTTTTCAGGCGAGAAAGTAATCTTTCTTATTTCGAATATGGATCGATAAATATAGCACCTCTTTTAAATGTTCAGATATGTGACATCTGTGAGTGGACCAACCTAGCTCTAGCTGTGATGTCAGCAAGAACGCTGCTCTTCCAAATGCAGATTTAACGTACTGCATCCTCCTGTCATCGCGAGTCTGGACTCCGGAGTTGAACTTGCTAGGTACAAACTCCTTAGAACAGGAGTCCGTACTTGACGTGCTCCGTATTGAGAAACAGCTATGGTCTCTTATCATCAAACATTTGCCGCCAAACAAAGGTCCCCATGGCACATCATGGCTGTGGTGCTTTAAAGGGAAGACCAGGCTGAGCACTCAGTTTTGCTATAGCCGGTCAGCCTCATTCACTCACAGTGAACCAACATTTGTACTGTGGCCAGTTGACCTCATTCACCACTCACAGTGGACCAATATCTTTACTACAGCCAGTCAACCTCATTCACTCACAGTGGACCGACATCTTTGTTTTATAAACCACACTGTCACAATTGTCTCACAAAATTAGTATGTTTGACCTTAATCTGGCCAAAGTGTTTTCAATCTGGAACCCAAGGTCAAATGCCAAAAGCTTTGTTGCATTTTTGTTTCAAAAACAAATCAAATGTTTAAGTGTGACTGTTCTGTCCCACTGTAAATTTACAGTCTACCAGTCACGTCCTGGGCTACAGGTGATCACTACAGATATTAATTGGGTGCATCTGAAGTTGCTTGAAGAGTTTGAATTTTGTAATATTATTCATATCCAGTTTTCTTATTATTCTCTCTCTCTCTCTCCCCCTCCCCCTCCCCCTCCCATCAGGCCTTGCTGTTTAACCCAGCTAAGCCATTCTCGCGGGGTACAGGGTGTCAGAGTGCGGATGTGGATCTCATGATCGACTGTTTTGTGTCCTGTTTTCGCATTAACCCACACAACAATCAGCACTTCAAGGTCAGTCAGAGCACAGCCTGACCTGGCTCTCTGCTTGCTTGGCCTTAGCCCTGAGAATAGTAACATAGCTCTGAACTGTAGCTGTTTCCTGGGTTTGTGATGTACTGTGGTCTGAGAGAGGTGCCAGAAATGGTCACTATTACTCAGCACCCCATTTTCAAAAATGTGTTAGCGGTTTTCTCTGTTCATTTTCAGATTGTGTCAAATAGTCTTCAGATGCAGTGTTGTGTACGTGTTTTGTGTGTGGTGACGATGGAAAATGGAGTGTTATCACTTAGCTCCTGTCCCACACAGTAACAGAATATTAACCACAGGGGTGTTCTCCTCCTCTACAGGTCTGTTTAGCCTCCTCCTCTCCTCCCACCTTTCATTTTGTCCTCGTCAACTCCCTTCACAGAATTATCACTAATGTAAGTTTACAGTGTGCTCTACCATAACCCTCTTTTATTCACACCTGGGTCACATGGACGTTGGTTGAGTTACTGTGAGCCGTGTGAGTGTAGTTTGTTGCATAGTGTCAGTCTGTGTTTTGTTTGTGACAGTCACATCTGGACTGGTGGCCAAAGATCGATGCGATTTACTGTTACTCTGGAGAACTGAGGATCATGTTCGCTGACACACTGAGCAGAGTGACACAGAGTCTCAACGCCCACACTACTCCCAGAATGACACAGGTCAGACACACACACACTTACACATACATACACAAACATGCACACAAATTTATATACATTTTTATTTGTACAAACGTACATTCATGCATAAACACATAAATGCACACAATACATGCACACAGATATGCATGCATACACACACACACACACACACACACACACATGCTCACAAACGCACACATATACATACACACAAAGTCAGTCATTGAGTGAAATCAATGATAAAAAGTGAGAGAAGAGAAAGGGTAACATACTTGGCACTTTTAACTCTTCTATTACCCATGAATCTCCCACTGTATCCAAAAAGCCCAGGCTGTCTGTTTAAAGCCCTTTCATTTACAGAGGAACATGCTCTCAGAGTTTTTAATGACTCTGCCTTACTGTTTCCTCCTGCAGATGGGTGTCTGTATGTGGTTTTTTGTTTTGTTTGTTTTTGACCACAGAGTCTGACGTTTAAAGAGAAGATGACGACCAGTCTTAAGTTTAAAGAGAAGGCTGCAGACCTGGACACACGCTGTCTCTTACTGGCTCTGGTCAAACTCATCCATGCTGACCCCAAACTCATGCTGCATGTGAGTGACAGCACACACAATACTGCTGCAAATGGCACTTTTACTGTAATGACATCAACGAGGAAACAGTAATGGAAATCAGCCACATTCGTGATATTTTATGCCTGTTAAACGACGTGTTTTTGTCACCATTGTGCCATTCTGGTAAACTTTCGATCTCGCTGGCTTTTCTGCTTTATGCGGAGTCTAGTTGTCTTAATACGTGGATTATCTCAGCTGAACCGTGCGGCTTTAAGTGGATTTATTCCTTTAGAAAAGGACTTGGCTTCTGGTCAGTTACTGAAAGATTTGCATCTGTGTGTAAACAGTTTTGCTGATCCCCGTTTGGCTCTGAGTCGCTGTGTGTTGAGCAGAGGGACAACGTTGGAAAGGTTGCTGTTGTAGACAGAAAGGCTGATCAGTGGATAAGCAGCAGCAGTCTTCTACTGTAGACAGACCCAACTTTAGCAGTGTCTCTAAACCAAACACTAACCCTGGAACTGCCCACACTCCTGATAAAGCCACAGGCCGCTGACTGGCTCCCCCCAACCCAGTGCATGACAGTGACAGCCACTGCCGATTGAGGGAGATTAAAATCTGTGATAGGCATGAAAAAGGTGGTTATATTGATGCCATATGGGGTGTGTGTGCGTGCATGCGTGCGTTCGTGCCTGTGTGTGTGTGTGTGTGTGTGTGTCTGTGTGTGTGTGTGTGTGTGCCTGGCTGTAGAACCCAGGGAAACAGGGCCAGGAGATCCAGAGCAGCACAGCGGAGCTGATCACTGGCCTGGTCCAGCTGGTTCCCTTCACCAACACCACCGAGCTCTCACAGGAGGCTATGGAGGTCAGAGCTTGTCTTCAGCTCTTTCTTTGTCTTTTCCTCTCTTTTTCTCTCCACTCCATCCTCTCCCTCTCTCCTCCAGTTGTGTTTTTCTTCCCCCCTTTACTTCTCTCCTTTTTGCTCTGTTGCTCTGAGATTGCGACATGAGACTGTGATGTTTGTTTGGGACTAGGCCCTGTTGGTTTTACACCAGCCTGAGACGATTGAGCTGTGGAACCCAGATGCCCCCATTGAGACGTTTTGGGACATCAGGTAAAGAATGCAGGGCTGTCCTGGCTCTGCTCAGTAATGACTCTGATGAGGTTTAGAGTGAATTAACCCTGTGGTGTCTGATCAGGTGTGTTTTATCAGCCCTCTGCTCTAACGGGTTAATAAAGAGAGGCTACCTTCTGAAGCCCATTCAAGCCTCACACACAGTGTTCATCAAAGATGGTCCAGATGGAGTGTAAGAGTACAGAGAGTAATCAGAGTGGTATGTATGTATGTGTGTGTGTGTGTTCTCTCCCAGTTCCCAGGTTCTGTTCCGGATCTGTAAGAAGCTGATTGGCCATCAAATGATCAACAGCACAGACATCCTCAAGTGGTTAAGAGAGATCCTCATCTGCCGCAACAAGTTCCTTCTCAAGAACAAAGTATGAAGAAACGAACAAACATCTGTTTATACCAATTCACACTGCGCCGTTCACATGTCAGCTAGATGCTGCTGTTTTTAGTTTGTTTTGTTGTGTTTATATATAGTCAGCATCAAAATTACTGGTGCCCTAAGCTAAATCAGAGTTGTGTCAAAAAACGCCACATGTTAGCTACATATTACTATAAAATGTCACAGTTCTGAGTGATGGAAAAAATAACGTTAACTTTACACTGACAGTCCTGCTGTATAAGGTGCATCTCAGGCTGACAGAGCTGTAAGAAGAGCCTCCCTGTTTGACTAAGAGCTAAAAATGAGCTTTACAGGCATGTAAAATCATTTGTCCATCTCAATGAGGACACTTTACACAATGAGCACAGTAATTATGACATTTAAACATGAATCACAGGGAGAAAGATGTTCTGAAAGGTACAGAAAAAGCCAGAAAAAGGACCACATCTGGATGTTTTCTGGATTTTGGTGAATATTAGGGTCACTATGTCTAGAGAATTATAATTAAATTCCTCCTTCTCTGAGGCAAAAGGCTGTTTGGAAAAAGCGCGTAAGAAAAAAAAAGAAGCTATATTGAAATCACCTAGTGATTGGGATTGTCTGGAATTTCCACTCCAGTTCTACAGATATCCAAACAAACATTTGTTTTTTTCAGAAAAAAAAATGAAACAGAGCTCTTTGGCCACACACACACCTGCCTGTTATAAAGACTGTAATGTACCAGTGCCCCTGGCTGTGACTGGAAGTTGGGAGTAAATGTGAGTGAGTTGCTGTGGATGGGTGTTTTAGTTGTGTGTGTGTGCTGTGGTGTTCCTGGCGCAGGACTGTGCGACGCTGGGTAGCGTGGTGCCCTTCTGCAGACAGGCTCAGACCAAACTGGAGGTGTGTCTCTACATGTTCCTCTGGAGCCCTGACACGGAGGCCGTGCTGGTGGCCATGTCCTGTTTCCGCCACCTGTGTGAGGAGGCGGAGATCCGCTGTGGGGTGGACGAGGTGCCTGTACACACTGTCCTGCCCAACTACAACACCTTCCTGGAGTTTGCCTCCATCAGCAACATGATGCCCACTGGTCAGTACATGTGGACACATACTGACACGTACACTTGCACACACTCGTACACACACACTGACGCACACTCAGAGTCCTTGTGGATGGTATTGTATATGTTTTGATTGGATTGAAATTCATTTTGTATTTTTTTTGTTTTTGTATTTTATTTTTGTTATATTTAAGATATGACACAAGAACGATGAATTATATGATTAGATGAACGAGTTCTCATGCATGGATATTCCATGGGTGTTTCTGTCTGTGTGTGGGTGTTTCTCTGTGTGGATGTGTGCGTGTGTGTGCATGTGTATGTGTTTCCATGTGTGTACACGTGTGTGTTTGTATGCGTGTGTGTGCGTAGGCCGTTCCACTCTGCAGAAGAGAGTAATGGCACTGCTGAGGAGGATAGAACACCCAACGGCAGGGAACATTGAGGTAAGAGTCTGTTTTTTTTTTTGTTATTGGTATTGAGAAATTATCACCGTAAATTTTCAAATAATTGCCGGGTTTCAAATTATAGCTGGGGGTGCTGCCTGTTTAGGCAAATAAAGGCCGGTCCCAAATACAGGCCAGGTAAAAAAACAAACAAACAAACATATATTACAGAAAGGTTCAGGTGGTAAATTCATCGTATTTCCACAGCATTATCAACAACATACAGTAATTATGCTCACCACTCTGTTGCTATTAGTTTCACTTTTTACGCTAACAGAAATACCATAACGTATTGTGGTTGCTGTAGGACTGTGTGTGTTAATGGCCCATTATTAGTATTCAGGGACATCACTGCCAAAACTCTCTCTTCCTTTTTCCTATGCATCATTTAAAGTACTTGGAAAAAGTCATGGAAGGGAAAAAATGTCTTATTTTGGATGGCCAGTGAGCTGGAAACGGAGGAACAAATTTTACCTTTAAACCTGTCATTACTTCAGCCTGTTCCTATTTATCCTCCTTAATTAACAATAAAACAAATAATTCACAGAATAATCAACACTAATCGACGTAAATATAGTGAATGATTACCAATTTCATTTTGTGATAGAATTACTGTTCTTTGCAAACTGTTGTATCATTTGCTAGATCCACATGGTTTTAATCTGTCAATAATTGTGCTTTTTGTTCTCTCCCCAAATTCAGGTGATATTGATACATTAAAATGATCTGTGAAAATTTTGCAGTTTGAATGCTCATGAAACATCCGCTTTTGTGTGGTCTGTGTGCTAAACATTGCACACAAGCTGATGCAATATACGGATATGTATATTGCATCAGCTTAATTAAACAATCTCTCACATTTTAGCTTTCACAATAGCTCGGAAACTTAAAACAATCTGTGCTGTTTCATTAACATTATGATCTTGTAGAGCTTGTATAGTAACACATTAAATAATGGCCTGTCTCAAATAAAGGCCTGGTTCTCCCTTCAGTTGAGGCCACCATTTGAAAATTTACGGTAGTTTGTTTCTGTTTACTGTTACTCACTACAGTTCTCACTTTGCTCTGACTTTGAAATGTCTCTGCCTATTGCAGGGATGTCGCATTTGTTGTGTTTGATGTTCAGCATCTTTTCACACCGTAATTGTCTGTTTCTCTGTTTCTCTGATTCTCTCTCTCTCTCTCTCTCTCTCTCTCTCTCTCTCTCTTTCTCTCTCTCTCTCAAAGGCTTGGGAGGACACATATGCAAAATGGGAACAAGCAACAAAGCAAATACTGAATCATCCAAAAAACAAAGTGGAGGATGGACAGGTCGGTGTGCACATGCTGAAAATCTACTGTATTCTCCAGTAGAACTTCTATTCAATTTAAGAGTCTGTGTTCTCCAGTAGGACTTCTAATCGATTTAAGAGTCTGTGTTTGCCTATAAGACTTCTAAGCAAGTGAAGACCGGTACCCTCATACACTCACACCCTGTGTGTTTTCTGTTTAGTTTGATGTTTGGTAAAACACCCCCTCTGAGTTTTATATATGTGTGTATATGTAATTGTAATTTGACTCGTGTATGTGTTTATATGTAATTATAATTTGACTTTTGCATATGTGTTTATATGTAATTGTAATTTGACTTTTGCATATCTGTGTATATGTAATTGTATATATAATACTGACACAGCGTAAGAGAAGAAAATGTTCTCTGCCATTCATCACAAGGACACACACAAGAACTCTCCATCATTTACACCCAAATATAACTTTTCTCTCACCCCCTCCCCAGGAGTGGATCAATATGACGGGTTTCCTGTGTGCTTTGGGAGGGGTGTGTCTGCAGCAGCGTAGCACCCCCAGCATCGGAACCTACAGCCCACCCATGGGCCCCCTCAGTGAACGCAAGGGCTCCATGATCTCCATGGCCTCCTGCGAGGTCAACGCAGAGACGCCCATCAGTAAGTTCTTGGACCGGCTGCTCTCGCTCATGGTTTGTAACCACGAGAAGGTGGGTCTCCAGATCCGCACCAACGTCAAAGACCTGGTGGGCCTTGAACTAAGCCCCGCCCTGTACCCCATGCTCTTCACCAAACTGAAGAACAGCATCAGTCGCTTCTTCGACACACAGGGACCGGTGAGTACGCCTTACCTCAACACGGGGGACATGCAGCCACCCACGTAGGCTTCTTTTGAGCCACTCTCTGGGTTTGAGAGGCATTGGATAAATGCAAGTGTGTAAATGAATATTACTGTGATGCTGGACATGCAGGTGAAGACACAGTGGGAATAGAAGTGTGGCAGACTCAGTGTTTAGTTTGCAGTGGTGTGATAGAACCCAGTCATTTCTATTGTGTTAACAATACTGATTCAGTATTCACAGACATTTGTGTTGTGAAAAAAAAAAAAAGTATAATGAGGATTGCAGTATTGCTTGAAAGGGTGTTGTGCTGCAGAGCAAATGGTGCTTTTCATCCAAAGTCCACAAGATGGCAGAGTAATGAGTGAAATATTAGCAGAAACCACAGTATCATGAATATGGATACTGTTATATGGGATCAGATGTCGAGTCAGTGAAACACACATGTGATTCAGTAAGAGCACCTTAAACATAAGAATGAATGAATAGGAAGGTGAGTATAAGTACAGTGTGGAAAACAAATCAGTAGGAAATGCTCTTCCACAGTTTTTATCATGTTTTGTTCTGTTGGTTTTTACAGACACTTGTGATAATCTGAAGACTTTTTCTTCACAGGTGCCTATAAACGACACTAACACACAGTTTGTGGAGCAGACCATTGCCATAATGAAGAACCTGTTGGACAGTCACATGGAGGGCAGTTCAGAACACCTGGGCCAGGCCAGCATAGAGACCATGATGCTCAACCTTGTCAGGTCAGACAAAGGTCACCGTGTACGATGCAGAATTCTAATTCAAACACCCAGTTCTTACCAGCAACAGTGTACCGGACTCAGATCAGGGTGTGACACTTTTATCCGTACTTGGGTAAAACCGAGTACCGGACTCAGATCAGGGTGTGACACTTTCATCCTTACTTGGGTAAAACCGAGTACCGGACTCAGATCAGGTTGTGACACTTTTATCCTTACATAACCTCTGCTCTAACTGCACAGTTCAGAGGAAGACCCTGCTAGGTATTAAAATTAATATAAGAAGAAAAATAAGAATTAAGAAGAATAAAATGTAAACTTTAGCTTCATTCAATTTGTGAGTGGTAGATTTAATAAAACCATGACAAACAACCAGGTGCAAAATTGAGTGATGCACAAAAGAATAACTCAGTGGTAGTGAATTGTGGGGCTAGGACTGGAAAAAACAACAGTGACTTAAAAGGCAGCTGACGGAATGAGATCCAGACCAAGTCAGAGGAGGTTTTGCTTGTGTGTGTAGGTGTGTTGAATGTAGAGCACTCAGTGTTGAGTTTCCACAGTGGTGGTTCAGTGGAAGAAAAAAAAAAAAGTTCTCTCTCCACATCCCTTTTTCACTCTGTCTAATCAGAGGACACACACTCATGTCAACTTTCATGTTTACACAGAACTGCTGGACCACAGCTTTCTCTAAACACTTCCCCTACGTCACAAAGTCTAACTGCATCTTTTACACAGTCATACTTAAACGCCTGACACCTTATTCTGCTTCTCTACCTGATACCTGAACAAGCCGTCAAACGCACGTACAGGCCAGGAGTCCCAAACTAGTAACTTTTTTTGCCTCGGCACATGAAGTTTCACGAAGCGGTGTTTGTTTTTTCCTGGCTCTTCACATTTACTGACTCAGTGTAACGTCAGTGTATTTTTAGGTCATATAACACAAGAAGAGAATGCATAGATTACATGTTTGTCGTATGAATGCAGTCGCAGATCGTGAAAAGTAATTATAATGTGACCAGCCACGATTGGAATAAAGGTCTCCCTGCCTCTCACGGCCTGTTTCTTTACCTGTCGTGCAGGTACGTGCGTATCCTGGGAAACGTGGTCCACGCCATCCAGATCAAGACCAAGCTTTGTCAGCTGGTGGAGGTGATGATGGAGCGTAGGGACGACCTGTCCTTCTGCCAGGAGATGAAATTCAGGTAAGGCCAGCACCCCTGTCCACATTACCCCTCCTCTGTCTTTACCTTTCTCATTAATCCTCATTTATCTTTTTATATCCACACAAACACCTCCCACATGGCTCAGATCAAACACAACAAGCCACAGCCACTGGGCATGCTCAGTATTCTGTGACAGTCTGACATCCTGAATTTCATCACTGAATTTCAGAGACCTTTTAGTGCAGACTGTGCGAGAGATGGTCTGTGTTGAGTTTGCTCTGTTTTGAGTCCAGTATGTCTTCATCACAGCCTTCGTCATCCTCCTCAGAGTTAATTTAACTGAAGTTCAGAGGGTGTCTGTGGGCTCTCACACTGATGCTTGTCTCGGCTCACGTGGGCATGTGGCCTGTGAGTGATTTTTGTGTTTTTTGTGTTGGCTGTAGGAATAAGATGGTGGAGTACCTGACGGACTGGGTCATGGGAACGTCCAATCAGGCGGCTGATGATGACATCAAATGTCTGACCAGGTACAGTCTGACATATAACAACACATCCAAACAGTTTCCCAACATGCCACAGCGCTCACATGTGGAAAGATTGTTTCCATGGCAATGCTGAAAGTCACTCAATATGTCCATATGTGTATTTTATTTCCTTAAACAGAATACTAAGGAACTCCTTTATAAAAAATGAAATTACTATTTTTGTGCATGTGTATCTGTGCACCTGCACGTGTGCGTCTGTGTGTGTGTGTGTGTGTGTGTAGGGATCTGGACCAGGCCAGTATGGAGGCTGTGGTATCCCTGTTGGCTGGTTTGCCATTGCAGCCGGAGGAGGGTGATGGAGTGGAGCTGATGGAGGCCAAATCTCAGCTGTTTCTGAAGTGTGTAAACTGCACCTCTCCACCCTGTATACATGTCACTCTCATAATTATCCACACCTCTCCACCCTGTATACATGTCACTCTCATAATTATCCACACCTCTCCACCCTGTATACATGTCACTCTCATAATTATCCACACCTCTCCACCCTGTATACATGTCACTCACATAATTATCCACACCTCTTCACCCTGTATGCATGTCACTCTCATAATTATCCACACCTCTTCACCCTGTATACATGTCACTCTCATAATTATCCACACCTCTCCACCCTGTATACATGTCACTCACATAATTATCCACACCTCTTCACCCTGTATACATGTCACTCTCATAATTATCCACACCTCTCCACCCTGTATACATGTCACTCTCATAATTATCCACACCTCTCCACCCTGTATACATGTCACTCTCATAATTATCCACACCTCTCCACCCTGTATACATGTCACTCTCATAATTATCCACACCTCTCCACCCTGTATACATGTCACTCTCATAATTATCCACACCTCTTCACCCTGTATACATGTCACTCTCATAATTATCCACACCTCTTCACCCTGTATACATGTCACTCTCATAATTATCCACACCTCTTCACCCTGTATACATGTCACTCTCATAATTATCCACACCTCTTCACCCTGTATGCATGTCACTCTCATAATTATCCACACCTCTTCACCCTGTATGCATGTCACTCTCATAATTATCCACACCTCTTCACCCTGTATGCATGTCACTATCATCCCTATTTAAATTATGACACATGCTTTGGTCTTTATCCTTGTGCGTGAACACAATACACGAGCATCTGTTTACCTTTAAACCCTGGGGTCTTTAGAGTGTAAGGGCCCCACACACTACATACATGTTTGTGGACACTGGTTAGAAACAATCCAGACCAGTGTTTCTCTACTCCTGTTAGTGCTGAGAAAGAATTGAATAGGACAGTTCTGTGGGTCTGCACTGATGAAGCAAAATGCAGCGTGAACATCCTCATTTCACAGAAAACAAGGATCAGCCCCCCCTCTCTTTTCCCTCTCTCTCTCTCTCTCTCTCTCTCTCTCTCTCTCTGTCTCTCTCTCTGTCTCTCTCTCTCTCTGGCTTAGGTATTTCACTCTGTTCATGAACCTGCTGAATGACTGCAGTGAGGCGGAGGATGAGGGGCAGCAGGTGGCAGGGCGCAAACGGGGTATGTCGCGACGTCTGGCGTCTCTGCGTCACTGCACTGTCCTGGCCATGTCCAACCTCCTCAACGCCAACGTGGACAGTGGCCTCATGCACTCCATCGGTGAGTTTTGAGACGAGAGATGTCTGTCTGTTTGTCTGTCTCTCTCTCTGTCTGTCTGTCTGTCTGAGGGTTAGGTCTTATAGCAGCTAAGTGGAACTCAACTCTACTTTAGATCTGTCTGTCTCTGCTCCACCTCACACTTGTTTTTTGTTCCTGTTTCTTCGGTGTAAACATGTCGTCAAAAATGACTGGTATTAAAATCTATCTCTCTCTTTCTCTCTGTTTCCCTCTCTCACACACACACACACACACACACACACGTACATTATTCACTTCACAGATAAGACAGAGTTCCCCAGTGAGTTTGATTACACCCTAATGTTTCACATCTTTGGTTACAAAGGAATGTAGTTAACAAGCTAGCACCTTGCAAAACCATATCCTCTCATCCTTTCCTTTCTCTTGTTTTTGACTTGGTGTTCAGTTGATGTTCCTCCTTTTCAGCACAAGAATCTTGAGTACTGTTTATTTATTTATTTAGTTCTAATTTCCTCTTTTTGTCTTATTATGAATAGTTTAGTTTAACTATTAGTGTAAGACTAATAGTGTAGTTTAACTTTTCCCATAAATTATTTGAGCTTTTAAAGTGAATGTAACACTGTTAGGCTGCAGATTTCTCTCTTTTTGACAGTTGGTGACTCAATAGGGCTGTGTACTTTAATTCTAGTTGTCGCTTTAATTTAAAATGAAGAAAAGAAAAAAAAAAATTTGAGTTGGCCTGTGTCTTGTGGGCGTGGTCCTGAGCAGAGAAACATTTTCTGTTCTTCTACAGGCCTGGGTTACCACAAAGATCTGCAGACGCGTGCCACCTTCATGGAGGTGCTGACCAAAATCCTGCAGCAGGGGACAGAGTTTGACACGCTGGCTGAGACCGTGCTGGCAGATCGCTTTGAGAGACTGGTGGAACTGGTCACTATGATGGGCGACCAGGGCGAGTTACCCATCGCCATGGCGTTGGCCAATGTTGTGCCTTGCTCCCAGTGGGTATGTACTCTACCCTACTCATTGGCACTGAGGGTGGCATCGATACTTTTATTTTTTTCATCGAAAGAGTTTTTGTTAAATGTGGTCAAATGATGGTAAATAGAGAGAGAGAGAGAGAGAGAGAGAGAGAGAGCGCGCTTTAGGGATTTGAGAACAGCTTGTCACACACGAGTGGGTATGTAGGGGTTTGTTTGTGTTGTCTTTTTCAGGATGAACTGGCGAGAGTCTTGGTGACGTTGTTTGACTCCAGGCACCTCCTGTACCAGCTCCTGTGGAACATGTTCTCCAAGGAGGTGGAGCTCGCTGACTCCATGCAGACGCTCTTTCGTGGCAACAGCCTGGCCAGCAAAATCATGACCTTCTGTTTCAAGGTTCAACCCCCCCCCCCCCCCCCCAAACTACTGGTTATTCACCATTTCCCTGTAAACTGAGGTGTTACACAGTACACCTGTTGGCTCAGTGGTTGGTTTTCAAGAGAAATGATGTGTGATGTGCAGTTTCACTTTTGTTTGCCGACAAAACCACTTTCAAACCACTTTTTTTTTTTTCCTTTTAAGATCCCAGAGCCCAAAATATTTCATCTGAAATTTTAAACTGCAACTCTAAATTAAGATCGAAGCAAATCTCCTTTTCCTCTCTCCTCTGGTCAGGTGTATGGTGCAGCATATCTGCAGAAGCTTCTGGAACCTTTGCTGAGGGGAGTTATCACGACCCCTGAGTGGCAGCAGATCAGTTTTGAAGTGGATCCCACTAGGTAAACCCATCTAGGCCAAACTAATACCAGTTCAGCCCAAAGCTGTAGCAGGTTACAGAAAAAAATGATGTTGTAAACAACTCTGAGGGGTTTCCTTCTTTGCTTTGAAGTGCCATCTGCATCAGTTAGGTCAAGGATTTCATACACTAACGCAGGACGGCCCCCGTGTCGTCTGCACTTCGGACAGACACCAATTAAGTGTTTGGTTCCTGTTGGCAGTTTCACATGTGGTTTCTTCTCGTCTACAGGCTGGAGCAGACAGAAAACCTGGAGGAGAACCAACGCAACCTGCTGCAGATGACCGATCGTTTCTTCCTGGCCATCATAAACTCGTCAGGGGAGTTTCCTCCCCAGTTACGCAGTGTGTGTCACTGCCTGTATCAGGTACGCCAGCCGCACCAGGGTAAAGCAACACTGCTCCCCTCTTCCTCAGCCAGGTTCCCCTGACCACGCAATGATCACTGTTCACACAGGCACACGCACACACAAACACACACACACACACACTCCTACACAGGTGGTATGGCAATTTATACTAGTGTATGCACAGAGGAGATGTGTCTGCTCAGTGGTTGTGTCTTTCTGCCTATATTTAAAGCTTGGTCAAAGTGTATTATCTGTGTATTCTGCCCCAAACTGCCTGTCAAAATGCATGTGTGCCATGTCTAATATAAACGCAGTCTGTAGCCTAGAAATAACATCAAACTTTGAAGTATTATCTGCAAAATCCCTGGATGACTTTAAATGTAGTTAGACTTGCATTAATGTTTGCATTAGGATACATACGAGACCACTCGCATTGTTATTCACGGTCATTTAAAATAATGAGTGGTTTAGTCGTGCCTTTTGAATGAGACACATCGTCATTAACCATCTCTCACCTCCAAACACTCAGCCATCTGCCCACTCTCGGCCTCTGTCTTTATCCCGAGGCCTAGAACCAGTTTGAGGTGGAGGAGAGATCAGGTCTGTAAGCCCATGGCTCAGTCAGTTGAACTGTGGTGACTGCTGTCACGTCACACGCTGCTTCCCCTCTGCCTGATCGTCTGCTCTCACCGCTCCTGGAAAACACTAACTGCTCCATTCCTCACTCAGATTTTTGGCTCATGTAGTGTAGACAAAATTAGTTGGAGGTGAGCAGTATTATTTTTTTTTTTTTAATGAACATAGATTAGGTAGTTAGTTTTTTTTTTTTGTTGATGTTGTAATGCTTAGATGAGAATAAGCAGGCCCAGTTTTGCTGAGGTCAGTATGTGAGTATGACATGACTGCAGCCAGATTATTTATGATGAATTGCATTATTAATGCACATGTCTCAGGCTTAGTCATATACTCTGGCCTTTACAGGATCCTGAAACTATTATTTTTATGTGGCATTTACACTATAAGAGAGATACAGGAACTTGTGTAGGGTGAATATTCCAAACTAAATGTCACAGGAAGGTCACCTTTGCTTATTTTTTATTTTTATTTATTTACTTTCCTGCAAAGAATATTCTTACTCTCAAATCTGAAGGGAAATGTTTATAACATTTCTGAGTTCAGGCCTAATTGCTTTTATGATAGGCATGATAACTAGATCAGGGTTTTTGGAACTGATCACTGATCACCAGAATCACAATCTCCTCACCTCACCTTGCATTTAAAGTGCTCTGTTTTTTGTTTAGCATTGTTTATTTATTTACTATTTATAGCAATAAAAGTATCTATTCTTAACAGCATTGCAGAAATATTATAAGTAGGAGCTGAGAAAGTATCATAGATTGACAACTGTTTATTGGAAGGCCACATATGCAACATATTCCATTCTCTTGTTAGGTCATGTAGATTATGAAGAAACTGATAACCTATGCTCCTATGGAAGAAAAGCTAATGTGCTCAACATTATACACTATGTTTCAAAGCATAAGAAAGCATAAGGCACGTTAGCTTATAACTTGTATAAGGCAATAAATTCCATTGAATCTAATGAATTTTATTATCTTGGCTGATATTTCTTTTGACTTCTTACTGTCGCTGCTATAGGGTTCCTGCCGTTTAAATGTCTCCCTAACTGACAACTGAGTGAGGGACGACTGAGTTGCTAGGTTAACTCGCTTTTCTGACTTTGTGTTGGCTTGCCTTTAATACTTGCCGTATTCTTTGACGTGACAAATTCTTAGATGTCTAATGAGGTTCGTGGTATTAAATTGTCATTGTTGCGTTCCACCACGAGGGAGTACCGCTTCATACACCTTGCATATAGCGATTTTATTGTCTTTTTCGGACACCTTGTAGAACTGCCAGACCGGTAAAGCCATTTTAGCGAGCTTCTTTTGCCGCGCACAGAGAAATGCCTCGCGTATTTTGCGTCATATGATCGGATCTTCTGATCGGCCTGTAAAGAGAGCTCCGATCAAACCGTTTAGATTGAATACTGGCCGATAATGATCCGCGGCTGAACGATCGGAGCGTCCCTATTTGACATGAGCTGAAGTTTTTCAAGATTTTGGTATTTTTCTGAAATTATGAGCCTGTCACAGTTTTGGACTTTTTTTTTTTGGACCCTCCAAATCTGTTGAACATTTAAATTTCAGCTGGTCTCCTGTCAGCTGTGAGGAGCACACAGCTGGTTGGTTTCTAACTGCACAAATGTACACTCATTTTTTTAAAGACCTTGGCCAAGGTCAGCAGAAGGCATTTTGTGATTGCATTGACTCAAAGCTTAGATTTACTGTAGAGTTTTGTTTTTTTTTTTTGCTTTTTTTTAGACTTGTTAAATACCCTTGTGACATTTTATGGCAGGAATGTAGTACAAAAATATTTGTTATTCCAACACATCCATTTAAAGTAGAAAAGCCTCACAGAAAAAAGGTCCAACTTATGATTATATGAGCAACATAAACTGTTCTAAAAATCTTTGATGAAGAGCAGCTTAAAGTCACAGGTATGACTATTTCTGTGTCATTTTTGTTCACGGTTTATTTTATGAACCTCAAAAGAAACATGCTCGTCTGGTCATTGTTTTAAATTTTGAAGAGATCAGGATGTTGTCTGCACCCCCTTTTAGCTCACATGCAGTACTCTTTGTTAGTGCTCAGAAATTGTGGGATTTTCATATTGCCTTCGTCTGCGTATACTTTGTTTAATGTTTGTTGTCATCTTTAGGGTCTAAGACTCCTTGGCGTTTGTCTCCTATCACAGCTACAGTCACTAAAATAGGCTCTTGATCAGTTTGCGTAGAAACAGTGCTTTAGTTCTATGCCTTTCCTCACATTTTTACCGGTATGATGGTAGTTATAATAATTTTATTAAAAAGGACAGATACACTCTAGAGGATCAGTGTGATTAGTTATAGACAGTAGTCATCGACACACGGAATAACACAGCCTTTATAACACAGGCCCGGTGTTCTCACTGCTTCCTGTTAGCAGATAATGTTTCTGTTGTTCTGTTATTCAGATGAGATTAATCGAAACAGCTGCATGATTGACGTTAATTTGACATGAAGTTTGCCTCTGTGATGACTCACATTTTTGTCAGAAATGAGATCAAGTCAAACATTTTACTTTGTCACAGTTTCCACTGGGTCACAAAGTGTCAAAATCCTGTCATCCTGATCTTAATTGTCTCCAGACGTCCGTCGCCGTAGCTTAGAGACCAGTAGCAGTCTCTCCCCTGGCATTTTAATAGCAGATATGAATCACGTGCTGTCATGGTCCACGAGGAGAGTGTTTCCTGGACCATCACCTTCTCTCCTGTCAGTGACTGAGTCCCCATCACAGCTGGGTCCCATACTGCTCAAGGCAGAGGACTCTGCCTGCCCCCCAGTTTGTGTTTATCGATGGGTCAGTCCTACCTGCAACCTCCTCTGTGTGTGTGTGTATGTGTGTGTGTGTGTGCGTGTGTGTGTGTATTTTAAAGTGTAGGACATAGGAAGTTCCTGAGGCTTTTTTTTTTTTTTTAATGGAAAGGGCTAAAGTAAGGCTTTACCTGCTGCTCCATTCTGTGTGTATATGTGGCCTGCGTGTGCCGCTCTCTGGCTGAATGTTCTGGAACCTTCTCTATGTGTGGCTGTCACTGTGACAATGTTTGTGCTCATCTCTGCCCTGTAGGCTACTTGCCACTCCCTTCTGAATAAAGCCACAGTTAAAGAAAAAAAGGAAAACAAAAAATCAGTAAGTTCAGAGCATTTTTCCCCTAGCCACCATTTGTTGGTTTTTATTGACTGTCTAAAGCAACTAAGCCTTTTTTTTGCTTTCATTATTGTTATTTATTTTGACTTGTTTTGGTTGTTTGATCAAGTGCTTCTTTATTTTCTGTTTGTTTGTTTGTTTGTTTGTTTGTATTTTTGTTGCTGAGACATTCATGTTTAAGTCTGTGCTGAGTATGTTCTTAAAAATCACAGTACTAACCTCCAAGTTTCCATTTTTATTCTATTAACACTCCAACCCGACCAAAGTAAAAAACAACAGCAGCTCCATTCTGCTTCATCAGCCATTCTGTCTGCGGGGACTGGTTTGGATTGGGCTGTGGGATGGATGATAAGCTAGGGGACTGGTTTGGATTGGGCTGTGGGATGGATGATAAGCTAGGGGACTGGTTTGGATTGGGCTGTGGGATGGATGATAAGCTAGGGGACTGGTTTGGATTGGGCTGTGGGATGGATGATAAGCTAGGGGACTGGTTTGGATTGGGCTGTGGGATGGATGATAAGGTAGGGGACTGGTTTAGATTGGGCCGTGGGATGGATGATAAGGTAGGGGACTGGTTTGGATTGGGCCATGGATGGGTTGTAGACCAGGGGACTGGTTTGGATTGGGCCATGGATGGGTGGTAGACCAGGGGACTGGTTTGGATTGGGCCATGGGATGGGTTCTATTCTCTTAAAGGTCAGAGGGCGTGGTGTTGGCAGTGTTGTGTGTTAGCTGTTACGGATATGACTCCAATCAGGTGCATGCTGTACCTTTGCTTCCCCTTAACCTGCATTAACAGTTTCCATTGTTTTTTTGTTTTTTTTTTAATTATGTTTTTTAATCATCCATAATTTTGCTGGGTGCTGGACAGAAAAAATGCTTGATCATCTTAGACATGGAAATGTTTGAGTCTAAATGTTCTTCCCTGGGACCTTTTCACTCCTCCTGTCTGAATGTTTCTCCTGAACAACTTTGGTTTAGTTTAACAAGTACATCTCATTCCTTTCACTTTTACCAACACTCTAGTCAAAATAAAGAACAGGAACCTAACATTACATCCATTTTTATTGTGTGTGTGTGTGTATCTATGATTTGTGTTAGAAGGGCAGTTTTATGTTTTAGAAGGGCAGTTTTCATTTGACCATGTAGAATTTAATTGAGGATATTGCGAATTGTAGTGCTGTGTCGTCCAGTTTCTGTGCCCCAAATAAAACATCGATATCTTTGGCCAGCTCATTCTTCGAGCTGTAGTGCTTGGCTGATTCCCAGGGTTTTCCGTGCTGCTGGAGAGAATTGCCTAAATGACCCAGTGCTCTGCATGAGTGGGAGATTTTCAGTCTTAGTGTCTCAGTTTGAATGCAATTATATTTCACCATTCTGTCATTTAACTTCACATTTAATTAACTCTAAAGTTTAGACTTAACTTTCCTACTGCTGCATGTCGTTACCCTACACACAAGCACACACACTGACACTCATGTTCATTCTCTTTACCTTTTGTTACTCAGCGGTTTTTTTTTTTTTTTTTTGCCTTGGGACATGGATGTCTGGACTTCTGTTGTGGATTTTTAAAATGCCTGCATGCATGAAAACATGGCTTTTTAGACTTTTTCCTGTTTTAAGCCAATCTTAACAGCTTTCTACTTCCATCTCTTTATACCAGTTGTCTAAGATTGTGGAAGATTTCTTGCGGTTCAGTTAATCTGTTGACACATCCTATAACAGCCACAAAAGGACTCATCTATGCTGTGAAAAAAGTGTGAAGTATCATGTCTGTGTGCCAGTTGTGTGTGAACTTTAGGAGCTCTAAAACATAGCATAATATAACACAGGACAACATAACATATTTATATAAATATCTTTAATCTATTGCAGTGCACATCAGGATCAAACAGGCCAGATTCATAGCATAAGGAGAGGGAGACAGAGCAGTGGACAGTAGGTAGCAGAAAGACTGACCTGCTGCAAATTGATTTGGGCCTGTGGGGAGGATTCATGTGTGCTTGGCTTGACCGACAACGTCGGTCGTGTTTTCCCCCTTTTAAAACCGTGGTTTTGGTTCCCATGGCAACGTGTACAAATTGTTGGATAGTCATGCAAAGGGGTGTAGCTGACATAAGATGACCTGCATTAGGAGGTCATTGAAGTTATTAGCTATTAACACTGTAGCAGCCAGACATGCTAGTGTATAGCTTTGTCAGTCAGTGGGTCATTGATTTCAGACTGAATTCAATAAGCTGATTAATTACTTACATTAACAGTAGAGCAAGCAATTAACGTCCACAAGAGGGGAGTTGAACAGTTTTTTTTTGCTTTTCACGATGTCAGGTCAACTATTACCAAATGCCTCACACAGCTGTCGAAATGTTTTTTTTGTTCAGTACTTAGTTTCTGTACTTTGTGACAACATATACGTGACGTGCCCACTTCAGAGAGGCCAGACCCACGCAGTTGTAGTGTGTAGTGATGTTGTATTAATGGGAGGTTGAAATAGTGTTTGCGTTATCTTTGCTGACTGGGAATCCAGTTTGTCTGGCTCACAAGAGCTCTTAGAGTTTACAGAACAAATCATTGCTATTTATCTGTTCTGTTAATTAACAAAACAAAGTATTTCTATTAGTTGCAGAAGCAGTGGCATTTCAAAAGCTTTGCTTTGTATTTAAAGTAAACTGAATGCTGTCATCGACTCAGTTCATTCTAGTTATGAGGTCATTTGGGGGGAAAAAAGTGACAGATTCCTCTATACAGAATTCAGGTCATTAGTGTGTCTGGCTGTGGTTTATTTTCATTAAGACCTTCTGCTGCACTCTGTGAATGAGTGCGCGCGCACGTGCGTGCGTGTGTGCATGTGTGTATGTGTGCGCGCGCGCGTGTGTGTTGGATATGCTCCCGTTGAACTGATTGATGTGATATTTAGACTGCTTATATATCACAGTTTGTGCACTAACTTGCCTCATCTTTTTAAAGCAAGTTGTGCGGCTGACCACCGCTCCTCCTCTTCCTCTCCTCATCCCTCACCTCTTCTTCCTCTCCTCTCCTCTCACGGCTTTGTCTCATCCTGTGTCATCCTGAGGGCATTTTCAACTCTTTTGGTTGGCTGTTTGTGATTACTTTTTCTCCTCAACTTTTATTTTCTCTAAAAAAGGCTCCGTATTCTTTATGTCATACTCTGCTCTGTATGCCACCATATGAATCATATATTGAGTCTGATCCAAGGAGAGCTTACGTATTTAAAATAGAAGTGATATTTTTATGTCTTGAGTAGTGAATAAAATTGCATTCTGAGGTAACCTCTCTTTCTTTCTCTCTCTCTCTCTCTCTCTCTCTCTCTCTCTCTCTGGCTGCTCCCATTTTTCCCTCTTTCTCTCTGTCCGACTCTCCTCATGTTCCACCCCAATTCCCCTTAATCCCCAAACCACCCACCACCTTCTGTTGTTCCTACGCTCTGTCCTCATTCTGCTCCCCTTTTCCGTGGTCTTTGTTGCATCTCCTCCCCTGTTCCCCGATCATGCCCTGTCTGCACAGGTGGTCAGTCAACGCTTTCCTCAGAACAGCATTGGCGCCGTGGGCAGCGCCATGTTTCTTCGGTTCATCAACCCGGCCATCGTCTCTCCGTACGAGGCCGGCATCCTGGACAAGAAGCCCCCGCCCCGGATAGAGAGGGGCCTCAAACTCATGTCCAAGGTATGAACACGGCAAATGCTGAGTGGGTGTTTATCGTGAGAGCTACCTGAGGTTTTATGGCTTTAACTGGGACTCGCAGTACAGAGGCTGCAGTTTTCTAAGTTCAGCTGAGTTTGGAATGAACCTTGAGCTTGCTGAGTGAGATTGGTCGACAGTTTCACATCCTGCTCTTGGACGGAAAACATTACAGATGTTACTTTCTCATCAGCTAGCATGTACTAGTACTCTGTGACTCATTGTCTTGATATATCTGATTTCTTTGTCTTCATCTTAATCTTCATCTTCTTCATTTCTTTTTTTTTGTCTTCAACAAAAGTGCAATGCTTATGTCTGAAAAGCCACATGCTTATGTCTGATTTCATGTCATTTAAGTTTGATACACGTTTGTTTAAATTTTCAGTGTGACTTGAGTTGATGTCTAACTTTGCTCTAAATACTCTGGTGTCTTGTAATGCTTCTCAGATCCTCCAGAGCATCGCCAACCATGTCCTCTTCACCAAAGAAGAACACATGAGACCTTTCAATGATTTTGTCAAAAGCAACTTTGATGCAGCAAGAAGGTATGTTTGGGGGGGTCTGAGTGTTGTTCCCGTTAAAACGACCACATGTCGTCTAAACAGGCCATGCTGCTTAGTTTTGATGAAACTGAGGGGAAGGCCAGGGTAGAAGAGGAAGAGAAACTTGGTAGAGATTTGGATAAAACTGACTGATAGTACAGTCAGTGGGACTCTTGAGAATTTTGAAGTAAACAAGAATAAAAAAAAAAGATTTACAGCTTTAATTTTAATTTTAGCTCATCATGTTTTTATAAGTTTTATTTATCAAATCCATTCATTTCAGTTTAACTGGTTGGTTGACTAATGATAGGTTTGTATAGTATGCGGTATATGTAACTGGTCCATCACTAAGTCTTAGTGAAAACAAACTGAGTCTCTTATCAGAGGAAAGTCTTACTCATTAAAACCTCAAAACAGTCTTTGGTCTGTACTCCTTGGGGACTGTCTGTGTGGTTAGAGCTATGTCTGTTGGTTAAATGAACTGGTATTGAGTTGTCAGTGTTTGTTTGTTTGTTTGTATCATACCCATGTAGGTTTTTCCTGGACATAGCCTCTGACTCCCCTCCCAGTGATTCGGTCAACCACAGTCTCTCCTTCATCAGTGATGGTAACGTGCTTGCTCTGCACCGCCTCCTGTGGAACAACCAGGAGAGAATCGGCCAATATCTGTCCAGCAACAGGTAGGCCAACCAAGCACAACACAGCCACCCACACTGTTCTAAAACACCCAGTCAGAAATAAACAGGAATGGCTTTCTAGTCCGCCAGCAAAATGTACTGGGTTCCAAAAATAATAAAAAACCAATCCATTCTTCTTATAGATTAAAATGTGAGTTGCGAGAACATCTAAACGTAGGAGATATTCTTAGATTGTTTTCATTGCCCTCCTCAGGGACCATAAAGCTGTGGGGAGACGACCCTTCGATAAGATGGCGACCCTCCTTGCCTACCTGGGCCCCCCTGAGCACAAGCCTGTGGCCGACACCCACTGGTCAAGCCTCAACCTCACCAGCTCCAAATTTGAAGAGTTCATGACCAGGTACTGTACCCGTACTCGCTCTACTGTGGTCTGTTATCACAAGCCGGGGGAACACGGTCTTATTGTGTGCACACGATAACAAAGACTAGCAGTGTCAAGTTTTTCAGTTCTGTCATTTTCATAAAAGTTTTAAATTTAAAGTGGTTCTTTGAAACAGAGAGTAAGGGAGAATAAACTTTATAGAGAAAAGAACAAATGGTGTTCTCAGTCTCTATTTTTTTTTCCTATTTGGAGAACATATTTATAGTAGCACAGGGAAAAAAGCTAGATAAACGTGTTGTTTTTAAAGTATGTGATATCTGAAGCGTGGCAGTAGCAGTTGTAGGCTGCACCTAACAGTGGTTATCTTATTCCTTTAGGCACCAAGTCCATGAGAAGGAGGAATTCAAAGCACTCAAAACGCTCAACATCTTTTATCAGGCTGGGACCTCCAAGAATGGCTATCCTGTTTTCTACTACATCGCTCGCAGGTAAAGAAAAAGAAAACCCTTATGAATTCTGAATTCTTGGAAAGGTTTTATTCATAAAGGCTGATTTATACTTCTGTGTAGGCTCTACGTGGAGCCTACACCCCCCTGTGAGCATTTACACTTCTGCGTTGATGTGTCTGCGTTGCTCTGTAGTGAAACCTTCAAAACGCTAGTTTGCGGTGGGATTTCTATGCCACTGTGTTGATTTCCTCGTGCATTACAAATGATGGAGTAATGTTGAATAAAAAGTTGGAATTCAGTCCTTGCACAGCAATATTTGTAAAACAAATTTTGCGTTTAAAAGAAGGACTAGTTTCTAAACTTTGGCGGACAAACAAACGGAGCTCTCAAAATAACGAGCGTTCAGTTCACCGTTTTGCCGAAAATTTTCAATCGTGACTGAAACTGAGTGAATCATTTTGGAGTTGGAGCTAATAAATGTTGAACAACAGTTACTTTTACTGAAATGACTGCAACACAGACAAGAGAGAAGACATCCGAGGAGATGGTGTGTACGAACATTGAACCGGTTGAGCAGAAGGAGGGTGATGCTACCAAGCGGACCAATCACAGTTGTTGTGGTCTGCTTCGACGCACGTCGCAGCCATGCGTAGTTACATTTCTAGGGAAGTGTGCGTCAGGCTACAGCGTAGGGTACACGGCTGTACAGAGCCTACGCCGTACCTACAGCATAGATTCGACGCAGACGTATAAATTGGCCTGTAGAAGTCACTAAAGAAGGTTGTAAAGCAGTTCCTGTAATCTGTAGATGAATAAGCAATGGAATTGTAGCTGCCCGCTGGGTCGGCACGTATTGCACACCTGTCTGGCCAAGAAAGGGTCTCCTCTCTCTGTGGTCCTTCTCAAGATTTCTCCCATTTTCCCATTTCCCTTTTGGGTTTTTGGGGAGTTTTTTCTTGCCCGCCATGAGGATTAAGTCAGGGGGTGCCGTCCTGTTTTGATTTTGACTGTTGTGGCCTGTAAAGCCCTTTTGAGACTGTAAACAGTGATATTGAGCTCTGAATAAACTTGAAACTTGAATTAGGTGGTTTTTTCCACAGCACACAAACATTGACTGTTCTCTGGAAATATAGATGAATCTTCTGCTAAAAGTGAATCAACCATTTTTGATGTGCACATTTGTTGGAGTGATATTTTAGTACATTGGTCTGTGGGGATATTTCTGTTTTGTTTTCTTTTTTGAATCCCAGCAGTACATACCATCCTAGAGTTACAGCTTGAGGATGATGATGCTTGTGCCTCTGTATTAAATGTGCGTTTCTGGAGGATGAGTCAGGAGTTTTGATGATTTTTAGGATTTTTCACATTTGATTTTGAGTGGTGTCTGTGGACACTATATGGACCAGCTCCCCCAGTACTACCGGTCCCTCACTGGGGCATGCGTGTATTCTTAATGCCCGAAGCTGAAGATGTGTCATTAACAGTCGCTAACTGTCATCCACTGACGGAAGCTAGACTGTGTGCATGACAGAAACCAGACTGTGATTGTAAAAGCTATTTTTTGATTGAGGTCAGTCATTTTAGGTCAGACGTGGAAATACTGAAAGAATACAGACATACAAAGGCATTTGTATGGTCTGCAGAATTCTGCCTGTTTACTGTAGAGTTGGATGCATATCACCATGAGAAACACAAGCACTTAAATTGTTTGCCGGTGTGCAGGTACGGTATGCAGGTACAGTGTTGACATATGTCATTACCTAATCCCAGACTTTATTCTGTGACGCTAGAATGATTAGCTAGAGCGATTAAAAATTCAGAGACTCTCTCTCAGGCTGCTTATTGGCTGTCCATCATAGTCACTGATTTAAACCATTCTCCTCTGAAGACTACACAGTAGGATGTACTCAGAGCAGAGAGGCTGGTTTCTGAAGTGTTGTGAGTGTTACGGTGGAGTTCTGTTTGCTTGGTACCTCCATTTCAAATGCTGGTTGAAATGAGGAGCTGGAAAATGTGTGTAGTGGAGCGTATTGTGGTAGTTGATAGTCCCTCTCCTGTGTGATCTCCAGTGACAGAATTATAGTGGTATTAAAAGGCACAGTTGACCTTAATGTGTTCAAGGAGAATACACAGATAAACACACTCAGCGTCAGAAAAGGTAGACAGCTTTGATTGTGCTTTCAAGAGCATGTATTGTGAATGTAAACATTCCTCTTTTACCATAATCCCTGGTACTGGTGACAGTTTGCATGTAACATACCACTAAAATAGAGCTTCATTTAAAGTTCATTTGTCATCTTTTAAATACAGCATGTAGCAACTGCACATATGTTCAGCATGGAGATCACATTTAGTTTTACTGATTGCACCAATACGACAGCAGAATTTTAAGAGTTCATCTAATGGCCTGTTTCTGACTCAGTTGTTAGTCCGTTAACAGATTCTTTTTAAAATACTGAAAGAATGGAAGCATTTGCAGTAGCTGTGAAGATACTGGTGTCATTGCTTTGGAAACATTGAGTTCTAGAATTGGGAAGTCCTCTGATTGTGACATCACCACGAAAGCACAGGATGGGCTCACTTCACCATGTAAACAGGTCATGTGATTGCCATGCAAGAGTTCATATGTTTACTTTTTGTGTGTGTGTGTGTGTGTGTGTGTGTGCATATTTACTGCCTAGCCTCTGATACATATAGCAGCTGCTTCTTGTTGAATCAGTGTTGTTTTTTTTAGTGTCTATCTCAATAGTAGTTCTGATAGTGATTAGTTAATAGTTCTCTCTTTGTATTGATCTGAAACTGCCAGAAGGGAACAGCCTTTGTACCAAGGAAAACCCAAATGTGCTGTTCCGGGCTCATTGCGCAGTTCTGAGGGTGCCAAGACTTTCACGATTCTGTTAGGTTAGGGAGAGAGGAGAGATGTGGGACTTGCATGCGGAGGTCACTCACCTGAACCTCCCCTTTCACTCAGTCAGTCACTGTACCATCCAGTGGATCGGATGGCTACCTCTTGACAGATCTCCACGGGACAGCCCAGCAGCCTGTTAACTGCACTGCCACCTCCCCCACCCCATGTGCCCAATATATCACAGCCCTTTAGCTCTAGTGACGGTGGGAGGCAAACACAAATCACAGCTTTCAGCCTTTACTCCTGTGTCTGGAGGGAAGTGCTTGGCCTCTCCCTGTCTGAGGAGTAGATATCACTTCTGTCTCTACCCCAATGGGTTTTCTTATGTGCTACATCACCTCTGGTCATTCTGTCCTTGTTTACTGTGGTCTGGCAAAACAACTGAGGGTTAGGTTTTACTGCACTGAAAATGGTATACCTGCTTTTTCCTCAGCAATTTAAACATAACAATCACAAGTGAATCCTTTTGGTCTGAATGTGTTTTTGTGGCATATATAATTTGAACTAACTGCACTCATCACTACATACATAATTACGTAACTACAGCAATTTTTCCAATTCAGCTTGTAGCTTATTAATTCTCTGAGTCATTTTATGTTCCTTTGACCATTAGGAGCAGTCCAGTGCCAAATGTGGGTATTGTATGTGAATGCGGAGATAAAGTCAACTTTTAGGACAGTGGTGGTAACAGTGACAATGGACTGTGTGTTGCTTTTGTATGTGTACACTGAATTCACTCATGGGCTGAATCAGAACACACCTGAACACAGTCTAAATGTTTCATTTTTTTTATGCAATATAAATCATAAAATGCAGCAGTCTCTGTCGACAGACAAGCATAATGCAAGAATGAACATTCATAATTTGTTTGTGTACGACTCTATTCTCTGTAGTGTTCCTGTATATGATTCTACAGCACTTTTTTTGCATATACGACATTGTACAGTAGTCATGTTCCAGCTACATTCTTGTTGAAGGTCATTTGTTGGAAGCAGATACATTGACAACAGTTATGTAGGCAGTAAGGTCAAACAATCTGTGAGGAGAAAATTAAAATCCAAGAGCTGTGGTTTGTTTGTTTTTTTTTTACTTTCCTTGTATCATATTGAGTTCATTTTTTGTTTGTTTTGTTTCAGTCCCCAAGAATTGTGGGTGTGTGTAGTTCAGTTTCAAGAGTCCTGCTCGATCAGAAGGCTTCGATCAGTATCACTGTCGCTGAAATTGTCAAGGCAACGTTTTGGGTGCTTAGCGAAAACAGTCTATTGCTTGTGCTGCGAGCCCTTCCTGGTATTGCTTTCTTGGCACTCCCTTGCATTCGGACAGTTGTGCTTGTCTGTGTGGAAAGACTGTGTGGAGTGGAAACCATAGATGTTGCATCCTTGGCCAATGCCTGCTCAGCAGCGCTGAGCTCATACATGCCGCTCTGGTTGTATGGCAGGTTGAGCTGGGCGGAGTTTGTCAGGTACCCCGACGTGACTGCCTGCATGGGGGGCCGGCGTAGGTCCACGTTACGGGTGTCGGCGCCCAGTGGCGGCTCCGTGTACGAGGCGGAACGCCAGGTGCCCCCTGTCGAGGTCAGGTGGGCTTCCCCGCAGGTTGCCCGGGTGTAGCAGGGGCATCCCAGGACACGGGCAGGTGTCCTCTTGGCCCAGGTCAGTAGATGGGTAATGTTCTCCTCATCCTCGCATGCCCAGGGGTTGTCCCCCAGTGTGAGGAGCTGGAGCCTCTCTAACTTGCTGAAAACCCCTTTGCTCAGAGCTGTGAACCTGTTGGCATGGAGGTAAAAGCGCTCCAACCTCGACAGGCGGTCCAAAGAACCAGGCAGGATCTGCAGCAGGAAGTTGTGGGAGAGGTCCACGACTTCCAGGTTGTGGGGCATGTTGGTGGGTACCGTCCAGAACTTGTTGTGGCTCACGTTGAGAGCCCGAAGACTTGGCATCGTGTTGTTGATGAAGACCACGCGCTCCAGCTGGTTGGCGGAAAGGTCGAGCGTCTGCAGGTTCCAGTGGTACGCCGTGTCATTTTTCTGCAGCTGTCGGATGCGGTTGGTGGAGGCGTGCACGTTCCAGAGGGCGCGGGGCAGGTCGGTGGGCAGGTGGTGGAGATGGTTGTGCGAGATGTCCAATGTGCGCAAATGGCCGAAGTGGCTGAGGAGACCATCCAGGTTCTGCAGCCGGTTGTGGGACAGGTTCAGGGAGTGTATGTTGTGCTGAAGGCCGTCGGGCAGTAGACTCAGGCCTCGGAATGAACAGTCCACCGTTCTGTGTCCCGGGCTGCAGGAGCACATTGACGGACAGACAGCCAGCGCACGGAGTTCCAGCAGGATTAGCAGGACAGACAGACCGGACAGGGTGGAGGAAGGCATGGTATAGGCTCTCCTTTGGTAGAGGAAAAAAAAGAAAAATGCTTAAAAACCAGGCATTTCACAGGTTCCTTCATTCGATTCACCATGAACATCATCCTTGACATTTTTTTGTATGAACAGGTTTTAACCCCATTCAACCCAGGTTTGACCTCACACGATCTCTATGTGTAGATATAACCTCGCATGAGTACTGGTCTGGAAACATTGACCCAGGCTCATGCTTAGCAGTTCTAAGTTTTCTAGAGAGTTCTTTAATGAAAGACGTTACAAGTTAAAACGTTAGACTCTTTTTTGTTGTGTGTTCCCTCTTCACCCATTATGTTAATTTCCTTTCCAGAAACATTGACCCTGATAGCCTGGCTCTGAACTCATTAAATGTGGTGTAATATACAGACTGTTATATAGAGCAGAGGGGCATCTATCCTGACGTATTTGTTTTGAAACGTGATATGGTTGCTTTAGAGTTCCATGCTGGCTTGCCCTGGTGATATGGCCTGTGGGATTCCACACAGTCATCCATTTCAAAAATCGTCTTGCTCCTTTCGAAAGTTCTCTGGTGTATTTCATTGTGCTTAGGTTACCTCACTATCCCGCAGCACATGAGAAGAGAACAGTATCCTGCATTCCTCTACCCATCAAGCCCATGGGCCAGATCGAAGTGTGTTATGTTTTATTGCGGAGCACTGGAGAGCCATATAGTCTCCATCACACTGCTCTCTATCTGGCTCATTGACTGCCCTGTGCAATCTCATCTCAACCATCTGCTCAAAACACCAGCAACCAGCCACACTAACAGACACTCTATAAACGTTAACATAACTACCATTTTAAGTGATGAATTCCCCCAGTTTTTGCATAGCTGCTTGATGTCCGACGCCAAACATTATAAATTTACAATTTGCCCCTCGATACAAATTGAAGAAATCGATTACTCTGACCTAAACCCTGGTTTTTGAAAAATCAGGTTATCACAAAGATGTCAACAAGGCATTCCTGAAAAATACTCCCGTTTCCTCGATTATGTGTTAGATTCATCTGCTCCGGCTACCGTTCGGGTAGCGTTGGAATAGTTGAGGAATGTGAGCTAACAGAGCTCCACAGTGCGTGTAGTCTTGTCAGTCTGCCCCGGCATTTGAGTTCCTGCCAGGAGAGACTGTGCCTGACCACTGCAGTGAGTGGGGTGGAATTCATTTAGCCTGGTTACCAGCACCCGCCTCCCATCTCCTCCTGCCGTTTCCCCTGCACCCTCGGTAGACTCGGACTCAGAGGGGCATCTGGGGACAGCACAGAAGAGCAAACCTGCACGTCTTGCAATACGTTCCGTGTTCTAGTCATGACAGAACAACAGTGTTATTCTGAGGTTCCGGAAAGTTCCTGCAAGTTCTAAATACAACATGAGTATTGCATTGCCTCAAATTTAAATGCCCGATGGCTAATACCAGGCTAAGATGTCGAGAGAGGTTCTGATAAAAGGGTACTTGGAACATGAGTTACAAAATTAGTAATTTTCTGGCTCTGTCATTTGGAGGCTATACGTTGTGCAAGTCATCCCGTCCAGAGGGGAACAGTCCAGAGAAAATAAAGGGAGATGTACATGATAGACAAAATACAGTGAACATGCAGGTAAAGGGTATGCATAGTCATTTTGCCTCCAGCTCCAGTATGACAAATGAATGTGTCCATGCTGCAGTCTCCTTAAACCCCATCGTATGCTCCTCCATTTGTGTGTGCGTTTGTATGTGTGTATTTCTGTGAATTTGCATATGTGTGTATGTGCTCGCTGGTCGAAATGTTTGGTGTTTTAAAAATCCCCCGCCCCCCCCCCATGCCCTAATGTACTTACCTGGTCTGTTCCATCACCTTGCAGGCATCCCCCCTCTCTCTCACTCTCCCTCTCTCTCTCACCTACTCTCTCTCTCTCTCTCTCTCTCTCTCTCTCTCTCTCTCTCTCTCTCTCTCTCTCTCTCTGTCGTCTTCCTGCTGTGCACTCTCCTTTAGTAGAGCGGCAGAGGTTGGTTTCAGGTGCTCTCTTTATTTCTCTATCCTCTTTTTTTTTTTTACTGCTTCTGCGTGGCAGTTTGGTCCTCCCTCCCCCTCCAACCTGCTATCTTTCTCTCTTTCTCGCTCGCTCTCTCTCTCTCTCTCTTTCTCCTCTCCCTCTCTCATGCGCGGACGTGCTCTCTCGCTCTCTCTCTCTCTCTCTCTCTCTCTCTCTCCTTTCCCTCTTCTGCCCAGCTGGGCTATCCTCCCGTCACATCCATGTTTCTGCTCCTGATTGCACAAGGCTCTGCCACAGCATGCTGCCGGTTCACATTAGTAGGGTCTGAACTATCCTGAGAGCTTGGAAAACGAAGAGAATGAGGGGGGGATTGAGAGAGAGGGAGGGGGAGAGAGAATGAGTGAGTGAGTGAGCAAGAGAGAGAGAGCGAGCGAGCGAGTGAGAGGGAGCAGTGATGAAACGCAGTATGAAGACGGCCCATTCTGCAGAAGTTTGGGGGGGGGGGTGCTGACTCTTATTTTTTATATTCAAGATCTGCACACTCGACGAAAGCATCTCTCGTTCTCTCTTTCCCTCTTGCTCTTGCAGTCTGTCTCACACACTCTCTCTCTTGCACATGTTTTCTCCTTTGGCTACTGACACACATTTTTCTTACCCAGTTACAAAGCAGGTTTTCTACATATACTGTTCATGTATGTTGGACTGTAGCTGTGAATGGACATGAGCTGCACTAATGCAGCTGACAGTAGCTCCCAGTGTGACATGGTTCTGGAACTCTCTCTCTCTCGACAGTCAGTCTCATTCAGGAAGCCTTCTGCAGCATTTTCTTTTACTTTTCTCCCCTTTTCTTCCACACTGGCTCAGGTCTGATGAACCGTGATCTGGGAAGGACATGACACTCTCAGTGGAGGTGAGAGTAACACGAGATTTCACACTGCTCGTTTTTTGTTTGTTTGTTTGTTTGGGTTTTTTGTAGCAATGCTGCTGTAATATAACATGCCTGGAGGAGAGTGCAGTTCACCTGACTTAGTGTTACTGTAGTGTGACCCTGGTTGACTTAGCCAATCACATTCACCCGTATCCTGGTCACAGTAAGGTAGTGTGAGACAGCTGGGCTTTTGTAGAGCTTAGATGAAGGATACAACTCTGGCCTCTCTGACGACACCAAACTGGAAGCCTTCCACAGGGGCCAGTCCTGATGGCTTCATTTATTTATTCAGTTGTTTATTTATTTTTATTTTTTACCCGTACTGCGGTTGAGATTAGAAAAGAGATTGTAGGGCACTTGTCACAAATCTAGTTTCAGCACCAGGTGTTTATTGCGGGTTTGTGTTCATGTTTGCCTTTGTTTAACTCTCGGTAGAGACTCAGAGCAGACAAATAAGACTCTGATTGGTTGTGGCTGTATGTTGGTGAAGACTGTGGGTTTGGTACGGTTCCCTGCAGGGTAATCCCAGAGGTTTCCCCCTTTGTGCGCTGATAGAGTTTACCTGATTGAATCAGTCAATAGAGATTATGGCACTGAGTGATCATACTGCAGAGGGAGGAGAGATCTGTTTTTTTATTTTTATTTTTTAATGAAGCAAACATTCACAAAGTTGGTGTTTGGCTGGTGGTGAATAAGCCAATGACGTGTTTTTCTCGCACACTTGAATTTGGCTGTATCAGCAAAGCTGTTGATTTAGTGATGAGTTAAAAAATTTGTGTAGCCTGCGCTGATCCAGTGGTGATGCAGAGTGGCAAGGGTGGGTCAAAACCTCCTAAACTGGTTGTCCACCCAATGCTGTAGGATCCAACCATGATGTATCTCTGTCAGCTTGAAAATCGGTCACAACCCATCCACATCCATGTGTCTAGAATGTCAATGCTAAGGTGTTGTCATGTCCACTGCTGTGACTGATAACATCATGTTAAAAACAAACCAAAGTGAAAGTGACTTTATTATATTACATGACCCTGCCACAGTGTTGTCATAAACTTCAGTGTCTACAGGCTACCAGAGCTTAGCCTTGTCCTTCTCTGGCCCTTTCAGCATTTTAATTAACAAGTCACAATCAGTTAAGTCATCGTCACTGTTTCAGCAGGGTAGGTGATACACAGGCAAACTGACAGATGTTTTTTTTTTTTTTCCCCGTGTCATGTTGAAAACTGTGCAGTGACCCCCCTCAGACATCCTGAGGTTGTTATAATGGTTCTCAGCTGTGTCATAACTCTGTAGTTAACACTGTAGACTGTGCCGTATCTGTGATGTGTCAGTGGGGCAGTCAGCTACGACTGGATGTGAACTCTCATGAGGTAAGAACAGATACTGACTCAGTCAGGACCATGCTTTTGACTGAAGTGTTTGCAATGTTTCTGACTTATATCTGCACCCCTAAAATGGACACCGCAGCATAGACATAGTTTCTCTGACTAATTCTGATCCCTACCATGCCCAGAGTCTCTCTCTCACACTTACACTCACACTCACACACACACACACACACACACACACACACACACCCCTGCAGCCCACAGGTCTAGTCTGTCCTCTGTTGTAATGGGAATCTCTTTGACATCTGATTGATGTTGTAGAGACACACATAAGAGAAATGAGTAGTCTGTGGAGCCCTTGCCATCTGTAGAGCACAGGCGACTCTCCATCTCATCTCTGTCTGCCATACATTAGTCTTCTCTAAACCAGATCACACACTCTGGATTTGCTATTTTGTGGAGTCTTAATTGGAAGATAGGTGTCTTGTAATGGTGTGATTCTGCCACAAATATTGATAAAGTGATATCAGTCTATTTTAGGGTGGTTTAAATTTGAGTTTAATTTATGCTCAGTTCTCACGGTAGTTTCCTTGGTGGTATAGTAACTAAGTAAAAGTTAGATAAAGGGCAGCGTTTGGTTGGTAAGGCTTGAGTTTGGGGTTGAGACAGCCTCTGCCTCTCAGTCCTTCTGTCTGTTCCATTTTTCACACTCACACACAGCTTTCACATGAGCTTTCAGTTACTGAAGTAGAAGCAGTTTGTAAAAAAGTTAAGACTGCTTTAGCCAGTTTAAAAAACAACAACAACAAAACACACCCAGAGCACTCTGTGGCCTGCCCCTGTAGGTTACAGAAGACAAAAAACGACTCTTCTCTGCATTTCCCTCATATTCCCTAGTCATATTCCCCTGGGGGATGCAGGCATAGGGTAATGTTGTTTGAATTTTGAAGAGTGACTGATTTTTGTGTATTCATTGGTTATGTGATATGGAAGGAAAGAGAAAGAAAGAAAAGATAAACACTTGTCACCAGTGTGCTGGGACTCAGTGTGATCTTAGAGCTAGACATAAGGACAAACCTCGTTATCTCTCAGCCAGACTGGGGCTACTGGTGTTGGTGGTGTCAAGGTGGTTGGACTTACACAGATCTTCCAGCAGAGACCCCCACAGTTCTTAGGACAGGGGTCAGTAACCAGCAAGGGGCAGCAGTGAGGGGCCATGAATATAGCACTGCAGTGAAACTCCATGGCAACACGAATGAGAAGCTTGCAAACCTGCACAGCAATGCCTATCGGTGTTGCAAGAGCCAGTGAACTGGCACCAAAGAGCAATTGCATGGTCAGTTTCAGACAAATTGTTAAATGTGTCTGCAGTTTTTATTTCCTCAAAATTTCTACTCTTTTAAAAGAAAAAAAAAATTCTACAGTTTTCTGGTTTTAGCTGATGTCACTTTACTGTAGCAGTCTTTACTTAAAGAGGTTAACCTGTATGTCAGACTCTTTAGCATTGACAGATGAACGTCTGCCAAAAAATCTGTTGAACCTTACTAAGATCGCCTTCTTCGCATTTGTCAAGTAAGAGTGAGCAAGGTCTTAACTTTGTCGTAGAATAATAGTAAGAACCAAGATTTAAATGTATTTTTCTGTATATTAAAATCAGGATAGCTGAAAATAGTCTTGTGGTTTCCCTTGCAGATTGAACTCCTGTAAGACATTTCCTCTTTTACTTCTGCTGTGCGAGCCCTGTGTTGGCTACTTCTCTCATGGTATTTAGCGTTTCGACAAGCGTTTCGTAAGGCTTTATGCTTGAGAAAGCCGTAACCATGTTTTAACCAGAAGGACCCTCCTGCTCTTAAAACTCTCAAATGTGATATCTTTTGGAGGAGGTAGGCTATGAAACAGCGTGGCTTTGACATCTGAATGGCAGAGTTGGTGGCAGAGGGACGATAGCCTGTCCACCTGGTGTATGGTTTCTTCAATATCTTCTCAGAGAGTGGTACACGTTATTACATGCGCAGACTCTGGTCTTGTCTTTCACGGCATCCCTCTGTTCTACTGCAGAATCTCCAAATGACAAACCAAGAGACCTGTGAACAGTTTTTTCTTTAAATTTAACCTCCCCCTTTTTTCTATGTTTAATGGTCTTTTAGCACATTAGCACATTCGCATTGGCAAATGTCTCTTGCATTATATATGTTGAAGAATGAAACTTGGTAATTTCCTTGCCTTGCACTCTGTAGGTTTTATGTGCTTAAGGATCTCTCTCTCTCTCTCTCTCTCTCTCTCTCGTTCTCCCTTTCTCTTGTTCTCAATCTCTCACACTTAAAGAAGCACAGACACACATACACATACTTTCATATGACCACATGTGCGCAGACACAAGCCTGGCCACGGAAGTATTATGTCCATGTGCAAGAGGGATGGAGTTAACCTGATGAGAACTTTCTTAGTCTCCCTGAGTGTCAAATACGTGAACCTCTTCCACATCCTGTGGTTTGTGTGAAAAGTGAATAACAAGCCACAATGAAAGGTTGCTCTGTCTTAACAAACATGCTGAATGGTTATCTGGTGTTAGTGCAAAAGACAACGTGGGCTCCCATGCTATTTTTTCTATTGTGTTACCTTTTTGCATGACACAACCACTCGCTGAAAATGCACAGGTATCACAAATTTAACATCTTACTCTTTTATCGTAGAGGGAGAACAACAACTGCAACCACAAACAACTAGCTGGCAGTTGTTTATGCCTTTTTGAATTTTGGTTTTATTTATTTATTTACTTTTTTAATACATGGTACAGCGATTCTTTTTTTTTTTTTTTTAGTAACAGTTCAAAGAAACATAACTGAGGGGCTGCGACCAGAAATATTAGTCATAGTTCACACAGTAAAAAGGTCACAGGGAAGAACGTTCCATATGCCGTTTGTGCATGGAAAGAGTAACAGTATGAATCAGTGTCTCTCCCCGTGGTGCATGGTCTTTTCTGACAGGAAGCTGAACTGGGCTTTCTGTGTCACTAGGCTGAAGGTAATGGTGGGGCAGGGGGGGTGGTAACTGCATCATCTGAAGATGGCAAGGCTGTAGTTTTCTCATCAGAGGAAGACTCAAGGTTTACATCCACTAGTGGTGGTGCAGGTGGAATATCTGTGTTTGTTTCTTGGTTGTCTGTTTGGCTGATGTCCAGTTGGGCGGCTGAGGGTGATGAATTTGAGAGGTCACTTACTGGGGCTGTGGTGTCTGAAGTTGTCTCAGAAAGAGGAGGCACGTTATCTTTGCTCCCTTGGGTCTGAGTCTGGTCTTGCTCCACGCCTACAGACCCATTATTTGGTTGGACCTCCACTCGCACACCACTGCCAAATGTGCTGTTTGTGATATCCTCCATCAGGACCTCGTCATCCGTCTCCTTCAGAAGAGAGAGACGCTTGGAGAGGCGATGGGGAAGAAACCCTGTGATGGACACCCTTTTGGACTCCTGACGACAGAACGGCTTGTCCTCGCCTAGTTTCGGCAGGTTCGGCTGGATATTGCCGTCCAGGAATGGTGATGGGCCAGCCCAGTCAGGGTTTTCCAACATTCTCTTTTTCATCCGACGCTTTTTAAACAAGATCACCACAATTCCTATTAACATCAGTATCAAGGTTCCACCAATCAGAACAGCTACAATTGTACCATGTTGGGAAGAGCGATGAGGGTTCACAGACTTTTTTTTTGTGGTATGACTTTTTGATGGCATGAGTTGCTTGGTGGTTAGACTTGTCTTTGCTTCGGTGGTTGGGGAATTTCCTTTTGTAGTCATGTATTTGGTCTTTGTGGCCATGGTAGAAGCAGCAGTGAGTGCAGTAGAAGTGTTTGTTTGAGCCACAGAAACAGTTGATGGCATGAAGCTGCTTGTTGCAGAGCTGGACACAAGTTTGGGATGAGAGGTGACTGGAGCAGGGCTGACTGAGGGGGCTGTGGTGTTGTCTTTAACTGTTCCTTCTGATTTGATCTCAAATGGACTCGTGTTCATGCTGGTGTTGGGAGCAGCAGTTTTTGCTGAAATAAGAAATCCCTGTGTCCTGTTTTTTGGTGACTCAGTGGTGGCAGTGATGTTTGGTGTAAATTGTACCTTGGGGTAGGTTGTCATGCTCCGTGTCCTCGGGTCACCGTTTTGAGATTCAAACGTTGTAACTGGCTGGTGAGTGGACATATCTGCAGATGTTGTCTGTTTTGTGGGTCCATTTACCATATTGTTGGTAGTCGTAGAGTTCTTTTCCTCGTCTGCAATTTGCTGCCTCTCCACTGCTCTCACGTTGTTAGTGGGTTTGACTGTTGATGGGCTACCTTGAAGACTGTCTGGGTCTCTCTTTGTCCTGCCACTTAAGTAGTCCAGTGAGGACGGGTGTGTAGGCGATTCATTATTCTTTGTGCTTAACATATCTCTTGTGACTGGGCGAGTAGCAAAACTTCTTTTTGCAGTGTCTTGCACATTGTTGCTGGTGGGTTTGATTGCTGTTGGGCTGTCTTGAGTATACGCCAGGTCCCGTTTTGTTATTCTAATTGAAGGATCCAGGGACAACAACCGTGTGATTAGTCCTTGTGTGACTTGACGATTCGCATCAATCTGTTCTGCTTTATCTTGTACCTCTTGGGGTTTTGAGACGCTGTCGTTGGCAGGTTTGAGCAGAGTTGTAAGGTTTCTCTGCTCTAGTGCAGCTGACACTGGCGGCTTCTCTACCTTGTTCACAGTTGTGGGTCTGAGCCCACTGGTTGAGATTTGTATAGAAATATCTACACTCTCATTTGAGTCTGTCACATTGCCTTCCACTCTCCATGGCAACAGCAGCAAAAACAATATGAAACGACAATGTATAAACCTCATTCTGATCCTCCAAATGATTGTTAATCTTGACAACTCTGAAAAGTAGAGGAGACATTTTTGTACTTTGTGTGTGACTTAAATTCCCCTTAAAAGCCATTAATAGAAAGCTGATTTTACCTGCAACTAAATTATTGCAGACAAAGGAATATTTTAAAATGTTCCCTTATGTAGCTAGCCTAGTACAAATCCAAACTGCTCACAAAGTTTAGTATTTGGTCTGACACAGAAAAAAAAAATGACAGATCACTTGACTCACCAAAGTTTACAGCAGGATTACCCCTAAATCCCAGGCATTGCTCTCCCTGTTAAGTTTGACTTAATGAAAATGTAATTGAAGTGTATAAACCAGAGAACATCCATGCAAAACCCCTGTCACAGCCCTAATAAAAGCCTCCTTTGGAAGGGTGAGGTTGTAGACCGGTTAAACACGGAACCAGTTCTTGTTTCACATACAGGAAATAAGAGTTGTGAAACCAGCAAGGCGTTATTTTCTGTTTAGAGGAATATGTGAACAGTTAGTCTGAACAGTTAGTCTCACTCTCTATTTAGGACTAACAAGATCTTCTACATCCTGAGAATTAGAGCATGTATGTCTTTGAATTTGCCTCAATCAGAACATTACTTATTGAGCTAATTCTCAATTCCATGCTAGTTATTCATAAAGCAACATATTTCCATCGTATTCTACCGTTATTATTGTAGAATGTCACATCCCTAAAATCTGCACTATTTCTAGAGACTTTACTTTCAAAAAGTAAATTTGTTTTCTTAGGACAGAGAGGTTGTATCTCTCATTCAGAATATTGTTTGCATGTTGTTGAGAGAACAGCTAGCCTTCCTGTTCAGCCTCAACTTGGTGGAGCTGTGGTTAGTGGTTTGCCCCAATCCTTGCTTCCTTTGTAGTAGCAGTCCATAATGGTATCTTTGCTTTAGCTAACAAAAAGTAACAGTGTTTCTTGACACACAGAATTTCATGAGAAATCTTGACTATTAATATTTTATTCTATTATTCTACTGCTAGGCGTCCCCCTAGAACTGACCCGCTGGACCAACCCCTCCCTCCCCCTTAAGTGTTTTGTTTATTTAAAGCAGTTAAAAATTTACAGACACCCTGTCACCTGAGTGCTGACAGACAATATGACACATCTACATAGCTAACAGGCCTGATCACAGTGGTGGTGTATCTATTTAAGTCAAGTCAGTAATTTCATAATGAATCCTGTTACTATAATAACCTGTTACAATATTACATGTGAGCTTTACACTTTATCTGCTGTTACATAAAGAGACCAGCGTTATGGTTAACAATACATGACTGTTACAGTGAACTACAGTGTAACCAAAAATGGTGGAAAAATCTTACTAGCTTTCCTAGAACAGTGTACAGCTAAACTTGAATTCAGTTTGGAAAGTGGAGAGGAGGAGATTATTGTGAAGGGCTATAAATGATGTTTGACGGTTCCCCTCATTACTGTTATTGCATGACATGTGTGACCTAGTTTTGGACGACATAATCTGAAAAGCATGTTCACCATCTGCAGTCAAGTAATTTTAACATAACCAGTTCAACAAACTACCTTTGAAGAACTAGCATTGCAAACTTACGCTTAGCATGAGCAGCGACAGGTACGTTATTGTTAACGTAACTTGACTTTAGTTTCAAATTAATATTATCATTTGTTTACAAATATTATCATGTCAGTTTGCTTTTTGACTTATAAAAACATCATTACATGATTTAGCGTAGACTTAACAAAATTACAGCTTCACTCACCAATCAGACTGTGTTCTCATTGACTGAGAAAAGTGGCAACTGCATACCGTGAACAGCGTATGCATCTTGTGTGAGCTGAAGTTTGAGGTGAAATTGGTTATGGGAGGGACAAGTGCTTGTTTTTTTTTTTATGTTTTATTTTAACGTGACTTGCCACTGTTGGGGAACAAAACAAGGCAAGGAAACTGCCTGCAGATCAAATTTGAGTGGAGCCTTTTGAACATTGGTGTCAGTGCTGTGGTTTTATTTTATTTTATTTTATTTATTCATTCATTCATTTTCCAGCACATCAAACAAACAAGACTTTTGAATTTGTTCGTTGATAATCAGCTGAGGGAGAATGTGGTTTCTATGGGCTCATTTCATGTAAACATAAATTTAAAACTGTTAACAGTTTTTTTATCATTAATTTAAAGGCCACTGTGAACACTTTAAAGATGCAAGTACAGTTATCATTGGTACATGAAGAAACATTTCACTAAGAATCTCTAAATGTTTGAACTAAATCCTGCTTTTCACATTAATGGAGGAATTTTAAAACACTTTCACAAATGTAAATTCATAATAACATCAGTGACGAATTGACAAGTGCGAGATGGCTTTTAAAATCAAAAATCAAAGACAAACAAAAAATATTATGTTTACACATACCTCTGTGCTTTGTATTGCTGTTTAAAGACTTTTTAAAAAGCTAACATTTATTCAGTATTAAAAGAAATATGCAAACTGCTGTTGTAAAAATGTGTAGTAAATTAGACTGAATTGTTAAATCAAGCTAGGAATGGTGCATATTTATTTCAAAATTATACATGTCTGCTACGGCTAACAAAGTACTCCTTCACGATGTCCTACAAATCCGGCGATGGTACATTGAGGCGCTCACCATTTTACCTCATATGGGAGCCCAGTTATCATGATGGAAATTTTAACTTAGAGCACATAAACACTTTCAATGACATCTCACTACAACATTTAAAAGACAGTTGTAAAAGGGGAAGAGAAATGACTGCTAGTAATTATAACCACTCAGATTCCTAAACAAAGCACTTTGGAGTTATGATACTTTAGATTAAGAACTGGTTGTGGCCTCGAGAGAGAAACAGTCAGTTTACACCACCAGCGGCATGTTCTCGAGGTTCTTTGCAGGATCCGAGCAGGAATCCCTGGAGGTGGCCTGTAAACTATTCTCGTAGTCGCCTACCACGTTTTCGGTAATGGCATCGCATGGAGGGTCCTCCTCCTCTCCTCCCTCAGCCTTACCTTCTTCCATGCCTCCCCCAACTTCCTCCAACATGACACTGGGCTCACATGGTCCCACAATCCCCCCCTCCACTTGGTCAGTGCCCCAGTAGCCCGTTCCGCTCACTAGGTCCACGTTGCTACGGGTGGGTCGTGCGGCCTGAGATTGGCGCTTCAAACGGTCCACTTTGCAGGCCAGTACAAGAATAGTGATGATTAGGAACAGGATGAAGCCTCCGACGCAGGCCGTCACGATGACCAGAAGCTGTGGATCGATTAAGCAACCCTCCCAGTCTCTAGCAGGAGGAGAGCTGGATGTCAGGAATGTTGTTTCATTCTGAGTATCCTGTGTGGTGGGAAACGTGGACAGAACCTCTGGAGACACTGTTGAAGAGTTTGTTGCCATAGCTGTTGAGACTGCGGAAAGAAATATTTTTCCAGATAAAAGGTCTGGAAATGTAGACAAAACACTTTGGCAGCCTCGCACTTTCCAATATGTATATATATAGAGGTCTCAAAGAGTCCCTTTTATGAATAGACCGCAGTAAATGTTTACACAAAGTTTCTTTTCAAGTTAAGAAGTCATTTGTCAGTAAGACTGCTTTTGGCAGCCACTGTACAATGACTCTGTCAACATATTTAAAAACATCAGATCCTTTGACTCAGAAGGATCCAACAGAAAGGTATACTTTTTTTTTTTTAAGTTAACGTGACCCGTGTTTGTAAGATACCACTAAAAGAATTGAAATAAAGTTGATAAAACTGACGTAGTTTTAATCAGCCCTGACACAGCTGCTGAGTCAAGAATCATTTGCTGTGAGTGGCAATTCATGAAACCAGTGAATGGAGATGTAGGAAATTCTCTCAAGGTATATCAAATATTTTTACACACAAATTTTTTTCTACTAGTAGTGCTGTGAAAAAAAAAAAAAAATGGTACTCACCAGAGCAACAAGTAAGAAGGGTTTTACAAGGACTGTGATGGTGGATTTAGATGAAGAAGACTGATGAAGATGCGATGAACTGAGCGAAGTATGATGTTTGAGAAGTTATGCAGCTTCACTTCCTGTTCGCATCTACTTCGAGTTATTTGGGGCTCGTTGTACTCAGGGTCAGGATCCTTTTGTATGTGGCTGTGTGAAAGCAAACAGAGATGTTTAAAATTATCAAAGATGAAACAGGTCAATGTCAACTCTGTGAACTTACTTTGGAGCTGAATGTGATATCCTTATTATCACATTAAATATTTGAGTCTCAGTTTCTTCAGACTGCATAGATAAATGCATTGATGGTTTCTTTAGGAAAGTTAAAAAAAAAATTATTGTGGATCGCTGGTAATGAGACAATGTACAAACCTATTCCCATTTTGGTTTCTAACAAGGTGTGCTTTTATGGGTCTCATTTCAGCTTATCTTGTGTCATCTGGTGTTTCAAAGGGAGACAATATTTTGGTAGCCCAATTGGTCCCTTGTTTTTAAGTTATTGGACTCAGGGGCTTTTATTTTGTACCTTCACAGGTTTAAGACTGGACAGATTAACGGTGACCTGCTCATCTACCACGTGCTGCTGACCCTCAAACCTTACTATGCCAAAAATTACGAGATTGTCGTGGACCTCACGCATGTGGGGCCCAGCAATCGCTTCAAGACAGACTTCCTGTCCAAATGGTTTGTGGTCTTTCCGAATTTTGCCTACGAGAACGTGGCGGCTGTCTACATCTATAACTGTAACACGTGGGTGCGTGAGTACACCAAATACCACGAGCGCCTGCTGACAGGTCTCAAAGGCAGTAAAAAGCTGCTCTTCATCGACTCTCCGGCCAGGCTTGCCGAACACGTGGAGCCAGACCAGCAGAAGCTGCCTGCGGCTACTCTAGCTCTGGAAGAAGACCTCAAAGTTTTCCACAATGCGCTCAAGCTGGCCCACAAGGACACGAAGGTCTCCATCAAGGTAAATTCTAAATCACAGAAGAAATTACTTGTTTGAAAGTGTTAATTCAATTTTCATTTACCTAGATTGCAGACTGGGATTGAATGAAAGAGATAACTGCAGTTACTAGAATTAACGAAGTGCCCAAAAAGATCAGATTGGAGAATCTTCCAGTAGCCAAGGAAGACATACGTCCATTCTGTTTGGACTCTTCAAGCTCTGCCTAAGAGGGCAGAGAGACAAGAGGTTTTTCTGAAGTGCCACCTATTCAAATGACTTCAGGTTGTACACTCTATTGTACATAAATGTCACAGGTTATTGGTACTTTGTAACTAAAAAGTACGTAACTCTCTGATAGGTGGGTTCCACAGCGGTGCAGGTGACGTCTGCGGAGCGTACCCGTGTCCTGGGACAATCTGTCTTCCTAAACGACATCTACTACGCTTCAGAGATAGAGGAGATCTGTCTGGTGGATGAGAACCAATTCACGCTGACCATCGCCAACCAGGGCACGCCGCTCACCTTCATGCACCAGGAGTGTGAGGCCATTGTACAGTCCATCATCCACATTCGAACTCGCTGGGAGCTGTCCCAGCCCGACTCCATCCCTCAGCACACCAAGATCCGTCCTAAGGACGTACCGGGAACCCTACTCAACATCGCCCTGCTCAACCTGGGAAGCTCTGACCCCAGTCTCAGGTAACTCTGCGCCCTCACCCTCTCACCCCTGGTGCCTGAGCCCCAAGTCCTACTGAGATATGCAGCCTTTGTCCTTGTTCCAAACATCTGGACACTTGCTGTCCTCTGAACCCTCACAGCTTAGTAGCTATGACTGAATGGTCCAATGCATCACACAGTTCTTATGGTGACAATGGTCTGTTTGTATTCCAGGCTGGCTTTGTTGTGGTGAGCTAATTAGAAATGCAAATAGGAGTCTTCCATTTCTTAAGCTTGCCGTTCTAAGACTGATGGAAGAGCTCTGTGGTTGTACGTTATAATAGACTTCGATTAGCATTACACCAGGTCAACCAGGATGCTGCAGTCCAAAATATTCATTCATTTATTCTTCTCCATTTGTCTATTTATGTATTTGTTTATTCATTTTTGTTTCCTGATGATAATCTGTCAGAAGAGGTTACACTCACATGATTGGATCACTGTGATGGTGCTTGTATGGCAAAGTATCAAATTTTAAACTGAAGTGATTTATGTAACTGCTCTGTCTGTGAATGTGCTTATCAGGTCTGCTGCCTACAACCTCCTGTGTGCCTTAACCTGCACATTTAACCTGAAGATTGAGGGACAGCTCCTGGAGACATCAGGCCTCTGCATCCCAGCCAACAACACCCTCTTCATCGTCTCCATCAGCAAGACTCTGGCTGCCAACGAACCTCACCTAACCCTGGAGTTCTTAGAGGAGTGCATATCTGGCTTCAGCAAGTCCAGTCAGTATCATGCATAAAGCATTGCTCTCTCCTCTATTCATTCATTCATTCAGCCAGACATACCCATATAATGGCAATTAGTTCTCTAAGGTCTGCTCTGTGGTCCATTACTCTGGCTGTGTTGCTATTTTCTCAGTCCCCATTAACAGAGCTGCAGACAGACCTGTGATCCTCAATTTTTGGGAGACTCTGATAAGATGTTGTGACCTCGACAGGTATAGAGCTGAAACACCTGTGTCTGGAGTACATGACGCCCTGGCTGCTCAACCTAGTACGCTTCTGCAAACACAACGATGATGCCAAGCGCCAACGGGTCACCGCCATCCTGGACAAGCTCATCACCATGACGATCAACGAGAAGCAGATGTACCCCTCCATCCAGGCTAAGATCTGGGGCAGTTTGGGCCAGGTAGGGCTTTGCTCAGTGGGCATTACTCTCTCTCCTTCTCTCTCTCTCTCCCTCTCTCCCCTTCTATCTCTAGCTCTGCATCTCTGTTTGCTTAGTGCAGTAACTCAAACCACTTTGTAACCATTGAAGTCACAGCCTTAACCCTGGTATTAATGACCGGTATAAAGACCATGAGTGATTATAATGAGAACAAGATCAAGATATAGATTTTTTTTTTCCAGAGAAACAGAGAGCTGTTTTCCGGTTTTGGTTTTGTTTCGCATAGCTATCAGCATCTCTTTAACACACTTTTACATTCATGACTCTCAGAGATGTTACTGATGTTGGAGTAAATGCAGTGTAAAAAGATGCAGAAATAATTTCTTTCTTTTTTGTTTTCTTTTAATCACTGGGGTAATAAAGCTCTGGCCTACACAGGTTGATTTACTTTGCTGTGGGGAAATGAGCTGGATTGAACCACTGAACTATTCGTTATCAAAACATGTCGCTTGAAATGTCTTTCTTTACCTTTGTCCTCCTGCTGTGTCTTTGTCTTTAGGTAAAAGACCTTTTGTCTCTTTGTCTTTAGATAACGGATCTGCTGGATGTAGTGTTGGACAGTTTCATAAAGACAAGCGCAACTGGGGGTTTGGGCTCTATCAAAGCCGAGGTTATGGCCGACACGGCAGTTGCACTGGCCTCAGGAAACGTTAAACTGGTGTCCAGTAAGGTATGTACTCAGACGAGAGAAACCATCTGAATGTGTGGTATGAAGTATGAAAATAAACTTTAATGATAACAGTTACTAAATAGCTAATAGTGATCAAAACATGGCCGAAAACATTTTGTTAGCGAAAATGTTAATATGATGCGTGCTGACAAAACGGTCTAATTTTCTGTTAATTAGTTTTTACGCCAGCCAGTCACTAAAATACTTTCCTTTGAAGATCATGTGAAATTTTATGAAATCCCAGAGTATTCTCTGTAAAGGCCACTTTAAGAAGTCTATATGAAATATGAATACTTGAGCTGTCACAACATGTGTCAGTTGTTTCCTGTACATAATAGATTTGAACCCGCTGACTGATACTGCTTTTTCAAATGAAAGTTGAAGACTTACTTTTTCGGAGAGCGTTCGTCTCTGGTGCGCTAAACTCATTCCTCAGGTTTCTTACTTGTCTGGTCCAGGCTTAGCCAGCTCTGCTATGCAGCGTCCATCATCTCTTCTGTTTGTACACAAATGCTTCTCTGGCTAAGTTGCACACACACACACACACACACACACACACACACAATAGTAAGCGAGGCACCCTCTCCTATTATATGGAGAGCTTTCAGTCCTTACACTGAATAGCTGTCATTGTCAGATATTTGGGTTCAAGAGCGACCATCCCGACCATACTAACCTCATGTCTCTTGTGTACGCCAGATAATGATGACCATAAAACGATGCCGTCTGCTCCGTCTGATTTTTCTTCTAATCTCGTTCCCTATTTTTTTAGTGTGTGTGTGTGTATTTTTTTCTTAATGTGTTTATCTCCCTTTTACTGTGACATTGACCGGACTCTGGGCATTGTTTGGCTGGCATGTGCCAGCCACTGCTGATGTCAGAACATGCCAGCGTCGCCAACACAAGAGCTGGCATTGTCTGGTCCCCCCGTCTGCCTTGTCTCAGCCTCGAATAGCTGCAGCGGTCATCACGGCCACTCAGGGGCTCATCTGCAGCACTGAAACAACTCAGCTCTATTGAGTGAATAGTTAAAGAAAGTTACTGAGTAATGATTATCTACATGTCACACACACAGAAAACAAGCTCACAAAAGCCCCCATTCTAGAAGAGCTAAATATTTCCTCACACATTTTCCAACTTTTCGTTTATTTAAATGTTTCGCAGGTTCACAGGCTAATCATGATGGTGCTGGTTTTCTGGTGCTGTTCCCCATGTTATTGATTTTTCAAGTCTTGTTTCTCTTTGTTACGGTTGTTACTAAATTCAATCTGTGTTAATTAAATCTTTTTGTGCGGTTTTCATCACCTGTGGCCAAGTTATGAGTAATTGAATGACGTCAATACCAAATATAGCTGCAAGCAGCAATGAAGGGGTCATGCACCATGAGGCCACCAGGTAGACAAGTAATCAGAACAACCCCTGAGCAACACACCAGTCCATAACAGGGTGAGCAGACACACTGAAAGTCACTGTTGCCTATGAGGGAGCCAGATTCCAACAAAGTCCACTTCGAGCTTCTTTTGTCTGCCATAGACAACCGTTAAAAAATGATGATGCCAAGATGATTGAAGAATAAAATGGCCTACATAGAGGGTTCATAACATCTCAGCTAGGATTCTTTACTGTGATGATTCACAAGAAGTTTCATTGAAATATATGCGTTCTTCCTGAAGTAATGGATATTTCAAAACAGTTTTTTGTGTTTTCTGGTACAGCGCCTGCATCTGGCCAAATTTCATGAAGCTTGGTAGTTGCCCAAAATTCCACCTGTCAATGGCGTGTCCCAAGATTGGCATCAATCCAACCTATCATTGCTGAGATATGCTCACTTCCTGTTTTAGAGACTTCGCCATTGAACTTCATTGGACAACAACGATCTTATCTTTAGGCCTAGTAAAATTCTTTTGATAAGTTTGGGTCAGACCCCTCTGTAGATGATATGTACCAAATTTGATGGTGATAGGATCAACGGTCTAGGATTAGTTTGCAAAAGTAGGTTTTTTGAAGTATTCAGTATGGTGGAAAATTCCATATGGTGACTTTTGATACAATGGTTCCATTTTACTCATCATGAGAAAGGGATTTAGATCAAATAAGGATCACAACTCTGGGACAATAGGTTCAAAAGTTGTAAGCAAAATTGTACTCTGAAATTTGGTCTGTTGGTGGCGCTAGAGGCAATGATGGAATGTCACCAAATTTGGTGACTGCATACCTTAGACAGTCCTCTATCAATATGCCAAATTTCACCAGCATCCAACAAGGGCTTCTATGGACTGCCATTGAAAATTGCTTATACCAAGATGGCCGACAATTAAAATGGTCGACACCTACGGTTCATAGTATCCCAGTTAGGGTTCTTTACTGTGATGATGCACAAGAAGTTTCGTTGAAATATTTGCTTTCGCCCTGGAGTTTCCGGCATTTGATACATTTTTTGTGTCATGACTCTAGGACAAAGGGTTCAAAAGTTATGAGCAAAAATGTACCTCGACATTTGGCCTGTTGGTGGTGCTACAGGGATGCATGGATTGACTGCAAATTTGGTGCCTGGATACCTTGGTCTGTCCTCTGTCAATGTGCCAAATTTCACAACTTTTTACCATACGGTTCTGAGGGCTGCCATAGAGTCCCACGGCAGAAACAATAATAGTGAAGAATTCTAACGGTTACAATAGGTGCCTGCCATGGCCCCTAATAAATATAGTGAAGGAAAAATTAGGTTGTGAAAATATATCAGTGCATAAGGATTTAGCAGGATACAGTCACAGCACTATTTTGCTATAACAACACCTCTTTGTTGTCCGTGGCAGGTGATTGGCCGGATGTGTAAGATCATCGATAAGACATGCCTGTCGCCCACGCCCACGCTGGAGCAGCATCTGATGTGGGATGACATTGCCATCCTGGCCCGTTACATGCTCATGCTGTCCTTCAACAACTCCCTGGACGTGGCCGCGCACCTGCCTTACCTGTTCCACGTCGTCACCCTGCTGGTGGCCACAGGACCCCTGTCTCTCCGTGCCTCCACCCACGGACTGGTCATCAACATCATCCACTCCCTCTGTACCTGCTCCCAGCTCAACTTCAGCGGTGAGGAGAGCACCACGCTTGCGGGAGACTTACCGTTTCATCAGAAACGGAGAGATTATCCTCCTACTGTAACTAAATGGGCCACAGAAGCAGTGAAGGTTTTCTGTTATGAACTGTACAGGATACAGTCTTACAGTTTAATCACTGAGTTTAGTGCAGTTCCTCTGTGTGTGTGTGTGGGGGGGTCGTTTCAGCCTTGTTGTGTGATGAGCACCCGTATTCACTGTTCAATGTGTATTCAGTGTGTGGCTACATCTGGGTCTGCCCTTTATTTTGTTAATGGCAAAAAAGAAAAAAAGGTTTCTGTGTCTGAAGACTCTTTTCCTGTCCTTTCGTTATGACAGCACATTCTGCAGAAAATGTTTTTTGTGTGATATTTTTCTGTATATGTGTATGATGGTATGTATGGTATTTCTGTGAGTTTGAATATGGGATGTTTTTTTTTGTTTTGTTTTGTTTTTTGCCGGTACAGAGGAGACTAAGCAGGTCCTGAGACTGAGTCTGACTGAGTTCTCCCTGCCTAAGTTCTACCTGCTGTTTGGGATCAGTAAGGTGAAGTCGGCGGCCGTCATAGCCTTCCGCTCCAGCTACCGTGACCGCTCCTTCTCGCCGGGGTCCTATGAGAGGGAAACTTTCGCCCTGTCCTCTTTGGAGACTGTTACCGAGGCCCTGCTGGAGATCATGGAAGTAAGTGTGTGTGTGTGTGGACGCGCGCGTGTGTGTGCATTGTTATCATATCTATTACACTCTCACGCATGCACTCATACAAATGTTCATCTTATTGTTTTTAACTTGTGCTAACGTGTTGAAAGGTGTGTTATGAGTAAGGTGTGTTGTAATAATTTGAGAAACAGGCATAATTAAACACAAACATTTTGTTGGTGTTTCTGTGGTACTCAGAATATTCTAGAATATTAGAATATTCTGTATAGTTCAGGGATAAATTGGCCTGCGATTTCAATAGCCTTTATACTCTCTCCTCTTCAGGCATGCATGCGGGACATCCCAGGCTGCAAGTGGCTGGACCAGTGGACTGAACTTGCACAAAAGTACGAAATAAACTTTAAAGGTCTTAAAAGCGTTGTCAGTATGACAGTGAAAGCCAGTGTGGTGCAGAAGCATTTCTATCAGATTAGTTTTATCTTCTGTGTTCTCTTATACGTTGTGAATGCTCTCCTGCAAGTTCTGTGTTCTCTGTGTGTGTTTGGACAGGTTTGCCTTCCAGTATAACCCGTCTCTTCAGCCCAGGGCCCTGGTGGTGTTTGGCTGTATCAGTAAACGAGTGACGCATGGCCAGATTAAACAGATCATCCGCATCCTCAGCAAAGCCTGCCCCCTCCTCAGCATTGACCGGGTGGGCGTCTCACCCTCTCTCTTAATGTTCTACCGTACACCGGTACTGAAAAGTACTGCCATGCTAGCGTTTTTAAAACTGTACTGTACAAGCATTCTGAGAAAAAGGAAACCTTTTTTTTGGGCAAATGACTGTGATGTGTTTATGTAAATTTGTCTCTTTAAGCACAATGCTGACAGCATTGATGTTGTGGTAGTGGTGTGTGTGATGTTATAGGAAACAACCCTGACTGAGTTTGTAATATAAGCCAATGCAAAGGGTGTGAAAGTTATTAGAGAAAATCAGTAGAGAGAGCAGAGAACTTTCTCATTTTGTTCAGAGACTTGAAGAGGTAGCAGCAGCAACAGCAACGTCTAAACTCATTCACAAAGATGGGGCCCAAAATTAAATATGTAGATGTTTCAGCCTTGAAGTGGTGAAAAAGTCCAGCCCCTAAACACAGCGAAACCGCTGTGTTGGCTGTTTTAAAGTGTGTCTCGCCAAAAGGGGTCAAAACATCAAGCCTTGTCACAAACATCCCGAATTCAGAGACCGACCAGTGGAGCTTGGGTAGTTAAACCTCCTGTTATGTCTGTAAAGGAAATACAGAGTCAGTAAAAAGTCTGTGTGTGTGCAGCATTCATATGTCTATTCATACGTACATATTTACATAATACTGAAAGCGTTGTCCGTTACATCGCATACAGATGCCAGATGCCATGTGTGAGAGGTTGTCAGCTAACTGTGGAGTCTTTTCCATCATGCATGTCTCCAGTCATCACGTCCTGCCTTTACCCATAACAGAAATGAGTTCACGTGCACAAGTATCTCTGTACAGATTCTAGATCATAGAGTATGCTGCTTTATTAGTTAACACAGAATATAATAGTTCTAGCTTGAATAGTTTTGAGTGAAAATGTTGTCCGGGTTAGAAACAAAGAACAATAATGGCATTTTGACAGAGTTTCCCCTTTTTTTAAGCAAAGGGATCACATACTTAAATTCATGACTTGGTCTCAGTAGGATCATGTACTTAAATTCATGATTTGGTCTCCGTAGGATCATGTACTGAATTTCATGACTTGGTCTCAGTAGGATCATGTACTGAAATTCGTGACTTGGTATCAGTAGTGAAAGGAAGATTTTGGTACCGTGACTCCTGTCCCTTCCCGCCCTGTACGTGCCCTTTCATTCCCTTCTGTGCCATTTTGGTCCATGAACAACTCTAAAGAGCCTACACTAACCCAAAGCAGGTTTGATTGGCTCTGAGCGTAAGGTGTTCTGTATTTGATTGGCTCTGAGTGTGAGGTGTTCTGTATTTGATTGGCTCTGAGTGTAAGGTGTTCTGTATTTGATTAGCTCTGAGTGTAGGTTATTCTATATTTGATCAGCTCTGAGTGTAGGTTATTCTGTATTTGGTGGGATAATTGTGGGACGCTGCACCCGTGAGTTTGTATAGAGCCAGTAAATCATAATCCAAACTTAAAACAAAAAAAGCTTGTGTTCCTCAGCGTTTCTGATGACTGAGACCATTCTCTCTATCCTAACCTTGTTCTACACAGTATGCCTTTTATTATCTTTCACTGTTCTACCTCTTCTTGCAGAGTGTCTGCCTGTGCCTTGGTCATGTTGTTGGTTCATTCATTAGAACCCTCTCTGCAGAGCGTGTGCGCTTGTGTGTGTGTGCGCTTGTGTGTGTGTGCGCTTGTGTGTGTGTGCGCTTGTGTGTGTGTGTGTGTGTGTGAGTGAGAGAGAGTGTGTGTGTGTGTGTGTGTGTGTGTGTGTGTGTGTGTGTAAGAGACTGGTGTTCTGTCTTGCACTCTGCGGCTGTTTAATCCTGACTGTGGTTCCAGCCCATCACCCAGCCTGATTAATGGACTCTACATTTTCTCCGCAGGGCCTGGAGAGCTGCTTAAAGGGACCTGACAGTTACAACAGCCAGGTGCTCATCGAAGCCACCGTAATCGCTCTCACAAAGCTACAGCCTCTCCTCAACAAGGTGCTTCTCACAAAACACCAGAATGCAGCTCACAGTACAGACAGTCTACTGTCATTCCAGATATAAAAGTGACAGCTGAAACACGTATTGAGGCTGTAAATAAAACTAGCGTGCATTTAACAAAGAGCACTGAAAGCGATGTTCACTGTGATGTGTCGTGCACAGAGAGGTCTGTTTTGGGGTTTGTGTGGCTTTCGTTTTGCTCTGTGACCTTGACTGGAGTAGAAGCAAGGCAGTTCACAGTTTCATGGTTTAGACATGCAGGTGCCTCAACCATGACGTGTGGTCAGTGGAAAAAAGAAATGTCTCATGCTATTTTCTGACAGCAGTGTGCGTGTGTGTTTGCGTGTGTGTGCGCGCATGTGCGTGCGTGCGTGTGTGTGCGTATGTGTGTGTCCGTGTGTACGCATGTTCTTCAGGACTCGCCCATGCATAAGGCTCTGTTCTGGGTTGCGGTGGCTGTGCTCCAGCTGGATGAGGTTAATCTGTACTCGGCTGGGACCGCTCTGCTAGAGCAGAACCTGCACACGCTGGACAACCTGAGGGTGTTTAACGATAAGGTACTGATCACACACACACACATATGAATGTTCACACACTTCTCACAGTCTTTCACACACGCTGGACAACCTGAGGGTGTTTAACGATAAGGTACTGATCACACACACACACATATGAATGTTCACACACTTATCACAGTCTTACACACACACTGGACAACCTGAGGGTGTTTAACGACAAGGTACTGATCACACACACACACATATGAATGTTCACACACTTATCACAGTCTTACACACACACTGGACAACCTGAGGGTGTTTAACGATAAGGTACTGATCACACACACGCACACATATGAATGTTCACACACTTATCACAGTCTTACACACACACTGGTCAACCTGAGGGTGTTTAACGATAAGGTACTGATCACACACACACACATACGAATGTTCACACAGTTCCCACAGTCTTACACACACACTGGTCAACCTGAGGGTGTTAAATGATAAGGTACTGATCACACACACACACATATGAATGTTCACACACTTATCACAGTCTTACACACACACTGGACAACCTGAGGGTGTTTAACGATAAGGTACTGATCGCACACACACACATATGAATGTTCACGCACTTACCACAGTCTTACACACACACTGGACAACCTGAGGGTGTTTAACGATAAGGTACTGATCACACACACACACATACGAATGTTCACACACTTACCACAGTCTTACACACACACTGGTCAACCTGAGGGTGTTTAATGATAAGGTACTGAACACACACACACACATAGGAATCTTCACACAGTTCCCACAGAATTACACACACAGTAGACAACCTGAGGGTCTTTAATGATAAGGTACTGAACACACACACACGTAGGAATCTTCACACACCTCCCACAGTCTTACACACACACAGTAGACAACCTGAGGATGTTTAACGATAAGGTACTGAACACACACACACACAGGAATCTTCACACACTTCTCACAGTCTTTCACACACACAGTAGACAACCTGAGGGTGTTTAACAATAAGGTACTGAACACACACACACACAGGAATCCTCACACACGTCTCACAGTCTTACTCACACACTGGACAACCTGAGGGTGTTTAACGATAAGGCACTGGAGACAAACACACACACAGGAATCTTCACACACTTACTGCAGTCACACACACACATGCAAAAACACGCATACACACACACACACACACCCCCTTTGAGGCTTATCTGAGACAATACCTTCCTCCTCCCTCCTCTTGTCTCTTTCCTGCAGTCAGAATGTGGTCTGTGAGGATAAAATGTAAGAGAACCTTTTCTGATTATTTTCCTCTGGGTCTTTTGCTTTCTGCAGAGTCCTGAGGAGGTCTTTATGGAGATCAGGAAGCCTCTGGAGTGGCATTGTAAACAGATGGACCACTTTGTGGGTCTGAACTTCACCTCCAATTTCAACTTTGCACTAGTGGGACACTTGCTAAAAGGTAGAAAACTGAAGACAGCGTGCTCACAATGTAGTCTCACTTATGGGCATGTGGACTAAATAACGTAGTGACTCAGATCACAAGTACATCCACTGACACCTTTTTACTTGAAAGCATTTACAGGCCTGTCCTTGTTCCCTGTATCGCAGTCCACGTTGCTTTGCATGAGTAGTAATTATCTTAAGATGTGTGTTGTTAATTAAGACAGTGAATGAACTAAGTCCATTCATGTTGCACAGGTGTAACCAAGCAGGCCACATATTAGTAACTCCACCAAACCACAGCCCTTTACCAAGCCTCTCAGTTATTCCTCTGTTAGATATGCCTTGTAGTCTCTCTGTTACGTATGTATTGAAGTCTCTAAGCTGTTTCTGTGTTAGACAGGTTTAGATATTATCTTAGATTTATGTTAGAAATAGGTTAGATATATGATGGATATGTATGTAGATATGTGTGTAGATTTATGTTAGAGATAGGTTAGATATATGATAGATACGTTGGTAGATATGTGTTAGGTTAGATATATGATAGATATGTGTGTGGATATGTGTTAGATTTATCTTAGAGATAGGTTAGATATATGATAGATATGTGTGTAGATATGTGTTAGATTCATGTTAGAGATAGGTTAGATGTATGATAGATACGTGTGTGGATATGTGTTAGATTTATCTTAGAGATAGGTTAGATATATGATAGATATGTGTGTAGGCTGGGTGCAGAATCAAACCTTGACCTCTGACCTGTGCAGGGTACCGACACCCATCCTCTGCCACGGTGGCACGGACAGTGCGCATCCTCCACACTCTGCTGGGACTGGTGGGAAAACACCTCAACTGTGACAAGTTTGAGGTGAACACACAGAGTGTGGCCTACCTGGCAGGTCAGTCTCAGAACGTCTGGGCAGAGTAACTCAGACCAGCATTGCCTGAGTCACCTTCATACTGAGGGGGAAAAAATTAAGCTAATTTATACTGTTGGTCTGGTGTGATGCAGTCGTAATGGTCAAAACTCAGAGCTCTGCGTGTGTGTGTGTGTGTGTGTAGCTCTGCTCACTGTCTCTGAGGAGGTGCGAAGCCGCTGTAGCCTCAAACACAGGAAGTCACTGCTGCTCTCTGATGTAGCCATGGAGAGCGTTCCCATGGATACGTACCCTGTTTATCACAGTGAGCCTGGCTGCAGGTGACTACCCCTCTTCCTTTACTTCATATCAGTTTTGTTATCAGAGTCATTTATTTATGCTTGTTTAAGTGTGGATGCAGTATACACTAAAATGTTGATATCTCTTGCCTGAAGGTTACAGACACCTGTTTACTGTTTAAATTTGCAGAACGAGTTTCTCTGATTCACATAAAGAATATTTCCGTATTAAACAGGCATTCTCTGTTTAAAGTCCTTTCTAGTCAAACATTAAGGCCTTATATGTGATTATGGGCATGTAACACTCAGTTACATTGTATGCATTATCACTGAACACTGGTGATACTGAGAAGACTCATACCAACATTGGGTTATTACTGAACACTGGTAATACTGAGAGGACTCATACAAATGTTGGGTTATTACTGAACACTGGTAATACTGAGAGGACTCATACCAACGTTGGGTTATTACTGAACACTGGTAATACTGAGAGGACTCATACCAACGTTGGGTTATTACTGAACACTGGTAATACTGAGAGGACTCATACCAACGTTGGGTTATTACTGAACACTGGTAATACTGAGAGGACTCATACCAACGTTGGGTTATTACTGAACACAAAATACTCATGGACATAGAGAAATAATCAGGCAATCGTTGGGTTATTACTGAAGACTGAATACTCATACCATCGTTGGGTTATTACTGAACACTGATGATACTGAGAGGACTCATACCAACGTTGGGTTATTACTGAACACTGGTAATACTGAGAGGACTCATACCAACGTTGGGTTATTACTGAACACAAAATACTCATGGACATAGAGAAATAATCAGGCAATCGTTGGGTTATTACTGAAGACTGAATACTCATACCATCGTTGGGTTATTACTGAACACTGATGATACTGAACAGTGATAATACTGTTATTTACCTCTGGTTGCTGGCGTTTCTCAGGACTCTGCGGGAGAGCCAGCCATGGGCCTCGCCCAAAGTGTCGGAGCGTTACCTAGCTGCACACTACCACACAATGGGTCAGATCAGCCCCCGCACACGCAAGTCCATGAGCCTGGACATGGGCCAACCCTCCCAGGCCAACACCAAGAAACTGCTGGGTAAGACCCGTTAACTTACCTTCTACACGGCGTCACTGGAGTGTCTGTCTACTCAAACACCGCTTCATCTTAAAGAACGTGGATGACCTGTGTGGTTTTGAATTTCCCAGGCACCACTGATCTGCAAAGAGAATCTCCTGTAAAGAGATTTAACTCTTGAATGGGCTGCTTTCTCTGTAGTTCTCCCTAAATGTACAACAAAAGAGTCTGACTTAGTGACCATCTAGTGACTGAGATTGATTGGGATCTGTCTTTGTGACTGTGTATGTGTTATATGGTTACACTCTGTGTTTCTGCATGGTTATAAAGACTACTGGAGACAAAGGCTTTATGTCTTTATTCTGGCGCATTTGTCCCAGGCACCAGGAAGAGTTTTGACCATTTGATATCAGACTCCAAAGCACCAAAGAGACCAGAGATGGAATCGGGCGTCACTACTCCTCCTAAGATGAGGCGCGTGGCCGAAAACGACTACGAGATAGGTGAGTGTGAGGCCTGAAATGGTCAAGATCGTGAGGAGTAGCTAGTCAAGTACTACCATGAAAAAGATGTGAGTGAAGCCTGTCCAACTGGGTCATGGAGGAGAATGGGACATTATGAGTCCATAGGTATTGTGATTATGTGGTTTGGTAAATGATGGTATGGAGAGAGAGATGAGTGATGGGTAATGATGTTGGGAACAGAGGGGCAGGCTAATGTTACTGTAGTCCACTCAGTGACCTCCTCTCTCCTTCTCTCCCTCTCCCTCTCTCCTCCTCTCTCTGCAGAGACCCAAAGACTAGCCAACTCCCACCTGAGAAAGGTGTCCGTGTCGGAGTCGAATGTGCTGCTGGATGAGGAGGTGCTCACAGACCCCAAAATCCAGACCCTCCTCCTTACCGTGCTGGTGAGTGCTTGACACAGCCCTCTCTCTTTTTCTCACTCTTAACTCCATCTCTTCCGTCCATCGTTCACACTTTGCTTCAAGCTCGCTGTCGTTTCGCTTCCTTTAAACAGTCACGCTCATCAGCTTTTCTCCAGCTCCCTTTTTTTCTGTCACATAGACAGATGATGCCAGTAGCACCACCACTCAGCACAAGGCCTGGCAGGAAACACATGTTAAGCACTTCAGGTTGTGTGTTTGCATTTGTGAGCGTTGCTCACCGTGTATACCTGATTTGTGGGCACTGAACTTAAAACAGACACACTGATTACAGAAGATGTGCTTTCAGAAAGCTTTGAGTCTACTACAGGCCCTAACAGAGAGAAAAAAGGCAGCATTCAGAAAAACGGGTAGCCGAATTTGTATTATCATTAAATCCCTCCAAACCTCAGACAAACAACCACACAGCTGAAGATCGTACGTAATTATGTGTTTTTAAAAAAAACTGGATGAGTGATTTTGGGCGACTTTTGTCTTTGCTGTGTTTCCAATCTCCTCCTCTGTGTTTTTCAGGCCACTCTGGTTAAGTACACCACAGATGAGTTTCACCAGAGAATCCTGTACGAATACCTCGCTGAAGCCAGCGTCGTCTTCCCAAAGGTCTTTCCTGTTGTGTGAGTACCCTGGCACCAAACCTGGGCTCAGCCGCCGTGCCAGCCTGAGTGGTGTGTGTGGAGAGAAGGGGCGTGTGAGAGGTGGCTCTGTTAGAGGTCCCTGAGGAGGACGTGAGAGGGAAAACCAGAGCGCAGGCCCCAAACCCACAGGATAAGAGTTCTACTGTCCTGTCCAAACGCAGTGAGGCTGGTGCTGTGCCGTGTTACGTTAGCAGGGGAGGCAGAGCGCTTTTATAAGACATACAGATCTAGTCTTCTGATTGCTCTGACTGTGAGTGGAGGAGGCACACTGTGGTTTTCGTCAAGGCTTTTTTTAAAAACTCTAAACGTTAAGATGAAAAAGGCTAGCTTTTCCGCTCTCTGTGAGTCAGTATGAAACACATGTAGATTTGTGTGATAAGGTTTGTTTACAGAGTGTTTGATGAAGGGAACATGGTGCTATTATGATTTATGTTGTGAGCAGTGAGGCACAATTTCGCAACATGGGATAATAATGACTGTTTTCATCAGGCAAATATTAAGGACTTAGTCTACATTATGAAGCATTAATCTACTCTAGATGTCTGGAGTAAGATTTCTGAGTGGTGTTTGGTTATAGACAAACACTCACACATGTATACATACACACACAGGAACTGAACCTGAGAGACTGATGTGTGGGTCTTTTGTGGACCTGTTTCCTTAAATATGAGGACAACCAAGCATTGAGTTGATTTTATTTGTCAGTTTGTTTGTTTTTTTAATTTCATATGTGTTGTTTTCAGCGTGTTGCTTGCTTACCAAGTTAGTAAACAGCTGTGGTCAAATGTAGAGGAAACACTTGAACTCTTTTGCTTTGATGAGTGCACCTCAGGTGACATCTTATGAAGGGAAAGTCTGACAGTGCATGTGTGTTTTTCCTCTTCCAGCCACAACCTGCTGGACTCCAAGATCAGCACACTACTGTCCATGTGCCAAGATCCCAACCTCCTGAACCCAGTGCATGGCATCGTTCAGAGCGTGGTCTACCATGAGGAGTCACCTCCACAGTACCAGCCCTCCTGTCTGCAGAGTAAAAAACTTGTCCTTCTTTCTTTCAGTCTGACCACTTGGTCTGTGTTTCTCTCCGCGTCTCTTAGTTTCACACACAATGTGTAATTCCCGTCTCTCTCTCTCTCTCTCTCTCTCTCTCTCTCTCTCTCTCTATCTCTGTCTCTTTCTCTCTCGTTATCTGTCAGTCTGTTAATGTTCAGAGCAGGTCACTTTCAGCTGGACCATTTAAAAAAGAGACTGTGTTATGTGACTTGTTCATGTGAGTTCATATGGGCGAAGAATTGTGTGACTTGCAGCGTGCGGTGTGATTTGGACACGCAGCGGCAGTAGACAATTAAAATTTAAGAAGGCTGACAGACTTTCCTCTGTTGCTGTGGTTTCTGTTGGCATAATGACAATCTGCTGAAGCTAAAATTTTGAAATGTAATGTACATTGACTCAATTCATAGTCTGAACCATTTAAACAAGCAGATGTCTCTCTCTCTCTCTCTCTTTCTCTGTCATCTTTTCTCTTCACTGTCATTGCAGGCTTTGGATTTAATGGACTTTGGAGATTTGCAGGGCCTTTCTCTAAGGTAAGATTAATTGCTCTCATACCAGGCTTTCATTTTGGTAGTGAGAGAGAGAGAGAGAGAAAAGGAATTCAGCTTTGTAAGCAGTTACTTCCCCTCAGCAAAGAATCTGCAGGCAGCCCAGAAATGTATTAACTCATCTCCAGCAGTCAGCCAGCACCAGATGCAAACACACACACACACGCACAGCCACAGACACACTTATATTCAACTCTGCCCCAAAACAGAATTTCCTGTTATAGGTTGTGTTTTTTTTAACAGGGCAGGAAAGCATAACTGTAAACTGAAAAATAAAGTGTAGAGCTTATTTGCAAATTCCCTAATTTGTGATCTGAGCTCTGTGAGCTTTTTGAAGTGTTTGTAGCTGTAGTAATGCGAAGCCGCCGCTGTATGTGTGTGTGTGTGTTGTGTCCTGATCAGAGGCAGAGCTCCTGGTTTACATGTGTTAATCCTTTAAATGGTTTTCAGATGTAGAATCAGTTCGGTAACTCCTGGTTTTACATGTGTTAATCCTTCAAATGGTTTTCAGGTGTAGAATCAGTTCAGTAACTCTGACTCTGAGTGTCTTACATTCACTGTCACTCTAAACTGTCCACTTACAACCAAACTCTTGTGTCTTGTTAACGAGCACAAGTCAGGAAAATCATTGGCCTTTGTGTTTGGCTCTGCATTGGCTTGTCTCAGTGTAACAGGCACTTAACAATCAATTGTAACATCCATTCAAAAGACAGACATTCCCAAAATGTAAAGCTTTTTTCTCTCTCTCTGTCTCTCTCCCAGCAAACACAGATCCCGGACTATGCGGAGCTTATAGTTAAATTCCTGGATGCTTTGATTGACACCTACCTGCCGGGCATCGAGGAGGAGAGCAGTGAGGAGTGCCTGCGTACCCCCACCTCACCGTACCCCCCCACTGTCCAGAGTCAGCTCAGTATCACAGCCAATCTCAACCTGTCTAACTCTATGACCTCACTGGCCACCTCACAACACTCACCAGGTCAGCCAAAAGACACACACACACACAGACAGACAAACACACTCATACTCGTACACACACATCAACCTGCCCAACTCTATGACTTCACTGTCCAACATTCACCTCATCAGCCCCGATACATGTACACACATACACACACACAAATGACCCTTACACACATGACACACATGCATACACACACACCTGTAGACATACAGATCAGCTAGTTTAGTTCCTATATACCATTCATTTTGCTGGTTAGTGGAGACAAGAACAGCCACACAAACACATGCTCACTCACTTCAGTCATAATCAGTGGCAGTCATCCGTTTTATGCTGACTCACACAAACACACGGGCATTTACAAACAAAAGCATATTTATGTACTCATACAACACATGACCCTTTAATCACGCATGAAAACAGTGAGACTTTTCCTAACGTGGGTAGTCTTTAACATGCCAGAGACATCTCTAGAGCAGTCTGTTCATTTTAAGCCTGTTGTTTTACTGCTGTTGGTTTTCTGTGATAACTCTGCTCACTCATTCACTCTCATCAGATCTGCCTCTCAAAATGTCACATCACTGCTTTTCGTTTGAACATTTCTAGTGAGACACCACTGAAGCAAAGAGACCCAAACTTAAAGACTAACCCTGAAAGATATTAAGTGTTTAAAAAAAACAACCAAAAAATAGAATGCTTCAGTAGGAAAGGGACCATCACCAAACGTTTGATGTGTTTAAGTCGTGTATGCTTTTCTCACTTTTGTTTTGTCTCTAAGTTAACTTCACTGCACTCTGTCTCTTTTTTATGTTTTCTTTTTGTTCTTGTTTTTGTTTTGTTTGGAATGTTCCACACCTGTTCAGAGGGTGTGGTAGTTTATAGACGACCCCCAACTTTGCCCCATGTGAGAACTCCTGAAGAGATGCCTGCGAAAGCTGCTGGTACAAATCACAACTATAGAGCTGTAGTGGGCAGTTAATGTCCCGCTTCTATAGTTTGCAAACTGTGGTAACTTATTTCAGTACCTACTGTTTATCCCCTCCTGCCCCTTCCAGACACAGTACCACTGTGTACTTCTCAGCAAATTTCATTAATTCACACGTGATATTGAATTAATTTAAAATTGATAAGAGTTTAAGAATTGATAAGAATTTAAATTTGAATTTTAGATTTTAGTGTAGAAACTCAAAGTCAGTCATATGAAAGCATCATATTAAGATTTTGGGATGCACCAGTAAAAATTAAACTGTTTGCATTGATTTACAATTGAATTTGCAGAATGAAGAACAATAGTAACTTCTTTTTTTCATCCTTTACTGATTCCTTTCACGTTGACTAACAGTTAACCTCCTGCAGTTATCAGATTCTTATGGCTGTCACTCCTTTATTGTCAAAATGTTCATGATCTATCTGTCATTGGAACTGTCGAGGGTTTTTTTGTTTGTTTGTTTATTTCTTTCTTTCATCTGTCATTTTCTCCTCATGTCTGTTTTCTCTTCCTTCCATCCACCCTCCTCTCTCCCTCTCTCTCCCTCTCTCTCTCTGTGAAGCCTCTCTGCCTTGCTCTAAGTCGGCTGTTTTTGCCCCTCACCTCGTGCTGCCAGGTACTCCTCCACCTCTGTTCAGATAGAGCTGAAAGAGTCCAACCTTACACACTAGAGACCATTACAAATACCAAAGTATCTGTAGTTTCCCCTCTGTGAAAGAACCTTAACAAATCATCTTGAAGACAAGTGGGTTCTGATGAAGTGTATCCTTTACTGGTGCTGAGATTGTTTGCAAGACTCAGCTTAACTCTTAGTGTCCGGTGTTCTCTGTCACAGTACAGAACAGCTCACATTTTCCATTCAGGGACTTTGGGGATCTGTGCTTTGAGCCCTGCACTCTGTCGCCCCCTAGTGTTGAATATGACCATTGAGTCAGAATTACCTTCACACGTGTGTGAATATCGAGAAAGTCTGTCTCGCACACTCTGTGAAACACCAGCTGATTTGTTTGGGCTGATAGGTAAGCATTAGTGCAATGGGATTTTTTTTTAATGATTAAAGAAAAAAAATCATTTTGACAGATCTTCTATGGTGTTGCACTTTACAAACATGGCAAATAAACCTCTGGATTGATTCATTACTAATTATGGTTGGCTATATGTATTTTGATACATACACAAGTGAGGCAGACATACAGATGGATAGACAGATAGATAGATAGACACAGCTAGAGAGATCGACACATAGATAGATGGGTAGACAGATGGAGTCATAGCTATAAATACATATAGATATAGAAAGATAGACAGAGATACTGTATGTGGAGAGGATTAGCTCATGATGTGTATTGTGGTGTATGGTAAGTATTATGGTGTAATGATTTGTGTTGGTTTGTGTGTGTTTTTGGAGTGGTCTCCTCATGACTGCCGTTGCTGTTCCTCTGTAGGGATCGATAAGGAGAACGTGGAGCTGTCCCCCACCACTGGCCATGCCAACAGCGGGCGAACGCGCCATGGCTCTGCCAGCCAGGTTCAGAAACAACGCAGCGCCGGCAGCTTCAAGAGGCCCAGCATTAAGAAGATAGTGTGAACAGAGACGTGCCCCCCACCTCACCTCACCTCCACCTCCAGCCGGGTCTCCCTTCAACCCCAATTGTCCCATTCCACCAACACCACAAACTCTCACACTAATTTTCATGCTGCGAGTCATGTCTTTGTTCACAAACATCTGTTTTTTTTTTTCCCCACCCCCTTTTTTTTTTTCTTTTGGGACTTTTTGAAATTCAGTTTCACTGAAGAGGGGAATGAATTGAGGAATTTGCGTTTTTTTGGAGAGATAGTAAGATATGGGTCAAAGACTGAATGTAAAGAGGTTGCTGGGACACATCATCAAAACAGATAGTCTGAATTTCAATTCAGGGTCGATATGTACCTGCATAGTGCCGTGTCTGGAATCCTTCAGCACGCCTGCAGAGGAAGCTAGCCTTACAACAGGATTATGAATGGCTTTCCTCAAAAGCCATTTTTTGAAGTCGGCCATCTCAAGAAGTTTTTTATAACCAGTGCACAGAGAGAAGGGGGAGAGAGAGAGAGAGAGAGAGAGAAAAAAGCTAGCATGGTAAACTTGCACATCTTCCTCTGATTCCGGGGGTAGGTGCCTCTTTTTTCATCCCCATTGCGTGAGTCTGAGAAGACAGCAAAACCACGTTTGTGAAGACTCTGTCCATGATGAAAATCTTGTTGAGGATCTCTTTCAGGGCATGATTGAAGCTTTGGAGTACAGTTGCTCCATAATGAGGCTTGAGTTTCCATGGTTTGGCGTCAGATAAACACCAAGGCCGAGATCTCTAACATAAAACCACTACAGCGCCACCTGGAGGGTATGTCTCAGATAGCCGTATAACTTTAGAAGAGCATTCTGTTCAAAGTTGAGGATATCCACTTGGAGGAGAAAAATGAGGAATCCCACTTTTGGCCAGGATTTTTCCATACATTACTTTATGTCTAATGCAGTCACATTTATGTCACAACATAACTTCTTTGGCCAGACGTGGTTTACTTTGCTGACTGACGACCTCTAAGTCCTTGGGGTCAGTATGCATAGTCGGTGACCTCAAAGACAAGTCTCTTTTATTCAGCCAAACTAATGGACATGCTGAAAGGGGGCTGTCAGTAAAGGATCCCAGTCATCCATCCACAGGCTGAGGGTCTAGGCTTGGATTGAGATGTCACTCTGAACTCACCCCACCCTATCCCATCCCCACTTCCCCCACCAGGTGTATATATGTAATAGTTACATGTATGATAATAATGCTCATGTTTTGGGTCGTCATTTTATTCATGGTGTGCCTTTGTCAGGGTTTTCAGATGTGTATAGTTTGTATAATAATAATAACATTAATGACAATAATAAAGGAGACATTGCTAAGGAAGGGAAGAACAGGTACTAATTAGAAGATCTATGTTCTGTTGGTTTGTCCATTCTGTCATTGTACACAGTAACAGTAATGCAATCTTCAAATATCCCAACACCATTAGCCTAAAATGTATTTATTCGGTAAAAGGTAGATAGTCCTTCGGGAAAACAAATGAAGTATCTCTTTTAAAACATCATTCGTTCAACACATAAAACAAGAAGACACTAGAAGAATAAGACAAAAATGTAAATAGTAGATGTGTCTTTTTTTTTCTTCCTTTTTTTTTTTAATCAGTTGCGAATTATGGCTTGATTTTGGTTTGACACTATCAGTGTGTGGTTGGGACATTGCGGAAAAATATTCATGGAAAAAATGGTAAAATGTTTCTGTTGGAATTCTAACAGTGCAACTGATTTGTTGTCATAGTAACAGTCAACTCTAAGAAAGCGTTGGGGGGGGGGGGGGGGGTGGGTGTATACACACACTTTTTGGGTTTTTGGTTGGGAAGGGAACGTTGAATGCACTGCGTTAATGTGTAAGTGTGATTAGATACGATGCCAGTGATCTCAACTGAAGCTTTTTTGTTTTAATTTCAGGGGCTGTTGTTTTGTCATCTGCCATGAGCTTGTGCGTTCTAACGGCACTAATATTTAAACGGAGAGTGCCCTTTGAAAGGGGTCTTTACACTCAGCTGCCAGTCGGCCTTTTCGATTAGGGATTGTTTTGTCTGCTGATCTCAATCTCGTTAACGGGATTGGTCTCCATTTTCCCCCTGATACAGAGAGACAGACTTAGCAATGGCATGGCACCAAAGACTAGTTTGCAATAGGGAAAGAATTATTTTTCATAAAAAAAAGAAAGTATTTTAAACTGACATTTAAATGTTAGCCTTTTTTTCGTTCTAAATGTTTGTATGTATGTTTTCATATTTTTGTCTTTTTCCATGACTGATCATTTACTACTATAATGTGTGTGTGTGTGTATGTGTGTGTGTGTGTGTATGTATATATATATATATATATATATATATATATATATATATATATATGTGTGTGTGTGTGTGTGTGTGTGTGTGTGTGTGTGTGTGTGTGTGTGTGTGTGTATATCTTTTTCCCTTTTATTGTTCTGACGTCATGGCAACCAGGTGTGGCTTGGCCACAGCGAAGGTTGTATGTCTTCACTGCAGTCAGTCACCACACTGCTTACAGTCTCTGTGTATTAACTTGGCTGCTGTGTCATCACTCTTCAGTATGAAATTGAATTGTGTCCACGTCTCAGAAATGCCATTGTTTTCCGCTGGATGTGTCTGAGATTTCTGACGCATTATGAGCCTTTCTCAACTACGTGCCAGGGTTTAGTTTTCTCCACTGCCGTCACAGGAATACCTTGGATGTCTTTGTCGGGCTGGTTGACCACAGAGGAAATTCAAAACAATAGAATCAACTTTTGTTTGGAAAATATACTATGTATACAGCTCAAGCCAAATTAAGGCCAAAAATATCAGATCAGCCAGGGAAAAGATGAAATAGCGAAGGAAGGCTAAAAGTCAACCATAAGGACATAAGCACATAGCCTCATTTAGATTACAGTTTCTGTGTAACAGTATGTTTGCATGCCTTTACAAACTCCACTCTGCTTATTTGGTTTGTTCCTTCTTTGTTTTGTGATTCTTTTAGTTTGCTTGTGTGGTTGTCACGTTTGGTCCATCGTTTCAGAGAGAAAAGACTTACAAAGGGAATTAGTCTGCCTTAAAAACTCTAATAACTTATCTTAGAGATACCCTCACATGATTCAGAATTGTTCTTATGCCATTTGAGTTATCTTAAGGGAACACGGACCAAAGGACTGAGTGCTTATTATAGTGTCTTTTACCTTGTCAATATTTCTCGTTTGTTGTTTGGCCATTTTCCTTTTCTTTTAAAATATGGCTCATTTCCCAGTGACAAAATTGGAAAACATTGTAATCTTTTTTCTACCCCAGATCACTGTGGTTAGTTGGTTTGGTGTTGCGTTTATGCAGATGTGAATACTAAAAGTGACAGTTTTTTTCTCCAGTATGTACCTCAACTAATGAAAAAGAATAATGAAACAAAGGTGATTTTTTGTGCTGCTCTCTGTAGCTTTTTTTGCCCCCCTCACACACACATTCAACTCCTAAACAATGAAATATCATACCCCCACCCACTACCAAATAAATTAACGGTGTGACATATTCATCACAGATTTATAATTTGCTTCTGAGGAGCAGTTGAGTTGGAACACAGTTCAGATTCTCTCAGTCCGTCACCCATTTAGCGTTGTTCCCAGTTCCCGCTCATTAGCATTGTATTGAGCCCTTTGTCTCAGAGTGAAAGGAACTTTCCATTCTGAGTAAACACTTGGCAGTATATGTACAGATAGAAGCTGGACACACTCAGGACACAACACATTACTGAACAACATCACTGCTTTCTCAGCACCTTCATTAATCTGCTAACCACATTAGACTTGCCATACTCTTGCCATGCCCTTGTCATTACTGAGACAGTTCAGGACAGACCCTGTATTTTGGCGTACTTTTACGACATGAAGTCAATGCATGGTACGTTTGTCATTACTGAGACGGTTCAGGTCAGAGCCTTTATTCTGGCATACTTTTACGACGTGAAGTCAATGCATGGTACGCTTGCTGAGGCTGCTGACCGAGGTTGTGCTGAAGTTGAAGCGTGTTTTCACCCATAGCCTCCTGAAGGATGAATGAGCAATGAGTGGAAGTCTCACCCTGTTCTTTATCACAGACAATGGTTGTGTCGTGTTGAATCCCTGAGGGGGAAGGGAAAAAAAGTGTCATTTTTTTATGCAAGACTAAGTGTTTGTCTGAAGCATCAGCCACATGAGTTTGTTTGTTGTTTGTTGTTGTTTTTGGTTTTGTTTTGTTTTTTTAAGCATTACATGTTTCCTCTGTAAATATTTTGTGTAAAATTGGAAGAAAGTATATATATACTACTGTAAATATATGTGACATTGTACTACTTGCTTTTTTGTAAAGCGGTTAGTTGCTGTACATGTATAACATGCCAATTTAATTATTCCAGTGTTGGTAATAAAAGTTTCCCTCTACCCTGTCACTACAGTGTGCAGTGAAATTGTATGGGGGGGGCATTCGAAACATAGATGACAGCTGCCCGTGGGAAAAAAAAATCATTAAAAAAACTTGTCTCAACCAAATTGTAAATGAAAACAAAATGTATTGATTTGTGTAAATTTTAGAGGGCTTTTTTAAAAAAAATCCGTCCGTTTGGATATTGGACTGTCTCCTGGATACTTCTGTAGTTTCTTCTGTCTCTTGACATGACTCGTGGAGCTTTGATGTAGAGTGTGCGCAATAAACGTGCTCTGTCGAAGGGATGACAATGTGATGGAACGACGTCACAGCACCTGGAATTCCAATGTAAACATGAATAAACTAAAGGGCTTTTACCCTTGGCTTTAACGTTCCCTACAGAGATGTGGGCTGTGTGTGGGGTTTTGAAATATTACTTGTTTTGTTTTTGGATGTTTTTAGTTAAATGTCAGTCTTATTGGAGTCACCCTTGAAGTCCAAGGTGTCTATCTCAACATTATGAAAATGTTTATGATTGAATTTTCATCGTTAAGGGCTTCCTTATAGAAACGTTGTTTCTTTTATCGTAACTATCATCCCGTTTATAGACTTTTCGCTCCTCAAACTGATACATTTGTAATCCGCCTAGGTCTTCTCACACACGAACAAGACAGGTGAAAACATGTTGGAGTGATAAAGTAGGATGCACAAATTGATGAATGAAACGCCGGGGCGATGGGACATGTGTTCATTCAGCGTCATCAGCCACAAGAATGATGAAAAAGGACTGTTTATCAATTGCGGAAAAGTCTTGAGTTTGTCGCTTCGCAGTCAGTCCCGTTAATCAACTACTGGAACGCAACTTAAGCAATTTACTGAGAGGATAATTTTAGTAAAATAGTTTGAATTGAGGTAGATAGTTTAACGAGACTTCAAAGCCTCTCGTCAGCTGCAGTTATCGCGGGATTTGATCAGCTGATGGATCTGTTTTTAGAGTGTGCCGTTCGGACGGTCAACACGTGGGGAGGTGAGAGAAAGAGACAGACACATTGAACTGGGGGACACGCTGGGATTGTACAGGGCCGAGAATACGTAACATTATCTTACAAGACTGCAGTTCACAGTGGCGGTGCCAAGGACATTTAAACACAGTACGTATATTTCGAATGTATGCTCTGTGGCGTTGACAGCATACAGGACGGCAAACGACCTGTTTATTCTTTAACGTTTAACCAAACAAGTTAGCTCGCTAGCCTCTCTGCGGGCTAGTTAGCTAGCTAGCTTCTTTCATTTACTGTATCGTGTTGCCCTCTATGTAACATTTATATGGCCAAGTGGGCAAGCCATTCCAATTGCCTTCACTACAATGAAAAAAATCAGTGCTTTTTATATCTGTATCCTTGCCAAGATTGCACGCGTGCTATCTATATATAAAATGGGGCTGTTAGATAACTAATTATGGCTTCCACCCCAGCCTTGGAAAATGTTCATTAGCTCTCTTGCTAATATTGACTGTAGCTTGCTAACCTCCACGAGTGTTCTGACTGCCTTTTGGCAGGCAAGTTGTGTGGCTAGCATAACCAGGAGTCCCTTGCATTGAAGGTTTCGGCCGAGTCTCCATTGTCGGGGACATTATTATACATGAACCATTTTTGTTTATTGCCTGTTTGTATCGTTTTGCTTTAGTTTTTTTCGGAGACACTGGTTTTCTCACAAGTGTCTTATATATGACTGTTGCGAAACTCCATGCACGTTTACAGCTTGACATGCTGCAGTAGTTAAGGTGGTGCTAGGCATTGAGAGCAATATTTGAAGAACCAGGCTTTCCAAAACGATCAGAGCCATCAGCCTCAAAATGTTTACGAGTTGTTTACAGGTATTCTCGCATGCAGGTGACGAGACAGAAGTATCTACACGCGGCGGTTAGCAGTCCTTGTGTACTTGCACGCTCACTCTAGGATACCTCTGGATGACATCATCAGACTATTCCTTCCTCGCGGTGTAGTTTGCTGGACTCGTTGTAATTCATCGCGCGCCGCGGCCTACCATGCTTCAGTCATATTACTACTGTAGGTCAGCATCTGTTCAATAGCTTGTTCGTTATTTGATTTGTTTGGCTGTCGGTAAACTTAGCATCTCACTCGTATAATTAATTAACTGAACCTTGCGTAATATCGGACTGACAAGGTCGCCTTGCTGTATTTTGCCATTCACATACAGAATTCGGGATTTTTGAATGGTCGCTACAGTAGTCGGCTAATTTGCTAGCATATACTATGTTGCCAGTTGCAACCTCGAGGTAAGCTAAAGTAACGAAGCATCTAGTCCTGGTAGGTTGATCTTGGTAAATCGTACTTTTAATTCCCCTCGCTTTGTCATATACTGCAAATAGGACAAAATGCATGTGCATGCTACTTGTTTCATAATTTATATGTAACTGCTGTTGACGGACGACAGCATTAAAAATGATCTATGCGGTTACGTTTTCAATGTACCGGTTAACTAGCTGAGACAACCGGCAAGCTGGATTCGATTTGGTGCGTAATTACCATCGGGGGCTCACGGTGAAGGTTGCTTTGTATTCTAAATGCAGCAACACTAATAAGCTGCTTACACTGCCGCTGCTCAGTCGTCTCTGTGGTTTGCAGCTAACGCGTTGAGCAAATACAGTGACCCCGTCGTTATCTACCCCCAAGGTCGTACAGGAGCGTCGCTTGATTCCTGACTCAAGTTTGCACACACGCGCTCAGGCCATGATGGTGTGCGTGTAGTGTCAGTTGTAACTTTGTGGGCGTTTATTTAACCTTATCGAAGGTGAATGTCTGAGGAACCGCGGTTGCCGATTATGTACAGGATAAAGTTTGTCACCGCAAACCGCAGTAATAACGGCTCCCTGCCTTTGGATTTTTCCTTTTAACTATAATGTATTTAACGCTGTCTCCTCATCCCGATATATTAAGGTATTCACATCGCACCTGTGTATATATCGTTATGGTTGACAAGCTAAAGTGATTTTGCTCTTGAACAGCAAGGTAGAACTGTAGGTGAACTCTGTGTTTCTAGATGTCTGCCGTTGTTTTGTGTTCCATATAAACTCCTCAGAGTTAGGGAAGAGTAATATTTGTTTTTCTCCTTCTGTTAAACTAGACGTTGTAAATAATTTCAAACGCTTCTGTGTGCTGTATGTATCCATTCATTAACTCTAGTTTGCTGTTAAAATATTTGCATCCTGTACAGAGTATTAGGAATATGAATATTGGAGTAAATTATACACAGTACTCACTGTGAGACAATGCAAAGGTCATTGTTAATTTCATTGGATGAAAATGAAGTTATTTCTGTAACTCTTGAATAGGTCATATAAGCGGTTTGAGTGGAAAAGCAGTGCAGGTGACTGAACATTAAAAATTCAGTGGTGTTACTTCTGTGACACAGTTGGGTTGTGCTAACTGTTTATTGGTGCATCTCAGATGTCCAGTTTTGATAGTAGCCCTTGTGTCATTTTTGAGGCTGGCCTTCTCCAGTGATTGCGCTATCTTTACTGTCAAGCGCTGATGTTAGGACCTGACCCTCAAATGGAAACGAATCACCTGTGATGTGGCATGTTCTGTTTCATGGTCACCTGTTTCTCTTTGCACTTCTGCGTCTGTTTGTGTATTGGGGGTGTAAGGAGGCCAAATGGGTGCCCCAACGGGCCTTTACTGAGGGAAAAGTGAGTGAGTACTGGATTACCCACCCTTTTCCAGTCACATTTAGGTCTATTTCCCTCCAGTTCACAACTCCCAGTAACCAGCCGTCTGCAGCATTGTTCACTGGAACTTCAGTGACTGCACACATGCATTTCAGGGACATGGGAACCAATTCAGTGCAAATCTGGTTGGTCCCGCTTTGATTTTGTTTGCATATTACGATATGCCATTTGGCAAGTGAAAGGAAGTCTTTGTTCAGTGTCAAGTATTGATCCTCAAAGATTAACCAGATGTCATTTACAGCATTCCTATGGTGACTTGCAAAGCTGTCAGTCACAAACATTTGTTTCCTCTGGTAACTGCATTTCATTTCCTTGCTTTGCTTATCGCTAGTAACCATTGGTCTGTTGGCCTATAAACCCAGTAAAAAAAGATCTCCTTGCTTCAACCTGTCCAGTATTCTCAGCTGGGCTTTCGACCTGGTTTCCTTTTGTCGTAAGTGACCTCAGTCCGACCTGAAGGAGGAACCAGCACATCACACCATTGAGGTGTCGCTCTTAATCTAACGTCATTCATCTCTGAGCCTCTTAGCCTTGAAATCTCTGTATTAAGGTCCTCTGACTACGTTGTGCACTTAGCCTGCCGTTGAGACATACATATTACTGAGCTCTGGAGATTCTGTGGTCCTTTTTTTTTTTTTGTCTCTGATTTGGTGAGGCTTGTTTGACTTGCTCTGTATCTGTATATTGACAAGAGGCAGGTTACCTCGGGTGACCCTTAACAGAATTGTCAACTTATTTTGTCTGCATGCATTTGTTGTCCTTTAAGAAGTTGGCACCTCAGCTATCCACTGCGAGTGCATCTGATTATTTGTGATATAAACGAGTAACTTCAGCATGCGTTGAAAAAAAAAAAAAATACCCTATGTGTTTTCAGGTTTGTGAGCTAGATCGCAGGCCTGTTTACTGTTTAGGCACGGTGTGTTCTGAGCCCTGCACTCTGAGGCTTTGGCACGCCCAGATCTTGTAGGATCAGAGTCCAGGTGGAATGGCAGTGGCTAGCTGCCTGCCATCCCTGACTCGGAATATCAATGCTGAAGGGCAGTGGAAGCCCCCGTGCTTCCTTGCAGCCTTTCAGAGAGGAGGTAGGGAGGGAGTTGGTGTCACCCCTACGACACATTCCTTCCTTGTACAGGCTATGCTGCTTTGGTTCAGTTAAGGAAAGGCATGCCTCCATGTCCTTTTTTTAACACAGAGAGACAGTGCTCTCCTCAACCAATCAAAGCTGGTGGAGTTGGACAGGCAGTTCTGACAGCCAGTCAGTTCAAACCTCAGTCCTTGTGGCACTAACATAAACGTTCCGTCGTAGCTCTGGAGAAACCTCCCCCCCTTTTTTTTTTTTCTTTGAGACCGTTCTGCTGTAAGAGAACGTGTTACGTGAGTGTGGTTATCTACGCTCATGTACCACAGAGCAAGAAATGACGGGCTGGTGCATTGACTGGTATTTCACCAGTAATGTAAAATATGATTTATGTTTGTCTCCCAAAACCATTTAGGTATTTGAATTTAAATAGTTTAATAGTTTGCTGCTGGAAATTAGACATGGGGCAAACTGCTGAGTAGCATCGTATACAGGCCAGATAATAAATAATTTCCTGCCCTCTGTTGAATGGTTAAGTCTGTTGTGTTACATCTTGATGGTAATCCATCTGATTTATTGATAGAAATGTATTTTTTCCCCCCCTTTCTTTATCCAGTTATCATTTTTGTTTTGTGCTTTGCATTGACCTTGCCTGCAGCCTTTGAAACATTTCAGAGTTGTTTTTGTCCCATCTTAAAGCGACTTCATAATATCTCGTAGCGGCAGCGTGTATCAGTTTCGCAGTAGTACTCAGAGCTGTGTGAACATGGTCGTAGTATGTGGCATCCTGTTGAGAATCTGACCCACCCTTGCAGTGTCTTGTACAGAGAGTGTACAGTTGTGTTAGCTGTAGAGTCTCTCTGATATTTCATGACAGTATGTGAACCCCTTGTGCTTAATTTCTGTGTGCTGTTTGAGGGCTGAGTGCTGTAATAGTACAGTGGAATAATGGCAATTTCAAATGTGTTTTTTTTTTCTTTGAATAGTATTTTGTGGGTAATGCACTTTTCTCTGTTGTTCCGACAGGTGTAGTAGATAGGGTCCTGAGGAGATGCCGCTGAGGTTCCGGTCCTTTGTCCCGTACACACTTCCTGGGGTCCTAGCGCTAATAGGTTGGTGGTGGTACATCTCCCGTAAGAAAGGACGGATCACCAGCCATGACAGCCAAGAGGGGGGATCGGTGAGCCTGTTGGCTTCACCTAGCGAGGGCAGCAATGGGATGGTGGACAAGGGTTGCCCGTCTGCGGGCGGCACACACCGTAGGACGAGCAGAGACAAAGCGAAGGCCAAAGAGCAGAAGCTTGTAGAACAGCAGGAGGTTGTAGCACAAGTCCACGTCCCAGCCTCAAAGGCAGTGTCAGAAGAACAGCCTTCTCTGGCCACAACGCTGCAGAGAGAGCTGGATTCCCTTCCCCATATCGATAAAGCGACAATAGAACCTCAGCAGAGCCTTCCGGAGACTGTCAGGCAAAAACAGCCCGTCTTAACCGCACACCTCTCAGAGACGGTGGGCGGCAAGCCTCAACAGAAGGGACCAGAGGGAAGTGTTGTTGGCGATCTAGAGCAGTCACTTGCAGGAAGAGAGCCAACCATCACTGCCTTGGATACACAGTCACTGGAGAAGACGGTAAACAGAGAGGAACCTACCACCAAGGAGTCCACCCCAGTACCTGTTGCTGTCTCTGGAGTAGTCAGTGCAGTTACCACCAGCGCAGAGCTGGCGAAAGCGGAAAGACCGGAACCGGAGGGGGAGGTGGCTGCAGAGGAAATTACTCTTTCGTTTGCGGAAAACCTGCAAGCCGACTTGGCGAAAGACGGCCTCTCTTCCACCAAACAAGAATTACCCCCCACAGCTGCTGAAAGAGATCTGTCTGCTACCCCCCTTGCATCCAAACAAGAACCTTTCTGTCCAGAGACCCCTTCAGCGCTTGCCTCACCTTCTCATTTCTCCACCAGCACACCTGCCACTGAGGCTTCCACTGCGGAGGACTTGGGCACTCAGCAGCTCCAGGAGAATGGAGTGCCGGCTCAGCCAATGGAGGGAGGTGAAAGCATAGAGGAGCTCCAGCGCCTCGCGGCAGGTCTGATCACAGAGGTCATCTCGGCAGCCACCCAGGAGGTCATGACGATTGACAGCCGCGAGGCAGAGTCGGGAAGTTTTAGGACAACGGAGCCTGGAAGCAGCGGCACGCCGTCCTTCAACGGGAGGCTGAGTGGAGTACACGAAGAAGTTGCGAGGGGAAGGACGCAGCCCGTGACTGAGAGGACCTCTTCCTCAGTGACCCACACAGATAGGGAAGAGGTGGTTAATGGCTGTCTAGCAACTTCAGCGTGGGATCCACTGAAGGACACTAGCAGCAAGTCTAAGGAGAGTGAGAGGAGAGGCCATTCAGTGAGGAGTGCACAAGGAGTCCTAGAGGCCAGTCCGGTGTTGGCCAAGCTCCAGGCTGAAGACGCGGCAGCAGTGGCGGAAGATTCCGGATGTAGCACGTGTCAGTCCGAGGACGGCACCAGCACGGAGGACCTCCTTCACAGCTCTGGGTTGTCCTCGGCGTTGCCTGAGAGCAAAGAGGACCTCATGCAGATATCAGGGATGTCAAGGGATTCGGAAGGCAAGGAGGAGAGCTTTCGGAGAAGCCCTGGGGTTGGAGCCCTCAAGGAGATTACATCGCCGTTGACGACGGAGCACGTTGCTGCTGCCGCTTCTGCGGCGGCCGCTGCCGATGAGACCAGGCTGAACGGCACAGGCCTCAGGAACGGAGCACACACAACCAATGAGACAGACGCTGACCAGTCTGGAGGTGAGTCCTGTGTCCTCATTGGCTATAGACAGTCGTCCATCAGCTCAGTCATAGAAATTACCTTGTTTTTTGATCCTTGGTGGTATACCAATATGAAAGTGAACATTAGGGTCACATTGTACAGCCACAATCAGGTTTTTGAACCATAAAGAGGTAGTAGCATATTTCACAAACCTCTTATATCTGTTATTCTGATTTTTAACTAAAATGGCAGATTCGTTGCAATGCATGTTAAGGGAGGCCTAATGACAGATCTAATACATTATGGAGAAAATGGACAATCTCAAATTGGGTTGCTTTCTCTTAGATGTAATTTATTGAAGTATCAGGCCATGATTTGATTTACATGTAGCTGAACATCTGAAAATGATCATTCAAACTCCAAACCCTGTCTTCCATATACAGTAATGGTATACAGTAGTTGTTCAAATGAAATTTTCATGTGCTCCTGCCATTTTGAATAATAGGCCTGTAACTCTGTGATGGATTTGCATCTTTCTTTTCTTTTTTTAAGCATGTTGCGCACAGTGGTCTGAAACAATAGAGCGTGTGTGAGTGTGTGTAAGGATCAGTGTTTCTCCAAACTCAGAGACTGTGGGTTTAATTTTATTACCTGTGTACAGTCGTCTCAACAGCTCAGATTCCCAGTGCCACAGGTCACGCGATCAGACCTCTCCTGTCTGCGCAGGTCCATGCTTACAGCTTGTTCTGTTACGGCCTCCTAACCCGGCGAAGCCGGTTCTGGTCGGATTTGAATAGTCACCTCAGCTTGGCATGTGTGGGTGGGCGGAGGTGTAATTTCACGTCTGATTGGTGACAGGAAGCACCTGTGTTGGTGTGGGGAGATTTGGAGTGGAACTAGCTGAGTGTGAAGTGAGCTCCAGCTACTGTTCCTCTGTGACCTTCCCCTGCTGAGCTTTGACCCCTGAGAACTGATATAGCTCCTAAAAGCCACATACTTAAAAGACATGATCCCCACGACAAGCCGCCTGTCAGTGAAAAAGCACACATGCATTTCTGCTAAAAGGGGTTTTCATTCTCTCTAAAGTTGAACTGGTTTGGTCGAATTGGTCCAGAAATACCCAAAACTAGCCCAAGACGACCCCAAAACAAAATCCCAACTGAAATGAGTAGTAATTTGTGCAGGATTTAAAAAAAAAAGAATAGCAATTGACTGTAGGTCAGGTTCCAGTGGTACTCAGTACCATAAGAGCAGGGCTGAGTGAAATTGGTTTTATTTTGTCCATTTTCACTAACCTATCTATTTGCCGGTTTATTTATCTATTGTCACTGAAGTGCTTTGTCACTGAGTTTATCCTTTCACTTTTTTGTTCTAGAGTTGTATCCGTGTTGATCTGTAGTGGCTTTGAAAGCAAATAATATAAAAGTGATGAGCAAAAATATTTTTAAACTCTTTAATTCTCCACTTATTTAAGTCAGCAGGTCAGGGGTTCACCTGCCAAAAAAAAACCCTTCTGCTGTCTGGTTTGTACAGCCCATCCAGATGCAAACAGCAGACTAAAGACAACCACAGGAGGCTTAGACTCACTGGCTGTAAAGAGAAAATGCAGAAAACTCCCATTTGACATTGCTGGCGGTCAAACCATGAACTGTGGCACTGATGAAACAGAAAGGATGGATCTGGAAAAAAGAGAGCTGTCGACCTGCAAAAGTAACGTGGATATGAGTGCAAAGTACAGGGGCATTCGGCCTTTTTTTTTTTTTTTTTTTAAATTAACTGAATAGGAGTACTAAAGCTGAATCATTTTCTTAATCATCTGTTTATTATTATCATTTTGCCAAGGTAAGCTGGTTTCAGTTGGTTACCAGTATACTGGCTCCTCACACTTGACCTGTGAACCTGCCTGTGTTTTTTTCGTCTTTCCTCGGTATATCCAAGGATTCAGAATCCACAGAAACACTGACTGTGATGTGGAGCTTCTCCCAGACACACCAGTTTTACTTCACAGTTTTGTCAGGTGAATTAGAGCTGTCTAATTGTCAGGCTACATTTAGACAGCTCTGTTTGTCCCTGCAGGCAGAGGCTATTTGCCTGTGAAGTGCACCTCGCACGTTAAGAGCTGTGTTTAGGGTAGAAACAGAGGGCATAACGTCTCTCTGCACATCTGCAGGAAGAGCTTTTGAATAGGATCTGTCTACCAACAGCATGTTCATATCCAGAGAGTGTTTGTTTGTGGAGAATCATCTGCATTTTGACAGTCATGCATTTGCTACAGTTGAGCCTTTTTTTTTTTCAATCATGTATCAGCAGAGCCTTTTTAGGTCTGTTTGTTGTAGTTACCTGTTGCTTGGTAAAGGAGGAAGAGCCGGTATAGAGTGACTGTCTGTGCGTCTTTAATGCTGGGAAGAGGTAGTACTGGCAGGTGTCTGTTGGCCTTCCTCCCTAAGCACTCCTGCAGGGGCGTGTGAAGGCAGAGCCTGTCCCTTGCAGTTAGTTTCAGATGGTGGTGTTTGTTTCTCCCTCCAGTGGGAAGGAAACTCAACCTGTGTCGTCAGGTCATGCTGCTCAGATCTACTGGAATGTCTTCAGCCGAGGGTTTGGTGTCTTTCTCATCATGGTAGATTTTTCTGGAAAAGGAGGGTGGTGGATTTTTGGTGGTAAAGTGCTTTCAAAGGTTTCCTTAGAACAGTAAAATAAATATAAATGTGAGTGTGTGTGTTTTCTGAAACCAGGTTCAGATGTGAACAGCATGGATTCAGTGGACAGCGGATGCACCTTGGGGACTGGAGAAGGCCAACAGAGTGGCAGCCAATCACAGAACTCTGAACTCATTGTGTGGGAGATTGAGGTGCCAAAGGTGAGGTTGCACCCCTCAGCGTACACACAGACACACACAAACACAGATTCCACCTCAGACATCCTGAATTCTGTGCCAGCCTAAAGAAACAGTATTGATAAACCTTGTAAAAAGTCTAGTGTCTATATCTCTGACAAACGGAAACATTCTTAAATATTTGTTAGAGTTCTCATGGTTGTGACAGAACTTCAGAGGTTTGTTTGTGAATGAAAGTCAGTGATAACAGTTGCTTGGTTGACCACAATGTCTGAGCCTGTCTAGGTCGGTCTGTGAGTGTGGATAACAGGATGGCAGCATTGTCTAGAATGAGCACCTCACAACTTGGTTGTACTTTGTTTTATTTATTTATTTTTTAAACTAACAAAACTGTAAGTCTGTAACAGATCTGTTCCTCCCTCTCCCTGTCTTTTCCAGCATCTGGTGGGCAGACTGATTGGAAAACAGGGGAGATATGTGAGCTTCCTAAAACAGAGCTCCGGAGCAAAGATCTACATCTCCACTCTGCCTTACACTCAAGAGTTTCAAATCTGCCACATAGAAGGTGAGTTAGCCTTCCTGTAAGTGTGACACACTGTGATTGGTGGAGAAACATATGCCCTGGCAAGTCATTGGTCAGCGGGTTGCTGTATGTTAATAGATTTTGGAAAGCGTCTGTGAATCCTACAACAAAGAGTAAAACATGCTCCAGTTTTACCAGGCTGGAAGATCAGGGTGTTTTTTTTCCCCTCCTTCTTCTTTCTTGGCCACTTCAGTGCAAAGTGCCAAGTGCAACTTTGCCAAGTCAGTGAGAAATTTGGATTGGTTCAGTTGGATAGCTGGTTAGCTGACTATCTGTAATATAAGTGTCTCTAACTACCTCCAGTAGTGTGGAGGAGCTTGATTAATGTAAGAACCCTAGCAAGAGCAATGATGTGAATTGCTTTTTGAGCTTTCCAATAAGACTCCAAGGCCATGTGGGAGGAAAGATTTTCCTGCATGAGAAATGTCCATTGGAAATGAGTGGCTCTGAAGGGAATATGTTGGGATTGGCATTGACCTCTCAGAGCCAGGCTTTCTAAGAACGCCACCCCCCCCCCCCCCCCCCCCCCCCCCCCCTTAGGCATCAGGTTTCTGTTTGGTACTGCTGGGCAACGCTGGGAAAAGAAGAAAAAAACAAAAATAGCAAAGTACAGTCAAAAGTCCTTAGGTGAGCTTATCTGAGGCAGTTTTTCTGCAGAGGCCAGCAGGTTTTCCTTTCAGCCTGATCACAGGCAGCACAAAGTCAGAGCTATGCTGTTTAAGTGGCTAAAGAACAACAAAAAAAAAGGTTAATGACCTTGAATGACCTTGAGAGCCGCAACCTGGATCTAGACAGTTTTTGCACTTTGACTGTAAGGCTGCTGTCCATCAGGTGTGTGTTGAGGGACATAATGGTTCAGAGATTGCAATGTACTAGGTCACAGTTCAGTACATTTTGAATATGGCAGGGGGCGAAATGCTGAATGTTAATTTGCTGGCTGACCAACAGACACTTTGCTTTGCCAAAGTGAACTTATCTGATGGGATAAGAGTTTTGAAATAACATTCAGTGTGTGCAGAAAAGTCCCATGGTCTGAATTTCATCGCGTGCTGTTTGTGTGAATTTTCTCGCACATTGTGTAGTTCTGTACATTGTATTAACACTTGGCCGGTGGGAAAATTTTTCAGCTGGCAGTACACACCAAACATAAGGTTCCATAACAAACAGTTAAACATGCATACAAACATACACCCAGTTACAGCTAAACCCCATATAAATTTGGCAAAGGCATGTGAAAGATTCAGAAGTCTAGGTGTTTATTGTTTGAACTGTCAATAGCTACTTACCTGCAAAAAGAAAATATCTAAATGCCTCCTCCAAACATTATACCAGCAGCGTCAGGTCATGTTTTAGTTCTGTTTGTTTGCATGACATAACATGGAGTATTGTTTGTATGTTGGGGCAGAGACGTCGATGATGAAGATCAAAAACTGAGGAGAAATAATTGTAAACTTGACGGACTCTTGACATGGAGTCTTGGTTCTCAGAGTGCCTTCGTAAGCACCGTTCATTGTCAGTGGCCTTGTGTGTTTTTTTTTTTTTTTCTTTTCTTTTCTTTTTCTTTTTCTTTACCTTTGAATCTTGAAAGTGATTAGAGTATTGAAAGTCTCCTTCTCCATCCAGGGACACAACAGCAAGTGGACAAAGCTCTTGCTTTGATAGGAAAGAAGTTCAAAGACTTGGACTTGACCAACCTGTATGCACCACCTCCTCTTCCCCTCACGCTGCCCTCGCTACCCATGACGTCCTGGGTAAGGCTGCCCCCCCCCCCCCCCCCCCCCCCCAGACGTCATGACTGGGATCACCTCATCATTTACATCATGGCTCCTCTTCTTTTGGTTTTCTCCCTCCGTATTTTCTCCTCACACTCTCTCTCTCTCTTTTCTGCCTGTCCGAAGCTCCTGTTGCCGAGTGGCGTGACAGTGGAGGTGATCGTGGTGAATATTGTGTCAGCGGGTCATGTGTTTGTCCAGCAGCACACTCACCCTACGTACCACGCCCTACGGAGCTTGGACCAGCAGATGTTCCTGTGTTACTCTCAGCCTGGCACACCTGCCCTGCCCACTCCTGTTGAAGGTAATGCACACACAGCCACTGTAAGAACCACTTGAGAGTTGGTTACTCAGGTTTGTATAACAAAGAGCTTTGGCCATTTCTCTCTCTCTCTCTCTCTCTCTCTCTCTCTCTCTCAGTGGGTGTGATCTGTGCTGCACCAGCTGTGGATGGAGCATGGTGGAGAGCACAGGTTATCTCTTTCTACAAAGATTCCAACGAAGTCGAGATCCGTTATGTCGACTACGGCGGTTACGACAGAGTGAAGATCGATACCTTGCGTCAGATAAGGTTTGAATCCTGGTCTTTTAGCACTCATTCCTCTGCATTAATGGAGCTGTCTTTTATGTGTTTTAGTTCATGCTGATTTATGTGAATGTTATGCTTCAAATGTTAGATCGGACTTCGTGACGTTACCGTTCCAGGGCACGGAAGTGTTATTGGACAACATCGCCCCTCTCCCAGGTACTGTACAGACACGCTCTTCTCTGGACTTAAACCATCAAACCATCTTCTCAGTAGTTCCTGCGTCTTTATTAAAGCAGTGTTTGTCTAGTTTATTAGAGCAGTGGTTGTCTGGTTTGTTAGAGCAGCGTTTGTCTGGTTTGTTAGAGAAGCCTTTGTCTGGTTTATTAAAATAGTGTTTTAGAGCAGTGTTTGGTTTAGTAAAGGCGTGTTTGTTTTATTAGTGCAGCGTTTGTCTGGTTTTGGCTGTGTTTAGCTAATAGAATGGTCTTTTCATTTTCACTTATCTATATGTTACATTATCTTCTGTAGGAGAAGATAGATTTTCAGCTGAGGCTAACTCTGCACTTGAGGAGATGACGAGAGGGGTAGCTTTGCTTGCACAGGTAAGTGTCTGTGTCCGTGCAGGTGTGCGACTGTGAGTATCTGTGCGTGTGTGTGCAAGTGTCTGTGTGCGTGCACCTGTGTAATTAAAAGAGAGGATGATAGTATTTTCACAATAATATTCAAAGCTTTAACAGTCCACTTTAACTGAGTTCCCTGCACTTAAACTTTAGGTTACGAATTACGACAATAACACAGGCCTGCCGTTAGTACAGTTATGGAACATGGTTGGAGATGAGGTGAGTGTTTGTTTTGTTTTGTTTTTTTAGTAAAATATGGTATTGTAATGTGTTGTTACTTAACAGCAGATAAGCCTTTTGACCCTTTTTGATTGGAGAGGGCTTGTAAAAGTCAGGATAGATCCAGATGTAATTACGTCCTCCTCCGGTTTCGGGACAGTCAATTTTGAGCTTGTTTGGGAGTGTTTACTTAAATTGCTATTTCTGAAAGTGTTATATTTTTATAGTTATGCTGAAAATTGATGGGTTTTTTTATTCCCGTCTCTCCTTCAGCTTGTGTTGCTGAACCGCACCTTGGCAGAGCGAGGCTTTGGCACCTGGGTGGACAGCTTCTAAATCCACTCCCCCCCCCCCCCCCCCCCCGGTTAACCCTGCTCTTGTCCTCCTCCACTCCCCCGCCATCTCTGCCCTCCTGACATGCCCCCCCCCCCCAGCCCTTCTTCTATACCTAAAGTGCACATCACTGGCTATGGAATTTTTTTTAAGCACCTGTTTGCAAAAGATATCAATGTACTGTATTGAAAAAAAATGAAGAGTAAGCCAACATCCCACCAGTAATCTCACCCTGAGAACTGAGGAACGGAAAGATGTGAACTTTCCGTCACGTACTTGTAAATTAAGAGATGAAAAGAAGAATCTATATGGTAACTAAATAAAAGGTTCATGGTTTTTTTTTTGTTTTTTTTTAATTTTGTTTTTTCGTCCAGCCGGACACCTTCCAAGCAAAACTGACTTTGGAGTACTACGCTGTGGAGGTGTTTCTCTCCGCAAGTACTGTACACTAAAAGTAGGATTTTTGATGCTACTACCGTCTCGACACTGTAGGGGATTGTCGAAGCTATCAGTGAGAAATCGAACTCTATCTCTCTGTCCTGTGCATACTTCAGTTTTTGCAAGCCTCTACCTTCAATTCCACATGCTCACTGAATTATTTTGAGATGGTTTTTCTTGGAAAAGCCTTGTCTGGGTTTGGTGTCTGTAGTCACTGAGAAAACACGACTGCTGCTTTAAGAGTGCTGGGGGGCTGGGTTTTGAGAACAGGCGTCCCTCGGTGGGGGTGTGAGAGGGTTTTAAGAGCTGTGGCTGATGTCCTTCTGTGCAAGTCTGGTTCTTTTACCCTAACTCTCTGTCTGTAATACACTGTGGCCTTACGAGGGGGGAAAACAAGACCACACCCCTGCCTCCTCTCTCTCTCACTTACACGTGCATACACTCTCAGCCATTGGTAAACATCTTCCAAACTGCCTTCAGTGTGTAAGGGCATCTTACCCAGGCGCCACTGTACCATCGTGTTTGGCATCTGGCGCAGTGATTCTGATAACACTACCGTCAGAGGAGGTGGGGAAGTGAGGAAAGCTATCAGTTTTTGGGAGGTCTGGCAGTGACTCCGCGAACAGAGCACTGCCTCTGTGGCATAATCTGAAGAACGCTCCTCCTGGCCGCACCCAGCTGCTCAGAACAAGAGGTGTCGTCACTACGTGTCTATTTCAGGATCAGAAATCACTAAACCTCTGGCTGGACTGAGCTCCAGAGGAGAACACTACAGAAGGAAGACAGTGGAGAAATTGGTCCCATTCTGGAATGGCGAGACTGTGTGTCTAATTGTTACGCATGTTATCCTGCTCCGGAGCTTTACTTTGGTGTAGTTTTTCACTCTGTTGGTTGAGTCGCGTCAGAATTTAGACTAGCTCTCCAGTCTGTTAGCATTTGTCAGCCGGGCTAAACCAGTACAGCTCTATTCAAAGTCAGCCTGATCCCTGGCCCATTAAAACAGTTTCTCTATCATACAAACACACATACACTCTTCAACATTTCTGTGCTTCCATATTTTTGAGTTTGATTTGACCATGCACTCTGTTACTTCCCCATACTGTTGTCTGGAAGTTAAGCTGCCCTGTCTTAGCAGATGGTTCATGAATTGGAGGTGAAACAAGAAGTCTTGAGAATTGGCGCTCAAAATATTTCTTGTTTTGGAAAAAAAAAAGCTTTAAAATGTCACATTCACTGCTTTTTGTTTTTGTTTGAAATTGGAATTGAGGAGGTATGTTTTGTTACTGTATCCGCAACTTTTGTTGAGTGTGTGTGTGCGGTGGGGGTGTGTGTGTGTGTGTGTGTGTGTGTGTGTGTGTGTGTATATATATATATATATATATATATATATATATATATATATATATAAACATAATGTGTGTGTATGCACTCATGCTCCTCTTTTTGTCGTCTTTCGGCATTTCATTTGTTGGCTTCTGTTGTTTTGTGTCGGGTTAAAGGACTTGTTGGCCAGAGTCCACCTTCCCCTCAGTTTTCACTACTCTGAATGTTGGCATCACCATCAAACCTCTGTGTCTGATGTCCCTGTGGGAGTCCCCAGGTTTTTTGTTTTCTTTTCTTTTTGTGGTCTGTGTATTTCAAAGTTTAATCTTAAGTTCTGAAAGTGCTGTTTATGTTTGAGATTAAAATGGTTCTTTTTTTTCTCTCCTGTGTAAAGCTCTTTGTGACCACCACACCAATCATGTATTTTTCTTTTTTCCCTTTGGTGAAAAAAATGACTGGTTTAATTGCTCTGGTAATAAATCCTTTGGCATAACTGATTTCTGCGGTCTCAGCGAATTGTAAATGAAAACATTGTGCTTGAATTTTTGTTGTTGTTGAAAAATGTAAACCTTTTGGATCAGATGTAGCTATGCAGAAGACTGACTCAGAATGGGAATCATGAAACAGGCAGCTCTGTATGGGAAACCTGAATGAGATAAGGTATTTGACCGTTCAAAGTAACCACACAGGAGAAAAAAAAAGAAAAGCACTTTCTCTTTCTTGCTACCAAAGTAGCACCATTGTCGCCGTCTTTCAAAGCTTTGGGTAATGTCTGTCAGCATCTCAGGAATGGTTTGTCTTTCAGTCCCTGTGTACAAAGTCATGTAGAAAATTATAACCATGAACTTCTTTGAGGCAGTAACCCACTAAGTCGTATGTGTATCTCTCTCTCTGTGACTGCGCATCTTGTCTGTCTGGTTTACTGAAGCAGATGAAAAATAAGGAATTTTCTGCTGAATTTTGAACCCTACAGACGGGTGTAAGTGAGTTAGATTTGGGGGCGAAGTGGCGGCCGTCCATCTTTTTCAATACTTGAGCATTTTATTGTCTGTTTAAAAAAAAAAAAAGGAAGAAAACTGTCACACCCATGTCTCCAGGTTGACCTGTTTCTTGTGTTTTACCAGCACCTGCTTCTTCCCTCCTAAACCGCTTCACTGAACATGACTCTGTGATTGTTGCAGGTCTTCTGTGTAAATAAAATATTTCACTCTACTTTTGTATAACACTTGAGAGAGCGAGAGAGAGAGAGAGTCGGAAGCAAAAGGGAACATTTTTTTGTGTGTGTGTATTTTCCACCCTGCATCTCCAAAAACATCTGCTCAGTGTTCTCTGTTTGGTAGAACTGGTTTGAAGTGTTTTTGCTTAGCTAGTTAATTAATCATTTGATTATTCAAGTGAGTGTAAGCAATTCTGCCCAGAGTATAGCTAATGTACAGGTCGGTTTTTGCTAGACTCATGAAAGGTTTGATTTGATTTTTTTTTCTTTGGTTGTACAGTTCTATTGAAAAGAGAATAAAGTTATTAAAAATGTGTTCTTTGTGTGTGTGTGTGTGTGTGTGTATTTTCTCACATTGATCTCATTAAAAAAAAAAAAATAAAAAAGCAGTACAAACTGCCAGGAACCCAATCACTGTAGTAATCAGAGAAAAATAAAGCACAAAGCTGTTGTAAAGCAGCCACCACGTGTAGAGTAGCTGAGTTGTTTTATGAGCCGTTTGATTGGACAGTTGGATTACTCTGGAAAAACAGAGCCTGAAGGGAAAATGATAAATTGGTGTGTGGCATGCCAATACACGTGACTCGCCAAGCTTTTTTTTTTTCTTTTTCTTTTTCTTTTTTAAACACACTTAAGGGCTTAGTCTCTGGCACGTTACTTGACTGGCATTTTATTGAACTTCTGTATGAAGTTACTAGTATTAGTGCTGGTGCACAGTACACAGTACAGTGTCCTTAGGTTGGCCTGTTAGCCCTCTCTGTCTTTACTCTCTCTGTGTCACCATAAGGAATACGTTAAAAGTGCCTGAACTTCCGTCACTTGTCCATTCACAACGTGACCCACTGGAAGCTTCAGTGTTCCGAGCCCTGTTTATTCCTGCTGTCAGTTCTTGATGACATCCTGATTTCATGCCATTCCCTGGGTGATACCAAAACTGCTGTGCTTTTCCAGACATGAATCCCTATTTGTATACAAAGTTCATATTTATATATGAAAACACCTGTGTTTTGAATTTAGAAATGTTTAGTTTTTCTCTATGTTGTTTTATTTGGGTTAGATCTCTCACCTGGGATGGTTATGAATGCTGACATTTCTGCACTTTTGATCCAAAATTCAAATACATTATTGTAACTGAGAGACATTTTTCTTGATAAATGTTCTCATTCTGTTATCTACTCTATTGAAAAAAAAATAAAAATCTGCTGCCCTGCGGAGGGCGCTGTGGAGCTTCACAAGTCTAGTGCTCCGCAATGTCGGCGAATAGAGCATTTTAGTCACACAGAAGTTGTTAAACACAAGATACTGTTAACACAATAAAACATTGAATGTTGCAAGAAAATATGAAATTAGACGTTAGGTGTTGCTTACCATCTTTCAGTTGCAGTTATGAAAAACATTTAGTTTAGCATGTGTCTGCTGAGAAAACTGGAAAAGTAATCATTTGGCTTGAATGTATGTGTTCTCAATTTGGATATGACGGAAGAAATACTCCTTTATAATAAATAGGCTTAAAGTGCAAATATAAACAGATTTTCAGCGGGGTGTTATGATTGTACCAATACTCCTCTGCAGGACACTTCAGTAAAGTTAGTTCAGCTGGGTTTTGTTTTATTTGTTTTCACTATCGTCTTATTTTTCACTCGCATACAGATGTGCTTTTAAAGTGAGGAATGGTCACATATGGACAGCGTCTAAAAAGACTTTGGTTCAATCTAACACCCTTTTAAGAATGAAAAAAATATATATAAAAGAAATAAAATGAAATCTAAATGATCAGTGATGAAGAAACCAAACTGGTGTACAGCGTGTGGAGTCCCTGATAAAAGACGCTCTCTCAGTCCTCCAGGTGTTGTCTTAAACTGTCTTTTGTGTTCTGAAAGGTCTCCCCTCTCTCTCCCTCTTTCTCTCTCCCTCTTTCTCTCTCTTTCTCTCTCCCTCTCTCTCTCTTACTCCGTGTGTGTGTTCTGTCTCAGTAGACTGAAGGCAGGTAAAGCTGGAGTCTCTGCTGAAACATTCATGAGTTACAGAGAGAGAGAGTGTGTGAGGTCTTTGACTCGCGACACCTGTGAACCCCTCTCTTTCTCTATTATGAGTGAGCAGTGAGGTGCCACAGACTGTGGGGCTGTGCCCAGCAGTACCCTGGCCCAGATGAATCACTTATTCATTGCAGGGTTGAAGGAGAGGCACAGAGAGAGAAGGACCACCGACACGAAGTCATAAAAAAAAAAGAATAAGGCTTAGCCATTGTCCTGGGTTACCCGGTCCAGTCAGTCTTTTTTTTTTTTTTTTTTAGCTTTTCTTATACTCCAGTGTAACGTACAAAATGCTTCAAAATGTGAGTGGCATGCTGATGGCCAAAACAGGAGAATGAGGCCCTTTTCCTCAATGCTTTTTTTAAAAAATCTTTTTAATATCCGTTGATGGATAATCTCTGTAGTTAGTCGACATAGCAGGTAAGGACAGGAAAAGTTTTAGAGTGCAACATTTGCTCTAATGATGTTTTGACCAAGCTGTAACCCTGACCTAACCTCGACATTCCTCTGTTTGTCAGCTTCTATACATCAGTTCAGTGTGAAAAGGCATTCTCTAGCTTTTTAAATTTAGTGCTTTAGACTTTTATTACTTCTTTTGGATCTGACATGCTGAGAAGGTCTATCTAGGGCAAAGTCCTACTGTTCTAGCTCAACTGGAAGCACAAACTAATCCACTCAGATTCTTAAATTAGATTTCACACTTGAAACAACAGAAATCAAATTATTTTCTCTATTAAAAGATCATGTGTATATATATATATATATAATCATGGCATATGCTAATTTTAGGGTATTATTTCACAAACTGGTATGGAGCTGGTGAGAGAACATCATATGACCACAAGATGGGGTAGGAGATTAGCATTTCAGCCTTTTTGGGAAAAAAAGTCCTCTTTCCAAATGAGATCATCAGCCCTTTGAATGTTCAGACTGAGCCTGTTGAATAACCTGTAAATTTGATTCATGTCCATCGTACTGCAAGCCTAACATGACAGAAATGAGCTCATAAGCCAAGATAAGTCTGATGAAAATAATCAGCTATATATGTGAATTCTCTTATTATACCCATGGGACACTGTAGATAAGGCTCGTTTTGTGCTTCTCACCGGACGGTACAAGTTTTTCTTTTTCTTTCTTTTTTCTTTTTTTATAAGTTCATCCTTTTATCAAAAATTTGAATAAGTGAAAAAATATTGAATTCACCTTTTCATTAGGTTTCATCAGTGGCGTGGCTTGTAGTACAATAGATATTTGAAAAGTGTCCTTCCAATGCATTTCGCTCATTGGAATAAGGGTTCCAATTATCACAAGACTTGCAAGGCTTTCACTGAAGTAAGTTAAACCTAAAGGAAATGACACAGAACTTATTGCTGGCCATTCTCCTCATTCTCAAAAGGCTACCATCCCTTACACCCCAGCTGTGGGAGCAGTTTCTCTCTGCTGGAGCAGTCTATTGCTCTAATGTCCCTGTCTTAAATGGAGCTGGCCTTGTAAAGACTCATCTCTGATTCCTCCCCGCCGCTCCTCGGTCGTTTTGTCATCTCTATAGTTCTCATGAAATGACATGGTTATGGTAAAACAGGTACAGAAAACCCCTCTGTCATCAGAGCTAATTCTGTTGTGTTGTAGACTAATACACTCAAGTGCTTTTGAAATCAAGGTCAACAGGGCCTTTATTTGTCTATGTCTGTCAACGTATTGAAAGACACAGTTCATGAGGAGAATTAACCATTAATAATTAATTGACTGTCATAGATAATTGCCTGTGCGATGATGACCGAGGGTCTCAAATTCAGACTGACATACGGCTCATAACTCACAGACAACATCACAGACAACATCACAGACAACATCACAGGAACAGAATGGCTTTTAGTGACCTTAATAAAGACACAGACATGAAACTTAAAAGTTGACCAATAGGTTAATGTTCATTTCTGCCAGATTGATTTTGCAGCAATTTTAAAAGGTGTATAGATCCGTCTCTGATTAATAACTGAAAGAAAAAAGACATCCAAGGGGTTACTGAAAAAGCTAACAAAGAGACTGGAAAAGAGAGAAGTCGTCTGACCTCACAGATATCTTTAGAGACGACACGGTAACAGTGAATGTGGAAAAGACAGAAAAATGATGAGGACGAGCAGGTCTATCAGATATTTACAGACTTGACTTTGAATCTTACTTAAAAAAAGAGAGAGAGAGAGAGAGAGAGAGAGAAAAGGAGCCGTGTCAAACACTCAGCAGGCATGTTTCTCCTGGGGCCATCTGTTCGGCACTGATGGGAGAAGGTGAGCACACACTCTGTGTGTGTGAGGCTCCTTTTTCTGCCTGTGAACAGAGCAGCTCTTTGATGGACGAAAATTAGTTAGAGTGCTAGCATTAGGATTTAGTCATCCTTGTTTGGGGGAGACAAAAAAAAAAAAAAAAAACGAAAGGAAAAAAAAGTGTTTTCAGGGAATGGAGTCTCTAAATGTGTTTTAACTACAACAACAAAAAAATTACCTTTGTTTCTTTCAAACCACTAACACACCGCAACCAAAATGCTAGTTGATGAGCTGCTTTATGGAATTAAAGAAATGCGTTGTAGCTTTTTTTCCCCCTCTGCAGCAAGATGAATGAAACTAGAGAACCAGCATAAAAACCTGAATGACTGTAGATATTTTTACACAACAGCCACTGATTTATGATCATTTTCTTACCAAATCAAAATGATGAACAAGTATTCTCTAAGCAGGACACACATTTTTCTGTACTACCCACAATTCTGTCAAAGAGGGCATGTAATTACTTGCGTAAGACACCAAACTGCATGCTTTTTTTCCTTTAAACACCACACACAATTCTCTACAAAATACGTGAAAATAAAGTGAGTAGATTTTGTAAAACAAAACAAGATCAGTCAGCAAGAATCCTCCAAAATGCTGAATGTTCAGTCATCCTAATTTTCAAATTGTCTTTGGACATGTGTGAAACCTATTATGACATTACCAATTATCTCACATGCATGCAAATGAATGTCAGTGAAATATTGCTTCTGACTGGATAATAGAAGGTCTCTTATTTACATATAGAAGCATGCTTCTTTTTTGTAGACACCGAATTGTTTCTACCAGCAGTTATGGGCCTCTTTGCTGTTTTGCTGTGGTGCTTTCGTAGCGTGTCTCTTGTATTCAGTATATCAGATATGTGTCAGATATTTATGGGTTTACAGATTATGAGCTATGACAGGTAAAGGCCTGTCAGTCATTCAGAACATGAAACCAATATTTCCGATCTCTGCTTCGCACATGTCACTTTTCATTACTCAGTTACTAAGTTATAGAGACTGTTCATTTCCATAGGTTCAAATCTTCAGTAGAAAATAAACAAACTGAATGTTTATTTGTGAGTGGAGCCGGTGTTTATTGAGTCGTCAGACTCTGATATGTGATGATGACAATAGCAAGTATTCACTGAAACTTTTTGCTAAATCACAAAATGAACCACTCATCAGATAATAGAAAAATTGATATATTTGTACAAAATTTGGAGATGGGAACGAATTTTATTGTGAGAAATTCCGTATGGTATATGAGAAAAAAATGAAAATGATGAAAATTAATTTTTTTAATGTCAAATTAAAATAACATTTGAGGGAATCAAAGCCAGAGTTTTTGTGGGTTACTGTCAATGTCTTTCTTTTCTTTTCTTTTCTTTTCTTTTCTTTTCTTTTCTTTTGTCCTGCTGTAGGATTTCACATATAGGAAACAGTGATATTGTGGGAAACAGGATTAAAAATACATTTTGGAGAGCTGGAAATGAGAAATGCATATGCTGTGGGCATAACAGCATAACATACTGTACTGGGATCAGTGGTGTGTTGTGCTCTTGGTCAATGTGCCGATGGGTAAATTATTGCAGTGCTATGTCTGGCTATTTTTTAGATTTGGTCTCCTCACATTCCCTTTTCTCAGGACAGACAAACTGTACACTGTTACTGCACTTTGCCATACTTTGTGTGTTTTGTTTATTTTGGAGAAAAGCAAAAGGTCAAATTTCCAATTTACCCAGTGCCACATAAAACTTCTAAACTGACTGGCTGATTAAAGTTTTTGGGTAGCAGCATTGTGTACCCTTAGAACAGGACAACACAGTTTTCACATTACACATGCAACTGTGTTTTTATTACACATGCATAGAACACTTCCCTCTACACTGTGTTTTTATTACACATGCATACAACACTTCCTTCTACACTGTGTTTTTATTACACATGCATAGAACACTTCCTTCTACAGCGTGTTTTTATTACACATGCATAAACACTTCCTTCTACATCGTGTTTTTATTACACATGCATAGAACTCTTCCTTCTACACTGTGTTTTTATTACACATGCATAGAACACTTCCTTCTACAGCGTGGTTTTATTACACATGCATAGAACACTTCCTTCTACATCGTGTTTTTATTACACATGCATAGAACACTTCCCTCTACACTGTGTTTTTATTACACATGCATAGAACACTTCCTTCTACATCGTGTTTTTATTACACATGCCAAGAATGCCTCCTTCTACACTGTGTTTTTATTACAGATGCATAGAACACTTCCTTCTACAGCGTGGTTTTATTACACATGCATAGAACACTTCCTTCTACACTGTGTTTTTATTACACATGCATAGAACACTTCCTTCTACACTGTGTTTTTATTACACATGCATAGAATGCTTCCTTCTACACTGTGTTTCGACAGAGGACAGACACTCTAGCCCAACCTTTACTCCACAGCAGCTATGCCTGACAAACAAAGCTACAGGCGAAACTGCTCTCTTTCCAAGAGAGTATGACCAGCTTTCCACGGTGTCTTAAATGGGGTTGAATTACCCACGTTGAGGAGAATTCACTCTCTTGGCTAAGGTAGCTGCACCATGTGTTTTCAAATTAAGTGGCCCTTCCCTAGACCCCCCAAGATTAATCAAGTCACAGGTTGTCATTTCCCATCAGCCCCTGTCCTGATAATGTGACAGCATCGCCTGCCAGCAGAAGACCACAGATAGTGTGCAGCTGTCACTGTCTCGAAAACAAGATTTGATTTTTAACAAATAACTGTATGGTAATGTTTAACAAAAGGGCTAGTGTGTCTGAACTGAGATATATTACACTTTCTCTTTGTCACTGCAGTGTCTTAAACATTATTTTCTGTTGGAAATGTAAAGTTCTTCTTTTTTAAATTTTAGGAATGTTAAGAAGTGCATGGATTAAACATAACTCTCCGATTTCTTCTTAACCACTTAATCTGAGCAATTACCCATTTGTGCAGCCTTGTATTTTCTCTCTTTGCAAGAAAGTTGTTGGATGGAGGAGCAAGTCTGTGCTTTGCTTTTTTTGTCTCTTCTTTTAAAAAGGCACTGCCTTTTTCAACTCAGCTGAACAGCATAGTGCTAGAACCCAAGAAAAATCTCTGTTGTCAAAAAACTCTCCAAATCACATGTTTTACGATGCTCTTTTTGAAAAAAGAATTGATTTTCAGAGTAACTGGAGTTGGTGATTGCTAAAGTGGTGGTAATAATTAACAAACTGACGTATGTACTTAGTGAGGGCAGAAGTTTGCATTTCATTCAGCTGTCAATGTGTGTTTCTGTCATTAATATTTATAGAGCAGATCAATCTCTGATGCATATTCATGGGTGAATGTTTTTCTCGTAACATATGGACCCCATGCATTTTGTGTTTTATTTTATGAATGTATGTTTGTGTGGAAACACAAATTAAAACACACATCACACACGAATCGTTTCATTATGGTTTCAACTGGTGGGACCGGACCTGTTAAAAGTTATTACGTTGTTCTTAGTATGTAAATAAATCCTAATTTAGAATGAATAAGTAATGACATGCCAAATTACAGAACATGAGAGCAATTTGTGCAAGATCATAATGCAACTGGTTTATGGTAATGATCTGCAATTCAATCTGTTCAATGTTTTTCTTTTGTTTAATTGACAATTAAGAAATTCTCTCATTATGGGCTGTCTGCCTGAGAGATACAAGATATACTTACATACATTATATGGGAAAAAACACTGTTATTACCTAAACGAGACTGCTATCACTTCCAATTGTTTTCTCTTATCAAAGCAAATTCGTCTGACATCACTCATTGTGGAATCTCTGTATCTGCAACTGCTCTTATGGAAATCTGACATAAATAAAATGCCACAGAATGCATATTTTTTATCATAGTTATCGGAGTCAGATTAGACCGGGCTTATTGTCTAGTTAATGCTTGAATGAAGGGCTATGGCCTTTAACAATCCTATTAAAAAACAGTACGATAATACTGGTGCTAAGCTCCATCTGAAGTGTAATTATACAAAACATTGAAGTGAAATGGAGCAAAGCTTGTGTATGTTTGATTTTAATCTAAATATCATTTAATACAACACATAATTACACTCTATTTCTCTCTGAAAACCCCTTGAAACCATTTATTGTGCATCAGATTTATAGCTCACTCTCCCCCACTCCCTCCCCCTTTTCAGGGACCGTTTTAATAGAGTCCAAAGTAATAAAAGATATAAAGCAGGTCTGAAGCTGGTTTTAAAGGGCCATTCTAATGACCGCGGTTGACTAAACTACTGTTGAAGACGAACATGACTGGGTGCACATGAATCAGTGGTTCTTGCCTGAAGAGGTGTGGGGGGCGGGGGGGTCTGATAAAAGGAAAGGAAGATGTTTTTGTTTCTATGCTCTGCCCCATAGGTGCCTTGTGTATGGTTTACCAACAAGAAGCCTGCCAAGCAGTGAGGTGAGACAGCGGAGCTCACACGCCAATCAACCGCCTCTCACCCAGGCGAAGCCTGGACTTCCACTTGATGTGGGGTCTTCACTTTGTGCTGTTAAACTGTCATTCCACAGCAATCTGTGGAGTGGCTGATATAAAATAATAAAAAAAAGAGAACGGCAAATAAGAATAGGAGGGAAAAAATAAAAATAAAAAAATTGGAGAAGAAAAAGAATGATAAGCTGTCTTTTGGCTATGGAGCTCCCCTCTCAAATGGAGCCTGAGGAAATAAACTGTAGTCACTGTAGCATGACTGAGAATCCAGTGAGAAAGCTGCCTTAATTGCACTCTCTCTCTCTCTGTCTCTCTCTCGCTCTTCCCCCTTTTAATGGAGAACTCTCTTCCCCCACACACAGGATAATAAGCATGCCTTTCCAACGCTTATTACAAGAATACAAGATCTCACAACCCCAAACGTTGGCACGTTCACATTTCTTCGGAACATGAAGTAATTAATGTGTCTGACAGGGAGTCTAAAAAAACTCATTAATTTTCTACACCTTCAAGCAATTTGTGGATGCTCAGGTAGAAAGTATTCATGTTGTAGGCAATCTTGGTCGAGTTATTATCAGCCATCTAATCTATACGATAAAGATCGGAGATTAGGATTTCTTTTTTCGCCACTTTTCAGTTTATGGAAAAAGACCACTCCAGGATCCTCAATTAATAGATCTGTTTACAGATATCATAACTAGGGGTTGATGCATACAGCACATATAAGTTAGAAAAGAGAAAAGATTAGTGAAAATTTCTCTTTTTATCATATAACGTAAATTTACAAAATGTTTGCTGTTGTGACAGTGGCACAGTAAACGTTTTCAAGAAGACAAACACATCTAAAATTATATAAGAGCAAACCAAAAGTTCTATTTTTTCTCCGTGGAAGGTATTGTACTCAGCAGTTAAAGTAGCTAACTGGCTTGCGTAAACATCCATAAACCGAGAGAGTTCGCCAAATTTAGGTCAACTGAAAAAAAATCTGTGAGGAATTAGTCCTCGTAAACTGTCATAACTGAAATAAATAATGGCTTGGTTGAAATGACATTTAGGCATAAAGATATGCTGTGAACTCGTTGGACAAATATCGTGTACCGTGCGTAATGAGACAAAGCGTCAAGGAGAGGCGAACACTAATAGGAATGGATTTCTATTGGTATTATCGGTGACGTAATGATTCCCTTGCCTCGTGCTCCCCATAGGCGCATTTAAAAAAAAAATCAGCACAGTTGTCTCAGCTCAAAGGGGGCGGGGTAAACTTAATGACGTCAATGGAATTGGTTAGGTGACGAGCCCCCTCTCCGCCCCATGTGGGTCAAGGGAGGGGGAGGGAGCCAAGCTGAGCTGATCCCACGTGTGACGATAGCATTCCCGGCTCAGTAATATTCTCTTAGCGGGGCTTCGAGTAGCTTTTGCAGTGACAGTGTGTGTTAGTTGCTGACTGTAGTTGGGTTAGCAATGGAGGGAGACGGGAGCCAAGCCACATCTGGAAGCCCTAATGATTCACAACACGACCCGGGGTAAGACAGCGAACGACGGACGCCACTTAAGTTTTATTCGTTTTATTCCGGTGTTTAGTAAAAAGCTTGAAACTGTTTTGATTATTGCAGTATCATTTTAGTAGCCTTCCGGGTTCGCTCAACTACACCTTTCTTTGATTATATTACCGTGCGGGCCTGCCCCTTTACAAGATAGCTTGCTGGGCTAAGTAAAACAGCTCTCTTGCTGCTGCTCTGCCTTCGTTTAGCTCGTTTTTTTAGTGGCTAGCTAAGTACTTAGCTACACGTCAAAATGGCCGATCTGACATCTGGACTCACTTCTGCTATGTTTTCTTCTTACAGTAAAATGTTTATCGGTGGCCTCAGCTGGCAAACTTCACCAGGTAAGAGAATCATTTGCACTCAACCGAGTCGCTTTGTGAGATTGTGTTGTGTTGCCGACACAGCCTGTCCGTGGCAGTTAGAATATACGGAGTGTGGTGTGCAGTATGGGATACGCTGTGCGCGCAAGGTTATTTTGATTTCCAATCATTTGAAGTCCTCTATTCGACCCCTGTGTGCATCAAGGAGACGTGTAAACTCTTCTTGTTTGATAACGAAACAGATGTAAATTTCTAATATATCTTTTGCTTTCTTTACAGACAGCCTTAGAGACTATTTTAGTAAATTCGGGGAAATCAGAGAATGTATGGTGATGAGAGATCCCACAACGAAACGCTCCAGGTAACACGCTCGGATTTGTTTTATTCCATTACTTTCTCATGGTTTTTATAGTTAAAGGTTCTGTTTTTGTCCGTTATAAGAATATCAGTAACCGAGCAAGCATCTTGCGATGCGCTTTTACGAGCCATTTGAGTTAGCGATTTTGCAACGGTAATTCAGTTTGACATTGACTGCGGACTTAACAGGATGATGTTTGCTGTTCGCGAAAATGTTGATGAAATCTGTGCAGTCCTTTAATATACGATTTTACGATATGCTTTCCCGCCGGTTCTCTTCGCCTTGAAAAGTAATAGCCCGACTATTATGCTGTTTTGAATTACTCGAAAATGTGTGCGAGGTCAGATCAACCAGAGTTATGACCTGATTTCAAAACGGACAAAATTAAACCGAACCTGTTAAAATGTATATTCGTATTCATTTAACTTATGACATGCAGTGATGTTGAAGCTCCTCCCACTCTGTGCTCTAAATGTGATTACTGTGTTTGTGTTTTTTTTCCCAGGGGATTTGGGTTCGTTACGTTTGCGGATGCGGCGAGTGTAGATAAAGTCTTAGCTCAACCTCACCACGAATTAGACTCAAAAACGGTACGTTTCTTGCTTTTGCTGGTGTCTTTTGAAATGACTTTTGAAATAGATGTCAACCCTCGTGTATCATCATGTTTCGGAGTGTGCACACTCCTTGTCATTTTCATTGCAGCCTACCATTCACACTGCAATACGCACTTGACTCAAATAAGTAGCGAAGTAATTAAGCTTTGGAGACCAGTTCTTATCCGCATGCCTGGAAAGAGTTTAACCCCCTCCGTACTATCCGTTATTCCACATTTGTGAGACCAAGAACATACGGCAGATGTGATGTTAAGTTTGTGACCGGTACAAGTATATGAAGGACTTTTGTGGCGGTATTGCTTATTTCTTGCCTTTTGTCTTTTAAAGAAACTCCGAATGTGTCGTTAGCTCGACATTTTTGAATGTTTTGTGTTCTAAGTGAATCCGATCACACGCACATAACAGTCCAAATGATTGCTTTCGCTACAGTGATTTTAACTGAACGTTTGTGTGTCATCGCACTTTAACACATTTTTTCCCCCATGATTTCTATAAGGATGATAATTTAATCTTTATCGAACTATTGCCGAAGTAGGGGCAGCGTGGTGACAAAAAGCTGTGCTTAAAAATTTATATCATTTATGTGTTACTGATATTTTTAAACACTGGCCCATGTATATGAGATTGTCATAACTTTACGGCTTGATTTTATATGCAGTTATTCTGAGCCTGCTTATCCTTATTGTCATGTTAATTACCCTTGTATCTATCTATTGCCTGAAAAGACATTCACACTGTCATATTCTGTAAGAGAAATGTTGAGAAGTGAACTTCAAATTATTGATCATTCTGCACACAGAACATATTAAGGTCTCTCCCCCCCTCCCCCCGCCTTCACTCACTCACTCACTCACTCACTGACACACACTCACACACAAACACATTCACTGTTAAAAATGTAAAATCTTGTCAGTGATTTTTGCTGAAGTGTTGCACGACTTTAAAATAAAGAATAAAGAATTATAATTTTTGCAAAAGATGTTCAGAGTTCTTAGTGTGTTTTATGTGTAGCAATTGAAAATATAAGCTACCGTGCCGTTCTTCCACAATAACAGTGAAATTCAGACAATACTATGACAATGATTGCTTGTTTTATTTAAATTATAGACAGTTATCGTGCATCAGAACAGCATCAACAGTGTCTAAGTGCTTCGACTATTTCGACTAGTGGATGGAGGGTGAGTTTAGCTAAGAGGAGCACACTGAAATCAGAGTCCAAATTACTCCGTATCTCTCCAGAATATGATTAACGGGTTCAGATAAACAGAATATAAACTAAACCATTTTTTAGCTTTTAGCTGTAAAATGAATTTTTCTGGTTTATTGTAGTCAACTTCTGATATCTAATCCTTCAGTTGGAGCTTTTGGGGATCAGATAAATTGAAGTTAATCTGGTGGAAATTAAGCATACATATAAACATATGACTGTGTTTTTCATGACTACATGAAGTTTTTCAAGGCTGGAGTCTGAGCTGCGTCAGACAGCTTTGCGAGAGAGATTTTTCTCTTCCACGGCTGGACTTCAAAACAAACAGCCCAGTGTTGTTTTCACAGAACGATATCAATGGATAAAATGTTGGTGAACGCTTACATTTGAAAAAACCCACAGTCGCTGGAGGAAATGCAGAGAAACTCTCTGTCGTTTCACAGTTGCACAATTTATGTGATTTATTAGTCCGACAGAAAGTCTGTGCAAGTATTGAAACTTTTGGTTCAGTCCACGGGTACAAATCTACTCTGTTATCTATCAAAATAGCCAGACTGTTCAATTGTTTATTTCCCAGATTCAAGCTGAAGGAAATGTTTGCTTAGAAAAACCCTTCCTGTGAATAATTAGGATCTTAAGGAATTGGTATGGGTATGAACACACTGTCCTGTTGTCAAAGGGCAAAGTGACCATGGGAATGACCACCGGTCATCAGTGCATTTGTTTTTGTTCTTTGTTGGATGAACAGAAATGCATTAAGAACAAGATGAAGCAGGGCGTCTTGCTTTTGGTTGATCAGACGAAATAAGATTATGTAACTGGTTCAGCCAGCAGCAGATTAACCTGTTAAATGGTTTCGTGCCACAAATGACAACAGCTTTTTAATAGCATTCCTCTAACCGTACATTAATGTGAGGTTATGGTTGTGACTATGGGAATGGTTACAGAGTGTATAAGAAATGCCTCCTTGACTGAAAGATGTTCTTGCCTTGTTGCGTGTATTACTTTAACATCAAATTTGTCAGTGTAGTCTGAAATAAATGTGTGTCGATAGTAAAAAAAATAAAAAAGAAAGAAAGGGGCAGTGAAAAACGATTGAATGTTTTTGAGTCATTGTGTCAGCTGAGCGCATGCTTCAGAATTGGGCCAGTGTACGTTACGTAATTGCTCTACATGTATGGAAGTTTTTTTTTTTTTAAAGAAAAAGAACAAGTGGGTCAAGGTTTGACATTTGGACTGCTTTGGAACAGCTTGTCTGAAAAAGGATTGAGGTTTGAGAGTTGAACAGTGCAGGTTGGTATGGGTGGGATTAGCTGTTTTCCCAGTGGATTGTGATGGCATACGTGGTGTGTGTGTGTGAGTGTGAGAGTTGCAGCTGAATGGCTTTCACTGATGCATGACCCTGCTGGAAAAAAGGTGAAACACACAGATCTGGCTTGGACTGGACAGAAGTTGCTTTGGACATGTGACAGACTGTGCTTGCTAAGGACTGAGGAAACTCAGAACTGGCCTCTAAACCCAAAGGACACTCTGGATGTTTCTCACAGGGGGAGTAACAACAACAACAACAACAACAAAAAAACATTTTTACACTTTTTTTTTTATGTCCAACGTCCTGCTGGCATGCAGAACGAAGTTCTCTCTCACTCTGAGCTCCTCTCAGTCACTCTTAATCAGCCAACTTCATCAGTCTGACTGAAATAGAAATTGTTGGCATCTCATTAAAACAACTGATTTGTCAGGTTTTTTTTTTTGATATGCATTTCCCAAATGCTATGCTGTTAGGAAGATATTGCTTTCAATTCTTTTGTCTTTTTTTTTTCTTTTTGGTTCTAGCAATATGAGTTGTTAACTTTTAGCAATTTCAGATTTCATCAGGATATGAGAATTGGCGTAAGTGCTAACCTGAAGAGAAGTTATTGACATACTTTAATATTTCATATTTGATTAAAAATGGTTACATAAGCTGTGGCTGAAAGGACCAGGAGTGAAAATTGTATTGTGTGTTGACAATTATTTGCCTGCTGTAGTGCTCTCTAAAAGCAATCTGTTTTAGATTAAACACTTTTCTGGATGAATTAGAGTATGACAAAACGGCGTAATTCTTCCCTGATACAGTCTTTAAACTGTGCTACGTAGCCCTTCCATTCCCACCAAATTAATTTATTTACCAGAGTGTTTTTTTTAATTTCTTTTTCTTGTTCTCTGAAACATGTTTATTTCTTTTTTTTTCCATTTGCACACTCTCACTTCTTGCCATTCCGTTTTTATTTTGTAAAGTACCAAACAAACAAACAAACCATTTCATTTTTATTTTGTATCAAAGTAGCAAACAGACGGAAGCAGTGGTGAGAGATGTTGTATGTCGCTATGTAATATTACATAGATGAGCTGCAGTGTTTTATGTGGCTGGAGAAGCTGTGTTTTCACCGTCTCACGCCCAGGCATGAACAAACCATGACCGTGCTATTTGCTTTCACAAGGCTTTGTATTAGTGCTGTGACAGTTTCCACAAAAATATCATCAGAAAGAATCCTGATCAGGGTTTTTTTTTTTTTTTTTTGGTAATCTTGACCAGTCTCTTTATATGTTATTTTTAAATTTGACCAGTCTTTTTCGCAGAGCTGTGAATTAGTCTTATACACCAGTTGTGTCCCAGTTAAGCGCACTGTCTCTAACTCAGTTTCCTCAAAACGCTTTAACATTTGGTGGCCATGGCGTCTCCTGTGTTCTGTCGTTTCTCGTGGTGTAGAAACACGCTCCTGACATGTTGTTTGTTCATATTCATGGAGTTTTAATTTCGTCTGAGTGAGAAGCCGCACAGGTTCTGCCACTGAGTGAAGCTACTTAGGGTAACCCAGAGTGACGTGAGAAAATAAATGAGTGAAGAAAACAGACGGGCGTCTCGACATTCAGCCGTTCTGCAAATGCACAAAGCTTTACTCGCTATCGTCTGAAAATGTTTGGTCTTTAAATGTTTGCCCCTGCAGCACACCTGAATAATGTTAGAAAATATTTGCAATTCTCAAGACATGCAGTAAACACAGCTCAAACTACGCGCTTACTGAAGATCAATAAGATCTCTGGAACATGAATGCTTATTATCACTGATGTTATTATTATTTCACTGAGGATATTGCTCCGTCTTTTTAATGAAAAAAATAGAGGAATCAGGCTTATTCATATTACCTGATGATTATTTTTTTTCTCCCCGCAAAGAAATATCACCCAGAGTCGCTGATGTGAAAGGAGTGCTGTTCATATCTTCGTGGAATAAGTGAAGTAATGATTTATTGAGAGTTATGATAAACCTAATCCACTGACTGTGTCACTGAGAGTTGATATGAGGGAGGCATAAAAACGGGTTTGACTCAGGATGTTGTCCTTTATTCTTGGAATAACTGTGGCGAGGAAAGTCACCAATAATGAGGATAATCCCCGAGGGGAAGAGCAGGTTGTGGATATATTGATCGCATGCCCTCTGTTGAATCTCCAGGACTTCCTAGGGCTGGAGTTCTCACTAATACAAACTCCTTTATGTCAGTTTGACTTCCCTAAAGGCACTGAATGCTGTTTACTGTGACGAGCATGAATTTCCCGATTCATTTTTACACCATAAACCCTGTGTACCTGCATAATTACACAATACTTACAAATCTATGTTGTAAAACACCCAAATTTAGACAGTCTGTATGAATTTATGCCTTATGTAGTTAATGTAATCCCACATAATGTAATTTTACACACAATATAATAATTTTATATAGTGACTGTATATACACTGACTACTGAAACGGTGTTCTCTGAGGTGTGCTGGCTGAGGTGGACACTATAAAGCTTTACAGTGTTATAGATGAAGGGAAAAATGTGACATGTAGCTGTGACTGGGTTCTGTGTCAAACAATAGGGGATAGTTTTGAGAGAATTGCTTTATATCTGTGGAAAGCCTGTCTGTCTCTTACTCAGTCTTCTCTCTCTCCTCAGATTGATCCTAAAGTTGCCTTCCCTAGACGCGCTCAACCCAAGGTAAGAGCAGGATACCCTCTTACTTTCTTTTCTTCTTCTTCTCCTTCTTTCTTTTTTTTTTTACATTCACTTGTTTTGAAGTTAAATCTTTTTATATCCTTGTGTATTTGGTCTTTGCTGGGTTTGCAGGTTTTGTGAGAAGGAGACGTTTGGTGCCAGATTTCAGCAGTCATTTTAGGTTCTCTGTAAACAAAAATCCATTCATTTGGACAAACCAAAAAATACCATAGCACATCTCTGGTTGGCCTGTTGGTGTCATGAAAACCACGGCTTAATTCCTGAGAATGTTTTTGGTTATTCTGAGAATGCATAAGGGTTTTTTGGGATCCTTTTGACATTAATGAGCAGGATCTAGTCCACAGTGCTGTTTGTAAAAGGAATATGGAAGATTGACTTGCTTGGTGATATAATGATGGTGAGTGGCGTGTAGCTGCTTTAACAGTGTGGCCTCTGTGTGTGGATTTGCCTCTTGTGTTTTGGCACAAAAAAGGCCTTTGTTTGCTCTAGTTTCAAATGAAGATTTGCCAGTGGAAAGCTCTAAGCCTTAGCTCACGCAACCTTGAGAGTTTCGCCCATGGGCCGCCGAGAAACCAAAAACCGTCGTTCATCAGTCGACCTGTTCTGGAAACAGTAACCGTTTCTCACAGATACACGCACAGGATCAAAGTTTCTGTTTACACAAATTAAAACTGTGAAAGATGTACATGAGTCCAAACCTTTGTGACTTTTGTGAGAAGAAGGACTTGGGACTCGGTGCGGATGTGGGCCAGAGCTAGGCATTGGTCGTCTGTGTGGATTTATATGAGTGCTGTTTAAAGATCTTAACACTGTGTACTGCTTTAAAACCTGTTTATGGGTTTAAATAAGGAATTGTGACACTCTGGGGGAGTCTGAAGGTTACAGCAAACATCGAGATGAATCTCTTGCTGAAGCTGCAGCCTCATTAGTGGCAAAATGGCTCGTGCTCGTTTCAGCCCAGGGAGTATAAAACACACACACACACACACACACACACAAAATAAACCCCACATACATACACAGGGCTGTGTTCAGATCTCACAGCCGTATGAAGACGTGTTTTTTCTCTCGTTGTGTGAAAAGCAACTCTGAGGGTACATAAATTTGTGATTTTTATTGAGTTGAGTAGCGATGGCCTTTGTTTTCAAATGTAAGTATCTAACTTTAATTTACGTCAGCCTCGCTGGCAGTAAATACCCTTGGAGGTATTAGACATCAGACTGCACTGTCAGCCATGCTCAGTGTCCCAGTTTTGGTCTGTGGAACAGACGTCTCTTGCCCTTTAAGGCTGTTCAGGGCTGTGTAGGGATTCCTTCTGGCCTCCTCTGTAAGCCAGAAACTGTTACCCACTTTTTAGTGCAGAGAGAGAGGGGTGGCAGGTGTCCACAGCACACTTGTCTTGCTAATTGAAATAAAGAACTTTCCGGACTGTCCAGAGGAGGAAATCAATGGAGGAGAAATGACGCACTCTTTGCGAATGCACATGCCAACCACACACTGGTCCAAATAGCAGGCCTCAAGGCCCCAGGCCTAATGCTGGTTTTTGGCTCTGCATGCATCCTGAATGAATGGAAGCATTAATGCGGCCAGTTTCTAGGCGCAGTTAGCTCACTGCCCGTAGGTACTCTCTCATTCTCTGAGTTAACTAAACCAGTGCATAATAAGTTTTATGCAAATGAATTGCTGCCCTCTCCTCTAATCAAGAGAACCGGAGATGTGTGAACCGTGCGATATTGGAGGAGAATGAAATACATTTAAAAAATAAATAAATATAGAAATAAAAAATGGTTATTCTGGTGTTGCATTACTGCTCCAAGGGCGTTTTGTTCTCTGTTTAAGAAATAGACAGAAAAAAGGCAAGAGGAGGCATAGAGGTTTTTCTTTTTGTGATTATTATTTATAACGGGAGAGATGTTTACGGCCGAACGAGGACAAGATTGCCCTTACCGATGCTCTTATTGGCATTGCTGTTGTACACCACATCTCCACTGCAGATCTCGGCGTGTCTCAACAAGACTTTAATTGATACTGGTGCTGTGACCACTTGAGATGTATCCTCCGCGTCCGTTATTGTCCCTAAGACAGAAAAAACCCTCTCTCATTAACTCAAGCAGTACTGCTTAACCCAGTCATTTCATATCATATGGCGGAAACAATCATTTCATTTTAATATGTCTCAGGATAAACAGGACTTTTATCCCCAGAACTGCACTGTTGCCATGTGTCTTTTTTTTTTTTTCTTCCAGAAGCTTCTTATGTGTGTGAATGCATGAGGCAGTGACAGTGATTTCCAGACGAGTTGAATCGGTCCAATGTGACGTCTCCTTGGCTATATTTCATGGGCATGATGACAGGGCTGTAATTTGGATATCATGTTTCAGATCATTACTTTGCATTACTACATGATCATTAGGAACAAGAGTGGGGAAAAAAACGTGCTTGATTTCACTCACATTAATCTCACATGAGTCTTTTTCCCCTTTATTTTTTACCGCTTTGCTTTACATAGAGAGATTTTTTCAACATTCCATTGTTAGCCAGCGGTCACTCCATAGGAGGTGGTAGCTGTGTTCCACTCACTGCAATGTGAAATGAAATGCTCGTGCCATGAAGTGGATATACATCTGCTCTCAAACATACTTGTTCTAATCTTGTTGAAGGTGTTGTAATTAAGAGACGGCTGGCCCCTTTGCATTAAAGAAATTCATGCTGTGATTGTGATTTGGAAGAGATGCAATCTATGTTGAGATTTAACCTTTTGTATTTGTTATTGAAGGTCGTAGATAAGTGAAACAACATGTTGTCTTAGTCAATTAGAGCAATGTAAGCAGGAAACCTGTTGATGTTTACACAGGCGGGGACCAAAATGATTTTGGCTCAGAAAACTTCTTTGGTATTGGACTCTCTGGAATACGTGCCAATTAATCTCAGCATGGAAGAGACTTGGTAGCTGTGCGAATCCCTTGGATGTTTTCTACAATTCTCTGGCTTTCTTCCACTAATTCTGGACCTTATTGTCATTTTTTTGCTGAGAGCAAACACTAGAGCTCTGTTGAGTTTGCGGTTTAAGGAAAAAGAATAGCTATTATCTGCTCTGAAGCGGACGGCTCATTAGAGAATTACTATCCACTGTTATGTCAGGAACCATAATTAGCTAAATGAGTGGTATTATCGACAAAAAAATTGAGCTTAACTTTCAGTGTTTGCCGGTCTTGAAACAGGAAAAATGAGAGGGACATGGCTCGGAGCACTGTAAAGTAAGATCCTCCAGTTATGCATTGAACACATTGCGAGTCTGAGCTGAGATGTTCTGGCATTTCTACCGCCGTGAGAGCTGTCAAAACAACACCTCTGCCGACGCCGCGCTCTGAACTGCAGTTCCAACACTCCTGCTTTTACAACAGCCTAGCATGGGACTGTCAGAGGTAGCGTGTCATGGCTGGAAACGAGTTTAACTGTCTCTGATTTTTTACCATTTAATTTTACCATATCTCTCTCGCAATATTGCTCACGCCCCCTCGTTTTGTATAAAAATATTTTCCCCTCACGTACTAATAAAACAGCTGAGTTGCTGTGACCCATGATGAGCATTCGAAGGGGGGGGGGGGGGGGGGGGGGGGGGGGGTGCGGTGCGTTGCACATAGCGGGGTGTGAAAACTCGGCGCCAAGTTTTTAATGAAGTCCATAGGTGATGTGGCGTGAAGTACTAAGGCCTCTATCTGGCGGCTGCCTCTCACTTTCCAGGTGAGAGGAGCTGCTCCGAGAGTTCCCTACAAACCTCTTTCTCTCAGCACTTCTAACACCATTCGCTAGTCTCACATTTGACGACTCAGTCCCTCAGAAAGAGTGTAGCTAGCACCGGTATCAAATCCTGCATGTTGCGTCTCTGCACAGGCCTTTCCCATCTTTCTTTTTTATTCTTTATGTTTTCTGCTTATGTTTCTCATACAGGACGGTTTAAGAATTGAGATTGGATAAAAGTACAGTGTGCAAAAACTGGCAGAATTCTTTGATGTTGGTACCGCGGCATCTTTGTCCCTTGAGAGAGATTGGTTTTAAACAAAGAAGAAGGAACACTTGGACTGGTGGTCCTTTTGTGTTTAACCACAGCGCTGACTTTTATCTAAGGTGCTTCAGCCCGTGAGCTAGCCAGATGCTCTTTCAACATCAAAGATAAACCATTCAACCTCGAACGCTGCTGCTTGGCAAAGGCTAGCGTGCGCCAACGTTACGGTCTTTTTACGACAAGGTTTAAGTTCAGATGAGTTGAAGATTAAAACGCTTGGGGCCTGGGTTTGGGAGACAAGTTGATTCCCCCTGGTCTGTGATTTTTCTGTTTTTCCCAAGGCATATTTAAGGACTACCTTATCTGCTCCTATGTTGCCATACTACTGTGAGAGGCCGGCCTTGGGTGTTGACGCTAACGAGCAGAACAGGCATACGGTGGTGTGCAAGTTAGTTTGCTTGTGTTTCTGGAGGTGGAGGACATGACATATACATGCATTAGACATATATTCAGAAGCGCCATATTCCACGGTCCTCTGTATTGATCAGACCCTCCTTCCTGAAACATGTCTTTGTTTCTATAGCATTGTCAATGTTTACCTCATTGATAAGTTAGAACGTTGGTGTGTGTTTGTGTTTGTTGATTTGCTGGTGACTCAATTTAATAAATTGTGGGAATAGCAGCTTTGTCAGGGTGAGGGCCAGAGACTATGAGGCAGGGACCAGATAGGTCCAGATGAATTTCAGTTTTAAGGGTCTGGGAGCAGAGGGTCCTTATCTCAGACAGAAGGACTTGGTGAGGAGGCATTTCCAGACTTGGAGACAGTCAAGTGTCTGACTTATTTTGGAGCACTTTCCTTCTCTCTCTCGCTCTCTCTCTCTCCCCCCCTCCCAACCTTAAGCTCTGTGAAAGGCCTGAAAAAGATTGATAAGGCAGGGGAGCAGATGGCGGTTTTAAAGGACAGTGCACTCTCTTCGCTTTGATAATGACGCACAGTATACTCAGAAATCTCCTTTAGTCTGGGATCTGAGTTCTGAAGGTACAAAGTGAATTAAACAGAGAGACTATTGGATAGCAGTTAAGTATCAGCTGAGAGTGACAAACACTACAGATTTTTGTCAGGGTAAGGTGTTCTCACAGACAGTTTCTGAGATGCGTAATGCCCCCCCCCCCCCAAAGACTCAAAGGTGTTTTGAAAAAGTGAGTCAGCTCATTCGGCTTGCAGGCACTAGTCCACCCCCCCACCCCCATCCTTGTTCCCTCTGTGACTTCAGAAGATTGGAGAACGCTTAAGTAGGTGGTAGTGGATAAAAAGTGAACCGAACAGAATCCATTGTTTGCAATGGCGCAGAGCAGAAGTTTTGCTTTTGGTCAGAAATGGTGGTGAATTTTTCTTTCTTTCTTTCTTTCTTTCTTTCTTTCTTTCTTTCTCTGGAGATAACTTAAAAAGGAGACTTATCAGTGTGATTTCTTATCATCTTCTCTGTAATGTTGCTGTTGTTTTTTTTTGTGTTTTAATACTCAGAAAAAATAATTAGGCTAATAACCTATAATTTAAATTGGCTTTTTAATGACAGTGCTTGTTGATGTGGAATGTGTTGTCTGTTGGAGTGACCTGACTATAAACAAACTACAGAGTTTATTTTTCTCCTTTCTCTCTGTGCTACTTTTCTAATACAACTTTAACTTTTGCTGATTGGTTGTCAGACTTGGAAACTTGTCAACATCCAGACAGGTTATTACACAGTGACAAACTTGTTTTTTGAGCATCCTGGAGCTTTCATTTCACCCCCCTGTCTCTCTCTCTCTCTCATGGTGGATGCCTGCCAAGTCTGCCTCGGCCGCTTGTGAGAGCAGACAGACAGAGCTCCAAATCTAGCCCGCGTGGCCTGAGTCGATTTTCCCTGGGCTTTGATGCTGTTGTTACTTGGTGTGTCACTCTCTCTGTGCCTCAAAGCGTGGGCCACTCACTCCTCCTCTCTGACAGTCTTTCTCCCAGACCTCCTCAGGAAGTGACTCCTCGAGGAGCGACTGTTTTGGGCATCTATTTCCTCCACGTCGGCCAATGCTTTCATTATTGTTCTCCTCTCTGAATTAGCTTTCCTCTCCGTAGTTAGCACTGGAAATAATTCAGAAATTGCGTTAGAATTTTTAATGGTGTCTTCCAGTGATGCATATGTATGTGTAGTTTGTTGATGTTTTTGAGCTTTAGTTTTGTTGTTGTTGTTGTTGTTTATGAGTCACAGCATGACAGATGATAATAAATTTACAGTGACTCAAGATAGAGCTCGTAGATTCTTTGGGTGGCAGAGGCTGCCCCCCCCCCCCCTCTCTTTCGCTCTGTCTCTGTCTCTGTCTCTCTCTCTCTCCTTATCTCTCTCTCACTGTCTGTATGATGGACATAGGGAACTGAGCTGAGACTAATCAGACGGTTTTGCTGTTTGCCATCGTGCATTGCCCCAAATGATGAGTCTTGACCCTCAGTGGCTGTGTCCTTCCTCACTGATTGTCCTTCACTCGACTGCAGCAGCAGTGCCTTGCTTCTCTCCCCTCTCCACTCCACCACAGCGCACTCATCTGCCTGCTTAACCCCCCCCTTTCATTCTCTCCACATTTTCCCTTCTCTATGGAGAACAGCTTTTTTTTTTCCTACTCCAAATTTGACCACTCCATAGTGCTCATTTCAGAGGTACAAAGCCCCCCCCCCCCCCCTTCTCTGTGTCTCTTACCATGTGGCAGACAAGTTGGGGGAGTGTTGCTGACCAGGGCTGCAGTGTGTGTGTGTGTGTGTGTGTGTGTGTGTGCGTGTATGTGTGTGCGCGTGCACATGCACCTGTGCGTGTATGTGTGTGTGTGTGTGCTGTTTGTTTGAAGTCAAGGGCTGTGATGTTTCATTGGCTCTGAGCGGGACCTGTGATGGACAACCCCCTACCCCCTCCTACCTCTTTGGCACCGCCCCTTCCCTGTGTTTCTCCCCGCCCCTCCCTGGGTTTCTGGAGCTTCTCCTACAGCATGATAAATCTGATGCTAAATTTAGAATGTGTCTTTCGTGGGCACAGAGAGAGAGAGAGAGAGAGAGAGGGAGAGAGAGAGAGAGGGAAAGAGAGAAAAAGATTACTGGCATGTAGTGAGGGAGAGGAATAACAAGAGTAGCAAGCTTTCTGTTCACAAACAGATCCATTTGCAGTTGGAAAACAGACGTTCTTGTCTCTTTCACCCACCTTTCTCCTTTGCAGTTTAAAAGGCCATTGTTCGTCTGTGGTTTTAGTGGTGGGATATGTTTTTATTTGTTTATTTTAGCAGCGTATTGTTGTCCCGTTCAGTGCATTCCAATTAAAGACTGCACAATCAGGCATCGTCAGACAGAAAAATGATGATTGGAGGCGGCATCGGTCCCTTTGGAGAAATAGCATGAATGAAACTGAGGAAACTCTGAGACATCAGTTTGAGATACAATACAAGCACTGGCACTGTTCAGCCCACTGCTGTTTACTTAATTTATTTATCTTTTAATCTTGTGGTTAAAACGAATCTTTTATTCTGTTTCAAATAAGCATTTGTACTATCACAGTATTTCAGTGTCAAAGGTTTTCAGGTAGCTGTTAAAACATTACTTTTTACATGTAGCTGCTATAGATGCTCTACAGTGTTCTGAACCCCTCTGTAAAAGTTGTGACACTCAGGCTGGGAGTGTACAGTGGTTAGTTTACTGGAGTTGTAGTCATTCCACTGATAAAGCAGTGATGTAACACCAGTACTGCCTTACACAGGCCAGGGATCAGAACCATGTTTCACTCTGTTCACCTGATGAACCTGATGGGTATCTCTAAAAATACTCACCTTCATTTCCAAGGCCAGCGCCTTGGTCTGAGAAATCACAATGCAGACACATCACAGTTTTCAGAGTTAAATTGTCTGCGCAACTGTATAGAGTATGAACACTTACGTGAAGCTAATCGCACGCAAACAAATTTTTTTTGCAGTCCTGTGTGCTTGTTACAGACTGCAGAGCGGCAGTAGGCCGAAGGCCTGGTTCTGCAGGAGAGCGGAGGCTCTGCTTTGGTCTCGAGAGAAGAGGGCTCGGAGAGTGTTTTCCGTGACCGATGCAGCTGAAGCAACATAAGAGACAGTGCTTATGAAACGAATGTAAACCGAACTGGCCTCCCCAGGTCTTCACTAATCATGTCTTAGCCAAGACAAACTGCAAACTCCGCAGGACCGCATCTCCGTGGGATGCCTTTCAAATCACACTCTGACCCATTTTAAAGAGGCAAAGGTGTCTCTCCATCGCTTTGCTATCATCAGTTGCGTGGTCGGAGTTTTATTTGACTAAAGCTCTTTCGGCTTTGAAACAAATGTCTCCGGACTAGCATGCAGCGTGTTCACGTTCAGTTATTGCGTGCAGTGAAATAAAAGGACGTTTTAGAAGGTGTACAGAGAATTCTGCCGGAATGTGTGTCAGCCTGTGGGTTTTTTGTGTCGGTAGTGTGTCATTGTTTCTGTGGGTGTGACTGTGTCTGTGGTTCTGATCTGCTCAGGAGGTTGTGGGTGTGACCTGCAGCTCCTTGTTTTTTATGCATCACATCCTGATTATAATCTACTGCTTCTTTGAGTCTGTATATGTGTGTGTGTGTGTGTGTGTGTGTGTGTGTGTGTGTGCGTGCGTGCGTGCGTGCGTGCGCGCCTCTTTGTCTGTATGTGTATGTACCTGTGTGGGTGAGTTTGTATACTTGTGTGTGTCTGTGTGTTAGTGTGAGAGTGTGTGTGAATACACGTAGCTGTCTATGCTCTTGGTGACCTCGGGAAGCAGTGGTTTTGTAAGGATTCCTGAGTTGTATTTTGGTCCCTATGCTGAGAAACACAGTGAAGATGAGGTTGCTGGGCCTTCACGTGTTGATAAGCCATCATCATCATCATCATCATCACCATCGTCCTCTCTATGTGCTGGTCTTCCTCTGTCATGCCTGGGATCCTGTGAACTGAGACTGCTCCATCTCTACAACATGCTAATACGTCACAGCATAGAGAAGGCCACAGTGTGTAATCACAAGGCATGGGAAAGCCATTCCATGCAAGCTCCATAGGACCACTGCACCATTAACATATAAACGGCCAAATCCTTCCAGTTATGGAGACTTGTGCATGCAGCCATGCTTAGTCTTGCGCGCCTCACAAGAACTAAAAACCACCATTAAATGAAACCATTTTTTATTGATGAGACGAACAGTGTTGTAGAGCTTCATGGTGTTAAAGCCCTTGAGGTGCTTTTGGGTAAATAATGGAATTCTTCTACGTCAGGATCTGTTGCGTGATTTCTGTTGTGCGATCTCACGGCAGCTTTGAGGTTTTCTCCGGCGTTTTCTGCGTCTTGTTGAAGCGTCAGAGGTAGTCAGTGTCGAGTGAAGCATACAAACTATGTCGATGATTGACAGGCTAATTAGCAATCAATTATGAATGAAATGGAGTTACCCCTAATAGACAGGACTTCCCATTCCTGACATGAAATTTTAATTATCAATCTTGACTCGGTGTGTGTGTGTGTGTGTGCAAGGGAACAACTGGATTAATGGAGGTTTTTGATGTTTGATTGCGGCAGCATCCTCAGCCTTGGTCTCCTTTGTTAAGAGCCGGGCATGACGGTGTTTGACCTCCACGCCGTCCCAGCTGCGTCACCCACACCTGGATTATCTCCCTTTCCTGTTCTTCAGCAGCAGCACACAGACCTGGTTACGCCTTCATCCTCTCCAGCAGCTATCCACATCTCACCAGTGCCTGGCTCTCTAGGCCAAGGGCTTTTTAGACCGTTCTCTTTAGCACCTGTTGGCTTCATTATAACGCTCCCCGATTCCCGAAAGAGACGACTCGCTCTCCGTGGCATTGCAACGTTTGTGCATGGCCTACCGTTTCCCAATCTCTCTCCTTACCAAGCCACCGACGTCAATTTAAAGTTGATTTTGACAAAACAGTTATAATCATTGCAGTCTGCAACAGCTGTCTCTCACCGAGAGCGACGCACACCTCCATCTGAATGTCTTGCTGTCTTTCACTCACAGAAAGGGGTGGAGGGAAAAAAAAAGCAATTAAAATGTTATGTGTTAGGAGGAGGAAAACGGTGGCAGGCACAATAGACTTCGACGTTGGAGTTGGTGGACTCGGAGGAGTAAATGTCAAATCCCCGCGGTGTGTGTAGGTCATGTGGTTTCGGTTGCTAAGTTACCAAGTTCCACGCTGCAAGTTACACTTCCCCCTTGATGAGTGTGCCTCGGAGCAGATAAGTACAAATCGTTGCCTGCCAGCAATTAAACACCAGGACTGAGGAGAACTAAGAGTCCAGATCACCCGCTCTGGGATTCGGCCCGTTTAAAACAGGGAGAAACCACAGATTATCTGCTTGTCTGTGATTGTTTAAAAGTGTAGACCAGGATTAAATCCCCCCTCAAAAAGAAAAAAAGACCGTAGGGAAGGCACTGAGCTGAGATGATGTGAGATGCTGTAGAATGTGTTGAGAGCTGGAGGAAGATGACTCCAGGGTCAGGCGGTCGTACTCTTCCTCCGGCAGGGGAAATGAAGTCAGTGCAAGGCGGGCTAATGGGAAAAGTATAGGGATGAATCTTTTGAAGAAGAGAAAGACAGTGGATAGTAATGGAGATATAATGTTCTCTCTGACCGCCTTTGCTCTCATGCTGAAAGTCTATTTGATAGCGGTGATCCATCCTCTCCTGTGACTCCTCTTCCTTACACTCAACTCCTTCATGCATTTGACAGCTCTGGAAGTCGAAACACCCGGACGTCTAAGGGCCGGCGTACTCATAGTCACACAGTACACAAATGCAAGCTTCCCCGAACAAACTGTATCAAAGTAAGCCTAAAATAAAACTTGCCATTTCCCAAATTAGACTTTTTTATAATGGGAGTGCGGCTGAGTGATGTTCATTCAAGGCTAGCCTGCTTTTAAGCCAGGACTAAAATGCCCTGGGTCGATACCCGTCCTTTGTTTTTACGGGGAAGGCCTCAGCTGCCCAGGGTAGGAATATGAGAATGTATTGATTATAGTTTGCACCCTGTTGCCCCCTCTGTTTCTCCAAGACCCCCCACCTCACCAAGGGGGGAAGATATCCCCCCGTTGCAGCTGTGACCCTGGTTCTGGCTTGCGGTGGAATCGGGGAGGTAGGTCCTTTCGTAAGGGCCTGAGCAGTGGGAGAGAGGGATGCTCCAAGGATGAATGTTTGTTGATGGGTGACAGTAAATGCTGAAGTTGTTTCCACAGCTGCTGTGGTGAAGATGTTCTTTCTTTTTCTTTTTTTTTTCTGAGGGGCTGGGGGTGAGATATCTTTGATTGATCTTGGGGACATGGGGCTGTTGGCGGTTCTTCAGACGAAGACTGCTGTCTGCTTAAGTTTGTAACTGCTGCAGCAATGTCTCTAATAACACTCAAGCATATAACTTAGTGTTTTGTTTTTTTTAAAGTGCTTTCACTTTGAGAAGGCTCTGCTCCGCCCCTCAAGCATAGAGAAGGTAGAGTTTATGGTCACAGACTGTGAGGGGTTTTGACTGTGTGGTTATTCACTTTGAAAAGTAAAAGATAAAATAAGTTTCATTTTTGGAAGGTATCTTTTTTTTAATATAACCAATCAGAAAAGGTCAAATCGTTCAGTGCTTGCATAAATGAATGGCTGAAATGTGTTCCACCACTGAGGGAGTCATCTCTGTGATTGGAAACTAAAGTAAAGTGTTCTTTTATTCTTTTTTTAAATCGCATTTTTTTCCCAGGGAGTTTTATTATTTCCCCAAATCTCAGGTCTATGCTGTTAGCTGCAAACAGTGCATGCAAAAGTTCCAGCTCAAAGTTGGTATAAGTTCTTGTGTGAACTTGCTTTTACCAGTCATAGGAGAGCAAGCAGAGAGATCACAGTTCTGTTCCAAAGGACAAGAAGGACAAGAGAGAAAGGAAAAACCGACTTTAGGAGACCAAAAAAAGGGTTGAGTAAAAACAAAACAAAACAAAATAAAACAGAACACAGTTTGACATGCACTTGAAGTTTTGATTGGCATTATTCACTGGGTTTGGGCTGACCCTTGTGTGACAATGTATGTTGGTATCTGTGAAATTATTGAATGGCCGATGTCGTGTTTATGCGTGTGTTTCAAGTTCCGGAGCGGCAGCTGTCCTGGGTGTTGCTCTTTGCGTAACACGGCGAAGATTAATAGCCTGGGAAAGACAGTAAATTAAAGTTGATTTATTGCTCATGATACACACTGCTGTGCAGCTTATAGTAGTCCATACTGAGGTTTTTAATGTCACTATGTCTCTCAGAGCAGACGGCTGATGAACACTCAGGCAGATATTGTGCAAAATGATTAACACTGAAAAGCTACAGCCTTTGAGCAACTGCAGCAGTAATTCTGCCTCCTCATGGTTCAGCTAGACGTGGATCAGCGGATGGTGTGGAGAGAAAGAAGATGATTAGGGACTGATAAAGTTAAACATCGCATCTCTTTGTTTCTCTGAATATCGCTCTAGTTTGTGTTCATACGATTTCATCATTATAACTTAATGTGTTGTTGCTTATAAATATAATTTTCTGTGAACTGTATAGCTTGTAGATGCTGTTTCCTATGCTGAGGTAATCCTGAGTTTGCATTTGAATGGCTGACCCCAGCAGAGCAGAATGGCTTTGTGCGTATCTGTTTTTTACGTATGTGTAATTGTATTTTATGGATGGTAACTTGCTCAATGGTAGGCATGAATAGGATAGAGTAGAATAGAAAGATTACCCTGCATTGTGTTGAGACTTTGTCACAGTAACAGAGAGAGAGCCATAATGTTAAGCTGGACATGGCTTTATACACACACCCCCCCCCCCCCCCCCCCCTAGTTCTCCGCAGTCTTGGCTCACTGAAGCCAACCTAAAGACCACCGCAGAATGGTGAAGCCAAGGTGATCTCCCACCGATGTACTCCCCCACTTGTCCACAACTGGTCACGACTATTAACCATCGCCTTCTGAGAGCTTCTCTCACCTTTCCTCTGTGTGCTAGCTGTTCCAGGGGGGTGGCTACATCTGCAACCAATGGAGCGTAAGTTGATAGGTGTTGCCCTTAGCCTAGCGCCATGCTATTTTTGCTATTTTCACTCTGAGAGATTGGTGATGCGTGGGAGAGATCCCAGGAGATCACATTTCACCTTTTCATGTTGGAACCATTCAGTCCATCACTCTTTTTTTTTTCACAACAAAGCCCTAGTGATTCACAAAAACATAGGTTTGGGAATGTTAGCCTTGGCCTTTGACTCATTTTAACCCCCCACTGGTGTGTTTCCAGGGGAACATTGAGAACAGAGGGCGGGCATCTTCGCGGGTTACAGCGAGGTGATTGGGTGAATGATTCATGACAGTCCATTGGTTGGACACTGGGGGCTACCGCAGGTTTTAGCTTTAGAGCCAGACTTTATCAGCTGCATCATCTGAAGCTTAAACAAACTAGCACACACTCTCTGCATTCCTCAGCCAAAGTGTTACAGATGAGAAAGAGAGAGAGAGAGAGAGAGAGAGAAAGAAAGAAAGAAGGGGAAAAACCAGTTATTTTCAGTGTTAGGCAGAAACACATTCACTCACAGCTCCACAAAGCAGATAATTTTTCGATGCTTTCTGATGTAGGTATTGGTGATTTTGCGATTTCTTATGTTTAGTTTTTGTGTGTGTGTGTGTGTTTGGGTGGTTGATCAGTTTTTGCCCTTTCTCTGTGATGGATAAATCACCAGTGGAGGAGAACCTGGCTCTGTGGTGATGGCTGAGTGAGTGCTCTCTCTCCCTCTCCCTCTCTCTAGTGCTGTCAGTCTGATCAGAAGAGCCACCACAGCTGAGGAGGAAACATGCTAAAAGTAGCCATCTCTCACGACACAGTGCTGTGCTCCTCCCCTCCTTAATCTCTATCTCTGTGGGGCTCTCTCTCTCTCTCCCCCTCTCTCTCTCCCCCTATCTTCTGACTGTGATTACAGGCCTTGAAAAGCCAAAGAGCATGTGCGGTAGGAAACAGAACAGTTCTTTTCTCTCTCTCTCTCTCTCTCTCTCTCTGTGGCCTACCCACACTATGACAGTGTTGCCAGTCATTCAGTCCTCAAATTCTTGGCTGCAGTGTTCTCACACCACCGGGTCTCAGTCAGACCAGCGGGCCCTCACTCTTGTTATAGTCTGTCTCAGTGTTTGGGGTCTGTCCAAAGCAGAATCAACCACTTCCTTAGGCACCTAAAAGGAGGGTGTTTCCTTTTGCACTTAAATATTTTTTTCCTGTACATGATAATTTTCTGATTATCATATCTTGGATATTTAAACTAGTTATTTTGTAATTTGTCCTTGTCCAGTGAGCTTCTCTAACAATGGTGTGTCATTGATTTGTCTCTATAGCTCTTCAAATTTGTTTTTCCCTGCATTGCCGAAACATTTATCACTTTAAGTAAAATGCAAATGCAGGGTAGTAAAATGAGAAATTGTTGGCTGTCGTGTTTCGCTAGTCCATTATCATTAGGTTGGAATGCATTTCGATTTTCTCTGTCAGTTCATTTAGCTTCGCATAATAATAAATAGATGCGTTTCCTCGGATTCTGGAAACCGCCGTCATACCTATACTCGACAGCTGTGTAAAGATTTACAACCTGTTTTTACCAGTTACATTACGGTTTCCCATTTACCTGTTATTCCGTCAGTTTTATCGAAAAACAGAGTATATCTTTAACAAACCACAGCCAGTCCCTCAGCGACACAGGAGCCAAGAGAACAGTAGTGGTGACGGCTTATGATTTATTCAATAATTGTAGGATTTATTTATTTATATTACCTGATTTGCCGATTGAATATTTCAGCATACTACGGCGTTGTCTGTCAGTGTCTTACTCGGTGCCTTAACAACCACCAATCAATGCTCCTTTCTACTCTCTGCGAAATTGCGCCACAGATTACTTTGCTCTCCCTAGGAGCCTGTTAAGTTTTTTTTCCCCTCCGTTTTATTATAAATGCACTTCCCGGTTAGATTGACGTTCTCCATTAATGGCTCCTCTCATCCAGTTGAACCTATCGGGTTGTATTGTCTGCCCGTAATGAAGTTGGCAGCTGGTCTGTCATCGTTAAGTGAAAGTCGAACCAGAACTTTTGTACAAACACGTTAATTTTTTTTCACTCTCTTACTGTAAATAGAATTTCGTAACCAAAATGACTGATGTATTTTTGACGGAATAGCCTACATGTAACCAATATGAGCAGTTTGTGTAGGAAGGTCATTAAATTGTTCAGCTTCGGAGGGTTTTTCTGTTGGAAGAATTTGAAATGTTGCGAGCATATTAAGTCTTAAAAGGTTAGTGGAGATCTGTGTGGGTAGTAAGTAGGCTACTTGTAACGTCTTTTTTTCCGTTTTTACTCGGTTACGCAGGACGTTCGTCAACCAAGAAACTGAGCAAAGATTTTTTTTAGCTGTCCCCTCTTTAACTAAACAGATTCGTGCTGCGAGTTGGGTGAAGATCCTTTGCAAAGTAGGCTCAGTGGACAGGATTAATTTACTTCCACAATGTAGTTAACGCAAATCAATTGAAAGACGTTGGCCTGGTTGTACTTGAGAGAAGTGTGAATAGAAACCAAGTTTTTTGGCGACGATTACGTTTCAAGTCCAGGAATCAAATTATAAGGATAACTATAGCTGACCACACCACGCTAAAATTGAACCTTTAGTCCTTTTTAAGACTGAAATAACTCTTGTGTCTTTTATCCTTGCAAGTTTGAATCTAAAAGTCTGAGGTTAAGTATGAAAGATGGGCTATTGAGAGATCACTTAGATTATTCAATCATGCTCTTGGGTATTTCCTGCTTATCAGTGCTTGCCAATCAATGGCAGAAACTGAATATCAGTTTGTTCCACTCGGATTCAGGCCTGGAGCTGACCGTCTGGGCTTGTCCTCTCCTCCCTGCCTGGCCTTGCCGTGGTAACATTCAAATGAGGATCATGTTTGGGAATAAGAGTTTGCCTTTATGGGGTTCAGATTTTGGGTGACCCTGTCTGTTTGCCTGCCTTCTCCCCCCCCCCTTTTCAGTTATTCTTTAATCATGGTTCTCATTTACATGGCTCCATCCAGCCGTTTTGTAGTCGTGATAAAATGTGCGTTTTCTCAAGGCAGATACAGATCCTAGACTCTTCCGTTTGAAAAATAGTTGGATTGAACATGGAGGGGAAAAAAACCCCCAACAACAACACAGGTTTCAGGAGTTTTTAGATGTGCTGCGCATGTGGTTTTTGATCTTATGATTTTTGAATTTTTTGTTGTTAGGCTTCATCAGACTTCAAAATAAGCTTATTGTGGGTTTGTGAACATAAGGGTGGCCTGTTTTTCTTTTGCCGTGTTGTCGATTCCCTGCTGTCTAGACTGATGGTGATTGTAATTGCTCAGGTAATGATGAAAGTAGTGGAGAGATTCCACAAGGGCCTCCTTCATTGTGGCGACAGGAAAGATTTCAAATGCTGGTGATTCTACAAACCAGCTGTTTCTGTAGGGAGGATGAAGGAGCCGCTACTCACCCCCCTTCCCCAAACCCCACCCACCACCCTCCACAGGTGCTGTGGAAATCATGTTGCAGAAGGCACCGTCATCTGAGTTAAGCAGTGCTGTGTTTTTTAACTCTGTCAGCTGTCATGCCGTTTGGCATCAAAGCCAAAATCCCACCCTTGAAGTTGCCCGAGATGGAGCGAGAGCTCTCATGCAGGAGAGACAGTCTCCATGTTGAACACTCTCTCTCTCTCTCTCTGATTTATTTATTTATCTATCTGTCTGTCTATCTATCTATCTATCTATCTATCTATTTATTTATTTATTTATTTATTTATTTATTTATACCTTTTCCCGCCGTTTCCCAGCCCTGCGTGGAGGAAATGTCTCTGTTCAAAGGAAAAACCCAGGCAGCGGATGCAGTGCTGGCTATTAAAAGCTAATGGCACGGCCTGGTTCAAAGGAGGCTGTAACACAGGTGCCTGTGAACAGACCACTGTAGGAAGATTAAAGCTTGTTTTGTGAATAAGTGGGCCTTGCACACAGGCTCCAGATCTCCAGGTGCAGGCTGTGATGTGTCAGGGTAGGCTTTGGGTGGGCCAGCCGAGGGGGACGGGGAGGGGGTGTGGGTGGGAGTGGGGTGGGGGTCCTTGGAAACTGAAAGTTTTGGTCATGATTTCCCCATATCTCAGTGCTCTGACCAGTAAACACTCGTCTCATGGCTAGAAATGAAAGACAAATATTATGTGAGTATTTATTTTTATTCTGATATAGAACTCTATGCAAATATTTTTGAACATCTGACCTGCATTTTCCAATAAGACCAGAAAATTGCCATTCAACATGTGGAGAAACAGTCATGCCTTTACTGTCTATAGATTCTAGAGGATAGTGATGTTTTTATGACTGTAGATTTGGGAAAGTTTGGGTAAAGTGAACTAAACAACTGTGGGAATAAGAGAAGACTTCCCGGCCTGGCAGTAAGACAAGTCTCTACGCCCAAGAGAGTCTGCCCTGGTCAATCAGTTCTCCAGCAGAGAGAGAGAGAGAGAGAGAGAGAGAGAGAGAGAGAGCACACTGACATGGATGATAATTAAAGTGTTGTGTAGGAGCCAATCCTTCCTTGTAAACTTTATATTAAATCTCTCTTTAATACCTTTGTATTAATATTGACCTCTGTCTACACTGAGTGTGTGTTTGTGTGTGTGTTTGTGTGTGTGTTTGTGTGTGTGTTTGTGTGTGTGTTTGTGTGTGTGTGCGTGTGTGCGTGTGCGTGTGCGTGTGTGTGTGTGTGTGTGTGCGCGTGTGCGTGTGCATGCATATGTGTGTGTGTGTGTGTGCTTTCAGTTTGTGTCTCCATGGTGTATACTATACTAATAAACCCACTTGGGTTTAGATATGCTGTGGGTGTGAGGTTACAGAGTAAAGCCATCATTGTGGGGTGAGTTAAATATTAGACACACTCACTGTTAAAGCTTGCCCAGTCACGATGCTCATGCTCGTGTGCTGTTGTGCTGTTCCTTGCCTCCAGTTGGAACTATTCTTGAGCTTCAGTGAGCAGAGCTCCAGCCGGCGGAAAGCAGAACTCTGGGTAATTTGCAGGCCTTAAACATTGTGCATCCAGTCAATGAATCCCCTGGATTCCATTACCATGTTCCAAGCAGCAAGCAGTACTAATTAGCAAGGAATCGAATCAGAAGAAGCTCTTTACTTGGATGGTTTTTTTCCAGGCCAGAAGCTCTCCCTGCAAAGGTGTTGCCTCAGTAATTGAAACCAAGGGCTTCCATTTGCCATTTCAGGGTATTTTTGGTCCCCCCTCTCCCCCCTCCTCCCCCCGCTTCTCCTCCTCCTCCTCCTCCTCCTCCTCATCTCTGTAAAATGTAGTTCAGTAATATTGTTGTCATTTTCTTTTGTTTTGACCTGGCGTTGTTCAGCGTAGCCATTTTATTCTGGCAAACGTGACAGAGGAGCTGAATCAAAATCACAACATTAAAATCACATCGCTCGTGGCCTTTATTTATATAGCGCATATCTTTTTCAGATGGCGGCGTTTTCACTCTCAAGTGTAATGAACGCGTTGAGAGAAAATGCAGTACTCCTGTTTTTCATTACATTACGTTTCTGCCGCTCTGTCTTTCCTTTTTTTTTGGGGGGGGGTTTATGCAGAGCAGATACACTAAACTGATCTGGCTATACCGCCGTTTCTCCATTATGGTCCGCGATGGCGTCAGTGTGCGCTTCCAACTCTGTAGTGTTTTCAGTAACGGTGTCTGCAGGAAAGGGAAACAGAGGGTTATTTTAGGTGGCGGGGATTCTGTGTGGGAGCAGCATGGAGCTTCTTAGAGCCAGAAGAGGTTGTTACTTACCCCTCTATTTATGATACGATTGCCAAGGGTAGCAATGCATCAGATGTTGCAGAAATAGATCATTTCCAGGCGCAATAAAGTCAAGTTGAAAATCCTTGCCAGTTTGTCAAGTTCTTTCCTCACAATGCTCTTCTGAGGAGATGTAAGGAAACACCTTATTAATTTAGTTTCCAATACCCACTGAACGCCAAACTGAACGCACACTGGCTTTGTGTGCTCAGCGGAACGTGTTAGGTAAACACTTTGGAGTAGAGGAGGAAACAGACGGCTAAAAATAATCAAATAAACTTCAAAGCAACATTCCAAACTTGAGAGACTGGATTTGGAAACATTGAAACTCTCATTTGTATATAAAAAAAAAGGCTTTTGATGTACATCCTACTGGGACTAGTAGATGGTCGCTAAATGCATGTTAACACCATTTATGTGAATAATTTTATAGGTTTAGCAGGTCAGTGTGAAATAGGTTATTTTTTACTGACCTCGTGCATTCAGAGATTCAGACCTGCAGTTTTCCAGTCCACTGTCATACAGCGGAAAACTTTGGAGCTTGTGGCTGTAACCTACAAATCTTCTTCTTATTTTTTTTTACTGGCCAGTTGTTAAGTGTAGTTCTTTACTTACTCCCAGTATCATTAGCAGCTGAGGCTAAGACCGTGTGGACTCCCTTGGCTTGACGTAGAGTCATTTTCTATTGCTCGCTGCTTTGAAATATGAATGTTGTGCTATTCTGGGACTCAGTGGGAGAAAAGTGCAAAGAGACCAGGAATAATTGAGTGCGGGGGCTGGGTGATTTTTTCCCCTTCTTCTAAATTGCCCAGTTAATTATTATTTTAGGAAACTGGCTGTTCTGATGGTACTTCTAAGCTAGGCGCTGGTGTGGCTGTTCTCTGGGGATGTGTTGAAGGGGCAGTTGGTGGTTTTGTTGAGGGGGGAAAAATGTTATTAAGACTGATTTGTGCTTGTGAACAGGCCCTGACAGGAGGAGTCTTTGCCACGCGTCTCCCGAGTGCACCTTTAAAATAGGGAACTGACTCCCCACTCAGATCTCCAGTGAGACCCATTTGAGATTAAGACTGTGATCTCTCCTTTAAGATGTGCAAAGTCATCTCTGGAAAAGGGGCATATGAATTATGCACGCTCTTTAATCCCTGACTAATCTTTCTCTCTCTATGTATCTCTTTCTCTCTCTCTTGCTCACTCCCTCCCTCCCTCTCCTCGTTTGTCGGATGATAAATCTGAAACTGGTGCTGATCTGTTGTTAAATGTCTGTCAGTCATTCCCTGGCCCTTATTCATCAAATCTATCTATCTATCTATCTATCTATCTATCTATCTATCTATCTATCTATCTATCTATCTATCTATCTGTCTGTCTGTCTGTCTGTCTCTCTCTGTCTGTCTGTTTTCTGTAAATCTACATACTGCCAGTAATGGGCCAGATCAGATGGAGGGTGGAAGGACATTGTTCTTGAAAACAGGCGAAAGAGAACAAACTTTCTCCCAGAGGCCTGTGAGAATACAGACACCACACCTCTCCCTGGTTCCATCTGATAAGGCTTGGAGAAGTGGGTGGCCAGAGCGGCCAGACATTGACACACACAGGGCCCCTGGGAGACACCAGTCCAGCTCACTCAGGACCCTGTCCTACTCTGTGACTTCTCCAGTGCATGGAAAAAGTCTCTAAATTTAGACACAGTTTGTCAGTTCGCTTCAGTCACTGGAGTATTTATATGTTAAAACCTCTTACGCGTTAATGATTCAGTTGCAGGAGGCCTGGCTGGGAGAGAGAGAGAGAGAGAGTAAGACGACTGAATCCTGAAACATAAGACAAGGGGGTTCAGAGATTGGATCCTAAGAAGATTGCGTGTTTCTGCCGACATCCTTAAGTCTGTGGTGTAATGCAGATTTCACTCTCTTTGCGTTCCTGTTGGCGATGTACTTCTCTTTCCAGACGTGCCCAGCCCTGCCAACCTGACCCTGCTCTCTCAGGGTCGGGGCGTAATACAATCTGCCTCTCAGCGTTAAGAGCCGTCCTCCTGTTTCTGCAGCTTTTGAAAGATGCCAGGCAACACGACACAGCAAATCAGAGAGTGTCCCTCTCTCTCTCTCTCTCTCTCTCTCTCTCTCCCCCTGTGCTGTTCTGTGTCCTGTCCTACGTCTTCACAGAAATAGCCGACAGTGGGACATATGGCTTTTTCGTCCTATTGGTTCTTCCTCTGCTGATTTCTGATTCTGCTGAATCGACACAAATGTACGCCACCACTGGAGCTGTGCTGATATTGTGTTTCAAAAGCACATGAGAGCAGAACACGCAGTGTGGCTTGGGAAGGCCTAGGTAACAGTACATGGCCACTAATGGAACAAAAGCAGAGAGGCTGGGTACTGTTGGATGTCAGTAGGTTGTAGACTATAGATCACGGTATGCAGAGAACCGTTAGCATTTGATTAGCATTTGACCGGGTGGGGTGGGTGTGGGGGGATCGATTTGTTTGTGTGTGTGTGTGTGTGTGTGTGTGTGTCTTACTTGCTGTGGCCAATGGGAAGCTCTTTATGACCTTCTGGAAATATCTGTCTGTTATCTACCATAGGGCAGGGCTAAGCCGGCATGCCAGTGGGAGATATGCCTACACAAAACACTAGCACCATGGTTGTTTTTGGTGGAACCAACGTGAGTTGCTAGTTTTAGGTGTAGCCACACTTAATGAAGTGATTCTCCACTTCCCAATATCCTACTCCCACCGTTCTTTGAATTCCAACCCCCTCCTCCACACTCACAAACTACGAGTAACCATCTCTGCTCTGATGTTTCCTGCTAGCTTTTGGCTCGTTAGCATTAGCATAAGAAAACCATTTTCCTCTCTGTCCTCCTGCCTCCTCCCCCCTCCAGTCCTTCTCCATCCATTCCGTGGTTTGCTTTCCTTTATTTCTTTCTTTCTTTTTTTTTTTTTGGTTTTCATTATCTTCAGGCCCCGTGACATTTCACAGATGTAGCTCCTGAGGAGGAAGAGAATGCTTATTAATGGGAAGTGTGGGAAGCTTGACGGCACAGTTTCCATTGCGCCTGTAATAATTGCTTTGGTTTCCTCAGCGAGAGGACCTGAGAACTGTATTTTGCTGCGTCCTCACGTACAAGTTTTTTTTTTTTGGAACTTGCTCATGGGAAAAAGGCGAAGGGGTTTCGTGTTAGTAGGACAAACGTGGAAAACTAGGCCTGTAGTGGTTATTGCTGCAGTTCCTCTACCCAGTGGAATGCAAAACCTTTGGAAGAGACGGCGACTTGTCAAGGATAGAGACGGGTTAGACCCTGACAACCTGAAGTGAAACTAGTATCATCCACCGCAGCTGGACTAATAGCAGAACTCCGCTGGTTACCCCCCCCCCCCCCCCCCCCCCCCCCCCCCCCGGCCCCCAAGGTGAGACTGTGTTAAATGTTAAGACAGAGAGAGAGTATAAAGCGCTTAAGACCGAGAGGTAAGCGAACAATAAAACCCACGGAGCCTCCTGCTCCAGTGAAACACGACATAGAGATACAAAGTTTAGGCCTTAATCTGGGGCACGCGGGGAGATAAACAACACCCCCCCCCCCCATCCCCCCACACTGGCCGAGAGGCCCTGCTTCAGGGAGCTGTAATGAGCGTTTGGACAGGGCATGGATCTGCAGAGTGGAGCTGTGCCCTTCAGGTCTGCCTCTGTGTACTTGGCACATATTACTTTACAACTGCATTGTCTTCAATTTTGCTGAGAAAGGTGGAAATGAAGTGCACCACATAACAGGGAGGAACAAGACAGTACCATGCTAGCCTTCAGGAGAGCTGAAGGGTTTCTTTTCTTCTTTCTCTCTCTCTCTCTCTCTCTCTCTCTCTGCCCCCCAGTGCTATAGGCTGACATTTGAGAGAATGTCCTTTTCAATCATCTAGAAATCTCCGACTGTGTGCAGCTGAGAATATGGCATCTCGTAACGTAGCTGTTTTGCCTTTTCGTTAACCCCAGTCATGCCTGCTTTGATGTAAGGCGTAACTGATTCGACATGAATAGGTGAACACTGTTGTATGTCTGCTTCATTGTCTGATGTATCTTTGTTTTTGTGTGTGTGTGTGTGTGTGTGTGTGTGTGTGTGTGTGTGCGTGCACGCATACATGAGTTTGTTTGTGTGTGTGTGTGTGTGTGTGTGTGTTGGCTGTGCTTGGAAAGCACTGCTAAATCCTCAGCAGAATGAGGACAGTGCTTTAGTAAGCCTTATTTGAAGGCTCCAGTGGGGCCAGAGGGAACCTGACTCGCGGCCAAGGGATGCTACTACAACACACAGGGTCTTCACAGCTTCCAAATATACTCCGTTTATTTAGCTCCAAAAAGGAGCCAGATCCATGTCCCTGACGGAACACTCTATATGGTCTTCACAAACATGTATGTTTCAGAACAAGGCAGCACATTGTCTTTGTTTTACTAAAATAAATCATTTAAATTTTTCATAATGAAGATATCTGAATTTGTTTTGTTCTCCCTGTCACCACGGTAACTCATATTTTCTTTCATGATACCGAAGAGCTTTTTTGAATGGTTGCGTACTCCTTGAAGGATCCCTATGTCTCTCTGTCTGGTATATATAAAAAAAAAAAATACTGTAGGATACAATTTACCACAACAGATTCTCGGTAGGCACTGAACAGTCTAAGTGGGCTGAACAAGTGGGGAGACAGGAAAATCAATTGGCATGGTGGAGTGTAGTGGGACATGAAGACAGCCAGCCACTGGCTTTCACACTCCTCCAGCTTCACCTCCCTAAGCATCTGTGTACTGATGTAACAATGGACTGCTCCTCACGCCTCCTCCTGTCTGCTCCTCACCTTTTTTATATTTATAAATGGAGGTGAATGAAGAAAGTAGAGTTTCCGATGGGAGAAGGGAGTAAAGTGGAAAGGGTGGATGTTAGGTTAGGAAAGACGAATGGCAGAAAATCAAGAGACTTTTTTTTTTGATTCTCTGATACTACACGCTACTTCTTTTTGAAGATAAACATTTTTTTTTTTGATTCCCTGATACTACACGCTACTTCTTTTTGAAGTTAAACGTTTTTGTTTTTTATTGTTAGATACACAAACCAGAACGAGAACATGAGCCTTGAATATCTTCCCTGCTATTTACTTTTTTTTAAAAGTCACATATTAACTACAACAGTAAACAACAGGGTTGACAATTCTAAGAGCCAGAAATGCTTAGGGAAGTAAAATAAAACAAACAAATCGTGAAAATTCAAAGGAAAGAAGAATGCCCTGTGGTGCAAGGATAAGAGCTGAACTGAGAAAGTGTAACTATTAAAGGAGCTCGAGTTACGCCGCTTAGAACGTTTATTTTAAACCTTTATTTCTGTAGTACTGATCATTATTGAGTGGACATCTGAATGAAAGGAGACTTTAGTTGTCTGTGTAGTCAGAGATGTGCAGCGAAGAGCAAAGTTTTAACATTGTCTCTTCAACAGAATATGAAACAGAGGAACTAGCAGCGGCAGTTGGTGAATGCAAGTGTTTTCCTTAGCGCTCTCTGTCTCTCTCTCTGTCTCTCTCTCTCTGTCTCTCTCCGTGCAGTAAATATCCTGTCCCCTCTCCATGTGAAGCATTGTGGTGATGGATTATGCTGAGCGTCTCTTACGGTTGGAGAAAATGGGGGCGTAAACAGTAAATCAACAGCTGAATATTAATTGCTGTTTTTGTCTCACATATGAATCATTTATATGGCAATTCCCTAGGTGTGTATAGAGTAGATTATTTAGAAACCAGGGACATTTTGTGTGCATATAAATGTGTGCCTTACAAGCTCAACTCTTTATATGAAGCCTGGAAGAGACTTCGTTAATCATTACATTGCAGTTATGAAAAATATGAAACTATGATACTATTTTTTTTAGCAGCAGAATCCTCAAAGCTAAGGAATCAGCACTAGACTTTTAGTGTAATTTAGGTGAGTGTGAGACATCTCGATTTTTCTTTCTTTCTTTCTTTCTTTCTTTCTTTCTTTCTTTCTTTCTTTCTTTCTTTCTTTCTTTCTTTCTTTCTTTCTTTCTTTCTTTCTTTCTTTCTCTCTTACCGTTTTTCTTCTCTTTATAATTGAAAATGGCCTGTTGTCTAAAGAAAATTTAGGGGAAGCTAATATTTGGTCCTTTCAAGAATAGCACTACCAAATTCAACTAGTTCGTTAAGTAATTCATTGCCTCCACTGGCGTAAGACATGAGCTCAGAGGCGTAGTCAGGTGCTGTTGTGCAGAGTTTGGACAAATAACCCGCAGGACACCTTGTGGACTGAGAGGACTGCCCCTCGTTTGCCATTTACCACACTTAAACTCGTCATGTCCTCGTTATGTCACTGGTCCTCACAGTACACACCTTATTTCACTGTGTGGTCTTCACACAAAATGTGTAACGTATGTTTATAATCGTTCACACCTATGGTAACAGGCGTCTCTTACGCCCAGTGGGTGTTGAAATTGAATTGCAGTGCGTTCATGGGAGCTGAGATAATTGTGTGAATGTGAGTCCATTAAATCCTCTCAAACTCCTATTGTCCTACTGTCTTCTCCTCAAAAGTCAGTGTCACTCGCTATTCTGAGTCTGAGAGAGAGTGTGGCTCTCACTGTCATTCAACCAAATAACACGCCGAATTATAACCAGGCCCCGCTTAAATTGGACTTTTTTTCCCTCCAGAAAAATGGCAGAATTTCTTTTTTTTTTTTTATCTTGTGTATGCAGCTTAAGTGAGGTGTCAGTAGCATTAAAAGATAAAAAAAAGAAGAAAAAAAAACATGGCCATGGAAGAATGTAGTGCAAGTTTTCAATGACTGGTATTTTTCTGAGCCGTTTAATATACAGGTGGAGCAATTTTTTTTTTTAACGATGTTCTTATTTTTAAATTGTTTTCTCCCTTCAAGCAACTATTCTTTCTCTCTCTCTCTCTCTCTCTCTCTCTCTCTCTCTCTCTCTCTCTCTCTCTCTCTAACCTTGCTGTCAGTGTTGTAATTAGTATGCTTGGTTCTGTGTGTGCCCTGTGGGGCCTGGGCGGACGTCCTTCTCCCCTCATTAGCGAGGTCACTCCGTGGAGTGGACGGCTCTGACGTGACCCCCCCAGCCTGAGCTCCAGGAGTTTGGGCTGTGCACTCGAGGAAGTGCGGGAACGTGTCAGAGGGTACCTGTGGAACGCCGAGAATGTATCAGAACAGGGATCACGGTCCAGGATTGGTATTCAGGTCTGGACGAGAGCACAGAAATTAAAAAAAGTTTCAAGGGCTTTTTTGTTTTGTTTTATTTTGGAGGGATGTGGCAGTTTATGCTGTGTTCTCATTGCTGGGGCATTGTCATGGAGCTAATGAGATGGGGTTTGAATGTTAGTTGAATGCTGTGTTGTGAGATGTGGCTGACATAGATGCTCCACTCTGGGCTTGTTTGGACCGTGTTCATAGCTTTTGCCCCTTGTTTGTTGAAAATGCAGAGGGCTTTCAGGACTGCTAGATGTTGTCAGTACAATATGTAACGTTTCACTGTTGTTGAGAGTGAGACCCAGGATCAGGTGTTGTGGAGCGCTATCAGGAATCTGGCGGGTTTTATACACGCTGCCATAGACAGTCATTAGATACAATCGGGACACATGTTTTGATTATTTTAATAACTTTATGATGCTGATAATTTGGTTTATTATACTTTTGATGGAGGTGCTACTCAGAGCAAATGCTGCACGTGGCTTTGATATAGTCACGTATTCAAGCAAGAATTTGTTCCGTTTGATAGACATTTGTACCGTTTGTACATTTAACAAATGGTAATTATGATTCCTAGCAGTGAAGAAACCAGATGCTGTTTCAGTACCTTAGCTACAGACTTACTGACTGTCTTTTTCCCCTGACTTACCTCTCTACCTCGCATTTAGGAAGACGGTGTTGTAGCTTTTTTCTTTCTTTTTTTTTTTTTTTTTTAAGAAAGGGCTGTTGTTATTGGTGAGTGTGAGAGAGATACAGAATAATGAGAAATCTATTATTTCCCAAGCTTTGGCCTCACTCAAATGAAGCTTGATTTATGTGTTAAGTGGAGAACTGTCCCAAAAGGTACTCTTCTCGTCACTTTGGAAACCACGGCGCAGTGCGCGGGCAATCTGCCGTGCCCCCGTTCCATCTGATTTGCATGCTAGAGAGAATTAGGTAATTGGCATTTATGCAGAACAAAAGAGGAACCGCTCTCGACAAAAAAAAAAAAAAAAAGAAAAAAAGAAAGAGAGGAACTGCTCTCGGAAAAAAAAAAAAAGGAGCGGAGGCTTTTTTCAAGTAGAGGCAAATGGATACAATGTCTGGGCTTTTATGCAGCGTTGTGTGTGTGTGTGTGTGTGTGTGTGTGTGTGTGTGTGTGTGTGCGCGTGCGTAAATGTGTGTGCATGTGCGTGTATATGTGTTTGTGTGTGTGTGTGTGGATGTGTATGTCTGTGTGTGTGCACATTCATTTGATGCTTGACGGTTCCTGCATTGGCTATTAAAGCAACAAGAGGATACATGAGACAGATTTCTAGAGAGAGAACACACACACACACTCACACACACACACAAGCATTTGTTGTTGGTGCTGCAGTTTTCTTTCCATCACCACTGCTGTTGCCTGAGCTTGAGGAAAAAATGGGACTTTTTTTGTGCGATAAACCTCTGGACCAAAAATTGAAATATGATGTGGCTATTTGGGGGGGAAGGAGGGAGAAGGGGGGGTGCAGTGAGGCTTGAGGGAGCAGTAGGAACCTTTCTGAAATTACTCATCCAAATATTGCACCCACGCCATTGAAATCCCAATTCTGGTCTGAAGCGCTTTCTCTCCACATAATTATACAGCGCAGTAATCCAAGACCGAACCAGGGCCTTCCCTGGCGTTAATGGCTCCTATTAGCCACGATGGTTTCTGTCGCAGACAGAGACAGAGAGAGAGAGAGAGGCCGATGGCTGTGTCCTCAGAGCTGCACTTGAAATGGGTTTGAACAAGCCTTATCAGGCAAAGGCAGTACCACGCGCTGTTTATACTGTAAACTGATCATGACTGCATGTTGTGTGGAGTTTTTTATTAATTAGACCAGGCAGACTGTTTGAGTACAAATAAATCTCAAAGTCAGTTTTTTTTTCTCACCCCCAACTCCCCCCCCGCTCCCTCCCTCTCTCCCTTCCCTGATATCACTCTGTGACAGCTGGAGACAGTCTAACTTTATTTCTGAAGTGAGGAGTTGTTGTTGGTGGGGGTTTTGAGGGGGGGGCATTGGTGAGAGGGTAGTGAATCAGAGAACCAAAATAAGATGAATGAGATGAAATGTCAGAATTTATATTTGTAATTGTGTTCATGGGCTGCTGATCAGCATAGTGAGGTTACTACTGTTTGACTCAGGGGAACTCAACTGTCAGAGCAAGATACAAAACCCAAATCACAAGATGGTGAGGTAGACATTTGAATTGGAATTCAAATCACTGTTTAAATGTATGTTTTTGTGGGATTAACATTAAATGTTTTAAATGACATTCTATAGTAATTTTTTTTACGCCTAAAGTTACTAGTGGAGTATTTGGAAACCTGAAGAGCCAATAGGTACAGAAACCTGCCGCTGTATTTTAGGGCAGGAGACAAGCAGGTTTGTGAGAACGGCGAACGTAGCTGCCGTTTTTGAGGCTTTGAATGACTTCATGGAGGCTTGTGACACAGGTCTCTTCCGGTTTGTGTTGGTTTGTATACTCACATCTCAAACAAACACAATCTCTGTGTATCCATCTGACACATGGGAAAGGTAAAGGGGATTTCTCTACCAGTCCTAGCCCAACAGAGTCCCTCTATTCGGGCTTTTCTCCTTCCAGCACCCCCTGACATATGGAGGTACTCTGATTTGCGGCTGCCAACAGGAGCTAAAAGTAATCGCGCGTATTTACAGAGAAACGGGTTGTGAAAAGCAACACTGCCGTCAAAGGAGTTTTATAGAGAAAAAGAGAAGAAAGGGGAAAAAAACAAAACAAAAAACAACATTTCCCCCCATGGCTGTACTGCAGTCCAACTGGCTCCAGTTAATCTTAGCTCCTTACAGCCCAGCTGGGATCAGCTTTCTCAGCCTTAGGCCTAATCTTAGCCATACAAGAAAAATGTTGTCACTGATCTGAGATCAGCAGCCAGGGATATAATGTGTGTGAACAGTATAGCCAGAGATTACACGCGGATGCCCAGGCCAGGGGGTGTGGGGATAGGCGTGCGTTTAAGGGTTTAGTGACGTTCTCCTGTGGAGCTCAGCATCCCTGAACTGTTTCACCTGTCTGTTAACTAGCACCCCTGTTTCTGCCTGACTCACTGAGATGATTCTGAAGGTGTGTGTGTGTGGAAAAAAACCCAGTCTGTGAAGGAACAGGGGTACCAAAGCAGTGGTTTGGGAAAGTCTGTTTGAAGGCCCTGTTTGCCCAGTGGTGACTCTCAGGTTGCTCTTTGTTGTCATAGCTGTCATCACAAACAGATTTCAGACAAAGGTTAAAATGAACCTGCTGGAGAATGGGATAGGAGAAAAATGTAATCTTGAAGGAGAATGTTTAAATATCATTTATTAGTAATAGACTGGACAGCAGATCTTGATATTGTCAGTGAATGTTTATGTATGTGTGTATGTGTGCTAGGGATGCTCATTCTGAATTTTTTTTTCTGACCTGTAACTGACGCTCGTTAGGCTAACTGACAAGATTAAAATGTACTATTTAGAATGGACGATTGTCAGTGACCCATTAAAAAATACCAATACAACAAATGTTTTTTTGTTTGTTTTTTTCCATAAAAATGGGTTTATTTTTACATGTGCAAAACCAACATAATAGTCTATAACTTAAAATAAATAGCAAATAGTAACCAGACTTTCTAATGCATAAGCACTTGAACAAAACGGATACACACATTGAATCCTCCAGTGCCGGGAGCACTGCAACGAAAAGCTCTTCCTCCACTCTCGGCTAATTAATGATCAAAAACAACCAGCAGGTTAACAAAACGGAAACCAGTAGTCGCATTTTCTGACCTCAAAATAAATAAACAGACCAGGCCTACCTCAGTCCTCAGCACAGCGGACAGCTTGTCTACTAGTTTTTAGTCAGAAATAGCAATAGTTTGAGATGCTGTGGGGTTAGTCTGGTGTGCAGTCTGTTAACTGTTTTTATTTAACTGTTTAACTGATAGTATTAATCAGTCAAAATACTTGTTGTCAGTTAATGGTCAAACGGTTAATTGTTAACATCCCTAGTGTGTGTGTGTGTGTGTGTGAGTGTGTGTGTGTGAAGGAGGATGTTTAAATATCATTTATTAGTAATAGACTGGGCAGCAGATCCTGATATTGGCAGTGAATGTTTATGTATGTGTGTGCGCGCGTATGCATATGTGTATATGTGCGTGTGTGAGTGTGTGTTTGTATGTGTATGTGTGTAGATGTGCATAACACTGTGTGTATGTGCGTGTGTGTGTGCATAATGATATCAGTGTGGTTGTAATGACTTTGATGCTTTAGAGGGACTTGTCACTTGTCTCGTGGTGTTATTTGTGTGCACTGATGCCATGGCGATATTTAGTCATGGGTGAGGACGTCACAGAGAGGAGACGCTCACTGCCTGTTTGGGCCCAGCTGATGAGCTCAGGATAACACACACGCACACACCGCACACACACACACACACACACACACACACACACGCACATGTACCACGTTAGCACTGATGTCATCATCAGCATTAAAAAAAAACAAACAAAACACACACACACACAGGCAGCTGTGTGCTGTGTCCTCTGAGTGAACAGAACTTTCCAGAGGCAGAGCTAAACAGAGAGAACGTCATCATCATCATTGTCATAATTGTAGGTTAATCCCCTTAGGCTGAGGTTTGTTTGATCTTTATGCTGCTTGCTGCTGGAAAACCCATTTTGTTTTGGTTTGCATTGGCTAAAGTCTCTCTTCCAGCACCAGTGTTTGAAGGTGTCTCTTAACTTATGAAATAATGTTATTTTAGTTCTCCCCTTTGTTTTATATCTCACTTCATATATTATTCATTATTTAGTCTTCTCCTCTATGCCGCTTGCATTGCTGTGCAGTTATTGTGTACAGTGAGAGATGTCAGGGGCTTGTGGTGTTGTGGTGTGTGGTATACACACACACACACACACACACACAAGGACACATGTGCACATACACACAGAGACATATGCACCCACCCACACACACACACACACACACACACACAAACAATACTGCTCATGACTGTGTTGAACTGAGTAGAGAAAAAACTGATTTGATGAGGAATGGATGAGTGCCCTTCAGAATGGTAATGTGATCCTTAGGAGTGTTTTTCTGTCCATGGCCAGTGACCTCCTCAATTTGACCACAGGTTTACAAATAGCGTATATAGAAGAACAACAGCCAAAACACCAACAGAGATCATGGAACTGCTCAAGATCTCGCCCAAAGTGAAATGGACTACCATGTAACGTAACAGAGTGGAAAAAGTCATCATACGTAGCAACAGGATAGACTTCAGTTATCAATCAGTCTGTCAATCTGTCAGCCAATCAGAATGGGTTTAGCTTCAGCTTGTTTCCAACTCTGAAGGACAGAATGTGTGTTTTTAAACTTGGTTTGGTGTGACGCCGTTCCAGTTTTTTCTCCACAATTCGACCTCGAAGAACATCATCTTCCACAGGCGCGGTATACTTAAAGATCCATGAGGAAGTGTTACTTCATTACTGTCTTTAACAAAAAAAGGTTTGCTTAGCAAAAGTGTGGAACAGAAACAACAAAATAAGGTTTACTTAGCAAAAGCATGGAACAGTCTACAGAAACTGTGAAGATTTGAAATTTGCAGGTGTGAGTCAAAGTTGTGAGATGATTGGAAAGTTTTACTTAGACAACGTCACAGTGTCAGTGAGATGTGGATCCATAATTTCTTTAAACTTACATGCCTGCTTTCAAGAGTAGTTATAATTTCTGTGGACTGACACTTTTGGAATTTCTCTGGACTGACACCCTGTTTTATAATGTCTTTGGACTTACACAGTGTTTTATAATTTCACCGGATTGACACAACATTCAGACGGGTAGTCTGCGGATTCTCAAGAGTGATGCACTGTATAAGAATATAATCTGTTAGCTCTCTACGTTGACACACTGTTTCTGAAGGGTAATCTGTGATCGGGACTCTAGTATAAAAGGCCAACCCTAGCGTTTTGTGTTTAGTATTCCTGACGGCACATCTTAACAGACAAGTTTTTTACTCCTCTCTCCCCCTGCGGTCACATCCCCGTCTGAGAAACTAGCATTTTCAATTAGCTCTGCCCTGGATCTAGTGATAGGAGCATGATTTTTTTTCCCCCCGTTCATTTTGAATGAAATAAAGAGCCAAATATAAAACACACCATGGTGCCACTCTTCAAGCCGTATCAACTCTTCATTAGAAAAAAGTATTTGAAAAAATGGTAATAATAAAGTAAGAGGAAATAACCCTTATCTGTTTTTTTTTTTTCTTTTTTTTTTTAAATTCATTCGCCAATTCGTTTTAGTGTAAAGTTTTTGGTCAGTGTTTTTTTTTTTCCCCACTCGCGCCCAGGGTGGTTTAGTCTGCTTTTAGTGGCCTCATGCTGTTCAGATGAGAGAGAGAAAGTGTAGCCTTAGGCTCCTGTTCCCTTAGTCGTCCCTGATAGCGACGGCCAGCGAAGGATAATCTATTCAGGGGGTCTGAATGTGGAGCGGACGGTGGCCGATGTCGGTTCTGGCCGTGCCTGACCCGCCCGTCATCGCTAACCCATCAGCCACCGCGTGTGTCCGCTGGCCAGCTGGGCCCGTGTTAGGGCCAGCCGACCACATTGCCACTTTATGTGCAGATCGTCCTTTTATTGAGAAACAAGATTGTTTTTCTCCTCACCAATCGTATTTTTGTGGCATATGCCTACCAGTTCCCCGAGCTGTTGTGTTTTATAGATAAATCCTGTGAGGATAGGAAAAGTGTTTTTCTCTGTGTGGGTGTGTATGTGTGTGTGTGTGTGTGTGTGTGTGTGTGTGTGCATGAGAGGGTGGGTTTATGGGGGTGTGTGTGCGTGCACGTGCGCGTGCGTGCGTGCGTGTATGTTTGCATGCATCTGTGCGGGCGTGTGTGTGTGTGTGTGTGTGTGTGTGTGTGTATGTGTGATTGTGCATGAGTGTGCATGTGTGTATATATCACATTTTGTCCTTAGTCAGCCAGTTACCATCGCAGAAGTTGATGTGTGTGTATGAGTTTCTTTTTAAATGCAGAGTAAAGATGACCTTAAAGCTGATAAGGGGGAATTTGCCTTGAGGCTTTGTCGTTTGTTGTTCCGGCTCTGGGAAGAAAATACATCTCATGGAGGCTGAATCCAGAGCCCTCAGAGCTCAAATGGTTGCCGAGGCGATTTTGTTTTTTAAAACTGTAGAGTTGAGTAGAAGGAACCAAAAGGCAAAACAAGGCCCATAGCCACAAACTGCCATGACAGTATTGTAAAATATGAAACATTGCTGATCATTATGCGGCCTGGAGAGGCGAAAAGGGTTGTTTAGATTGTTTGTCCAAATATTTGGGGAAGAACGTTGGATGATGGGAATGTTCTCTCAGGCCCATAACCCCCCCCCCCCCCCCCCCCCCCCAAAAAAAAAACAACAACAAAAAAACCTGAAATTGATATTGCCTGAAAACGGAATCTGAGGAAGACAGGCATGCATGTTTGAAAACCACAGGAGAGGTCAAAGCACGCACAGATGTTTCAGTTCCGACACTGCACGTTCATATATATATATATCTGAAGAGGACCAAAAACAGATCAGGAGATGCTTTGGCAATGTGTTTGTTTGTTTGCCTCTTTGCCTCCTCCTCCTCCTCTCTCCTTGCGTAGATTAAGTTTGAGCAATTTGAAATACTGCAATGGCTTGTGGAGATTACTTGAGTATTAGTTTAGACATTTCAGAAATCCAGGCTTCGCTGAGGAAGTGTGCCTGGTTTGAAATGATGTGCAGGGCAGATAAACTCTTCAATGTTCTCTCTTTTTTTTTTCCCCCCTAACATTTCAGTGAACAACACTGAAATCTGATATCCGTTTTTGTGCTCTTAAATGGCAGTTGGGGAAATATCTCTCTGAAATAGCATGGTCTGTTGTAAAAAAAAAAAAAAAAAAAGAGAGCGAGAGAGAGAGAGACAAAAAAAGAAAAGCTAAGGGGAGAAAAAAAAATACAGTCACTTTAAAATTGTATACGGCTCCCAGCATAATGGTGGAAGTAATTTGTTAAGTGCTTATAACTCCCTTGCTAAAGTTTTCCGAAGATTCTGCCCGAAGCAACCGCTTAATTAGCATATTAATTTTTCAGAATAGCTTTGAGGAGCGCTTCTCTGTTTTTTTTTCCCTCTGCCCCCCCCCTCTCTGTCTCTCTCTCTCTCTCTCTCTCCCCTCCCTTAATGTGAAAGCATTTGTTCCTCTGTCGGGTGACTGTTTATGGGGACTCATTGGGATGCTTGGTGTGCTCTCTGAGGGAGACCTGGAGGTGTGTCTGCCGGGCCATCTCTTGGGTGCTGTAAGCCAGCATGTGTCGCCTCCATCACTCTTCATAACTGTACAATAATCTATTGACTATGGCTTTGTGTGTAAAGCACAGCTGATCATTAAGATAAAGGAACGGAGAATTGTATTGCTGCAGTTTGTCATGGGAGGAATATTGGTATTGGTGCTGTGAGGGAAAGCATGCCGCAGCAAAGACGTGACTTTTAGTTATTTATTTATTTTTTCATTTGCTGTAGATTTTCCCCCTTCACGCGGTAATGGTTATGTAATGGGCTCCACTGTAAATTTACAGATGGCATCAACATCATTTTTGATAGAAAGTTATTGCAGAGCTGCGTGTTATTGCTATAGACTCATACCCTGCATTTTCATGTCAGGACACCAGCCCACCCGGCAGAAAGACGCACCGTGTAAAAGAGGTGCCGTGTAAAAGCCAAACAAAACAAGCTCAGCTGTATAAATCCTCTTGCCGTTGAATGCAGAAAATTGAACAGAAAAAACAAAGCAATATATATTTATATATATACTGTATGTATGTATCTATGCTGTATGAGACGGTGGGGAAAGGGTTTGAACCTGACCGCTGTGGTGATTTAGCTCAGTGAATTTGACCTCCCCGCAGGCTGAACTTCTCGTGACCTGGGGGATTGGGTTACTGGAGGATTTATCTGCCGTTTTGTGTTCACATGACCCCTCCAGTGGAGACCAGTTACGGCAGACTGACCCGACCTTGTTCGGAGGGATCGAAACGTTATCGATCTATATTCACTCACATGTACTTGGATTAAGAGGTTGTTGTTGAAGAAGACGTGGAAAACAGCTGCCGGTAACCTATGGTTACCCAGTCAACCCAGTCAAGATTAGTTATCCGTATTTTAGCCACAGCATACGCGACTGTTTTGGATGACCTGTCAGGCAAATCTGTGGGTCTGCCTGAAAACTGGAATTTTGTGTTCTGGAGGGCAACCAATCATTTTACAAAAAAAAAAACCCCCGTTTTGAAAGCATTTCCTAGAACAACAATAGAAGATAAAGCGTACAGTTTATGAAAGGTTTCTGTTACCCTCGTACATAATACACAACATTAAAACAGAGGCATGGATTCATGACGTATGGCAAGTAAGACCACACTGGTTGACAACTTTTTTTTTGTTTGTTTAAAAAGGCACTTTTAAAAACACACTCTTTCTGATTACACCTTGTGTGTTTGGCCCTCGACGTAAATTGTGACCAAATAAATCACATGGTCGGTCTGTGTGTTTTTTGAAAGTAGGAATGCGTCTGAAAAAAACCAAAAAAAACAAACAAACTAACCATTAACTCCGCTGTGCTATCAGATGCTTTGTGGTCTGGGCAGAAAAGATCTTCTCTCTTTAAAGACCCAGAAGCACGTTTCCCTTCCAGCAGAAAGGCTGAGAAAGGCTATCTTCACGACGGGCTGTGTGTGTGTGTGTCCTTGAAGGAGCGTCTGAGTGAGGAGTAAGCTAGCACTGGGCTCCTTTAGTCCGTCACCTGCCATTTGCAGTAATCACCTTTTCTTCTCTCATCTACTCAGCGTAATTGTATTGTGGTTATCAATTAGGGCTCTATTTATATACGCTCAGACTAGGATTGGACCTGTTCCACAGAGGATGAGATACTTTCCCTCTGCTGCCAAAGTTCAGCCCACTATTTAAAGAAAAAAAGAAAAAAAAAGATGTAAGCTTTTCGCCTGGCTACTGTTTGATGCTCTTTTGCTGCATGTGTGTGTTGTGTAGCTCCACTCCACTGGTGGAGCTGACAGTATAATGTGAAGGCCTGTCATTGGTTATATTGATCCTTCACAAAACATACTTGAGTTGTTGTGTTCTGCTATGTTACATTGTCACAAAATATTTTTAGGTTATTTTACAGAATAAAGTTGTGTTACATTGAAAGGAAGGTTGAGCATTGGTTTGCTAATGTTGAATTATTTTGGCATACAAATGAAGTCCCTTAATGTTCAGTAATACAGAATAAATAAACCCAGTTTACACACACCCAACACACACACACACACACACACACACACACACACACAACACAAACACACCCAACACAAACACACTCACACACACACAAACACGTGCTATCCTAATGGTACCAGCATCACCTGTGTCCTCTCCTAGGCGCTCAGATAAGACACAGATGTCAAAGCATGTCCAATGTAAATGTGACGGATGTGTGTCTGGATACCATGACAACAGAGGGGCTGGAGTAATTTAGGTGGAGGGGTGTGTGTGTGTTGTGTGGGGAGGGGGAAGGCGGGCAGAATAATGGGGGAGCGTGTGCATCCAGAGGTTTTTTTAGACTCAACGAAACTAATCAGTTAATCTGAGCTTTCAGTCACACGTCTCCTCGGCTGTCAGTCAAGGTCTTAGTGGTGGGCGCGCTCGTGTGTTCTGGCCCAGCGCAGTTTCTAGCGCTGGTATTAAAAATTCTGCATCACAAATTTGTACAAATTGGAACTCTGTGGGCTAAGTTTAGATTGCTGGGAACTAGCTGTGGCAAGCGTGCTGGATCTCGTCACTCAAGCAAGTGACAGACTACGGGCGAACCTGCCTCGTGAACCCGGGGAGGGGAGGGGGAAGGAGTGAGGGGGAGGGGCACGCGGAGGCTGGCGGGGAAGCTCGTCAGCGCGGCATGGCCCGCGGTGGCAAAGTGTGATTTGGATGGAAGGGGCCGGCAATCAACGAATGGATGTGTGATTTGAGATGATGAAGGGGCTTGGCGGAGGGGGGGAGGGACCTCTCTCATTATCTCTCTTTAATCAGGGACATCCAGCCATGAAAATGGCAGTGGCTAAAAAAGAGGACTCTGATTAGGAAAGAGTGTGTGTTTGGGGGGGGGGGGGGGTGTTGTTGAGGAGGTGTGTCGTCAGAGCAACAGAGCATCTTTGGTTGAAGGCCTCAGAGGGTTGTTTCGGAGAGGAGAGGCGATGTTAGTCAACCGTAATCAACACAGAGAGAGGCCGCGCTGGGTCTAATCAGAGTTAGGTGAATAACCACAAACACACAGTGACATGCAAGTGTTGACTGCTGCCTCGCTATGAGAGGACTGATCTGGACAAGATAGTCTGGGTGCAACTCAACAGGTGTCTGGGGACGAATGAGACTTTTCTTCTGTCGCTCTCTCTCTCTCTCTCTCTCTCACACACACTCACACTCTCTCTCTCTCTCTCTCTCTCTCTCTCTCTCTCTCTCTCTCACACACTCTCTCTCTCTCTCTCTCTCTCTCTCTTTCTGTTCTTTGGTAAACTCTAAATAACCTCCATGCCATTGGTTGGGTGTATCCTGCGCCCCCCCCAAACCCCCCCCCCCCCCCCCCCCCCCCCCGACACCCCCATATCCTCCTCGTCTGTTTTGAGCTAGCATATAACTGGATTCCGTTTGTCTGTGGTGCTGCGATTGTCCATTGCTCAGATAAGGATCCATGTTTCTGGGCACTTTTAGTGCAGCACATCTAATGAAAGATCTTAATTAGATCTGTTTGTGCCCACAGGAGAGAGGATGCAATATTAAATTGTCACTCCTATCACATTCCTTCAATTTGGGCTGCAGGACACATCTCTCTCCCTCTCTCTCTCTCTGTCTCTCTCTCTCTGTGTCTCTCTGTGTCTCTCTCACTCATTTTGCTGTTCAGATAAATTGTGAACTTTGAAATCTCCAATAGACTACCTTCCTCTTGGGTCTGGATTAGGACACACATCCATATCCGTCAGTCTCTCTCGAAGCGCAGTGACCTTTGCTCATCTCGAATACTTCAATTTTTTTTTTTCAAAGAGAGAAAAATCCAACAATCAGCCATTTTTTCATTTCTTACGTTAAACTAGGTAAAAATTGGATAAAAAACAGATATCATAAAAAGGGATGAACATTGAATTAAAAGAAAAAAAGAAAGATGGGATTCTGTTCATGTTGTTTGTTTATCAGCAAAGACTCCTCCTTGTCTCATTCTGTCTCCCCCTTGTCTCATTTTGTCTCCTCATTCTGTCTCCTTCTTGTCTCATTGTGTCTCCTCCTTGTCTCATTCTGTCTCACTCTGTCTTGTTTATTTTTAATCACATTCAGTGATTCTGTCTCTTTTTTTTTTTTAAGCATAAACTTCTGTGAATTTTCATTTTCTCCCCATTTTCCTCCCTGTATGCGTTTGAACAACTTGTCTTGTTTCCTCACACAAATTGCCCCCATGCCCCCGCCCCCCCAAACAAAAATGATGAATCTTAACTTCATTTCAGAAACCTCTTGAGGATATTAGTGAACCAATTCAGTTTTTTTTTTAATAATATAACAAAATATTGCATTACAGTGCCATATACTGCATCATTGAATTTCATATTAAGAGTTTTTTTTGAGTGAATGTTAAAACAGCTATTATTATAATATTTGTGATTTTTTTTGTTTCTGTTATGTGTGTTCTGGGTTCCAGCTACGGTGGTTATTGAAGACAGGGCTCTTTTCCTGTCAGAGTAGAGCTGCTTCAAGTATAAGTTTGGACGCAAGTTTGACATATTTAAGCTGCACCTGTGTATTTGATGGTAGTGAGAGACAGGTGCGGAGAAAAAAAAAAGAATTCACCATTTCTCTGTGTGTGTGAGTGTCATATTCTCCAAACATGACAATTTTTTCTCTCCCAGAATACGCATGCTAGCACCACCCAGCAGCGTCAGCGCCGTAAACACCTGAGAGATGTTCTACTGAATGTGGTCTCAGTGTTCTTACCAGTATCTCTCAAAACCAGGCAGACAGCTGACACTCTGATATTCAACAGACACGAGACGTTTTTTTTTTTCTTTCCCCCCTCTCTGTAGGCGTAGACCAAGAATGATCAAACATCGCCCCGTTAAAAGGCGACAGAGTTGAAACTCCAACCTCAGCAGTAACAGACACAAACCTACAGACTCAGCTGTTGTGTATAAATATAAATATCTACAGACAAATTTGAATTTTGCTGCTTATTCTCCGTCACCCCAGGGTCTACAGCGCCAGTGTTAATTCTCAGCCCTTGCACAGACACACTCTTTCAAATTCATGGCACTTGTGCGGCCAAATTTGGCGGCAATCGGATTTGTGGAGAGGCTTTCAGATTTTCCCTTGGTTTAATGCTCATTGATGCCGGTAGCTTGACCTTGTCTCATCTCAACCTCACGAGTCAACAGTTGTTTCAAGAGACTATCCATTATTGTCGCAGTAATTTGTTTGCGGATCCTATTTCATTTTTACAGCTGTGAATGCGGTTCTGTCTAACAAACGCCCTCGTGACTGACAACACCCCCACCAACCACACACACACACACACACACACACACACACACACACACACTTCACTGCTTGACAGATAGAGCTTTTCAAATTTACACAAATAATGAGCTGTAGTGGTATTAAGGGAAGAGAGAGCGCTGAATCTGCAAATCCCTGAGCTACATGAGCACCAGGGCTGTTTCTCTTCCTGAAGCATGTTGGTACAAGACGTGTTGGCTTCATTCTGCCACCTCCGCCATCTCCATCACCGCCCTCACTTAATTCGCCCGCTCGCCTTCTCTCTGATGACTTCGCCCCTCTGGTCACATTAGTCTTGTGTTTTTGGAGGCTCTTCCACTGTTGTCAGAGTAGAAAACCTTGGGAGGAGGAAACGAGATGAAAATGTGATTTGATAACAGGAGGGGAGAGGAGATCCTATCCCACGTGTAGTTCTTAAAGGGTATAAACCCGCCTGTTTCTGCACATTGCCCCGCGTTAGCGGTTTGTCGCCAAGAAGGGCCGACAAAGGCTTTGGGAGCCTGGAAACATCCGCACATTGTTGTCCATCTCCGACCATCCGTCCTCTGCTTTCATCTGACTGGCTGAAACGCTTGCCCTAACCAGCAACCTGTATGCAAAGGCAGTGATAGGGAGCATTCTGGGAGTTAAGCCGCAGTCATTTCCCGCGGGAGAAAGGAAAACGGGAAGGCCACGCGCGTGTTGTCTGTTGTCACCGCAGAGAGAAATGGACAAAGTAATTGCACCGTTCCTCTGGCCTGAAAAATCCCATCAGCTACGGGTAGCGCTGTCAAGGGGCATAAAAACGACGCCAGAAACTTAAACCAGCTGCTGTCTCTGACGTTCCCGGCTAGCTCGGTCCCGGAAAATGACTAGGGAAAAGACAGGGCAGATTATCCATCAAGGAGGAGCGAGTGGAAAGGAGCTGTTAAAAAGACGTTGGGGGAGGGAAGCAGAGGCGAGAGGAGGTCAGGGGTCAAGCTGGTATGTGTTTCCATAGCAGAGATGGCACACAATGATAAATGTGACTGGCAGAGACAAATATCCGTACTGCTTCACTCCATCCATTCAGTCTGAGAAACCTCGACTCTTTTCCCAACCGCCACCGTCGCCTTGCAGAGCACCACCGAGAACGCTGATCTTGATCTTTCCAAAATGTTTGGCTTTTTTTTTTGGCTGTAAATGTGTGATTTGAGGAGGCCGTCACCTTTTTTGTTTGTTGTTTTTTTTTCCCCAGTACGGCTATTGTAGTCATAGTCTACCCCTTCAAATGTTACTTTTCTTTCATTCATTTTCTGGATGTTTTGTGCACGTCACTGGCGCTTGTTATTCAACTCACAAATAGTATAAATCTACTCTAATGTGAGGGGAAGTTCTGTTTGTTTTGCTCCGTTCATTCGATTGACTGTTAGCATGAGCTGTTGTCACTGTCGTCCATCACAAGGTTTCAGTGGTCTTAAATGCCTTACCCACACTTTGACTGTGAGAAAAAAAAAATTGAATCGTGCTTCGCTCCTCCAGGGCGAGTTAATTGTGTTTCGAGCTCTTTTTCTTCCTAAGCCTTCTCTCGCTCGTCCAGGATCTCATTTAAAATAAAACTGCGTCTCAGAAGTTCTCTCTCTTAAATGCACCCCTCCCTCACATTGGGAAAGCTCTGAGTTCTAAAACTCCTGCACCCTCTTTAGAGTTTGTGAAAAGCCTGTGTCTTGGTTGCTGCTGGAATAGGGAGAGGGCGTGAGGAGGCTCTTTACAGGCCTGTACTCACGACTCAGATGTTTTTTCCTCTCTCTCTGGAGAGGCAGATCAGTGGGTAAGGTTCAGAGAGAGAAACTAGTAGTGACAGCATGGATGGGCATAGCAGGGTGAGGTGCAACATCGTCCCTCAGTGCTATCTTCTGCTCTCAACAAAATGCACAGTAACACACACACACACACACACACACACACACTCTCTCTCTTTCTCTCTCTCTCTCTTACAGATACTCACACACACACACACACACACACACACACTCTCTCTCTCTCTCTCTTTCTCTCTTGCCCTCTCTCTCTCACACACACACACACACACACACACACACACACACCGTAATATCTCAGCAAGTCACCTTCTCAGTTTCCCACAGGGTAAACTATGTGTCTGGTCTGTGCTTAGGAACAGAAAGCTTCTCTGTGTTTTTTTTCTCCTGTGTCCCTGCATACGTGTGTGTGTGTGCGTGTGTGTGTAAGCCCGTTGCATGTGTTTGAAATCAGCTCCAAAACGTTTTTCCCATGCATTAATCTCTTGTCTTTTCTGCTCTTCCAGATGGTCACAAGAACAAAGAAAATATTTGTAGGAGGATTATCTGCCAACACAGTAGTTGAAGATGTAAAGCAGTATTTTGAACAATTTGGCAAGGTAAGATCTCTTTCTGTTTCTCACCACGACGGAGGATCAGGGCTGGTCCTCCGCTGATTTCGCCCAGATCCTTGGTCTCCAATCAGGACTTTAATGATCAAGCTTTCCCAAGCAAACTCTCTGAGGCGTCAAGAAGCTTGTTTTCCGTTGTTTTCCGTGCTCTGTGCTGACTTCTCTTTCGTTGAGGCTATGGTGAAAGTTGTTAGCGGAACGTTAGTTCTGGATCCGTAATCAGCGTTGGTTTTAAAAAGCTGTTAAACAGCTCCCATGTCAGAACTGAAGAGCCTTAGGGTGTCTCTTGCTAATTGCTACATCGTTTACGTGTTTCTTAGCGTGGCTACTTCCTGTGCAGAGTGCTGTGTAAATATTTAACGCAAAATTCTGTAATCAACAAAAGTGTCTGAATCAAGGGAGGGTTTAATGCACCTTTTGAAACGATTGAAGTGCTACATTATGCATACATTACCCCATACCCCCCCAGTACCCCCCCCACCCCCCCACGCACACACACCCCAACCCCCTCAAGCGGCGGTGTTTAGAAGTCTCCTCTAGTATGAGGAGACAGCTAATTCTGGCTGTTTGAAGGAGTTTCTGCATCCTCGTTACCTCCAAGGTCACGTTGCAAACAATCTTTTGGGCGTAACTGTGAGATACGTTTGTGTGCCCATCCCCCCCCCCCCCCCCAACGTCTGTCCAGACCCACAGTAATTCATCAGCAAGACTTGGTTGTCCAATCAGGTCTGACAGGTGTTGTTAGCTGCTTAGGTGTTTGTGTTTGCTTTGAGGAGTCGATCTTTGTGGATAAACCAATTAATTTACTGTCTCCTCGGTGAAAATTTCGAATGGTCTAATCCAGCAGCTGCCAGTGTCCCAGAGTAGAAGAAAAAAAAAGAATAGAGAAATGCGACAGGGGAGGTGTATACGTGTGTGTGTGTGTCTGTGTTTTGAGGATACTGGAGATTTGGGGTGTTCATTTGTAAGGAATGTTTTCTTAAGGAGTCAGCAGGTATGCCCATCTGGAAGTCGTGGCATACAGTGGCAGTAGAGTCGGTAATCAGTGTGTGTATGTGTGTGTGTGTAAGTGTGTTTGTATATGTATGTATGTAGGTGTGTATATGTATGTGTGTGTGTGTTTGCTCAGAGAGAATAGCAGAGTCTTTGCTGTCGAGCTGTGGGCAGTAGAGAGAGTGTTCTGCCTGGGAGTGGACAGGTGGCAGAGGTCAACGGGGTTATGGGACATGTCTCTTTAGACGCTGGACTCCTTCTGATCCTGCTCACCATGCCATGACAGCCTGCTCTTCAGGAGGATGGCCTTCTCTCCTCCTTCTCCTCGCCCTCCCCGCACCTCCCCATCCCTCCTCAGCTGCAGCAAAGTGCATCCTCTGCAGAAATGAAATTTAAGCCAGAAGTCCCGTCCTGGCGGTATTTAAAGTCAGAAGTCTCTCTCTTTCTTTCATTTAAAAACATTTGCATGTATTGCAAATTTAATGTGAATGCTTGCATGCCTCAGAAAATTCGACAGATTTGGTCATTTCCAGCAAATTAAATTTTGGTTACAAATGAACCTCCTGGGATTACGTAAGGAGCCATGATTAACCTCCACTTAGATTGAGCACAGAAAAAAAAAAAGGAAAAAAAAAAAAAAAAAACGGCCCAAACCCCGCCCCCTTTCCTTCCTCAACCAGAGAACGCTCTGAGAGGCCTAATTAGCTGGCAGGGCTTATGTTTAGTCATAGGTTTATTGTAATCAGCTTGCTGCTGGAGGGCGTCACAAAACCAAAAAGGCTACTCGTGCTTTAAGTCATCATGCCATGCACCCCACCCGCACCCCCCCCTCACCTTCTCTTTCTGTTGGTGCATGCGTTGGACTTTGCTCTGCAGGCTGAAACCTGGGTTAAGCTCCATTAGTCCAGCATGCCATTTACAAGCCAATGCTCACTCACAGTCAGAGCAGTTATGTCCCCATCTGCTTCCCATATCTGCCCTAGATGATAGCTGGCCTCTGCTACGGCTTTTAACCTCTGACCCAGTGAGGCCAGGCGCGCGCGCCCCAGCTCTTGATCTGGGATCAGCAAATGCTTTTTTCTTACAGTGTTTAAAATTTTGAAAGATGGTAATGAATGCTGTTCCTGGCTCTGTTTGTGAGGGTCAAGAGTTCGTGGACGAAAGAGTAGAGGAAAGTGTTTCTCGAAACTGAAGCCCCTATAAGTGTGTGTGTGTATGTATGTGTGTGTGTGCTCCATTGCATTCAAAGTGTTCTTTTTATATTGGTGCAGGAGTCATAATCAAAATAGGCCCATGCCTGAGAGTGTAATAAAGCTTGGGGGGGAAAAAAAAGCGTAAGACATTTCCAGTGTTAGGTGTTATTTTTGCTGTGTTCCCTGTATAATTTGATTGATTTTTTTTTTTTTTTTGCCGTGGTTTTTAGAGAGATGACTCACTGGTATGCCCACTCTGTGCAGTGTGGAGGAAAACAGTAATGACAAGCTTGATGAAGGAAGCTGTATCATGATGCTACAGTAATGAAACGTTGTGCATTTTCTTTCTTTCTTTTTTTCCTTTTTTCATTTTTTTTGGTGGCTGTGAAAGTGCTTGGTGACAAACACAAAAAGAGAGAGTGATTGCCCCTAATTACTGCTTTCACTGACTCTGTATTAGTTAATTTAGTATACCTGGTGCAAGATTTAATACAGGGGTTGGCTCTAATTCAGGTACAGGGAACAATGAAAACATCGCTGGAGTCCATTAGAGCCTAATGACAGTCACTGTTTCCAGCTAAACGCTAACATCAGATCTGATATTGTAATTTAAACATCTCTGAATTCCCTTTGACTGTCACATTGTACAAAAATGTGTGGATTTACAGAAGGGTTTATTTGTTAGCATTAGAAACTAGACAGATTCTAGTCTGAGAGTAAGAGTCAATTAAAACTGTTCAGGCTAATTAGCGCTACCTGTTTAGCATTGTTATGAATTACTTATTAGTTTGTATTTAAGACCATCTGCTTCACATGGTCCCCAAAATGAATGTTTACATGTCCAATACATATCTTTCTTTTCTTCGATAAACCGTTTTTTTCCCCCCTGAGACTTGCAGTTGAATTCATTGGTTTAAGATGCTTCAGATTGTCTTTCCTGTCATAAAACGGATCATGGAAGAGCTCTCTCTCTATTCCCAGTCTGGGTATTTTCCTTTAAGTCCCAGTGGAGTTTCCATGGAGCCCAAACCCCTTAAATTCTCTCTTCACATCAGTGGTGGCACATAACTGGGAAGTAGGTAACAAAAGGTGAGAATCTTAAGATGACTGAAATACTCAATCATTGGTTCTCTGGCTTTCCACTGCCCTCTGGAGAGGGAGAGAGAGAGAGAGCGAGAGAGAGAGAGGAAAGATGGAGAGGACAAATGAGGAGTTAGTGAAGGATGAAAAAAAGGAGAGGGAGAAGAAACAACCCCTTCAATACTCAGGATTAGTTCTGAGACGTCTGCACACCAAGCCCCCCCCCCCCCCCCCAACCCAATCCACCCCCCCCCCCCCCCCCCCCCCAACCCCTCTGCCTTGCCCCCTCAGAGGTCCCTCCAGCTGTATTTGTCTCGCCAGGAACTCTTAACAAGCTCTCAGAATGGTTTTCATAGCTGGTGTGCTGACGAGTAAAAACCAAATCTTCTCGTGAGAGATTGAAAACACAATTGATTTTGGCCTCGGGGCTTGACCGCGGCTCCACTGACTCATCCCCCCTTTTTTCGCATGTCGTGTCACCGATCTCTCTGTGAGCTCAGATTGATCCCCGTCCGTCCCACAGACCACGACTCTTACCCCTCAACACCCCCGTTCCGAACTTCTGCATCTGCCTCACACCTGCGATCTGTCCTCCTTTTCACCTCAGTTCCCATTCTGGTTTAGCCCTGCCGTGTTCCGACCACGTCCCCAAGGCCACGGTCCCAACCTTTGCCTCAAGCCTGCTTGCCCAGCCTTGTAACTCCCCCACAATCATATTTGAATGCCACGCTGGGCTTTTTTGATGTAATAAAAAGGCTACGTTATGTATTTTGGCAGGCTCAGAGAACTGAGGGAGCTGCCTAAACCGTCCACTATCACTGTCCCAGAGTAGATGGTCTTTAACTCAGACCTGCATTCTCGATTTTTTTGCATCCCTTGTTGGTGTGCTACTGTGATGCTTTAAACATGGGGAAATCACTTTTTGTTATTGGCTTTAAAACACGGAGAATGAAAGCAAACCGAGCTGTTTTCGCTGTTTGGAAAAGGGAAAAAAGAAAAACAGAGACAAATGATTTAATATTCTCTATGACCTTTGTTTACCCAGAGTATTGGCAGTATTTCCACAAGTCAAGGGGGGACTATTTTTAAAACGCCCACTTGAGGATAGAAATTTATTCGGCTTCTTGGCAACGATTTCCATTTTAATTCAGTCTGGTGTTTCTCTCTCTGTCTCTCTCTCTCTCTCTATTTCTCTCTCTCTCTCTCTCCCCTTCCAGCTCAAATTTGTCTTCGTAGAACAGTAACCCTATCCATTTGAAGCTGTTGTTGATGACCCTCTATTGCATTAAATGGTACCAAATTGATCCGAAAGGATGTTTGAACAGAACCGAGTTCTTAATCAGTATTATAAATATAAAGAAAAAAGGCCAATTATTTTGGGAGGAAAACATTAACTTCAGCACCTATTCAGTGTGTGTTTGATAGGCTCTTCCACCACTCAATTAAATAGCTTGCCCACATCCCTATAACTTAATCTAACCCTTTAATCGCTGTCTTCACTAATTGCTTTTTTCTTGGAAGTCCCTGGTGTCATAAGATGATTTGCAGAGTAAGCATGCAAAGAATCTTGGTTTTAAGGATGTCGTCAGCTTGTAGTGTGTGTTGTTATTATTATTAGTGTGACCTTTGACCTGACCTGAGATCAGTCAAGCTTGAGACACCTGGTATAGGAGAGATCGAAGTGCTCTTGGCCGATTGTGTTTGCGTTGGTACAGAAGGCTGTGAGGAGCCATTAGCCGATTTCTCTTTGGACACTAACAAGCCCTTGTGTCTCTCAGAACGTGTCATACACAGGACGTGAACCTTCGTATTTACATTGTATTTTTGAAGGGTGTCATGGTATCCTGAGGAACTAGTGTCCTCTGAATGACCTCCTTAAGTGAATTTACCTGTCCTTTGCATTTAAGCTGCCTTCATGTCTCATGGATTTTTTTTTCTCCTCTGAGACGTTGCGGAGCGATTCACCAGGACATAATGTCATTGCCCTTTACTTGGTCCACCTGTGCGAAGGCTCAACTCAGTAAATCTTTGGAAATGGGTCTCTTTCGGTAAGCTGGGACTGCCTTTGAAGTGAGTCATTTTGTCGTTGGTTGGAGACACCTCCAGGACTTGGCAGTCTTGTTGAAAGAACCAGCTGTTTTTAAGAAGATTGAATGCGATTGAAGAGGATTTTCAGGCCTGCCTAACATGAGGCAAAAAAAAAAAATCTCTGAAAGATAGCGAGAAAGTCTCAATCTTTAGGGGGTGATTGGGACAGGTTTGGAAGGGGATGAGGGTAGAAGCTTTCAAGGGAAAATGTGATTGCCCACATTTTGAAGATCTTTGTCAAAAATAAGATCTCCCTGGGCTTTTGCGGCTACAAGCGTTCCGTGCTATCAGATCTTTGCTTTGACTTCCTCCATGGAGCCTGAAGGAGCTCTTGCTGATTGCGATCTGCTCTGGTACTTCACAAACATGAAGTGCACCAATTAAATCAGCCCCGGAACACTATTAAGCTTTAAGGGAAGAAATGGGGGGGGGGAAACAGAAAGAGGGAAAGAAAGAAAGAAGGAAAAAAAAAACAGTTCCCAGAGAGCCATGGTATTTCCAGTCCCACAAAAAAACGTCACATGCTTGTTGGTGGAGACTGCCCGTGGAACAGTAATAATGTTTTACCAGGGTAGGGTAAGATGGTGGGGGGGGGGGTCAGTATGTGATGTTCAAGCTACAGAGGCGACCTTCAAGATCTCTTGAAAGTAACCTTGCCCACAAAGCCCTCTGTGGACCCAGAGTGCTGCATGTGACTGATATTCCCGGAAATGCTTCAGAAACTGGTTCAGGGTTGATTGACGGCTCGCCCTAGAAAACCACAAACTCCTTTTCAAGTCAGAATGCTGGAATGAGATTATTGTAAAGGTGGTAATTTGTAAACCTCTCTTTTTTTTTTTGAAGGAGGTTTTGTATTTTAGAGAGGTTTGTTTGTGAGAAAAGAGGGAGACGTATGGGATTTCGTACTCTTTCCAAGTGCAAGTGGAATGCCAAAAATCAAAACTTGAAGGCTCAGCATGAAAACAGACAGAATGAAAAATGGAGAATGAAAGAAGATAAGACAAGTAGCCTGTATTGGGAGGGGTCTCATGAGTGCCTTCCCCTCTTTTAAATCATATTTATTGAGGAATTTCAGTGAGGGAAGTTAGAGAATTCGAGAGCTGATGCAGCATCATAGATTGGTGTTGTAGCAGTAAAAACAAAACAAGAGGAAAAAAAAACCTGATTATCTTTTTCCTTACTCTAAAATACTTGGAAAGTCTCTCTCTCTCTCTCCCAGCCCAGTGCAGCCCTGTAAAGGTAAGGCTTTTTTGTCTGTACTTTAACGCGATGGTTTAATGACTCCTCAGAGGTATCAGGCATCATATATAATTACCGTGCCCACACACTGGAGAATGACTGAATAATGGGCAACAACTGTAGACGCTCTTGCTCTGGAGAAGTATCCATGAGGATTCTCAGGGAATTCTGCCAACATAAATAAATAAACTTCAACGCATGATATGTGTTATAAAAAAAATAAAAATAAAAATTGATTAGTACACTGGGCTATTAGACAGAACTCAAAAGAAACCTTATCCTCGCTGAAAGGGCATGTCCTTTTAAAGGAGAGTCAAGAGCCGTAGGGCTTGCTGGTTTACTGGTTACTCAGACGGGAGGTCGGGGCAGGAGAAAGAAAAGAGACACAGTTAAATAAAGGATGCAGGTTGGACTGACACACAGGCCTGCAGTGTACCAACATGGGTTTTTTTTTTTTTTTGGTGTGTGTGTGTAAGTGTGTAAGTGTGTAATCTGTCTCTCTCTCTCTCTTGGAGTGTGTGCAAGTTCTTGGAGAGTGTTCCCCGCCGTTAAGTCAAGTGCACAAGGAAAAACAGCGAAGCACTCGGAGGCTGGAGTGCTAATTAAATGAAATGCCATCATGTTGGCTGTTTTTTTTTTTTTTTTAAACAAACCCTTAAACCGTTGTCCAGTCTGTTGGATGCTGAGCACAGAGGCCTGTGCCACACAGTAAGTTAATGTTAAAAGAACACACATGCGCACAGTGGGGAGATGGGCCTGCAGTCTGAGGAGATGGCTCCTGTGGCGTGAGCTAGCTGGAAGGCAAGGTCAAGTGTCCTCATGCCTGTGTGGTGAGATCATCACTGGACAAACTCAACCAGGGATGTGCCACTCCACCATGGTCTCCCTGACAACGTGCTGTCAGGAGAGAGAGAGAGAGAGAGAGTGAGTCACAGGTTTCAGTCTGAGTGAGAAAAAGGACTGGTTAATTTGTCCTTTTGTTGAGTGACAGATATGCATTTGTAATGTAAGATATATGACAGGGTTGACGGAAATTGCACTTCCTCAGGAAAGCAGCTGCCGAGCTGAGCCAGAGGGCCAGGCTACGCCCCCTCCGCTGGCTAGGCCCCCCTCTGCTGGCTACGCCCCCCTCCACTGGCTAGGCCCCCCTCTGCTGGCTCTTATCCCAGACACATCCTTCCCAGGTTTGTCTTAGGAAAATAAAATTTGCAGCCCATAAAGTCAAACGATATGTGTGAGCGATTTATCTCCTCCCGAATGCTTTAACAAGAATATGGCTCAATGTCACCTTGAGTTAGATTTTAAAGAGGAGAAGATAACATCCCCCCCCCCCTCCCCCCCGACTGTTAGTCAGTATAATGCTTATTTTTATTTATTTACTTATTTTGTCCATTAAAATATGTGCATTGTGTAAAAAAACGTTGGGGGCATGGTGCTGAAGTTAAAAAAAAAAAAAAAAAAAGACGGACTGTGAATTTACCTGGCGGGGATTCAGGAGCTGACTGATTACAGCCTGGAGAGTCAAAGCCACAAAGAAGGAGGGAATCACTAGAATGATGAAAAACGGAGTGAGGAGTAAGGCGGTGGCATGTATTGTCCTGGCGGAGCCTTGGTGTCCAGTCTTCTGAAAGACTCACCCCCCCCCCCCCCCAAAAAAAAAAACACTTATCCCCCCCCCCCCCCCAAAAAAAGCTGGCTCAACCGAACATTCTTGTTTGAGTGAGTGAAGTATAAAAGTTGAGAGTTCCAAGTGGCAGCTAAAAAAACCCCCAAAAAACACCCCCCCCTCACCCCCCCAAAACATTCCCAGCAAGTAGCGCCAGTCTGAAGAGAAGAAAGGCTGTGGATTTGTTCTCATTTGCATGTCCGAACTTAATTAAAATTATCACGCAAGGCAGAAGTATAAAACAAGTGGTGCAAATTGTGGTAACTGGCGATAAATCATGAACAAGGATGATCACGGGGGGAAAAAGAGAGCGCTAGAGGAAAATAAAAAGGCTTTGGCACCATACCCACTGTTTTGATCAGTTTCCTTGAGCTCCCCCCAAACACTTTGACCACAACTCTCTGGCTGTCAGAGGAGCCTCTTTCAAGTCATTCGCAGTTGTTAGTCACTAATAGCTTTGAACAGCCTTCATTGTGCCGGAATCTGTACCTCTGCTAATTATTTACCATCGGGAAATGAGATGGTTTTATGATGCTGCTTTCTCTCTCTCTCTCTCTCTCTCTCTCTCTCTCTCTCTCTTTTTTTTTTGCGCTCAGTCACTAGACGGATGCTTCAGACTGTTTTCGCCAGGTTTCCTGTCACTTTTCCTCAGTCCTCTCTCTCTCTCTCTCTCTCTCTCTCTCTCTCTCTCCCAACTGGCACGGGCATCGATAGGCTGTCCACCCAGGGTGCCTGCCTGCCAGCCATTGCCTGGCGCATTCTGCCGGTCCTACAGTCTATGTTTATGGACAAACCATGCGGATGCCAGCTAGCGCACGCTGCCTGAGTAGGATGGGGATTTGGAAAGCTTTGTGCTGTAAATCCCTGCCTAGCTACACACCACTCGCAAATTACAGTCAACACAGTCCCACTGTACTCCTTTTTTTCTTCCTTTTTTCAGTAAAATATTTGCTTTTGTTTTACGCTGAAATGCACAAAGCTCCCTGCATGGACTGTGCATTGGTGTTTCATTTGATCAAAAAAACGATTTACTGCAAGAGCTCTGAGTGTAATGGCGGTTTTGTACGCTTCTGTAATTACATATGGAATGTTATTGAATGTTAAAACACTTAAGCAAACTGTCATCTGGGTTGTAATTGCAATTGAGTAATTACATCAAGAGATTAATGTGCAGTACTTTGACTGTAATTCAGCTGTTTTTCACAGGGGAGTTTGGGAAGGTAGGACAGGTGTGCGTTGGGCCTTGAGAGGTTTCTGTGGTACCACTGCAGAGGGCTTGAGTCTCTCTGCTGGTGTGTAACAGAACTTGATTTTTCATATGTTCTCTTTTTGTAGGGGAACTGACCTTGGCTCCAAAGTCATTTTATAGCCTGTCCCTCTACTTTCCTCTTTTCTTCCTCTGAAATGGGTAATGAGCTCCTACTCTAAGGCTCTCTCTCTCTCTCTCTCTCTCTCTCTCTTCCCCCCCCCACCTTTCTCTTTCTTTCTCTCTCCCCCTCTCTCCTCTCAACCTCCTGTTTTCAGATATCTGTCCTCCCAGCACTCTCTCACTCTCCCTGGATGAAAATTCATCATATTCTGACCACTCCAGGTCTCTCTGCAAAGCTCTTCTTCTTCTTCTTCTTCTTCTTCTTTTTTTTTTTTTATAGAGGAAGTAAATTGAAAGAGCCACCCTACCTGGAGAGCTAAGCACTGCCGTCGCCCATTATTCTAAACAGAGACTAATAAAAGCATTGATGGATTTTATTTCTATACCTTGTGGGCCCACTTCACAGTCCATTGTGTTTTATAGAATCCTTGGATTTTAATAATTGCCCTGGGGTTTGTGTATGTGTGCGTGTGTATGTTTTCTGTGTGTGTGTGTGTGTATAAGAGTGCATGCACACACATGCAAGGTTCTCTGTGTGTTTGAGCTCTCCACTGTGTATGTATGTGTGTGACCATGTGTGTATGTGTGAGACCCTGTGTTTGTGTGTGCGTGCATGCGTGGTTGTGTGTGTGTGTAAGAATGCATGCACACATGGAAAATTCTCTGTGTGGTTGAGCTCTCCACTGTGTATATATGTGTGATACCCTGTGTGTGTGTAAGACCCTGTGTTTGTGCATGCGTGCGCGCATGTCTGTGTGTGTGTGTGTGTGTGTGTGTGTGTGTGTGAGAGAGAGAGAGAGAGATTGATTCAATCATTCAGTCAGTCAGTCAGTCAGTGCTCTTATATGAGTGTGTAAGGAAGTGTGTGTACAGCCTGGTGTTTGATGGGTAATAAGGATCCAATTGGTCGTCCCTAATTACCAAACCATTTCATATTCTTATAATTTTCAGTAGTTTTACAATGGCTAAATGTCTTCTCACTGCAGCCTTTATCTGTCCATTTATTTCACACTACAGCACAGACAGTGCATCGATTTTTGTATTCACCATATTCTAGTCATTTAGAAAGACGCTCTAAATATTAGCCTCTAACTGTAATTGTGCGTTTAATAATGAGAGGTAAATATAATGATATTACAGCCGTGGCATTTCTGTATGGGCAGCCGTAGAGATGTTTAAATCCTCAGTGTGTGTCTTGGCAGAATGAGAGAGGCTCAGTCAGGCAGTGTCTGGGAGTGTGAGTGTGCTGTGTGTTGTGTGGAGTGTGTAGCGTGTTGAGTTGTGCATTGTGAGTTGTGTGTTTGTATTTTATCTGCTCTGTGTTGTGGTTGTACGTGAGTGTGTTGTGAGTTATGAGTTGTGTGTTGTGAATGTGAGTGGGTGTGTTGTGGATGTGTGTTAGTGTGTTGTGGATGTGTGTGAGTGTTGTGTGAGTGTGTTGCTCTCTCAGGGCTGAGTTTGTGTAGTAGTCTGTGTGTGGCCCTGTAAACAGCACATTTCATTTACTGTGTCACTGGGGCATCAGAAACAGCTTCTGACTTACAAACGCACACACACACATACACATTAATGCGTGCAGATAACCCCATGCCTGTTAGCACATGTGAGGATGGGATGTGTTTGATGCTGACTCATGCAGCAGGATCTGTGTCAATGTTCAGTCACATCATAAACATACATCTCTCTCTCTCTCTCTCTCTCTCTCTCTCTCTCTCTCTCCCTCTCCGTCTCTCTCTCTCTCTCTCACTCTCACTTTCTCTCTCTGTCTCTCTCCCACCCCCCCCTCCCCCCTTCTCTCTCTCTTTCTCAGACTCCCCATCCTGGGTTCCCTCTCTACCTCTGTTTGTTTGTACTCTGTAACCTGCTCACATATTTGCATTTATTTTCAAATTATTCATGTGCAATATATGTCTCTCACACACACACATGCACGCACAAGCACACACTCACACACACACACACACATACACACACTCTCACACACACACTTGCACGCACAAGCACAAGCACAAGCGCACACACTTTGTCTTGCTCCCCACACACACGGTATGCATAATGAATGGGTTTTTGCAGTGGATTTGCATTTGTGTATGTATCTGACTGCACTTCAGTGGTTTTTTACTCCGGTCATTTGTTGGGGTTTGTGACCAAGACTTTCACTCTCAAAATAAAAGCATGAAAATGAGCCGATACAGAACAATGACATTCTAATGGAAGCCAAATATCAGCAGGAGTAGCAAAGCTATGGTACTGTGCTTGCAATGAAAATGAATGCATTTCCATGCTGTTAGTGAAGGAATAATTGCACAGAGCAGAACACACCAAGCCTGAATGTGACCTTTCACAGGCGTCGGAACGCATACACATTTGCTCTGTCGTCGGATAGATCGCATTCCACCAGGTCTTTTATATTCTAATTCTCATACAATTTATGCATGCCAGGGGAGAGATATTCTCTCTCTGTTATTTTTTTTTTTTTAGCCCGAGTTTTGGCATGTCTTGCATTTCGCATTTTGAGCGTTAAACAACGGTGGCCCTGTGTAAAGGGTTGGGAGCTTGTGTGGAGAAGGGGATTTTGCTGTTGAGAGTTGCCGATGCACTTTGCTGGCTGTCTGCGCAGCTGCCTCAGAGAGAGAGAGAGAGAGAGAGAGAGAGAGAGCGCGGCTGTCGAAGGCACAGGGATTTTTTTTTTTTTTGGCAGTTCTGCTCCTTGAGCTTCACGAATTGAGTTTCAACTCTCTCTCTCTCTCTCTCTCTCTCTCTCTGTCTCTCTCTCTCTCTTTCTCTCTCTCTCCACCTATCACCTCTGATTCAGTCTGACAAAGGGGCTAATGGCTCAATATTTAACTGTCGATGGAGATGCGAACGGTGCCACCCATCTGCTGCGTCCGTTCTTCCCTCTCGCCTGTGACACGTTCACTCAGAGGCCTTTTAATTGGCTGTCCGGTCCTGAGAGGACGTGTGCGACTCCTTGACAAATCGCTGGGAAGGATGGTGTTGGCTTGGTTCAATGTGTGTGGGTCCATGCATGTGTGTGTCTGTGCACATCTGTGTGTTTGCATTTGTATTTTTGTATTGGTGTGTGAGTGTGTTTGTGCGTGTGTGTGTTTGTGTGTGTATGTCTGTGCATGTTTGTGTGTGTGCGTGTGTGCGTGTGTTTGTGTGCGTGTCTGTTTGTGCGCGCGCGCGTGCACTAAAGCCAGATGAGTTCTCACAGGTCATTCTACATCAGTAAACTTGGCCTCGTTGATATCTCAGTAAGTAAGAAGAGTTAAGACACGTGGTCTTCACTGGATATGACACATTCACAACCTGATTCCATTTCCACCACTGACCTTCAGTCTGAGTACTTTGTGACTGTTATGATGAGTTGATGCTTTTTCTTTTTTTTTTTTCTTTTTTCTTTTTTTTTTTGTAAGGCCCAGTCCTGAGGAGTGAGTGTGTTCTCTAGGCCAGTTAATAACCATTCACAATCTCCCAATGCTTCATTACACACCTTGACCTCTATGGCATTTCACTGCAGCCTGGCCAACAACGCAGCCTGGCTTAAAGTGCCTTTGTGAAGCTGAGAGGGAGAGAGAGACAGAGATGGAGAGAGAAAGAGACGGAGAGAGATGGAGAGGGGGAGAGAGGCAGAGAGATGAAGAAAGAGAGAGAGAGAGAGAGTGTGCTGGTCTGAATCCAGATGCCTTCGACTGATTCTCAGGACTAAATCCAGATGCCTTAGACTGGGAGTCAGGTCTAAGTCCAGATGCCTTCGACTGATTCTCAGGACTAAATCCAGATGCCTTAGACTGGGAGTCAGGTCTAAGTCCAGATGCAGTAGACTGATTGTCAGGTCTAAATCCAGATGCCTTCGACTGGTTGTCAGGTCTAAATCCAGATGCCTTCGACTGATTCTCAGGACTAAATCCAGATGCCTTCGACTGGTTGTCAGGTCTAAATCCAGATGCCTTCGACTGGTTGTCAGGTCTAAATCCAGATGCCTTCGACTGGTTGTCAGGTCTAAATCCAGATGCCTTCGACTGGTTGTCAGGTGTACAGTGTTTAGTAATTGGTTTAGCTGTCTCTCTCACAGTCCAATGGTTCTCCTGGCTTGCTTTATTATTTCTCTCTTTCTCTGTCTTTCTTTCCCTCCCTCTCTCCCCCTTGTATTTCCTCCTGCTTTCTCTCTCTCTGTCAGTTCTCCTATTTACATCCAACCAATGTATTCATGGTGTTGTAAACCTCAGATGACACGACCCTCTCTGAGTCAAACTCTCAGATTTATCTCATGGCGTCTCAGCCTTTAGCTCCTGACTGTGTGTGGAGTGTGTGGATAAGTATGTAGAGGCACCTGCTGAACTGTACGTGACAAATTTGTATAGGACTTATGGGTAAATGTTATTTAAGTTTAGAATACAGCAGTAAAATACTTACAGTATTTAAACTTAAGGTATATACTCACTGAAAAGTTTGACTCATAAGTAAATATATAAAGATAAGCATATACATTTACCAAACATATGCACACACACACACATATATATACATACATACACACACACACACACACACATATATATATATACACACACACACACACACACACACATGTATATATATATATATATATATATATATATATATATACACACATATATATATATATCAAATTTTCTTCTCTTGACTCTCATACTCTGAGCTACTTTTTGATGTGTTTGCAATGTTATATTATCTTATAAAATAAGCTTGTGATGTAAATGGATGGCCCTTTCATCAACACTTTGGAGGGTTTCCCTGCTGATGGGTGAACCTCCCTGAAACGTGTAAAGAGCGGTTTAGTTCCTGCGAATCACTGCGTGTCTTTGCCATCTCTGCCGTGGCAGGAGGCTGAGCACACACACACACACACATATAAATAGAACAGCAGGGCAGAGACATGACGTCCACAGAACAGTGTAGGGACAACAGTCATGTGATACACTATACAGTCTACAGCCTACATCAGTCATCCCAGCCCAAAAATCGGCCTGACTCAACACCGACTGACCTCCCTCCAGCTCCCTCTCTCTCTCTCTTTCTCTCTCACACACACACATACACACACACCCACACACCCACTCTCTCTCTCTCCCTCCCTCCCTCTCTCTCGCTCTCTCTCTCTCTCTCCCTCCCTCTCTCTCTCTCTCTCTCTCTCTCTCTCTCCCTCCCTCTCTCTCTCTCTCACACACACACACACACACACACAACCCACCCCCCCCCCACACACACACATGTACACATTTTCTCTCTCTGTCTCTCTCTCACACACACACACACACACACACACACACACACACACACACACACACAGTTTCTCTCTCTTGTTCTCTCGCTGTCTCGATTTCTCTTTTTTCCTCTCGATCTCTCTGTTTCTCTCTCTCTCACACTCACTCACTTACTCATTCCCTAAGCAGCTCATCGGGGTTATGTGTAGGCAGTCGCCTGGTTATGTCTATTCCTTTTTCCGACGTTTTAAGTGAGAATATCATTGGAATTTTATTTTACACTTAGGGCATTTCGAACCTCTCAGATACCAAAACTCTAAATTACAGCATTCCACTTGACTAGTAAATTCCACCAGGCAGTGGCTGACAAGTGCAATGCAGGTAACTGCCAAAAGGAGAGATGTGAGTAAATGAGGGAGATGCTGTATATGGAAAGCAGGTGGTTCCACACAGCTGTGCTTCCTGAATTGAATGAGCAATTAACAGAGGCCCAGTCGCCTTTTCTGTTGGTGACAATGGCTAAAGGAAGAGATCTCAGAGAGAGGGGTGATTGTGAGGACGCCCCTGGCCCCGCCCCCGCCCCCCAGTGAATGCTCAACTCACTGATGTTCCTCATGGAACCTTCTGTACGGTCACACTGGTGTAGATGTCTTAGGGACAGATGGGGTCACCTGGGGTCAACGGTGGTAGAGAGCTCAGATCTCTTTAATGTGATGTCCTCTGTGTTGGTTCGAGGTGGCAGGAGGTATCTCGGACATAAATGGGGTGATTTGATCCAGAGCGTTGCGTGGAAAACATCAGAGAGAAGGAAGTTGTTATGTCTAAAGGTGCACAGCGACCTACAGATGCACCTCAGTCAGTCAAGTGATATGAGGAACACAGGCATCGGTGTTCTTAGCGCTGGGCAGAAGTCATTTGGTGAGATGTGTCATTCCTCACACCCTGTTCTTAATAAACGGACCAATGAATGAGACAAAACCTGATGGGCCTGAGTGCATGTGTCCTATGGTGAGGGGCTCTGGTGACTTTCATGTTGTGTGTAGTGTTTTCCAGGTGTGGTATAAGACCACCCAGACCAATCGCGGGCAAGGTGAAGCCGGTCAATTCTAAGTCATTTCTGTGGTTAATCGTGTCTGTGTCGGACGGTCCAGTGGCCTCCTCCAGGATGACGAAAGGTCACTAAACAGTTCAACGAACGTGAAAAGAACACAAGTCATATTCCACGTGCGTCTCAGTCACCATATCTCAAGCTCCCTCTGATGACTCACCCGATTCAACCAGTCAAACACAGAGGAAGGGAAGAGGGAGCTTTCAGGGAAGACTTCTCATGGAAGAATGGTTTCACAGCAGTCCAGTAGAGAAACATTTCACCAAAACTGTGCCAAAGCGCAATGTTTCTGCCCTGGACCCAGTGCCCTAGTCTGACTCTTCGTGTGCAACGTTTCCATTATGTTGGTAATGACTAATAATATCATAATGAATGTGAGTCACTTTATTGGCTCTTACCCTCCAGCTTCATACTTAGGACCGAGAGCCAAATAAGACTCAAAAGTAAAAACCATGTGCTCTAGAACCTGTCAGACATCACTGAGTCACTTTGTCCCAGCACTAATAGAAATGACAGCCATTCCTCAGTGTGAGATGTGCTGAGAAATTCAGTTAAACATGTCATTCATTGTAACATTCTGAAGAAACTGCGGCCAATTGTAAATCACAGAGTTTCTGCGATGTAACTAATGTTTATACAAACCCGAGTGGTGCCTGGAGTGCGTGTCTTCGATGCAGTCTGTCGAATCAACGCGCACTTTGGGTTCTTTTTACACTTCGTCGGAACCAGAATGTGATCCTAATCATCTCTCAGGTACAGGGTGTGATTTAAAAAAAAAAAAAAAAAAAAAAAAAACCCCTCTCGTGGTTCATGGTCAGGTGAAGTGCCATTTTGTCAAATGGATGATAAAGCCTGCATTAATCCACTCGAGTGCTCCGAATCCAAAATGACACTTATGACAGCTGTGGGTGGTGATACAATAATCTGAACAGCACCGAAAATCACATTTTTCTCCTCCACTGCGACACGGCTTTGAGAACGGTTAGTCGTCTGTCATCAGCTCAGATACAGAGGCAAAAAAAAAAGTAGAATCAACAGACCTGGCATTTTGCGTCAGCCTTGCTCTGAGTAATGAAGCGCGAGCGCGTGTTTTTGAGGAATAATCGAGACTCGTATCTTTGCAGACAAAGAGTTTTGTCTCTGTTTTAGTGACCTTCGACCCCCGTCTGCCGCCTGAGACCCTGCATCCACGGGGCCGGCTGCCGGCGGGGCTAAATTGCTTGTATTAGCGTTTCTGTGTCAGCGCTGGATGTGTGTGCGGGGGGGGGGGGGGGGGGGGGGGGGGGGGGGTGTGATGGCGAAATCGCTGGCTCCTGACGGAAGCTTGTAATTAGATGGTCGGAAAGAGTGTTGCCATGGTAACCTTGCGAATGACAGTGTGAAGTCTTTTAGGTGAAGTGGTCAGTGGAGTTGCTAGCTTCTCAGACCGAAGGCCCCCCCCCCCCCCAGCTATTGAACTGTATTCAGCACCAGCCCCCCCACCCGGCAGTCCCTTTCCTCCCACCGACGACAAGCATGAAAAAATAAAAAAGAAGTGAAAGAGGGGCAGATCACATGTCTGGACACATGGCTTTGCTTTCGAGGAAAGTGTTTGTCTCAGATGACCTTAAAGAGAGATGGCTGCTCCACTCTGTGGAGCGATGGCTGTTTCGCTCGCATTGGCTGAGAAACTGGTTATGAGGCTGTGACCTTCACTAACACTCAGTCGACGCACAGAGAATGCCGGAAATAACTCAAACATCTTCCACACCAGTGTGTGTGTGTGTGTGTGTGTGTATGGGGGCTTGTGGAGGGGGGTTTGTTGGATTCTCTTCATTTTGTTGGCTTAATTCAATTAATCATCCACTGGCGCGTCTCTTTCTCTTCTACAAACTTGATTAACAGTCACAGGAATGATCCGATTGTTTAAGTTACTTCTCCCTGTTTGCTTTGGAAATTACCACAAACACTCAAGCATGCTTGGCAGCAGCGGCATTCTTCCAATGCCTTTAAATGATGAAAAAAAAGACTCTGTGTTTGTGTGTGCATGCGCGTGTGTGTTTGTCTGTTTTTGTGTGTGCTTTTGTGTGTGCGTGTGTGCTTTTGCATGTACGTGTCTGTGTGTGAGCGAGTGCATGTGTATATGTGGGTGCGTGTGTGTTTGTGTGTGTCTGTATGTATGTGTGTGCTGTGTTTGTCTGAGTGTGTGTTTGTGTGAGCGTGTGTGCATATATGGGTACATGTGCATGTGTGCTGTGTTTGTGTGAGCGCGTGCGCGCATTGGTGCGTATGCGTGTGTGTGTGTGTGTGTGAGCAAGTGCATGTGTGCTGTGTTTGTGTGAGCATGTGTGCGTATATGGGTGCGTGTACGTGTGTGTATGTGTGAGCCTGTGTGCGTATATGGGTGCGTGTGTGTGTGTGCGTGTGTGTCTGTGTGTGTGTGTGTATATATGAGTGTGCGTGCTGTGTTTGTGTGAGCATGTGTGCGTATATGGGTGCCTGTACGTGTGTGTGTGTGTGGGTGCGTGTACGTGTGTGTGTTTATGTGTGTGTGTGCGTGCGTGTGTGCTGTGTTTGTGTGAGCGCGTGTGTGTATATGGGTGTGTGAGCGTGTGTGCGTGTGTGCTGTGTTTGTGTGAGCATGTGTGCGTGTGTAGGAGTGTGTGTGTATATATTGGTGCGTGTACGTGTGCGTGTGTGTGTATATGGGTGCGTGTATGTGTCTGTGTGTGTGTGTATGTGTCTGTGTGTGTGTGTGTGTGTGTGTGTGTGTGTGTGTGTGTGTGTGTGTATGGGTGCGTGTACATGTGTGTGTATGTGTCTGTGTGTATGTGTGTGTGCATGCACTTTTTTGTTTCCCAGTCTGTCTTTATTGTATCTCTCTAGATGGACAGACAAGATTGGAGTTAATGTGTGTGTGTGTGAGCGTGTGCGTTTGTGTATTTGTGTGTGTATTTTCACCTTGCAGCCTGGCTTTTTACTCTGAGGCTCAGAGAGAAAGAGAGAGAGAGAGAGAAAGAGAGAGAACATGAGCTCTTTACCGGGGCTGGCTTGGTGCAGACGGCTGCCCAAAAATAGAGACACAGTAATCACAATTACACAGCCTGGGTGGAGAGTGAAGTGTCATTTAGAAAAATAATCAAAAAGTCATCTCTCTCTCTCTCTCTCTCTCTCTCGCTCGCTCTCTCTCACTCTCTCTCTCTCTCTCTCTCTCTCTCTCTCTCTCCCCCTCTCTCTCTCTTGCTGTCTCTCTTTCCCTGTCTCTCCATCTCTTATGTTGACTGTCTCTCTCTCTTTCTCTCTCTCTCTCCCCTATTTCTCGCCCCCCCCCCCCCTCTCTCACTGTCTCTCTTTCCCTGTCTCTCCATCTCTTATGTTGACTGTCTCTCTCTCTCTCTCTCTCTCCCCCCCCCCCCCCCCCCCCCCCCCCCCCCCCCCCCTCTCGCTCTCTCTCTCTCTCCCTCCTCCTCTCTCTCCTCCATCCTCCTCCCCTCTCTCTCTGGCTGGTTTTCTCTCTCTCTCTCTCAGTGTGAAGTAGCCTTGTTGAAGGGCCATTACTGGAGCAGGCTAAAGAGCAGAGGAAAGGTTGATAAATTACAAAGAAAAACGGACTGATTTTGTAAAGAAAGAACAAGTCAACTGCTTTGTCCGAACCAGATAAACCTGAGTCCAGGGCCAAGTATGACACGACACCCACTCTTCATTTTCTCATCAGGCTTTTCAGGGACGCCCGCTAAATTCACTCTCTCCTCACCAGCCTCTATTTGGAAATCCAGGCTTGCATGAAAAGCAGATTTTAAAAAGGCTTGATTAAACCAATGAGTACCACTTTCCTGTCCACGATATCCTACTGCTTTGAGCTAACGGGGAAGGGGTGTGTGGGGGGGTGTGGGTGTGTGTGTGTGTGTGTGTGGGGGGGGGGGGGGGGGGGGCGTTGGGTGACAAGAAGAAGAGAATTCTGTGACCAAGCACAATGTAGTCTGTCACGCTCACTGGTCACCACTCAGGCCAAACCTGAGCTGTACAAAACCAGGTGTTCTCTTAAGAACCCTTAGCTCCCCTGTCTCTCAGTCTGTGTGTGTGTGTGTGTGTGTGTGTGTGTGTCTTTGCCTGTCTGTGTGTGTGTGTCTGTGTCAAAACACTAATTTAATACGCAATCATTTTTGTCTTCGTCACTGAAGATGTATCGGGAGCGAATGCTTATATAAGCCTGAGTTGATGTTCCAGTGATGGTAATAATGCAAAGACCCTTTAGCTGTATATGTTTATTTTTTTTAAACATATAAATAAAAGCATAAATAAACATGAACTTTAATTATGCTCAACGCTGACAAGAATCCAGCACCACCGAAATGTAATCACCCTGATGGCGTAACTCTGATAGACTGAAGCAATTTAATTTCTGTTGCCTCAGACTTGAGGGTCAACGCAATTTACAGAGTGCTAATTCACTTTAAAAATGCTAATAAAGATTTATTAAAGGACCCAGTGCACGTTTCCCCCAGACTGGGAACTAGGGCTTACGTTAAATGGGTTTTGTTGGACTGGTCTTTAATGGGATTGGATATTGTGCGTGTTTGTGTGTGTGTGTGTGTGTGTGTGTGTGTGTGTTGGTCTGTCTGTCTGCCTATCTGTCCTTGCAGACCAATGTTGTCTTCTTAAGGTTGTGTTCAGGTTTCCATTTGACCTTTACCTGACTTTGTGTTATAATTTGCAAAGCACCAAAGTCATATAAAGGTAGGTGTACTATCATAGGAATGTATCAGTAATTTTGGATTATCGTATAAAAGGATTTCGGTCACAGCAGTAAACAGTAAATATGCATTTATAGGATTTATGAAAAGGAGAGAGAGAGAGAGAGCTTTAACCTGCAGAATCAGTGTGAATGTGATGGCACAAAATAAACATTCTTTAGACTTAAGTCTTTTGTGAAACAGACTTTGGACTAAAGACTTAAATCTTTTAGCTTAAAGAGAACTTAAGCTGCCCCCCTCCACCCTTAGAGAAGTTTCTAGACACTCCAGTATTTTCTCTTTCTCTGAGTCCTCATATGCTTGGAGCCTCCCTGGTGGACCTGACAGCACCAGGGGGGAACTGTGTGGACCTATTGTAATTGGCCATTCCTCTGATTCAGTCATGGACGGGTTGTCGTGGGAACCTGAAAGCAATGGTCAGGCAGAGAGAAGCCCCGCCCAGCAGAAAAGAAACGGTAGCCATACATTACACGATGATGACTTACTCAGAGGTGGTTTGGGTTGGAAGATGACAGGAGGCAAAATTAGCAGAACAACATGTCAGCTTGGGATATTTTTTTAGGGCTGGAGACAGTTCTATTTGACAGGGGAAGGTGGTTCTGTCCCCTGGGTTTCGCATCACTGAACGAGAGGGTATAAATCAGACACTCGTAAGCCAAGGATAAAGACTCACTTTGTAGTCTTGTGTGTGAGAGAGCGAGAGAAAAAAAGAGAAAGTTTTTTGTGACTTTTGCTCCACAGAATGAACAGAGTGTTTTTAAGACTGAATGTTTAAAGCTGCGTTTTAACCAAATGCAAAACGAAATTTTGGGTGGGTTTGATTGCTTGCCTGAAAAATGAACAAGTGAATTTTGCACCACATCACAGCAAGCATTTTTGATTGCACCAATCAGATTATACACGATCAGCTTGTCCTCCATCTTGACTGAAGAGATTTCTGGGAAGGGGACGTGGTTTCTAGCCCTACTTGAAGGTGATTGGCTTTCGCCGGGTGAGATTTTCACTCGAGTTGAATGTTTTTTAACCCAAGCGAACGCTCATTTCGCCCATTTCGTGTCGCTTGTAGTTTCGGCGCGATTAACTCCGCCCATTCGCCTCCCGCCATTGACTTTTCATGCATTCGCATTGCTTGTAAATTTTGCACCATGTTCGGCTAAAACGCTGCTTAACAGGCTACAACTATAGCTACGGCAGGTGGCGGCATGTGTGTCCTGTCCTGTCCTGTGGGGCGATGTGTAGATGGGTGGTGACAGATGTGGCTGGAGTCATTTGCTGATTCAGGGGCGCCATCTCACTCCAGTCACTTCCCTCCTCTGAAGAGTCCTTACCTCCCAGACTGACAGGCGTAAGGCCTGTTCCATCCTCCTGTTTCTGTAAAGGCACATCCTGTTTTAGACACTGGCCTGGCGCCCTTTGGGACTGCTAATGCCTCCAGCCAACACTGTCCTTTCTCACCCCCACCCCTCCCCTCTCGTCTATAGAAAGACAGAGAAAAAGAAAAAATATGAGCCAAAATAAGAACAGTAATAGTCAGAAACACTGTACCACACACCCAGGCCTTGTCAATAGCAAGAACTGGGAGCACTTACGTATTGCCAAAGTAACAATTGCTATGGAAGCAGTAGCTGTCATGATAATATATATATATATGTAGTAATGTGTTATGAACATCTACTAGCAGATATGTTCTCTTAAATAAACTATGTCATAAACAAAACGGCTACTCGTGCATCAATCCTGTTGTAAAACAGACAAACAAACGAACAAACAAAATCCACATTGGCCTGCTCAGCCCTTCATCCAGTGTAAGATTCAAAGCTGAGGTTGGACCGCTCTGTGTCTCTGACTCTGCTCCAGGTATGTGTTCTTTCTTGCGGTCTTGGTTCTGTAGAGTCCACCCTGTTCCCCAGCCCTGTTCTTCCGCAGCCTTGGGTCTGTGGCATCCACCCTGTTGCATAGCGGTGTGTTGTTTTGTGGTGTCCACCCTGTTGCACAGTGGTGTGTTGTTCGGTGGGCTGAGGGAACATGTTTTGGTCTCTGCTCCGGTAGAGAGGAGCGCTGGCCCCTCTAACACCTTCAGATGAAGGAACCAAACACTAAATCTATCTGTGAACCAGAGCTCATTGCTGACCGTCACTCTGTACACACATCTCCCATTCTTTTGCCATGTTTACTGTCAAATGTACTTAGGCACTGTATAAACACATAATAATGATGATGATAATAATAATAATAATAATAATAATAATAATGATAGTTATTGTTGTTGTTGTTCATTCTTCTTCTTCTAGTAGCAGCAATAGTAACAGCAGTAATAACAGGAAGAAGAAGAATGTTTTTTATTACCAGTTAGTAATAAAAAGTTAGACCAGTTAGTTTATCAGCACAGAAGTTTATCAGAAAGCTATAAAAGGCAGTTGAAGATTTGGATTCTATCAGTCTGACTGTAGAGATGTCACACCTGGGTTTGATCACTTCTTCATAACTGATTAATATATACATGAGTGCATGGCCTAAACTCTGCTCTCAGTCATGTTCCTGCCTTGTGAGTAACGTAATGAAGCCCTGATTAAGGCCACTCTGATGGGTGAGACTTAGTGACATCTGGTTCACGTTGTCCAGTGGACACGGCTGTCCTCTTTATTGCTTTAATGTAAATATTTCCCACATGTGAAGCAGATTAGAGACACGGGCTGATATTTAACCATGGGGCATGTTTGGATGGCCCAGCTGAACAGACGCTTCCTGTCTTTTACAGTGTAATAATAAAAACATGAGTGAGTGAGTGAGCGAGCGAGGGAGGGAGGGAGTGAGGGAGGGAGAAGAGAGAGAGAGAGCAGAATCTTTTGAAGATACAGCTGCACTTGCTTATCGTTAGATTTGTGAAAGACCGCTTTGTTCTGAGGGTTCGGTCCGGCGCTGTATTACGTGTCCCTCTCCAATGTGATTCCACAGATTAATTTCACTCATACACGCATCCAACAGCTGTTTGGGTATCATTTTCATTTTTTTTCCACAGCGTGAATAATGATCAATGAATATTATATTCAGCGTTGAATATTCATGAGCAGTGTCACAGTCCACCTATGCGGATTTAGAAGTTTTATTATATTCACACACATTGTTTTTGAGCTTGCCACAATAATAGACAATGAAGTGGGTTGAAAAACTGTGTGTACGTAGGTTTACAGGTTTGCAGATCATTTGTGTGTGAAGACCATGACTTTAAATGCCATTAAACATATATGGACTTTGTTTTGATGTATGTGGCTTGTAGATTTTTACCTGTCTCCAAATGAACTTGGAGCCCTCCATATTCTGGCCCTCCCCCTCGACCTGCTTGGCCCTTCACTGTGATTGGACAGGAGAGGGGAAAATCATGATCTTTGATTGGTCCATAGGCCTTTCGCTCACTACCAAGACTACAGCCTTTTGTGACTCAGGTTAACTTTTCTCTTTTCCCATCTACTTTTGGACATTCGCTCTGTCCCATTTAAATTGCTAAGTCTGTCTGTTTCATTCTCTTACTTGATATTCTTGCTGCTTTTCATGACATTCTACCACTGTTTCTTGGGCTTTCAGTGTGTTAAAATGCTGAGCTGGTTTTAGAAGAATGAGACAATGGAAAAAATCTTAGCAGTGGGTATAATATTTGTGGAGATTGATGAAACTTACGGCATACTTAACAGTTCACTTTTGATGTAACTGAATCCTTCCCAGCGAATTCAGCAGAGGACTGAGCAGACAGATATAAAATGAAGGAGGGATAATAGGAGTCTGGAAAAGGAATGAAAGAGAGTAGGTGAAGCCAGAAGGGAGAGTCAAGATGAAGAGGAAGACTGAACGGTTGTGTGGTTTTGGTGCACAGCCAGGTCAAACTGAACCACATTTCTTCTGCTGTTGTTTAATTTTGAATCATTATTCTCATGTTTTATCTTTGGGAATCTCAGAACAGCCTTGCGTAATGTCTTGCAATTGTTCGGAAGCTCGACTCAGTAAAGCTTCTAGATTATCAAACTATTCTGAGCATGGCTCAAACATTTTACATGTTTCTCAGCCCCTTTAATGTTGCATTTGATCATGTTCCTCTCTCTCTCTCTCTCTCACACACACACACACATACACTTATTAGGTTAGAGGGGTTTTTTTATTATTGAGAAATAAGTAATGACAGTAGAGTAAGTGTCTGCTTGAATGGACGCAGTCTGTTATTTTACCACCCGCTGATCTTCCCCTCCTCACCCTGACACACCTGCAGCATCACCCCAACCACCCTCTGAGAGCTTCCATCTTACCTTTCCTATCCGATAGCTACCGCTCCAATCCTCTGGTTTAGTGTCTGCGAGCGTTCGTTGTGCTCTTGTCCCAGTCTCCGTGAGAGTGGCGTTCTATGCCAACCGCCGTGTTCCTCTCCGTGACTGGCAGGCCAGTGGTGAGGATGCCAGGGGATGTGCCAGCCAGACCACTGCTGGTGGTGGCAGTGCCTGGAGGCGCTGCGCCCTACAGAAAGGTCCCAGAAGGTGAGAAAAGGAGGGGGCGTCTATTCTAATCATCGTGCCATCTGTTTTAGGAGAAGGTTAATGCTGATGTCACTGCGTTTTGCTCTGCTCCAGTCGACCTGTCACTCTTGCCGTAGCTGGCAGACAGACAGACTAGTGGTTGATTGGGCCCTCACATGCTGACGGCCCCTGGAGGCCCCTGAGGGCCTGACTGCCATCTGGGTTAGCCCCATCGAGTCTGCAGAAGAGCAGGAGCTGTGGGAGTCAGTGATATGGGTGTGAGTACCCCCTTAACCAAATGTGGCACCACCAGGAGTTCAGCCCTCCACTCAGCTCAGGGAAGGACTTCTGAAGAGCAGAGCGCAGAGCAGGCACCGAGGGGCCTTTTGAGTCGGAGAACGCTTGTGGAACATTTCTGAGTGGCGTGTTGAAATTGGGAATTTTATTTTACTTCGATTTCATATATATGTAGATTGGTAGATACAGATTATAGATATAGATATAGATATAGATAGATACAGATCTGAGAAGAGCAGGGATGAGTAATTAAGACCACTTTACCATTGGAGTGAAGACTGGGAAGAAGGCTGATGTTTGACAGACTTAATAGATGTACAAGCTTTTTCCTTGAGGGTGGTGAAGGCATAGTGAGTATGGAAGTGACCCAGTAACTGGAGAACTGTGGGTCGGAACCCTGTGTGTGACGGTTTGTCAACGTTCATCGATGAACCAAGTTGTCAACGTTTGTTGATGAACAGGGCACTTAACCCTAAGGCTCCTCCTGTGTGTGTGTGTGTGTGTGTGTATAAGTGTGCATGTGTGTGTGAGAGAGACCTCTGCTATAGAATTATAGCAGATTATAGTGATTATAGTGAGATTTTGTTATTATTTCAGGTTTCTCCGGGTCAATGTGTCAGCTAGACAAATTAAAAAAAAAACAGTAAACGCAAACTTCATAGCCAGTGTTTGTGTCTGTCACTGATTTTGTGTCATAACAATAAAAGCTTTGCGAAGAAGTCTCGCTGGTGTGACCCAGAGTGTCTCTTGATTGACTTGTCATATTTCACAAGCTGCAGTACGTGGTTCATTTCCCAGAACCTGCGGGGCGGGACCGGGTTCAGACTCTCTAGTGATCCAGAGAGCCCAGCCATTATGGCTCTAGTCTATGCAGTGCAGTATCGTACGGAATAGAGAGATTAGCAGTCACTCACTTAGTCCCTTCATTCAGTTATTCCCTCGTTCACTGCTAATTGCCCTGCACTGTGAGTCGGTTACCGCGGCCACGGGAGAGCTAGAAATGCCCTCTTAATCTCCAAGAAATTTGGCTGCGCGGAATGACAGCATCGTTCAGAATGCCAATGTCCATTTTATTGAAAAAAAAAAAAAATCCCCTCCAACAAATGGGTTACCACACAAAGTATTTGCTTAGAGTTTAAACTGTAATTATCACTGTAATTGAACACCTTTCGTGAGTGTTACTTTGCATTTTGCAGGTATCTATGTTGGTATAGCTGGTCAAATTAAAAATGAATGCGTCTTATGGTTATTCTTTAATAGTTCTTTGTGTAAATGAGCGGTAGTTCTGTACCAGTGTGTACTCTCACTGTTCACTTGCATCTGTGTTTGGCTTTGAGATTATTTAAAAGGGGGGGATGGGGACACCTTCCAGTAATTTGTCAGTAAGCGTTTGTGTTAAGTGCTTCGGCTTGTCAGACATTTACCCATAGGAAACCCCCCCGCCCCCCCTTAGGTTTTTGGACACGCACTACACTAGTTGCAGATTTATTGGTCCCTTGAGCAAATTCAATACATTTGATTTGGCAGACATACTCTGTTTCTGTTTTTTTTTTCTGTTCTTTCCTGTCAGCGGTATACAGCAGCCATTGGTGCTCTCTCTCTCTCTCTCTCTCTCTCTCTCTCTCTCTCTCTCTCCTCCCTACCTCTGCTCTTGTGGGGCAAGTTTTATGCCTTCCGGCGTACAAGCTAAATCACGTTTGCTCAAAGCTACTGCTGCCCATCCTCCCCCACGTCAGCAGTTGTTTGGAGGGAAATATTTCTTTCTGCAGTGATTGGCTGGGGGGCAGAGCTTTGCCACTAGCATGGGGGTGTTGAGTGGAGTGCGGTGATTGGGTGGGGTGTTGCATGGCCAATTGCATACAGTTTATAGGTTGGGCTGTGAAAGCCAAGACAACTCAAAGTGCTTTTTTTTCTCCTTCAGAAAAAAACCCTGAAAATACAGTTTCTGCATGGTTGTCCTTAGTATTTTACTGCTACCTGACTCCCTTTGTTGAGAAATTTTACATTTTTTTTATCCACACTTTTTTCTCCCTCCTCTCAAAGTGTGTTTAGACTCACCAGAGATTACATTTCAAGTTCAAACGCAGCTTAAACTTAAAAAGGGGGTAATTCTGAACAAGAAAGCAGAGAAGTGCATTTCTTTAAGCGTTTGTCCTTTTAAGTCTGAGTCACAGAGCTGGTCCGTATTATCTGGGTTGTTTGGGGATGAGATGGAGAGTCTGTGGTGGGGTGCTGCTGGGTGTCTGGGCTCTGGGGAGGTTTGGAAGACAGGGCAGTCTGATGGCAGTTTGGGTTCAGCGTCTGCCCAAGCCGGGTCAGTTTGTCTTTCAATCCTCTGCCCGCTTTTCCCTTAATGGAGACATTGTTACCTGCCAATGATAACGGGCAAATGATCAGTCTCGCTTCTCTTTCTCTTTCTCTTTCTCTTTCTCTTTTTCGTTCTCTTTCTCTTTCTCTTTCTCTTTCTCTGTCTCTTTCTCTTTCTCTTTCTCTTTCTCTTTCTCTTTCTCTTTCTCTGTCTCTGTCTCTTTCTCTTTCCTCTTGTTCATTAATAGAGCTACCTCTTTTTACTCTGCTGTACCTTTTGCGTTTTTGTCTTTTCAGTGGCCACCGCGAAAGCTCATTTAAACTCATCCCATATGACATAAGTGTGTGTGTGTGTGTGTTTGTCTGTTTTTGTGTTTGTGTGTTCCATTCAAACTCATCCTATATGACATAAGTGTGTGTGTGTGTGTGTGTGTGTGTGTGTGTGTGTGTGTGTGTCTTACATTCAAACTCATCCTACATGACATAAATGTGTGTGTGTGTTTGTGTGTTGCATTCAAACTCATCCTATATGACATAAGTGTGTGTGTGTGTGTGTGTGTTTTATATATTCAAACTCATCCTGTATGACATAAGTGTGTGTGTGTGTATGTGTGTTATATTCAGACTCATTCTATATGACAAGTGTGTATTTGTGTTTGTGTGTGTGTTACATTCATACTTGTCCTATATGACACAAGTGTGCGTGTGTTTGTGTGTGTATTACATTCAAACTCATCCTATATGAGTGTTTGTGGGTGTTACAATGGGACTTATCCTATATGACATAAGTGTATGTGTGTGTTACAATGGGACTTATCCTATATGACATAAGTGTATGTGTGTGTTACAATGGGACTTATCCTATATGACATAAGTGTATGTGCGTGTTACAATGGGACTCATCCTATATGACATAAGTGTATGTGCGTGTTACAATGGGACTTATCCTATATGACATAAGTGTATGTGCGTGTTACAATGGGACTTATCCTATATGACATAAGTGTATGCGTGTGCTACAATGGGACTTATCCTATATGACATAAGTGTATGTGCGTGTTACATGTGTTGGATTTTGGAGGCCGGGATTTAAAGATTCATCTGCGTCGTTTCAGTCAGACGAGATGTAAACGAACTCTGGGGGTCCTGACTGCAGAGGACTCCTCCATAATAGATGATTTAAGCTTAATCCTGCGGTGACTTCCAGCTCTGATCTCCACGCTGTTCTGCTCCATTGTCTCCAGGTCTAACACCACAGCACACTGGGTTTAATCGCCCAGCCTTGGCCGCCCAAACTCCCCGACTCTCAGCCTCCTTTCATCTGTGTGTAAGCCTTCTTACTGCTCAGTCACGGGCGGGGAGTGCCGGTCGGGTGAGGGAGGGGGGTGTTGGGTAACCATAGTGACAGGCAGTAATTGGCCTGAGAGCCAGCATGCTGACACAGCCACTGTGGTTTTTGATGTATTTACTTTAAATGACTCTGTTGTCCCCACAACTCACTTAAACACACACACACGCACACAGAACGAAGCTTCAAATTCTGCTGGTCAGATAACAACCCAAAGATTCAATGAGACTTGTTTAGTGTGGAATTCAGTGAGGACCCCCCACCCCCCACCCCAAAAAACGCTTCTCAGTGACTGGCAGGTAACTCTAACTCCTGCCTTCATGTACGGTTACTCCAAAAATCATGTAGTACAAGGTGTCTCTTTCGCTAACTTTGGTAGAAAGGTGTGAGAGTTTATATACTTACAGCTCTGTAAGGAAGCAGAGGAGAGGTCATCATCCAAGAGGTGGTTTTTTTTCAAGTGGCTTACTGTGATGTGTTTAAATGCATTCCTCAGGCGCCCTAGATTTTAAAGGTTTAATGCAAAAACTGGTGTGTTCAGATTTGTTGTTTATTACCTATAGCGACCATTAAAGTAAGACTTCACTCACAGAAACAGCTCACCTTTTTTGACATTCGGGTCCATTTTGATAATCGTAGTCTTGTTGTTAAACCAATGGCATTAATTTTTTGATGCGTTGTTTCAGTGGACAAATATTTACGAATGTTTCGCATTGTGTAAGTTTTTACTTTGAGTAAGCATATCAGAGTGCGGCTGACCAATCAAAAACGGCTTTGCCATCCTGTCACAACCAATGGGAACAGAATCAGTGTGATGACATAGCGATCAGAAAAAACGCTTTGCTTGCAAATAATAGGGCTTTATTTCTCTATCCATCTGGCTGTTAAGAAATCATTTCTTTGGAAATGAAGTGCCAGCAGAGCCCCAATTGTTACTGACATGCTAAATCAATGCAGCTTTCGGTAGGTTTTAGATTGGAGTGGAAAATTGCAGTTTTCGGTGAAATATCTAACAAACTAAAAAATCTGAGTGTTTCACCAAGGAACTGACAAGAAAAGGTAAGGATTGTAAGGAGGGAGCAAATTTACCCTTTAACTCGACACAAACCCACAGTTTTTATATCATACCCTCCTCCACACGACAGATCCCAAAACACCCTACCCCACCCCCGTCCCGCCCCACACCCCGTGTCAGAGCAATGGAGTAGAGGCAGAGTGAAAATTTGTATGACAGACTTCAGAGTGTGTCACAGTGGCTGCTGTCGGAGGCCATCTATCACCAGACTGACGTTAATGAGAGCTGACACTGATGAGGTCAGGTGACTAGAAGCTGGGGTGTGTTGACAGTCCTGAACACACCAACACAGCCCATTTAGAACCTGTTAACTCGGTAGATGACGAATATGGGAACACCCCCACCCATCCTTGAAGCTATGTCTGGCAGAGGAGCTTTTCTGGAGAGGAACTGCTAGAGATGGAAATAGCTGAAGCCCTTTAGGCTGACTGGAGATCTAAACTGAGACTAAGAACCGGTTCCCACCTGAGCCGTGGCACAGAGTCTGTGTTTCGGTTCTCCACCACTGATCCCAACGGAGCACAGTAGAACCAAGGCAAGATGGCAGATTCAAAGTGTGGGAGGAAGTGATCTGCCATGAAGAACTTATGAACATGATCACTTCTCAGACTTAACCTACATCCCATTCTCTCTCTCTCTCTCTCTCTGGACTGTGGGACTGCAGTGACCTTGTGGCCGCACCATTACTCAGAGACAGAGCCATGCTTTGACTCATTTCTCTAATACTTTTGAAAGCAGACCAGAGTAACGGTTGCAAACTACGGCAGAAGTCTGTTCTTGACGCGTTCCATTTCTGTTTGACAGAGTTTGAAAGCTTGGCAAGTGCGTTTTAAAAAGCCTGCATCCCCGTGGCAACAGAGTCGGTCAGTCTGCCAGGCTGCCTTAGGTTGTGTTGAAGGAGCCCTCTACCCCCACCCCCCAACCCCCACCCCCTCAAAAAAAAAAAGGACTCGATTTTCCTTACCTTAGATGTAGCCAATATCGTTTTTCTTACCTGGGGCGAAAGCTGTCATCTCTGGATGATGTGACCACTATTTTGACATGCTTTGGTTTTGTGGCTTATAGTAGGATGTAGGCGCCTGATGGATTTTCAGCTTCTTCTTCTTTTTTTTTTATTTGAGAGAGAAGGAGTGGAGGCAAGAAACACCTAAGCTTGCTCCTTACATTTTGTGCTTCTTGAGAGAATGAACGCATCATTTCTTGACAGCTCTTGTGCGACTGTGTGTGTGTGTGTGAGAGAGAGAGAGTGACAGAGAATGAGTATGTGAGTAAGTGTGAGTGTGTGTATGTGTGTGAGTGTGCGTGTGTGTGTGTGTGTGTGAGTGAGTGAGTGTGTGTGTTAGGGGAGTAGGGTGTGTACTTTCTTAGTCACCTGCCTTAAAAAACCCTGTCATTTCTCTGTTCATTTTTATATTAATAACTTACTTTCTTCTGGCTGTTGTCAGTTGTTGTCGGGTTTATTTAGTCAGGATGGTGATGTTGCTGGAGCTGGAGCTGCTGTGCGGTGCGGGGACTTGACGGTAGTGGCGGGTGTTTTCTGCAGCATTAATAGGCAGCGCAGGGAGAGATTGACTGGAGCAGTTGATGAATGAGCTCCACAGCTTACAGGGTTGCTCAGTTACACTGATTGAGTGACAGGCCAAGAAAGATGAGCTCACGTAGAGGGGTGTGTGTGTGTGTGTGTGTGTGTGTGTGAGGAAGTGAGAGTGAAACGAGTGTCTTAGGAAAACCTACAGGTAACACGCACACACACACACACACACACAAACACAAACACAGAGGCCATAATTATTTTCATTATGTGCCAGTTTGGAGTCGAGTGAGACGTGTCAATAAAAGGGGGAGAGAGAGAAAAAATGACAGGGAGTATAGAAGTTGTGTGTGGTGACAGATGACAACATTGTTTATGCTTGCCTCTGCTGAGTTGGATGCAGTTCAGTCAGCCAGGGCGATACATAGTTTTATTGCAATTATGCAAAATAACGGCAGCAATCTAAGCTCCCCTGCAATGATGTGGTGCTGTTTGATTTGGGTTATTTTTGTCTGGGCCTGAGTTACTGTAATACCCCCCCCCCCCCCCCCCCCCAAACACACACACACACACACAGACAGATGAATGAAGTCTCAGGCCGATAAGGGGCGCTACTGCAAGGTAGAGGTGAATTACTTATTGTTCAGTACGTACACACACACACACACACAAACAACACACCTCAGTAAAAAAAAATACAATAATGCAATGCAAAAGGCTCTAATGCAATTTCCTTAATACTGTGTGATAAGGTCCAATAAGGTGTGATGTTTAATGGCATTAGGTAGTCATCTCCAAGCTGTAATTAAACTGCTGGAAACAAGCGATTAGCCAGGTTTGTAGAAACTGTAAAATGTAATTGGCAATTTATGCAAATGTACGAAATCCCAAGGTATCCTCACCAACGTCGTGATATTCCACCCTGTCCCCCTCGCTGTGACAGCACTATTGTCACGGTAACTTCGTAACATGACGGAAAGAAATGAAACAAGTCGTTCGTGAAGCTCGGGTGGACACGCCCTCAAAACCTCTTCTTTCGTTCTGAGTTTGTCTGTTTCTCTCATTCAGAGAGATTGTGATTTTTTCTTTTTCTGTCTGATGTACTATTGAACATCACCCCTGAGGCCCTATCTCTAACTATGTCAGTAACACAGTCTTTCTCCTTATTTAGCCCTTTACTGGGCTGTGTTACTCCATGTTTCTGTTAATCTTGTGAAAACTCAAAGGTTCACTGATGTTGGTTGGAAAGACATGCAGGACTCTCCTCACTGTACCCTCCTCTAACCAGATACCTGCTCTGTCCGCCTGCAGGCTGTCTACGCAAGTAGTCCCTAAGCCTACAGGCGTGGGTGAACCTCACCACACACACAGTTGCACACACACACACACACAATTACACACGTAAACACGCACACACTCTCGCGTACACACTCCATTTCCAGCGGTGTGCCACAGATAAATGGAAATCTGTCAGTGAGTGCAGGACTTCAGACTGGATGGCACTCCAGCTGTTTGTCAGGTCTGGGTGAGGGAAGAGGAGCGGGGGCTTTTAGGGGGTTGATATGACCTCAGGTCTATGTTTTTGTGTTCTGGGTTTTGGCGTCCCGAGCGTTTTTGGTCACGCTGCTGTGTCATTGGACTGTACCGGCTCAATGATGCAGATTATGGTGGTGCTATTAAACACTAACCAGTGACATTGACTGGTGGGGAGAAAAAATAGTGTTTCTCACAGTAAGGGTCACTAGTAACACACACACACACACACACACACAAATGTATACACCCATATGCACACACACACACACACACACACACACATGTATTATCTCTCTCAAACCCATTTATTCATGTAGTGAGAGTGTGCATTGAAGCGAGCTGTTTTGACTGCATACTCACTGCATTAGAGTGAATGTGCTCTTGTCCTTATAAGACTCCTTTATCTCCCTGTGGTTCTCTGATTGGCTGATCTGCAGCAGTCTAGCAGCTGAAATTTAGACATGTTTTAGACATGCATTACCTTCATTTCTTCTGAAAGAAATACTCTTGAAATATATGAGTATTTTATGATATTTTGAATTACGACATTAAAGCTTCTGAGGTCTGTGTCATAATTTTGTTGATTTTATTTCTCTGTTTAAATATTCATGTCATGATACAAGTTGTTAAGATGCAAGTTGTTGTAACATGTAGTGGGCATGAAGCATCCAAATCCATTCTTTTAAATGCTTTTTTTCCATGCTCATGCAGTGGTATGGTATGTAAGGACACTTTAATTAGACAAGCTGAGATGCTGTATTGAATGAGAGCAGATGACCCTGTGTGGAGTTGCTCTACCCAGGCCTGTTACACTACCATCAGCCTCATGCCCAGTCTATTATGTCAGACACCTCGCCATGGCGACACTGTGTCCCAGACTGTGTAAGCCGAGTGCCATTTTACCACCTGAAGGTCACTATGTATCCCAGTCTCCTCTCTGCTGCCCCCCCACCCAGGGTCTTTTTAGGACCTTGGAAATACCATCCATGGGAAGGTTTTCCTGTATGTACTCTCTCAGAGAGAATGTGGTGCAGGTTTTCAAACATAGTTCTTAAAATCCTTTGAGTCATTCATTCTTTTTTAACACTCCTTATATGACTTAGTAGTTATTACTGGTTTTAAGTATAAATGTTTTGTTTTTTTTTAATCACCAGCTGCTCCACATCTCATTCTCTGACCTGTGTTTGGGTTTCCGATGGCAGCGATGGCTAAATGATTGATATCACAGTCTGTCCTGTCTCTAACGCTAAAAAATCATTGAGAAGTATTGGTGGCCAGGGAACAGGAGTGAGTCAGATATTGTTGTGTGTGATTTGCTCTGTAATGGAGATTAAGAGTCTCATGGTGTGGGGACTGTGGACAGTGCTGTTGCACTAACTCATGACCTCCCTCCACCACAAGTATGAAAACAAAGACAAATGAAACAGGCTCCAGTTCCTACGCTGTGGAAGACTAGAATGTAAAATATTGCAGGGGCCAGTGTAAAGGTAGTGTAAACGCTGGTTTGAATTTGTTTTGTCGTCTAAATAAAGCCTCGGGCCGGTGATTTGGATTGTGCGGTTGCAATGCTGTTTGGACTTGTGTGGAAGGGGGAAGGGGGGGGGGCAGTGAGCAAGGTTCTGGTTATTTTTAGTCTGTCCTAATTTTGCCCCGGCCTCCACGTGTGTTTGATTGGAAGACTTTTCCGAATCCCCCGCGGAGACGAGCTGTACTTCTTTCACCTCCGTCACCTCTGTCAGCGCCCTCAACTCCGTCAGCTGCCCGTGTTTGCTCTCAGGCTTCTTTCTCATGTCATTTTGATACATTTGATGTTGCTGTGAGACCATTCAATTTATGGGTATTCTGAAGGAGCTTTTACACATTATCAAGAGAGAGAGCGGAGATGCGAATGATTTGGAGAAAGAAAGAGAGAACACACTTGGGGCACAGGGCGAGAGGTTGGTAAGAAAGAACGGTAGGATCAGAGAAAGGCCTTGTTAAACGAGGGTCTCTCTGCGTTCTGAGGGTTCTCTTTCTCTCCCTCTCTCTCTCTCTCCCTCTCTCTTTTTTCCCCCTCCCTTCCCCTTTGGTCCTTTCAGTGGAATTGGCTCTAGTCAAATGTTAGATCAAAGCCCCGCTCAGCGCGCGTCAGAGCGGATCATTTGCACTTCCATGAAATCGCCTATTGCCGACCACACAAAACCTCTGCGTTCATTAATATCTAAATTCAGCAGAGACAAAAGTGCTTCCCCCCCCCCCCGAACCAGATACTGTCATTTGTTTGAACCAAAAGCATGCCCTCTGTCCTTACCTCAAGCACCAGTTTATTTCATTGAAGGCTTATGCAATGCTTGTAGCACACGTCTCTCTCTCTCTACCCCTCTTTTTGCTAACATGGAGGTTTTCAGTCTATGATTAAGTGTGCTGTTGGGGCTTATTAGTAAAACCCATAGGCTCTATGTTGCGGTCTGTTTATTATAGTTAGTAAATTTATGAGAGATGAGCTTTGCTGTAAGCTATACATCACAGGAGTGAGAATACAGTTCACTCAGATTTGTTTTACGGATAAGGCGAGAAAGCCACAGCAGACCGCCGAGATGTGCTGAATTCGTCTTTTTTTTTTCTTTCGCTCTCGTTCTGGAACAAAGCTCTTAAATTCGGTTAAATGTTCATTGATAAAATTGCTCTGACAAGTGGGAAAGGAAAGAGACCCAGGGCTCCACAGCTGGCGGGCTCCCCCCTAATGAAGTCAAGTCAAAAGTTATAATCCCAAAGTCTCCATCTGTGTATATAACCGCACTGCAGTGTGGATGAACCAGTACTCACGTCTACATTTCAGTTCAAGCAGCTCTCGCTCTCATATAGTATGACCTCTTTAGATCAGGTCCTGTATCAGAGCTCTCACACCACTGTGCCATAGCATACAGGTTACATGTCCTGCTCGGGACACATTAGTCAGCTGACATGCACGGGACTCAAACCCACAACTTCCTGGGGAAACAGTGCCAGTGGATCTGGAGTAGAGTAAGAGAGTGTATCTGTATTACAGCAACAGTGTAAATGTATCTGTATTAGACTAACAGTGTAAATGTATCTGTATTAGAGTAACAGTATAAATGTATCTGTATTAGAGCAACAGTGTAAATGTATCTGTATCAGAGTAACAGTGTGAATGTATCTGTATCAGAGTAACAGTGTGAATGTATCTGTATCAGAGTAACAGTGTGAATGTATCTGTATTAGAGTAACAGTGTAAATGTATCTGTATCAGAGTAACAGTGTGAATGTATCTGTATTACTGTAACAGTGTGAATGTATCTGTATCAGAGTAACAGTGTGAATGTATCTGTATCAGAGTAACAGTGTGAATGTATCTGTATTAGAGTAACAGTGTGAATGCATCTGTATCAGAGTAACAGTGTGAATGTATCTGTATTACCGTAACAGTGTGAATGTATCTGTATCAGAGTAACAGTGTGAATGTATCTGTATCAGAGTAACAGTGTGAATGTATCTGTATTACCGTAACAGTGTGAATGTATCTGTATCAGAGTAACAGTGTGAATGTATCTGTATTACCATAACAGTGTGAATGTATCTGTATCAGAGTAACAGTATGAATGTATCTGTATTACCGTAACAGTGTGAATGTATCTGTATTAGAGTAACAGTGTGAATGTATCTGTATTAGAGTAACAGTGTGAATGTATCTGTATCAGAGTAACAGTGTGAATGTATCTGTATCAGAGTAACAGTGTGAATGTATCTGTATCAGAGTAACAGTGTGAATGTATCTGTATCAGAGTAACAGTGTGAATGTATCTGTATCAGAGTAACAGTGTGAATGTATCTGTATTAGAGTAACAGTATGAATGTATCCGTATTAGAGTAACAGCGTGAGTATATCTGTTAACAGTAAAGTAACAGTGTACATGGGTAAGCTCTGAAATAACATAACAATGTTGATGAATGTGACCTGATATTACCCTGTGTGTGTGCTCGGCCTGTTGTGGTAGCAGGCTGTGTTGATTTTGGCAGTGGCTGGTGCCCACTGCCAGTGTGGCAGCCTTCCCATCATGCCCCAGGGCAGCGGTGGCGGCGGCGGTCGGCTTTCAGTGCTCAGATTTGAGATTTGATGGAACAGGATGTGTGACTCAGTGGATACTGTCCGGATGTGCCAGCAGCTCCCTAGTTTTTCTAAATCAACTTTAACTACACGGTGGGAATGGACGGAAACCATTAGCCTGTTGGCTAGGGGCATTTATGGTCTAGATTCTCTGATAGTACATTAGTAAGAGGGAGATGTTATTTTATCCATCTCGGGGATTTCTCTTGACAGACTTCAGAGTTCTTCAAGTTAATGTCTGTTACTACACTTTCTCTGTGTTGTTTTCTCAAGTTACAGTTTAAAATGAGTTCTTGACTCTCCTCTTTTACAGTGCCAACTTACAGCTGGTTTTCTCTCCCACTGCAAGGCTGTATTAGTTTTATGCTCATCCCTCCAGACTTGATATTGCTGAATAAAGATGAGGCATTTTGCCCTATCACTGATTTTTAAGTTGCCTTAAAATTTAACAGAGCAGAATTCTTGAGATAGAAAAGCAATAATTCTACCGTAATAAACATTTCCAGTGAAGAGATAGTTTATGATACAAGTTATTTCTAAACTCATAATATGCCTATGTTTTGTTTTGTTTTGTTTGTGTGGTTTTTTAGTGTCTGTAGATCATAAATCTGTTGTCTGACAGAGTTAACTGTAAGTCTAGACTATAGTGTTTTGGCTGTGACTCACAGACTCGTGTAGGCAACCATAAATGGCCACATAATGAATCAAAAAGCTCATTTCAGTTGAGTTTGAACTGACAAAGAGAGGAACTACGTCTGCTGAGCAAGGCGATACAGCACAATGACTGACATTCAGGGCTCTGCTGTCCAGTCGTTTTAGACAAGCGCTGTAATTGTTAGACAGCTTTTTAATTTTTTTTTTTGTATGAATATAACAAGAAATGTCTTTTGATTGAGCTTGTGTGTGCTCCAGTAGAATAATGAGCTCAAAATAAAATGGAAACAGTTGTTAGCCAACGCCTGGAGTTGTAAAACACTCAATTACGCCTCAGGAGAAAACCGGACACTCGCCGTGAAGTTCAAGGTCGTTTCTGCAGCACTCTGTAATTTTGTCTCTCTCCATTCCGCGCTAACTCAGTGTTTTTATTCAAATCCGACAGAAAAGCACCAGAATGCCCTCAGTAAATGAGGATTATTTTCCTTTTGTGCTATTTTAATCACAGGCTCTGGGTAGCAAAATGCATTAACCTCTAAGAGCAAGTTTCAATGACGAAGCATCTCAAAATGGGACATCCTGTCAGCCCTAACGTGTTTGCAAGGACGAATCGACCACCACGCTCTCGTTAAATTGATTGATGAAGGTGATTACATCAATCATAATTATTAAAAGTGAATTGCTCCCCCTTGTCTGTAGATAGCTGCATATATATCACCAGGCTCCGTTTTTTTTTTTTTTTCCTTTTTTTCCCCCCGTCGAACGCCTCACAGTAATGTCTGTAATACAATCCATCTCAGGCATCAGGCTTATAAAATCTGATTTTTTCATCTTACTTCTCTCAAGCCCATGTATATTGAACTGTCTGTGCCAAGAAGAATGTGGGTTGACTGTGATCAGGGCATATAAAGTCTGTTTCATTTAGAGGTAATGCTCGGCTGTTTTTCCTGCGCCAGGCTGACGTGCTCTGTTTGGGATTCTGATGCTATAGAACTGTCTAAATGTCAGTCAATGTCTACAGAGTGTACTCTGTGTTGGAGGGAAAATTGTGAGGCTACCATAACGTTTGGAGATCACAGTCTCTTAGAATTTCACAGAGGAAGTGGCCAACGCAGTCGGTTTTTTTTTGTTTTGTTTTGTTTTTTTTCTGTCGCACAGACACAGTTCAGTGGTGCACGGTCGTGACTCTGAGTCATCTGTGTTTTAGTTCTTTATTTCTTTATTTCTAGGTCTGAATGGATGACATGTGCTGCTTGGTTGTGACACCTGTGGGATTCTATTTTTTTTTTTTCTTCCCTCCTCTCGTGTCAAGGCCCCTGACGATGGCGTGTGTGCTGTGTCTCTTTGAAACATACTGTAATTAAGTGATCAACAGATGATTCTGGAAAAGGCTCTGGAGCTTGCCAACTAATACAGGCCTGTGCTGCCAAATGCAGTTCCTCTCCACTCCATTCAGTAGGGAGCCTCTGGGCTGCTTGTCGCTCTTTTTCGCTCCCTCTCTCTCTCTCTCTTTCATGCGACGTGAGATGAGCTCGTCAGTCTGAAAGCCACTTACATATCTTATGACTGGAGCGATTTCTGAAAGGGAATTCTGAAAAGAGACAAAACATACCTTTTGTTGTGATGTCCTTGATTAATAGTGGATAGAAAAAAAAAAGAAAGAGAAAAAACCTCGTTGAAAATTGTAATCCATGCCAGATTTGGATTTGTTGTCCATGAAGAGAGCACAAGAGGATGCTTAGGCCCAGCTTTGTGAGCTGATAATGTCCTCTACCCTATTAGCACATTTATTTATTTATGCACATATTCTAGATCTAGCCCTTCACTCAGACAATGCCATTTATAAAGTGACATAGACAGGTAAGTAGGTGAAGAGCAGTGGAAGCCACTGGCAGTAAACACCAAATCATAGACCATATGTGGTAAGAATATCATACAGAGCATATTTGGCAGAGGAACGGCTGTGGCGAGATGCGAGGCGTCCTTCACGCGATGCATTTGTTCAAACAGGACACGGGGACAATTTTAAACGGCGCGGGCCTGCCCAGCGTGCCTCTTGGCGACATTCTGAGCAGATTAAAAAGACATCTTGCCGCACCTCAGCCAAACACTTGCTAAATAAAAGTCCGTTAGCGGCTATTAGAACTGAGCTGATGAGACTTTGTGAGAGCTAATTCTGCTTTTGTAGCACTAGAACAAAAAAAAAAAAAAAAAGAAGAAGAAAAAGAGAACAATGGAGTATATGAGGACAGAGTCAAAAAGTAGCATCGCCCTGTCTCTCCAAACCACTGTCCTTTGTGACTGTCCTTTGTCGCCAGTCCTTGCCTGTGAAATGATCCCAGTCTTAGAGGAGTTTGGTGTGGAAGACCTCAGCTGTGTTCTGTGCTGTTTTTAGAGCAGTCCTAACTGGACTCATAACATGTTTACCTCAGTGACTCTCTCCCTCTTCTCACACTGAGTGATCTCCACTGCAACTGTATGGTTGCATTAAGAAACGCTCTTTGTAAAGGCGCAGCAGTCGATGCGAACGGCCCACTAACGTTTGTCAGTAAGTGCTCTCCTCGTTAATGGCTTCATTAATTAACAGAGCAAATACCTTGCAGGGGGAAACTTTCACAGGATTCAAGGCTGTGTCCCCATGCGCCTCTGAACGGAGCTCTAATCAGCCTGTATAGCAGTCGGTGGATTGATGATTCAGCACACAGGGATGCTATTGAATGTGTCCACTTAAATCAAACTTGATGGAAGACTTTGCTGTAGAGAAAACATTATGATACTCAAGCTGCTTTGCTTTCCTCTTATGCATTTGTTTAGGATTGTTTGTCTAGTGCAGATACACATCGGTATGGAAATGTGCTATATGTTTTCATCTCTCTGTCTGTTCGTATCTCTTTATTAATATATTTGACTCTACGATGACAAATTGTGTTTTAGATTTTCTTGTGATCCGCAACTTGCACAGTCTCTCAAAAAGCCATCTATTTTATTACTATATTATTAATGAAGTTTAGTTTATCTGTGTTTACATTAGGGTGTGTGTGTATGTGTGTGTGTGTGTGTGAGATCATCCTGGTGTTACTGTCCAATGGAACCCCTTCTATCAGCTCCCCTCAGTTATGCTAAGTGGGTAGAGAGACCCAGACACTGAGAGAGAGTGAGGTAGAAAAATAGAGCAGGGGTTTTATCACTCTCTCATCATTTTCCTCTCTCTGTAAATGAGGTTATAAAAGCTAGGCAGTTTTTACTCCTTTTCTGTGGATTTTTCAAATGTCAGAAAGAAGACAGACTGCAAGACATTTGTTAACAGTTTCATATTTTTTCCCCCTTCCACTCAGGCAATTTTCGGTTATGGTATCCTCATACTATCAACAGACAGAGAGAAACAGAGGGATGGGGGGAGAGAGAGAGAGAGAGATAAAGAGACAGAGGACAGAAGTATTATTGCCTCATTGTAGGGGTTCAATCATCAGCACACTGAACATCTTCAGTCTGTTATTACAAACTCTTATTTATACTTTGACTCAGTTACACACTCATGGTGGCACAGTTCTTTTATGAATCTGACTGCAAAACACACGCCGCATGATTCAATTTAATACTGTGTTATTGTCGAGTGTTTTGTTGTTGTTGTTTTTTTTTTATGCAGAATAACCTACAGAATTCAGCGAAGAGGAAAAAAAAAGAAGGGCGGGCAAACAAATCTGGAGAGTGACTTTTAAATAAAGCCACGGTCCTGCCCTTCAGAACTGGTCTCAGACGCAGAGGAGGCGGAGCCTTCCTTTGCATTCTTTAAGCCCCTCCCCCATTCCTGCAGCCTATTGGATGCTCTTATTCACTACCCGAAATACAAGCGTAGATTGAGAGTACAGAAGGGGGGAGGGGGGGGCAAGCAAGAGGAAATATATTAATTCATCTCTTGTCATTTGGTTGGATGATTCCAACGTTGTCATGGTAATTTGGAGCTCGGAGGCTGCGGGTCACTTTCCAAACAGAGACCTTGCGTGGGGAGGCCGGATCCTTGTGAAGGTCTGATAAGACACAGCGTGTGTAGCCTTCAGCTGTATGATGAATTACCTGCTTATCTGTCCGAGAGCAGAGACGCGACGCGCTGGACAGCACCGAACTGCCGCTGTCAGCACCGAGAACGAGAGAGAGAGAGATCTGTCATTATCGGAGAGAGAAAAACATACACACACACATACACACACACAGTAACAAATCCTGCATGTAACAATTCCCACATTCGTCGGTACACACACATCTCTGAAAGTGTGATTGTCTGTGGGCCTATCAGCTGACAGTGTCTACCGAGGGCTTTAAGAACAAATACTATGTTTTTTTTTCTCTCTCTCTCTCTCTCTCTCTAATCAGCTATGTCTTTCTCTGCGTGCTGGGCAGCTGTAGCGTGTGATGTGATCCACATCAGAAAAGATCAGTTCAGGAGAGTCATTTGAAATACTTGTTTTCCTGCTCTGGATCTTTGCTTTGGTGGCAGCTGATTGGCTGGAGCGGAGTTTGGCGGTGTGATGTCATGCGTTTGTGGTTATTAGAGGAATATGGTGGATTTAATGGTTCTGCTATCTCACTGTATCTAATAGCTCTCGGGTATGGCTGTTATAGCTGCTAACACCAGAATCTTCCCTCCGTCTATACATATTAAAACTCCGCCTCTGACTGGGTTTGAGGTGAGAAAGGGGTCTGTAATTTTGAAGCGAGAAGCAGCGGAATTGCTCTTTTACACACACACACACACACACACACACACACACACACACACAGACGCACGCACACACACACGCACACATGCACACACACACCTCCCACTGTTCATCATCTGTGCAGGGGTCTTATTGCTAAACAGCTCCACTCTATGTTCCCAGTCAGAGCAAAGAGGTGCCCTTAGGCAAAGTGTTCTCTCTCTCTCTCTCTCTCTCTCGGTCTCTCCCTCCCCTCCCTCTCTTACTCCCTCCCTCTCTGCCTTCACTGCTTTTAAGGCATTTGGGGTCCTGTGCTACACACAGCACTCTTTTTTTTTTATTTTTATGGGCACTTGGAGGAGGTCTTGCTCTCTCCTCTAAACACACTCACGTCTCATTGACAACGAGTGGAATGAGTGGGCAGAGAAATATCTTTATCCCCATTAGTCCCAAACCTGCCATGTGTACGGGTTAACGACTTACTGCGTCTCCTTTCGAAACCTGCGGTTCGACGCCGTGAAACCCGCGATGTAGCATTTACACATGCCCATTTTTCCGTACGTTTCCCGACGTTCTCAACACGTCAACGTTCTCGCCACTTTTTAAACATGTTCTTCACATGTCTGAACGCCTCTGACAGAGTCTCCGTGAATAATGCAGTCTGTGAGATTCACTGGAGCTGGGCTTGTGTCGTTGTCAGCCGCTAATTGGAGAACTTGTATGCTCTCTCTCATTTTCTGTTACAATTAGCATATTACTATCTCTCTTTGTCTACAAGCTCTAGTCACACCATTTGTTCATTAAAATAAGCTTTTGTGCATTAAGAATATGGAGCAAATGTAAATGACAATGTAATAGATATTCATGAACTAAAACAATGCATATGCATGAAAGTAATGAATGAATTATTCAGTCTAGAGGCGTCACAATTGGTTCAATGCAATCACTGAAAACGATGAGAGGGAATGGGAAAAGGAAAGAAGGAAAGAAAGAGAGAAAGAGGAAGAAAAAAAAGAAATCTGATGATGATAGAGTAGAACATTGCATAGTCGACCAGAAGAAATGTGCTGCTTTAGTTTGGCTAAAGTAATAACAGCTTTGTAAGAAAAGGTATTGTACTTTTGCCTTTTTCTTTTTTCTTTTTGGCAGGCTTTGGTTTGTGAATGTGAATTATTCGACTCTTCTGTCAATTCCCGGCAGCTGCTGTACCACATGTCCTCATGAGACTCTCTCTGTCTCTCCCTCTCTGTCTGTATCACTCTCTCTCTCTCTCTCTCTCTCTCTCTCTCTCTCTCTTTTAAAATGAACAGTGCAATATGGCAAAATAATCCAGTTTGATGCATTTGTTCATCGTAAGTTGTTCGTGGTTTTGCTTTTCGACTGTGAGGAAGGCCTTTTGCCTGTTCAGTCTATTTCAGAAATATAATGGAAACCCGAACAGAACAGCTGAGGTTCGCATTTGTCTTCACACTCAGCAGGGACTTCTCTCCCTTTATCTCTCTCTCTCTGTCTCTCTCTCTCTCCATTTATATCACGGACTTTGATTTAAATTTTACATCTCTCTTCTTCCAGAGTACTGTTTTTAAATTTTGTATCAAACGGTTCAGAGTGCATCTGAGATGTGCCCTGTCCGCATATCCCTTACCCTCTAAATCCTTGTTGGCCTCTTCCCTACTTCATCAGTCAGCTAAACTGTGAATATGCATGTAATTAAGAGCCTCTTTTCAGTTCATCAGTAACTTGTATTGCTTTTTAATTTGTGCTGGAATACCTGCTTCCTCTCTCTATATGTCGAGGTCTGCAGAGAGAATGTGTTTGAATTATTGTCTGGTCTTGGGGGTGTTTGTGGGGAGGAAGTCTAAAATGAGTGAAGATCATCTAATCTGCTGCAGAAACTGCCTCAGACCCTCAACAGTGAACCACTGTCTCACTGCTTCCTGTCTTACTGCTCTATGTCTCACTACCTCATGCCTCACTGCCTCCTGTCTCACTGCTTTGTGTCTCACTATCTCCTGTTTCACTGCCTCTTGTTTCCCTACTCCCAGTCTCACTGTGCTCTGTCTCTGCCCAGACACACAATAGCCATTCTGTGGCCTCTTCCCACATGAGAGAGAAAGAGAAAGAAAGAGAGAGAGAGAGAGGGACAATGAGCGTACGCCCCCTTCAATCTTAAAGATGATAGGGTTTTAAACTCGCTCAAGTATATGTGAGGTCTACGGAACCCGCCAAACCAATATACGCTACCCTGTCATCGGCCGCAACAATACCATACAACTCACTTCATCTCCTCGTTACCATCACCATCATCATCATCGTCATCGTTGTCTTTTGCCCTCCCTGTTAGTGCTGGCCAGTCTAGGAGCGTTGGCCAGTTTAGGAACACTAAATGAGCAGAGACACTCAGGCTGAGTGGGGCGATTCCTGACTGACAGGACTGCTGACGGAGCTGTACGGAGAAGAGATCCAATACTGAACACACCTTCACTCCGCTTCACGCTTTACCGTTTAACACCTTTCCCCCTGCTCCACAGCCTGGCAGGCTCATGGTCCTGAACCAGAACCATACTCCTTCAGCTCCTCTGCCCTTCGCTGATCCAAGAACTTAATTGAATTTGACTGGACGAAAGACTGGATACGCAAGAGGAAAATCCTAGTGCTGAATGGATTTTCACTGTAGAATAAAAATGGGTGTGGTTCTGAACCGCACTGACTCATGTTTTGTTTTTTTTTTCCATGTGTCTCATTGGGCGGGTAACGGGGCAGTTAACTGATTGGCTGGTGCGGCCTGTTTGTCAGGCTGGTGAGAGTAAACGGCCAGAGACGTTTAGACCCCCTGGCCATCCCTGTGTCCTGCTCTCAGGTCTTTGGACTGCTGCCTGGACTTCTCCGTCTAGACACCTCTGCACTGTCCTCTGATGCATCTTCATCTTCATCCATTGTTCATGAGAGAGAGAGAGAGAGGATTGCCAGTCTGACAGAGAAGCAACTCAAAGAAGATCTCCGTTCTGCTTGAAAACTGCAGTGTTTTCTGAAAGCATCTTTGGAAAGATGTGGAGATTTGGAAATAATAAATTTAAATGAAAACTGGTCGGTTCTCTGATATGTGCATAGAATTTAGTATCTCTTATTTCACTTTGATTTCGGGTCATTTTTTGTGTTGCTTGTGACCTATTCAAACAGATCTCTCCTGTGCCAGTAAGACACTGAGGTTGAGTCGGCTTTGGCTTCATTTGTTCCTCGGCTGTGATTTTTGACTTGATAGCATAAAATGTTTTATCTGTAGTAAGGGAGAGAAATGTCTTTTCTTGAGGAACGTTTGAGAAAGCAAGGGGGAAAAAATCGAGATACAACACAGTAAAGGGAAAGAATCAAATACTTCTTTTACCAGCGTGAGAGAATGAATCCTCAGAGAGTCAAAAAAAAAAAAAGTAAGAGAATAAAAAAGCGTTTGGTCGTCCTCGTCAACAAGTCAAACTAGACATTACCTCAGATAACACATCTCTAGTGTTTTTCAACCCTTCTTCCCTTTCACACTTTACAGCTCTACCTTTGTGTTCACACCTCAAATACATTTATTTTGTTCTGCCTTATAGCAGCAAGAAATCAGTGTCACTCTCGTGTATTAACCATGCACGCTTCCTGTCATACACAACCATTCCCTGAGTCGCTCTAAAGACGCCCCTGACATAATCCCTCCTGTCGCCATCATTCAAACTTTAATGAATAGATGGAAAATGTAACAGCATTCAAATGGGCCTCTCTCATTTCAGCAGTTTGGAAGGGGAGGGGGGGGGGGGGGGTTGCAGCATTGTCTGTACGGGAGAGGCATCTGATTGTCTGGCTCTCACTGTCTCTCTGTCTTTAGCAGTGAATGAAATGTTATTGAATCTCCCATTAAAGCAGATTTAAGCTCTAATCTAAATGTAACAAAAATAAAAAACCAAAAAGCGACAGGGGGTAAGGGTTGACAGGAGCTCTAATTGAAATGAACATTGTGGTAGAAGGCTCTAATGCATTTATATCAGTCACATACTTCTCTATCTACAGTAACAGGATCCACATCAACCCTGTCATAGCTTCAGAAGATTGATATTTTGTTTATTGAAATTCTTTTTTTTTTTTTTTTTTGCTGTATTTTATTTACTCTTCATATCCACAACTCCAAGTAATATTCATCATGTTTGATGATCAGTAGCTCGCTTTTTCTGCGTCCTCTGACAGATTTAATATTTTCTCTGATATTGAAATTTTTACAAAGGAATATCAGTACATTCTTTTTCCTATCAGGCTCCCATTCCTGCACACAATAACAGGCTGAGGATGCTCTCTCTCTCTCTCTCTGTTTCTCTCTCTGTTTATCTCTCTCTCTCTCTCTGTTTCTCTCTCTCTCTCTGTTTTTCTCTCTCTCTCTCTCTCTCTCTGTTTCTCTCCCTCTCTCTCTCTCTCTGTCTGTTTCTCTCTCTCTCTCTCTCTGTTTCTCTCCCTCTCTCTGTTTCTCCCTCTCTCTCTCTCTCTCTCTCTCTCTCTCTCTCTGTCTGTGTCCGGAGGAGTGCTTGGCAGGGCTGATAACAGACCCAGAGAGAAGAGGGCGAGCTCTCCGCTCTTACACCAGACCCCCTTTTGTATCACTCGCTCTTAAAGGACGAGCAAAAATGTTATTGCTTTTTTCATTACCCTGAAAATTACATTGCTCTCTCTGAGAACAACTTGGATTTTTGCACTCTTGGCCCACTAGCTGTGTGGTTTGCCATCGACCTGAAAGGAGGGAGTGGAGGTGGGAAGTGAAGAGGGAGAGAGAGTGAGAGAGAGAGAAAGAAAAAGAAAGAGAGAGAGAAAGAGGAAAAAAGAGAGAGAAAGAAAAACAAGAGAGAGAGAGAGAGAGACAGAGAGAAAAAGAAATTGAGAGAGAAAGAAAGAAAGAGGGAGAAGGGGGGGTGGGGGGGGTTGGGGAGGTTAGCTCATTGTCTGCACCACTGGCCCCAGGGCTAGCGGAAGCATCTCCGTGGTGAGCCAGTCTGCCTGATTCAACACGTTCTCCCATTAGGAATGAGATGGTCTTTGTGTCACTGTCATTTCCAGGATGCATTTGCACGCACACGCGCACATGCACACACACACACATATCTATACACAAGCAGTAGTGAGTTGCTCTGTTCGTGTGCCAAAATGTAAACTGTCAGCTTTTGTATTTTTTTTTATTTTTTATTAAATGTGTAGATTTGGACCTCCAGGCTTGTCAATTTTCAAGGGAGCTTATTTACATACAAATAGCAGGCTTAATTATGGAAAAACTCAGGTGTCTTATAATCACACAGGTGTGTGTGTGTGTGTGTGTGTGTTTGTATGTAAAGACACCCGCACATACATTCAGAGAGAGGAGAGGAAGAAGAGAAAAAAGACCAGATAGGTAACATAATACCACATTGACAGAAACAGAAAATTAATTGTTTCTTTTTGCATGTCGTGTATATTTAACATTTACCTGGGGACTGAATGGGTTTTTCTAAACCTCACATTGCTGTTTCAGCTCGAAAACAATGTGAGTCCTGTCAGCGTTTCTTCTCTGGACTGAGAGAGGAGGGTGTCTCACTCTGCCCAGGCTAAAGAAAGGTTACTGGTCTAAAGGACCAGGAAAAAGCATGGACTTGCTAAGTTAAAGTCCCATAAAGACAACACAGTTATAATCACTCTCAGACAGCTTTGCAGTCAGACTCTGAGATGTCCCGTCAACTTTGCCATGTGGTCAGCGCTCACGCTTTTGGGATTGCGCGTATAAATCTTGTCGGATCAGTTGTCACGGATGCGGAGGGGTCGTTTTTCCGCCATGCCAAGGGCTGACAGCTGTAATGATGCACCGCGCTGTCACCTGCTTCCCCTGTTCCTCGGGCCGGTCTCTCCTAACACAGCCCGTCTCAGGCTGCAGGTCCAACTCTCACTTTCCATGCGTCGGGAAGTAGGTGGGGTCTGTGGGCAGCGGTTGCCATGGAGTTTGGAAGTGTGCTATGATCCATCCCTCTGGAACTTGCTTTGCATGAGCTTGCATTCTGACTCAAAGCATTGTGATGCGTGTGGAGCTCATGAATATTCAAAGGGACCAGAAAGAGAGAGAGAGAGAGAGGAAGAGTTTTTCCTCTCTCTTTTGGCCATCACCTGTCTTTCCTGGCCGATTTTAAAACATTTTTTTTGGTGAACTACTCTAGACAGAGCATTCAAATTCTTTGCTCACAGAGGAATACAAGTGTCCCCTCCAGAAAGTAAATAAGAAGGAGGAGATCCAGGCAGAATCCATAAGCAGTATTTTGTGATGACTAAATTATAAAAGTCATAGCGTGTTATCCTGTTTGAAACCCACAGAACAGAGGTGATTTTCAACTCCAAGTCAAATCATAATGCAGCCAAACCTTTACATACACAGTGAATTCCAAAATGTGTTAAATAGATAAAAAAGGTTAAGTTAAATTGCTAAAATGTGTTGAGAATTAGATTTTTAAACACTGACTGCTGTAAAATTCTTTGCACAAGATCGCAGTTGAATTCCCTAAAATAAAGCATGAGTGCTTTTGACATTTGTCTGTAATGTGGTACCACACTTCTCTGATTTTTATGGATTATGACTCAAAAGTGTATTCAGAAAGCTTTTGTGTGTGTTGTGTTCAGGTGGTGAGAAAGCTTTTGTGTTTAGCAGCCACTAGAAGATAGAATGTGATATGTGTTCAGTTGTCTGGAAGAGCTGTTGTCTGTGGTGTCCATCAACATGTCAAAAGTGAGAGGATGTGGAAGGGGGGGAAAAAAGAGAAAGAAAAGTGAAAGTCCATCTCTCTGTTAGCCTGGGTTAAGCAAAGGGCAGGCGCTTTGTGTTTCAGGATCGGATTACTAATCCCGTTCCGCAAAGCCAGCGGACACAATAAATTCCAGTAAGCGGCTGCGGCCCGACGTGAGCCTGTTTATAAATGCAGAAAGGCTGACCAGGAAGCAGAGTGAGGTGGAGCTGCTTGCCAAGGTGACGTTCAGGAAATGATGCGTTTAGATGTCTCAAAGTCTCCTTGCTGGTATGTGGCCTGCTATTCCACTGCTGCTGGTAGGCTTAAAAACAAATAAATAAATAAACAAACAAACAGACAAATAAGTAAGCTGTGTGTTGTATTTGGATGGATACTGGATTGATGGTATATTGTTCTCATCGCCGGCGTTGTTTTCGTTTCATCCCACTGCGCGTTTGGCTCCAGCAAAAGTCAAATTTGAACAGTAATTATACGACAGCTTGGCAAGTCATTTCTAAGAGCAACAACACCAGTGAAGCTCTTCTTAATTCACGCCGATACATCATTACAGACACATTAGCAAGCTTTGTCTTTTCTTTTCCTCCAGTAATAAATGTTTTGAGAGCGTATGAATTTTGACCAAGTCCTCGTTCATTCGTATCGACAAACGCGTAAAGCGCACAGCGGAACTTGCCCGGGATTTTAGCCGAGGGCTCTGTGTGCTGTGTTCAAGTGAAATGCTTTCGATAATTAAACCTTTTAAGGGTAAAATGAGCTTATTGGACGGGACGGGGAGGGGCGGGGGGCAGACTGCAAAAGCCATCTTCTCAACCTAATCTCATCTGCTCCTCATCCTTAGACTGTCATTTAAGTGCATGGATTTACATATATTTACATTCTGGGCGTGTTAAGAGTGACACGGCCAAGTGCTGATGAGAGGATAACGAAGGGCGAATAATCCTCTGCCTTACGCCGCACGGAGCAGGATTGCCTCTGGGGCAGCTGCTGGTGTTTAGAGGTAGTGTGTTCTCTCTCAGACACACACTATCTCATCCTCTCTCTCTTTCTTTTTCTCTCTCTCGCTCTCTCTCTCTCTCTCTCACGCACACACACACACACACACTCTCTCTCTCTCTCTCTTTCTCTCTCTCTCTTACATGCTCAGACACACACACTTACACACACACACACACACACTCACTCTCTCTCTCTCTCACACTCACACACACAACACACACTCTCTCTCGCTCTCTTTCTCTCTCTCTCTTACATGCTCAGACACACACACTTACACACACACACACACACTCACTCTCTCTCTCTCTCTCTCTCTCACTCACACACACAACACATACTCTCTCTCACTCTCTTTCTCTCTCTCTCACACACACACAAACTCTCTCTTACACTCACACTTACACATGCGCACATGCACGCGTGTGCGCGTGTACACAGAGGCTCTCACACTCTCTCTCTCTCCCTCTCTCTCTCTCACACACTCGCTCACTCTCTCTCAAGAACCCAGCTAGAGATTCTGCTTTCCAGACAACCAGGAGATGACTATATAATGGACTATGGGAGTCTTTGGCTCTGTCCCAGTACTCTTTGTAGTAACAGAAGAATAGAAGCACTGCTTAATTCAAGTACAGAGTAATTCATTCATCTCTGCAAGCCAAACATAAGAAAAGCCAGGGTAAAGATGGGCAGCACAGTGTACATATAACAGTGATGATACACACAGAGACAGATTCAGAAAGAGGTCTGTTACCGATTCATAAGAGTCTGTGTGGGTGTGGCTGGTGATGAGACTCTAACGAATGTTTTGGTCATCATAATAGTCATTGAAAGTTCCACTGTAAAAGGTATAAAATGAGCCAAAACTGACACAGATGTACTGTGCTAGAGTGTCATGACATGGATGCAGCGGATTGCCGGTTTTGACTACTACTATGTAACTCTCACTTGATACACTCATGACAATGAGTGTATGTGAGAGTACAGTTAACACTGAGATTTGACAGAGCAGAATCACAGCTGAGAGTCATCACAGAAAACTGTGTTAACAGAACAAAAGGACACAGAGCTATGGTAGTTTCTAGGACATATTAAGCCTATATTTGACTCTCTCACATTAAGACATATTTGACAAAGGTCTGTCTTCTCTCTCTCTCTCTCTCTCTTTACGGCCACTGTGGCAGTTTTTTTTTTCCTTTTTTTTGTCTGGTGGTGGTGTGTGTTACTAAAACACTTTAAAGTAGAGAATACATTTGACGCTTGAGCGGAGAGCTGAGCTTGGCCTGGCTTTACGCCTGTAACAGAAATGACCGTTTATTGACCCCTGCAAAACAGGGCTGGGAACTAGTGCTGGGGAGAATGTCACCCACTAACCGTTCTCTTCCCTTATTTATTTATTTATTCATTTATTTATTTACTTTATTTTATTTTATTTTATTTTATTTCTATCTATCTATCTATCTATCTATCTATCTGTCTATCTATCTATCTATCTATCTATCTGTTTATTTATTTATTTATTTATTTATTAAGGGTGAACAGGAGCACGGTGTCTGAGGTAAATGATTATCTCTGTATAGGCAAACCATTAGAATCTGAACGAATTGAAACCAGTACAGACCATTAGAGACCAGTTCATCCCAATAGACTAGCTACTGGTTTTTCAACTGGAATTTCCACTAGGGGATACAGATACAGTGGATGATATGAATGTTTGTACACTGCAGTTTGTGTGTTTGTATAGCATTAACCCATCCTTCACTGACCTCCACACAACTCGCTTGATAATCGATGAGCTCAGGTCTCAATGTGTGTTGTAAATTCTTGATTTTTTCTGAGTCCTTTACTGAACGAAAACTTTGATATGGAGACCAATAGATTCACAGATATCCACAGGGGTTTCAATTCTGTCAAGATTCTGAAACTAAATCTGATCAATGTCACAGAGGCACTCAAAAACATGAACTATGTGGGTTTTTTCCGCTCTGGAATCTCATATCAAAGATATTTGTTACAAGTGCACACTTGGTGTGCAACTGAACGTTTACAGTACAGAGGTAGCATGACACAGCTCAGTGTACCGCGATGTGACTTCAGTATATATAGCATGGCTGCTAACTCGGCGCTGTGAATTAACCTTGTTGTCAATGAGAGAGCACGCCTCTCTATTTCTCCCACATTCCCCTTGCGTCTTGTGTGGAGATTTATTTTTAAGGGCATCCTGACTTTTTTATTGTGTTGTTTTGATCCCCATCTACATTAATTGTGTTGTTTTCCCGCAGAGAATCGCATGGCCCAGAGCACAGTGTTTAATCACCAGCACTAAAAAATGAACGGAGTGTGTCTCTGTGTTCAAGTCATAGCTGACAGACAGCGCTTGCTTTCCAGTGGTTTTATAGTCCAGATTGGACCTGTTTTGTTTCCGAGAGTGAACAAAAATACGAGTGAAGGAACGTAGTCCACTGTCCTTGAGAGACATTTTGCCCTGCGGTCCCGCGGTACCGATTTCCTACATACACGAACGGCACACGAGCGAACAAACGTTCGTGGAGAATATAGGTGCTTGAGGCTGAGTGTTGGAGATGAGCGAGTAGGTGGTGATCTGACATTGGCAGTCATTTCCAATTCTGTTATGCAAATATACGTCCCCTACCTTCGTTCTCTGTTCCGCAATGTTTTGTCAAATGAGACTTGCCTTTTGAATATCCATTTCCTCCGCAGATACTGTTTATTTTTCATCGGCGGTTTGTTTGTTTGCCGGCACAGGCTCTCCCGTGATGAATCACGGAGATGTGTTCAAACGTCTCTCATAGCTAATCAAGCGATCGATCCTTGAGGATCTCGCGCATCTGTCATACAGGCTAGGACAAAGATCCAGAACTTTCTAGATTTTCTGTGATTTTCTCTGACTTCTGTAGATCTCAGAATGAAGTTTGCACCCCAATGGATGATACAGATCCCCTTTTCAATCTACATTTAATATAAAATGTTTTGCAAATATGTGGTATTACTGTTACGTGTTGGACGGTGATTGAGGGACAACTCCGAGTTCCCCTTCAGCGAGAGGACGTGAAAATGATCAGGCTGCAGTTCGCTTAAACAGCTGTCACTTCGCGTTAGGACGTGTCTTAAATTCGCTCCGGTTGTCTGTGCTCCGTGAAAACGCTTCCAGTCGTCGGGCATATTGATGTTTTTGTCTCCCGATAAATAATTCAGTGTGTCTGATTAAAAAGCTCTCTTACTGCATTTTTTTATATTTCTGTCACGCATGATGGACGTTTGTTCCTGTTTGATATGAGAAGAAGGGGACTCGGAGAAATTTTGTGTCTAGTCAAATGATTAGGGAGTGATACCTTTCCCAGGTGGCGGCAGAAATTTAAGCAAGTGTTGGATTGCCTTCTCGCGCTCCTGCATCTGGATGTGAACACAATCTCCATGTGCTAGGCTGTGTATCTACAGTCAGGTATTCCCTCGTGTCTTCAACTGATATATTTTGGATTTGATACAAAAAAAAAAAACAGGCCCCAGTTTTTCCAATTATACTCTTTGACACAAATAAAAAAATTTTGTCAGGTAACTTTGCACAACCGCTAGAGAGAATCTGACAGGGAGTGTCAGATTGGACCAAAGCCACTTGTAATGGAGAGACTGCTGTTAGAGTTGTGCCAAGTTAAATTGCTTGTTTTTACTGTAAACCTTAAAAGTTTTTTTTTTTGAAGACAGTTTATTATGATGTGGCTTACCCTGTGTTTTTTTGGAGGTGCTTAAGTTATTCAAAGACAGACTCTCGCTGTATGAATTTGCATTTTGCCTCGTTTTTTAAGGGACATTTTCAGTCTGACATGTGGATGCACATTTTCAAGTTGAACATCATTTTGGTAGCAGTGCTTTTGTCAGCGCCAGTGCTGAGTTTTGTTTTATAATAAATCCGCAGGCAAAGATCATAAAGTGGTGAAGGGAGGGGGTGGGGGGTGTATGGTCCCCCTCTTAATAAGTGGCCTAAATCTCAGCCCCTCGCCCCACGCCAACGAACACTTGGGTTTCACAAACTACGTTTAAGAGCAGTTTTATGGCGGCCCAGACAGGACCTGTCTGGTATATGCTCATAATAAAACCCGCGTTATTACGGCATTAGTCACCGCGCCCGGGGTTCTGCACATACGAGACGTTAGCGGAGTCGCCGAGGAGTGGAAAGAGCGATGTTTTTTTGGTCAGTTAATGGCAATGGTGTATAACGACGAAAACATCCCGAAAACACTGATGGGGTCTGATGGAGGGGGGGTTTTAAACAGTGTTCAAGGCCCAGACTTCACTTTGACAAAAGTGAAAAGTGAGAGAGCCTCTCTCTCTCTCTCTCTCTCTCTCTCTCTCTCTCTCTCTGGCTCTTGATGGCTAATTAATTCCCCCACACATCTGAAAGCATTAGGAGCGGCTGTCAGCGGCGCGAGAGCAGCCTGTGCAAATGGCGGCTAAAGTGGCGTTTTGCAATCGATCAGCGCCACGGGGCCCGGAGACGCAGTCTCTCTCCGTGGCCCTGTCTCCCCTCTCCTCCCTTCCCCTCCCCTCCCCTCCCCTCCTCCCTGTGACTGGCCATGAGGACCAGGAGCTAACAAGCAAAAGGTCAGGCCTGTTTTCAACGCACCACAGCCTCGCCTTGCTTACACCAAGATTATCCACACTATTCCAGAAAGTTCCCCCCTCTTGCCCCGTTCCAAGCAAAGGTCCCTCTCTGACTTGCGAAGGCGCCACCGAATTTCTTAGAATAAGGATGAGGGTTGAGCACTTGCAGGAGAAGGCTTTTTATGCTCTCCAAGTATCAGTTTTTTCCTCTCTTACCTTTCTCTCTCTCTCTCTCTCTCTTCCATCTCCATATGAAAAAGACGGAGTTATCTGTCTGGGCCACCTGCCCCCTTACATGCCAAAGAGACATCCATTATCCTTTGAGCCTTTCTCTCTCTTCAGAAAAGGAGGAGAAAAGAGAAAGGGGTTAGAGATTTGTCTCAGCCTCAGTGAGGGACTTCGCTTACCTTTGTGTGCCGTTATGTTTGTGTGTGTGTGTGTGTGTGTGTCTGTGTGCCCTGAAGAAGAGCTCCTTATCCAAAGATCTGATGAAGGCTGAGAGGTTAGGTTCACTCTGGAAAGAATGCCTCCCTGATTTTTTTTTTCTTTTTTCTTTTCCTTTCTTTTTTTTCTCCCCATTGAAAGGGCTGAATGGACAGCGGTGGTCCAGAGCCCAGCGGAGGAGAAATTGAAGCGTGACGTCTGCATGCGTTTGCACTCTCTGCCATTCTATGTGAAGCCCTCGGGAGGAAAGACCAGTGCTTTATGGAAACATGGCTATTCCTTCAATAACATGTCTTTGTTAGGACTGTTAAAGGTGACAATGAAAAGATAAAGCCACTATTTATAGCCAGCAGTATGAATAGAATTGGCACTTTCATTTTTAAAAAAAAAGTAAATGAATAAAAAACCCGAGTCAGGGGTAGACACACAAAGGGAGGAGTAAGGGGAGAGAAAGCGAGACAGAGCGAATGAGAGCGCTAGTGCAAAATATAGAGAGATGGTGGGAGAGGGAAAGGGGAGAGACAGCTCCTCGGAGGGAAGGGCTCTACCACCGCTGACCACGACATGAGGTAGAGAGAAGGAAAAAAATCAGAGGGAGAGACAGGTAGAGAAAAGAAAGAGAAATGAGGTTGCCTGGCTGTAGTGTAGGAGTAATATTACAGGGACATTGACGGTTGACGGTGGAGGCTTAGACAACGTTTGAGGACCGAGGAGCAGATGACGCTATGCTAGCCTGGCCGCGGCGGTTTTTAATGAGGATGGACAGTTACATATGAGCCTAGCTCAGGGGCTGTCTCTTCCCATCATACCCTGTTTCAGAAACAACACCCGTGATTCCTCCCTGTTTCTCTGTATCTTCCCCGGTCCCTGGATGGTTACCTAGATATGGAGAAAGACAATGGCCCAGTCTATGACTTCCTTATAAGATGACGCCATGATAAGAATGCATGGTACCATTGTATCGCTGATTAATGAAACCATTTGCTTGATCTTTGAAGGTGTTAATATAATATCCCTTGTCCTAACCTCAAGCATTAACGCTCCGCTGTGATAGGTGGACATTAATTCAGGATTAGGGTGCTGCTCTCTAGCGTTGGGCATGGGTAAAGGGTGTGTGTGTGTGTGTGTGTGCATTAGGCAGATAGTAGCCATAATGTATGTAATGGACACAGATGAATAGTGATGGGTGGTGGTGTTCCTGCTGAAGCAGAGGAATGGATTCTTTTGTAAAAGGACTGTGTTTCTGTGACAGCAGCTTGCACAAGGACTCTAATCTCTAGAGAGCAGGAACCTCTGAAGAGTGTGTGCGTGTGCGTGTGTGTGTAAGAGAGAGAATATGATGGTCATGGTTGAGTATGCCCTGACAGGTGTCCTTACAGACTCTGTGTGTGTTCCCTCTCGGTTTGAGGTCGTTTCTCAGGGTCAGTGTATGTTCACCTTGGGATTCCAGAGACAGTACCAGGGACAGCATCTCATATCCGTGCACGCGCACGTGTGTGTCCGTGCGTGCGTGCGTGCGTGTGTGTGTGTGTGTGTGTGTGTGTGTGTGTGCTGGCCTGCTGCCTCTACCCATCTGAAGGCACTTAAAACATATCTCTGTGTTCTCTTACAGGTAGAAGATGCCATGCTTATGTTTGATAAAACTACAAACAGACACAGAGGTAAGAGAACATTCTGTCTTTTTGTGCGTGTTTGCAGGAGTGGACAATGAATATAAATATTTCAATGTATCACCTTTTAAAAATTACTTTAGTTTTTACAGTGCTTATGTTTTATTCAAAACAGTCTTTGTAGAGTGTTTTGATTCATTTTTGAGAGCTTAAACTTCATGAATTGAGGAGCTTAAACTCCTCAATTCATTTTTTTTGTTTGACAACACATTCTACAATGGTGAAAAGCTAACCATACTTTTTGCAAAGTCTGAAAATGTTGTGGAGTCAAAATAACATAATTTTCGAAATATTAAAAATGTAAGGACTTAAAAATGAACAAATGGTTTGAGAAACAAAGAAGTATAAAGACATGCTAAATAAAAAAGAAGTGAAAAATGCGGCATTTGAATATTGATCTTCAGTGCCCAGCGGGGTCGGCTGTGAGGATGTCTGTGCTGTGAAGCTGCTGTGTTTTTATGGATGGGAACAGAACGGGATGTGCTGAGGAGGGAGAGAGAGAGGGAGGCCTGTTGGAGAAGTCTGTATGTCAGAGCGGAGCAGTGTCTCTTAGGATACACAAGACCGTTGCCTCTCATTGCTATATTGTATCATTACATTACACGTCTCACTCTACCCCCGGAAGGTCAAATTGAATCTCGCCCAATAAAGGCGCAGAGAAATTCCGCGACAACCAATCCGCTCTCTCTAAATTTGATTATCCCGCTCTCTTACTCTATGCGGGATGTTTTGCAATCTCACATTCCCGTGCCTGTGGAATCTTGGGAAGGCACGCGATGCGCTCAGAGCCATAATGATTGGACCACCTATTCCTGTTCTTGTTGTTGTTGTTGTTTGTGTTGTCCTTTGCCAGTGGAATTAACTGGGCGAAAGGGTTCCAGAGCTCTTTTCTCTTAATAAGAGCTGATAACAATCTACGTCATAGCAGGTGTTTCTGGGGTTTTTTTATCAGCTCTTAATCTGGCTCCGAGGGGAGGCTTCTTTCCAAAGAGGAGGACTTTGCAAAGCCAAGCGCTGGTTCAGGATAGAGAGAGAGAGAGCAAAAAAGGAGAAAGAAAAAAGAAATGAAAAGAGCACCAGTTGAGCCTTGAACAGTTAGCAGGTTTTAAACAAGTGAGGTCTCAGCTGAAGGTACCTGGTTCCCAGCCTCAAGGACCTGAGCGTGATTCAGTGCCTGGTGTGTAAGAGCTGGTCTTTGTGTGACTGGAGACAGGGAATGTAACGGCAGTGCAGAGTGCTTTGTGTGACTGGAGACAGGGAATGTAACGGCAGTGCAGAGTGCTTTGTGTGACTGGAGACAGGGAATGTAACGGCAGTGCAGAGTGCTTTGTGTGACTGGAGACAGGGAATGTAACGGCAGTGCAGAGTGCTTTGTGTGACTGGAGACAGTTTGTGTACAGTCTGATCTTATGGAGGCTGTTGTGTGTTTGTGTGTGTGTGTGTGTGTGTGTGTGTGCGTGTGCGCATATGTTGCGTGTGTGAGAGAGACAGAGAGAGAAAAGATATATTCCCTAGCTGAGGGAGGTACATGCGTGTTTATGTGTGTGTGAATCCCTGGCTGAGGGAGGTATATGTGTGTTTGTATGTGGTGTGTGTGTGTATGTGATTCCCCGGCTGAGGGAGGTATATGTGTGTTTGTGTGTGTGTGTGTGTGTGTCAAGAGCTTCTGGTAGTGTTCAGTCAGTCTTGGAACACCTGTCAGTCATAGAGAGTAACAGATAGAGAAGACTGTCTGCTCCTTGGCTCACACACACACACACACACGTGTACACACACACATATACACACATGCACACCCACAAACATGTACACACACACACACACACAATTGCACACAAAAAAATACATGCTCACACTTGCTTCCTCTCTTTTCCTCTCTTTTCTGTACCAGCAGCTGTGTAAAGGACAGTTCTCCCAATCATGGCCAATTGTATTTTAACACACATTGTATTAAAACGGGTGGGGGCTCCACTCCCTAAAATGTTTGTTAAACATTCATAGTTGTCACAAAAGATCAAGTTAAATTAAGTTGAACTTTTTCAATTTCTTTGGAACAGGTTTTATGAAGTAAAGGCTATGTTTGAATATGTTTTCGTTCTCTCTTTGTGATTAGCTTTGTAGAGAAGGATGGTGTCAGGCAGGCCACGGGGATTTGAGCTGCATCGTGCAAACATGCTCGCAGAGCTAAAGTCCCTCAGCGTTTTCCCCACACTATCCAAGATGAGTTCCCTCCCGTTCCATAGCCTCCGTTATGCCTGCACGAACAGAGGTTGTAAATACTCCCCGAGGGCAACGCATCCGTGTCTACGGAAACAACGCACTAACATTTTATTAATATGTTTATTTGTTTTTGGAGAAACCAGACTTTTGTTTGAATCAGGAGAAAGTTTGAACTACAGTTAAGGAGTTTTCATTGCTCAGCTTTTGCTTGGTTTGTTTCCTTATTTTTATCATACACCAGATGTGTGCAGCAAGGTCAGGAGTTCTCAGTGGTATTAATAATATAACTGGTAAATATGCTCACAAAAGAAAAGCAAAATGGCCAGAGTCCACCAAAGACACCAAAGTCAACCTTACAATAGTGATTCATAACAGCAAATCTCATTACTGTTTGTGGAAGGGTTTGACTCTGTTTATTTAGCAGTTTAAATACACACAACTGGGTACCATTGTCAAGCAGCTCAATCCGCTTTTGAATTTCAGCTGCCGCTGAACAAGGTCGTTCAAGGTCGTGACTTTAATAGCTTGTGTCACTCCAGTGAATGGTTTGGATGGCAAATATCTGTTGTACTGAGAAAGGCAGAAGGCCAGAGAAACGAGAAAAAAACAGAGGATGGTTTTTTTTCAATCTTTTTTGCCCTCTTTCTCTCTGATGCAGTCTAAACCATACTGGGATTGTCTTTGCTGGGGTTGTTGGGATAGCTTTTGGAAGGGAAGGGTGGTGTTTACAATGGCAAATAAGAGTGATTGGAGTTGAAATGGAGCTGATTGGAGGAAGCCTGAGAGTTGTCGTATGACCATAAATTAGAGTGGGTGGGGTCATAGTGTAAGCTCAACATTACTTCAGAGTGGAACTGCACACATACTACCTGTCTGTCTGTCTGTCTCTCTCTCTCTCTTCCCTCCCCATGAATTACCAGGTTTTCTTGTGCGCTCTCTCTCTCTCTCTCTCTCTCTCTCTCTCTCTCTCTCTCTCTCTCTCTCTCTTTCTCGTTCACTCTCTCTCGCTCTCTCTCTCTATCTCTCTCTCGTATTCACTATCTCTCTCTCTCTCTGTGTCTTTGTCCTGTAGCTGAGGAACTCTCTAGTGAATATTCTCACATCTGTGCTACATGCAGGGAGGAAGAATAGCATCTTTGTGTGAGAAGCTGGTTGTACACCAGATAACACAATTCTCTTCTGATCTGTTCCAATAGTTACTCTTCTCTTCAGACAGACACCTTTTAGATTTTAGTGAAAGAACCAATTCCCCTCAGTGAGTTCAAATACCCTTAAAGGCACAATCCACATATAAATACCATCTCTCCACAACAGTGGCTCACAGGACCTCACAACAGTGCTGTTTTTGACGTTTGACGCTTTTAACATTAAATATCTTAACCTTGTGTATCTGTTAAATAAGCTTTGTATTATAGCGTTTGTTTTTTTTTGTTGTTTTTTTTTTCCATCTGTCATAAAGAGAGATGGGCCCCCAGTTCTCTGTGGGGTGGTTTAGTGGAATAAAACGAGAGAGAGTGGCACAGTGTGGTTGGACACATTCGACCACCCATCGGCTAATGCCCTGTCTGACTGTTATTTAATAGGCTGTGTAAGCAGAGCTTCCTCTCGCAGGAAAATGCCTTTTCCCCCCCTGCATAGTTGACCAGTGCTTGCTGTGTGTGTGTGTGTCTGTGTGTGTGTGTGTAAGTAACAGTGGGGACATTTGATATATGTTTTTATCTGTGTGTGTGTGTGTGTGTGTGTGTGTGTTTCAGTGTGTGAGTATTCTTGTGCATGAATGAACTGCTTTTAAAGGAAATGATTGTGTATGTGTAATCTTTCATACTCAGCATTTTTGAGTAATTTATATGGTGGATCATTATGATTTTCATTTATTTTTTGATTTGTGCTAACCATCAATAACAAATGTTTCGTTTAAGCTGAGTATTTATTGATGCATGAAGATATTATTCACTATTATTCAAAATCATGAGAAGTTAATAAACATCATTTGAAAAGCTTACATTATCGTTATTGTTTATTTAATTTTTTGGCCACTCTACAGTGGAACTAAAAAGGAAAAGTGCCTTTCTGCATCTCTGTAATGTGAGTAAAGGCAGAGTGACACAGTGCATTGACAATGCTATGAGGGTTTGATGGTCCAGTTGTGATGTAACTAAACAGCTGATGCATTTCACTCAGTAATCAATGACTGCCCACGGACATCAGGACAGCAAACCGGCCCAGAGGAGTCTCACAGCACTTCAAACCCTACAGTATTAAAGGAGAATCTTAAACAGTTCACACCGTGATGACGATGCTGAGGCTGATGATGATGATGATGATGATAATGCTGATGATGATGATGATGATGATGATGGCAGTGTTGTCGCTGATGGTAACGATCACAGCAGGGTAAAGCTGGATTCCCTGCTGACTTTGGCTGAGTGCAGCAGGACTTTTGCAGAAGGCTGTGTGTTATAAAGGTCGACTGGCACAGGTATTTTTGTCTAGCATGGGCACACTGAAGGTTACAGTGTTTAGCTGACGGGTCACTTACCTTCCACAGACCGCTGGATCAGGGACAAACCACTGCTCCTACCGGCTGCAAGGACCTAGTCAGTGTCACGGCTTTTCTCATCTGCCAACCAATCACACAGCCTGTTTGTGCTTGCGTGTGTTCTGTGTTGCCATGGGAACACCCTGGATGCTGTCCATATTGCAGTATCACCCGTATACAGGATTATTTGGGTGTCAGATTAACCACCAGATCTGATCCCATGGGCCCACTGCTTGTCCAGCCAACTGCATTTTAAGGGAAATATGCAATGGCACATGTGTATGTTAAACAACTTTGAGCTTAAACTTTTCAGCAAACTTGTGGGGAGAAAAAATAAAGAATTTGAGACTTGATTGTTGAAGATGTATTTACGAACAGCAGGTGAGAAATCTTCTCCTCTTAACTGCTGTCGCTCTCTGTTTACTCTTTGATTATGATTACAACAAACTTTGGAGAGGAGAGAGAGAGAGAGAGAGAGAGAGAGAGAGAGAGAGAGAGAGAGATAGAGCAGGGTAAGAGTTTGATTGTCAGTGGAGTCTCTTGGCTAACAGCTGGGGGATGATTGGGAGAGATGCTTTGTGTGTGTATGTGTGTGTCTGTGTGTTTCCAGCAGTTCATCTCAGCTCCTGAGGGTTATCCTGCTTGCCGAAACAATAGCTTTTTGACCTTTGCCCTCCATATTTGTAATCAGAACCCCATTTTCTACAGAACAGTAATGAAGGAGCCGGGTGGAAAATAAACCCTTATTTGAGAATAAGTTCTATCATTTCAGTCTCTTACAGATGTCCTGTCTGACGTGGGTCATGTCCAGATCTTGGGATGAGACCCAATTAGCCTCACTGATGAATATGATGCAAAAATAGGTGGAAACAGTTCTGGAGAATCCACTGAATTATACCTCTGAGTCAGCTCGTTGGGTCCCAGTGGCTGAAAACTAACTGCTGCACTTGAACCTAATGAAGATGTCCCTGAAGAGTGACATCTCCATAGCAACGACCAGTGTCACCGTCAGAAGGGCGTTCGTTCATATGTGTTTCTTTTCTTTTTTTTTGCCATGAAGAAGTCAATCTTGATCCTCTTTTAAATCTGGACCATTTTGTAGTGATGTTTTAGCATGGGCTTCCAACAACAACAGCAAAAAAAAGCAAAGATAAAATAACATCAATAAACACGATCCAGGAGCGGCAGGCGTTTTCTGACAGCTCAGGCAGACTCACGCTCTTTCTGTCGTCAACACATCCCATAAACTAGTTTTCCCTCCAGCTCCCTCTGGTAAACTAGTTTTTTGTGTACCCCTGAGACGCTATAAATAGGCTACCAGTCTTCATTTTTCTCTTCCTTACATTATCCCTTGCTGCTGTAATCTCAATAAAACGGAATGGGACACTCTAACAGCACAGAAGAGGCACGGTGCCTCAGCCTTGGTACATACAGTGTGTTCTGTGATGAATAACCTGATGGAGAGCCTCCTGTTCCAGTCGGACCATAATGAAGACAGCTGCAGCATTGCACATGTAGGGTAACAACTGTGATGACATCATCACTTTAGTCAAGTTTACATTCCACCTTGTAACCTGCGCATACCTGACACAGGCACGAAACCCCCCCCCCCCCCCCCCCCCCCCAAAAACTGATGTCTCTCAGCGAAAGCCTTGCACCAATTCAAGTAATAATAATAACAACGATAATAATAATAATGATGATAATGATTATGTGTGTGTGTGTGTGTGTGTGTGTGAATTTTTCTGAAGAGAGCCTGGAAATTGACATTTTATTGTATCTGGTGAATGTTATTGTTTCCCTTACACTGCCACAGATCTCACGGAACATCATGGAACATTCTGTGGGGGCAGACCCCGTTCAGTGTTATCTCAACTTACTTACGCTCTGTATTACCACACCGGAAAGAAAAATAGTCTGTTTTTAAAAAAGAAAAAAGCAAGAAATACAGATAGAAAGATGACAGTCACTTTGTCACACCTTAAGTCGTTGCCTTTGTTTAAGCACAGCACACCATACTAATTGTCAGGCCCACTCTGTGATTAAACATGGCTACCCTATTTTTTTCCTGGAATATTCTGGGCTTAAGGTATTCCGTCTGCGTGCTCATACAGTGCTCTTGACCTCAGGCGTGTCACCAGTAGTGTACTCGGCAAAGAGGCTTCTGTTTGACTTCGGTTTCCGACAAGAGCGTACGTCGGGCGGTCGTCTTCATATCATCCGTCTCCTCTCCTGGCAGTATCGCGGTTCTGCTGACTGAGAGAGAACGGAGCGGAGCAATAATGTTGTGGCGAGTGCGCAAACAATATGAGAGGCGCTGATCCGCTCAACGCCTTTTAAAACCCGCCAAAGGTGAGCCGGGTTTACTCTGGCCTTTCGCGCTGTAATGGCTGCAATTTCTACCGAGTCCACAATGCTCCCTCTTCTCCTCTGACGGAGATCTGAGAGTAAATCTAATTAGATACACCTTCACCTCCTCTGGCACGCTTTCAAAAGGGCCGCGTCCCTTCCCGGCTACATTAGCTTTTAATATCCTCGATGGATGGAGCGGAGATATATTCCGTCTCCTTTGTCCCGATATTAACATTCGGTACGGAATGTCATTGAAAATATCATACCTAATCACACACGTTTTCCCTTCCCCGACCCGTCTAATGGGACGCTCACAGCCGTGCTAATTACAGTGACAAGGAAATAATGTGTTGAGTTTTGGTAAGCTGGCTCTCAGATTGTGAGGCTGTTAGGACCATGTGGTGTGTGTGTGTGTGTGTGTGTGTGTGTGTGCGTGTGCGTGTGCGTGCGTGCGTGCACAGTGATCTACAATTACAGATTGGACTCCTCAAGGTGAAGTCATGTATCACCAGCTTCTTTCTTGATATACCCAATCACACATGTATACGTATATATTTTATATGTATTACTTATGTATATACATATACATATGCATATATATATACATATGTGTGTGTGTGTGTGTGTGTATTTATCATGTCTCATAAACTAAGGCAGATGAATGTAAAACCATAAAGCTGCAGTTAACTTGTATGCGTAGTCCAGCCATTCCAGACTCACCACGGTGACCGCCGACCCCTCCAGCGCACACACACACACACACACACACACACACACACACATCTTTAACTCAGTCTTCTACCCATACAGTGACTGTCCTCATGCTGCTGCTGTAGACACCAAGCAGTCAGACAGCCCTGTTAACCTGCAGGGTTGCCTCCTAGATCTAGACTTACACATTGAGTGCTACAGATTGTAAAGGAAATCTTCGAGAAACTTCACCAGTGGAGCTCAGCTCAGGTGCAGTTGCTAATAGTAAATAGGTTAGACCAGAGGGGAGGTCAGGGAGTCAGCTGCTCTCTGCCGTGGGGTCAGACTTGGGCAGAACATATGGCTGCATACACAAGCCCAAAAGCTGCAGAACCAGACTCTCCCAAATACAACATTTACAAAATGTCATCCATTATGAGCCGGAGGAGAAGAATAAAACAAAGAAAGAAAGGGAGGAGGAGAAAGGAAAAATGAATCACTTCCCACATTTGAATTCAACCCAAACACATCACAGATAAGAAAGTAGATGTTTCTGAAACTGACTTGGAAAAACAGAATGCGACACCGCGCTGTTATGGGAGAAGGTTAGGTCACTCCCTGGCTCTCTTTCTGCATAAAAGGAAAAATCCTCTCAAATATCAAGTGGAACATGTTTGCCTTTAGAAAGTTCCTTACTTGCTTGTAAAATAGAAGTAAAAGATGCAGAAGTGCTGTCAGTGAAGAGGAAGACTGCAGTATTATTTAGGTGTGTATACACATCCCACGGTCAGGCAGATTACCAAGGATGAAAATGAGTTCAGAGCGTGTTGGTCCAGGTGTGGAGTGCTTCTTTAGAACTTACTTCATTGACACAAAGCCTTTTCCTTTGGCTTACCCATGCCTTTCCCTCCTCTGCTGTGAGGCCGGTCTCTCCTTTATATTCAGATATTGTAGCAGGTTAACGGAAAATGAGTAAGTAGCAGTGGGCGATGCTAAGACGAGAGGAGGAGAGGGAGAGTGGAGAGAAACCCTTCAGGAAATGAGACTGGCGCCAACTCAAGTGTCACTGGATGGGGCATTACGCAATCGCTGACCTTTCAATACACACAGCTTCTCCGTTCGTGGCATGGCAAAACGCTGCAGTCAGAGAGAGAGAGAGAGAGAAACCCAGAGCGGGCGCAGTGGGTGGGAGAAGAACGAACTGCTTGCCATATCAGAATTCATAGAGTCTCCATCACAGTTTTTTTTCTTTTCTTTTTTCCTTTTTTCTTTCTTTTTTTTTTCCCCAGAGGTTAAGCGCTGTGGGGGACTAGGATACACACTCAGAAGGAGGAAACAGGAAGCCCGCTGCTGTCTGGAGAGTGTGTGTGTGTGTGTGTGTCTGTGTGTGTGTGTGAATGCGTGTGTGTTTTGTGAATTACTTTTATAGTTGACTGATAATACTACTATGACTATGCGTGTGAGTGAGTTAACTTGACAGATTGCGCTGTAGCTTTCGGCATCGGCGGTATTTCTCGGCGCTGTGTTTTTTGCCCCTCCTCCTCCTCCTGGTCTTGATACACTGTGTAAATCATCAGCTGGCTTGAGGTGTAAATAAAATTCCCTCTGCTGGCAAATTAAAGATGGAGCTTTCCAGCTTTCCAAGAACGCGCTCCCTGAGCCGTGCGTGACTATCTCCAGCAAAGTGATGTCTGTATAAAGTGCTTCTAACTGTTAAAGTGGCTGGTTGAAATAATGCCCTCCCCCACCTCCCAAATAAATAAATCATTACATAAATAAGTAAATACATACATACATACATACATATATTCCTACATACATACATGCATACTGTATATAGTAGGGCTGCCCCTGATAGTCGACCAAACCGTTAGTTGATGAGAAGAGTCTCAGTTGACCAAGTTTGCATCGGTCAGTTAGTCGCAGAAAAATTAATAATAATAATAATAATAATAAAAAATTATTAGACTATTAAAACGTTTTTAGGTTATAAAAAAGTTATTAGACTGTGTCAGGCAGGAAATCATTCAAAGTGTGGGATCTTTTTGAGCGTGTAAACGACAACCCCAAGTAGGTGACATGTAAACTCTGCATGCAAAAATTCACCTGTCATTCGTCGACCTCAAACCTGACTTATCATCTGAAACACGCAAGTAGCCTAACACTATTATTCCATTATGCTAAATAATCAATGGCCTAATTGTGTGGTGACCTGGGAAAACCTGTCGGATGTCGTTCCCACTCAGATACTTCAATCCCTATACTTAACCATGGTGTGTACAGTTTTTAAGAAGACAAGCGGGATATTGTCCATTTTTAAGCATTTGTGTACATTAGGTAGTTACGAAAAAGAGCTGGCCAGCTGCTCACTAACGGAACTTAACACTCTGGCTTCCGGCCAGCCAGCCCAGGAGCTGGCTTGCAAGAGTTGCACTGGCTACAACACTGATAAAATTAGGTTAATCACACTGAAAAATATATATTTCAACAATTAAATTAATATCATAAACGTGCAGTGACTAATCAACTAGTGGTTTGGACTAACGACTGCTAGCCGACTTGGAAAATCTTTGGTCGGGGCCAGCCCTAGAACATACATACACATATAAATAAACTTAAGTTACGGTGCAGGGAAATGGAGAAGTGCACATAACCAGATGCAGTTCCTAATGATTTCGACAGTTATGAAAACTCTTGTCTTGGCTTTGCTGCCACTGACTCATACACACAGTGAATTAAGACCACTAAATGAGCATTGACTGCTTTGCTGTGGTCTCAGGGAGCGCACAGCCCTGGAAATACCCTCACAATGCCCCAGGTCTCCGCTCTCCCTTCACATCCACTCACTCGCTCAGGAAAAGGGCAAACATTAGACTTGTAAATGTGGCTTTATTCGTTTTTGTCACTTTCTCCCCTCGTCTCTAACTAGTCCTGATGACTCTTCAGAGCCACCATCTTAGAGAGTGTGCGGCTATCCACTGCACAATTATCATTCATAATCATAAGCAGTGAAGCCAGGGGCTAAAAATACCGAGAGTATTTTGCCCAGAATGCGACAGCTCAGAGGCATTCACTGAGAATGTTTTTATCCTTATTCTTAAAGCAGATCATTCTTTTTTTTTTAGCTCCCTTTAGAGAACACGCGTATTTTTCCATCCGTTGACTCTGTGTCTGCAACATTAAGAGGCTGGTCTGTTTAAATGCCAGCACAGCATCCGTGATGTTATCAGAGTATCTTTTCTCAAGAGACTTCACCCCTCAATTTTTTTTTTTTTATTTACAAAAACTGCATTAAGCAATTTTCCTAAGAATATCCGTGACTGATTGACATCTCTGACCTTTCTGTTCAGGGGATTGGCTGAGTGAAAAGTTCTCCCCTCTGGTGATTGGCTGCCTCTGGTTGTGATTTGCCTTTAGCTGATTGGCAGGTGGGGCTGGACTGGCAGGGGGTCTCTCTCTGGCTGCACAGGGGGGTGCAGGGGAGCAGCTGCATCAGAGGGTCCTGCCGCTTAGATCTGGAAATGGTTTTGATAAATAATAAAACACTGGTAATAACCAGCTGCTTCCAAGGTCATGTGACCTTCCGGCACACCCGTCATGCAAATAATGACTTACCGGCAACGTGATTGGCTCATACATTATTTAGGCCAACCCCCAACCTCCTTTAGGTCCACCTCGCAACAGAGCCACAGGTGTCCTCCCTGATGATCCAAATATCATTTGCTTTTTTTTCCCCTTCTACTTCTTCTTCTTCTTTTTTTTTTTTTTTTTCCTCTTCCCCTGACCCGCGCCTCCTCCCGTCCCTCTCCCCTGCGGGGAGCAGAGAGTGGCAGGTTATTGTATCCGGTGCAGGAAGCCGGAGTGGGGCGGCACCGGTGAAGATTTGTCTCTCGGTCCTAATGAGGGTGCTGCCGTTTGTCTACTGTCTGAGCTTGTAGTCTGCGTGCCTGCATTGGCATATGTTCACTCCTCTTGTTTAGACAAGGGCATTCAGAGAACTGAGAATCTCTGGCTTGACTTGTTGTAATGTTAAAGAGGGACCATGGGGAGAATCTAAGGCTTTTTCAGTGTCTTTGGACGGGCACTGTACACAGACTCACTGTAGCTCTACTCATATCCCACTACAGACAAATACTTATTAACCCGATGATGTGTAGCATTAGACCTTACAGGGTGTCTGTGTATTTGAATAAAAACCATAACAGAGAAATGACTGAAGCATCTGTCACTTACAATCTTATAGTCATTTAAAAATAAATAAATAAAAGAAACTTGATATTTAGTACCGTCGATATTGTATTGATTTTGCTTGGCAAACTGTCAGATGAAAAATAATTTAACATTAACGTATAAAGCATAAAATCAAAAAGTGGACAGCCTCGCCCGATGAGCCAGTTTCTCCGTCATCTGGAATTAGAGTCCGTTCTGAGTGCGGTGGATCCTTTAAAAAGCAGTTTTGTATTATAACAGTAATATTTTCGAATGTTTACGCTTTGTTTTGTGTGAAGTTACTGGAGGCTTTAACGGTTGTCCAGCAATTACTGAAGCTGTCAATAAATGACAGACGTTGTCCCATTGTCACCAGTTTGGTGACAATGTGGTGAACTGTGGACGGGGCGTCACGGTATGGATTCCTCTTTAGCGCTTTATTCCGCAAGTTTACACCCCCACTTCTCCACATCGATTCCTGTCACCTTCAGTTGCCGCCCTGAATCCACAATGCCCTAGCTTCTCCTGATTTTATCTGCTTCACTGGAAAAAAAAATACTAAGAACAGCGCACAACTTCTTTTTGGGAAGAATTAAAAAAAAAATCCTTTGCTTTGACTGTAAAGCTATATGTAGCTTTAATAAGACTGTGATTTGTGAAAGAGAATCAGTTTAGGGCGGAGAGGCGAGGTGTAGCCCTGGCAGACAGCTCTTAGGGAGTTTTCTGTGAGGTTTTTTGGCAGGATTCATGTCGTTTAGGAGCCTATGTGTTTCAGACTGCCTGGAGTGGCAGCCACTTTCATGTTGTCACCCACAGAGGCTTGTAAGCTTTCTGAGGAAGCGGCTGTGTCAAACCAGGAGCCGGCGCCGTGGTGAAGGAGACGTTAATGATGCGACAGTTACACCGGAGCGCTTAAATCACTACGTCTGTGAAATTCAGGCTCCAAAGGTGAAGACTGCAGACTGGTCCCCCGGTGCATAAATTAAATGGTTAACTTAACTTTACCGTCAGACAAATTGACTTAAAAGACTTTAATTTGAAGCACTTGAAGTGGAGGGACTTGTTTGTGCGCTCTCTCTCTCTCTCTCTCTCTCTCTCTCTCTCTCTCCCCCCCCCTTCCCTCCCTCTCTCTCTCTCTCTCTCTCTCTCTCTCTCCTCTCTCGCTTTCTGTGCTGGCCTGTTGGGATTATTTGTAGGCCCCAGACCTGAGCTGGAGGTGGTGTTATTTTGTAGATGTTCGTTTGAAGTGGATATTTTGAAGACCCAGTTGAGTTGCTCTGACACCAGCTGGGTCTGGTACTGCAGGGATGCAGAGGGTTTTGTCTTCGCTTTTTCCCCTCTTCTTTTTTATATTCACTCTTCTTTCTCTCTTCACTACAGTCCTGTAAAAGGAGCGGAGGAGCAGAATCCATACTGCTAGATAAAAACATACATTCTCTCTCCACTCCTACATGCATATGTACACACACACAATTTTTCTTTCTGACTCTCATCCATAAATAACACACACTTTCTCTCATACATAAAAACACATGCTCTCTCTCTCTCTCTCTCTCTCTCTCTCTCTCTTGCTCTCGCTCTCACTTGCTCACGGACGCACGCACGCACACACACACAAACGCACACACACACACACACAGAGGGAGAGAGAGAAGAGATAGAAACAGTTAACTGAGTCTCCCACTTCAGCCTTTTTCTACTTCAAGGGTCCACCCCCCCACCCCTCGCACTTCCCCCTCCTCCCTCTGCCTTTTGTCACTCCATCTCTCCCTCCTCCCCTTCTGTCGCTTTTGTCAGATGAAAGTGACAGGCCCCGACGGAAAAGAGGGAAGGAACCGCCGCGCAGCAGAAGACAATCCGCTGGCATTAAAAACACCGTAGCACTTTGTGTTTTGAGATGTTCAATCAAAATGCTAATGGCGCTTGCAACAGGGGAGAGATATTATTGTAGCACTAATTGATAAGACGAGAAAGATGGAAGGGGCTAGCGCTGGCAGCTAGTGCGTGCACCCCGGCTCTCACTCAAACTCCTTTTTAATTACAATTACAGAAATGAAAGGGAAACAAATTGCTAGACGGTTGCCGTGGCAGCAGTAGTTTGTTGTTTAGTGCCCCCCCCCCCTTTTTATAATAAACAGTATACATTATTTATTTACTTTATGCTTTCTTCCTTTTCTTTTTTTCTATGGTCCTCATTTCTTCAGCAAATGACATTCAGAAAATGCGACTGGGGCTGTGAGTAAGAGGGACTGTGCTTTTGTTGGTTTCTTTCATTCTTCTCTGAATATGTTTCTTCTTTTTTCTTTCTTTTTTTTTTTTTTCTTTGTGGTGTCCAGGGTGCGCAAGTGACAAAATGGCTCGTGGTGTTTTCTGCAGATTCTGACCTCCAGGCCTCCAGAGTCTTAAAAAAAAAAAAAGGAAAGAAAGAAATTCTACATTTTTTTTTCACAGCTCAAAGTAATAACCTTGAAGTAACCATTTGCCAGAAACAAGTAGCAATTGACTTTGCTGTCATCTGCAGATGTGGATGTCAGCAGGGCCTGAGGCCGCGTGTGTGAGTATCAATACCTCCTGCACTGAGTCTAATTATATCTTTTGACTGGACTTTTCTGTGAATCTTTGTGCAGGGTCCGATATGGAAAAAAAAAAAAAAAATAGATTCCCTTGTCTGCCGATACATCAGCGGCGCTATCAGAGATGGGAGACTTGTGGGAAAGGCGAGGGTAATTAATAGGCCCAGAGTTATTTCCCATCTGTCAGTGTATGTGTCCATGCTCAGAGTGAAGCTGCTGCCTGCTGCTCTCCCCAGGGAGTTCTTCTCTCGTCCATCCAGCCCAGTGTCATGCATCACTGTATGGACACACCACTCAAAGGCACTTCTCCTTCTGTGTGTGTGTGTGTGTGTGTGTGTGTTCAACATAAAAGTTAACCCATTTGCCTCTCTTTGCAAGAATAAGCTTTCGCGTCCTGTGAACTCGAGACAGTTTTTTAATGTTAGCATGCTCTAATGTTCTAGTGTTCTAATGTTGTAATGCCCCACTTATCTATACCGTCTTCATGGCCGAGAGCTTCCCTTAACACCTGATAGCTAAGGAGGCCTATCCCAAAGGTAATGTGCTTTATATATCTCTCTCCCTCGCTCTCCTCCTCTTCCTCCCTCTCTTCCTCTTCACCTTTAAGCCTGTCCCAGGACCAATTGTTCGAGCAGCGTGTTTGTTAGCATAATTGCATCACCTTAGCCCTGAAGCGTCTCGGCCAGCTGCCTGCCGTCAGCAGCACTCCCTGTAATCCAGCAGCAGAAAGAAATGTTGAATAGTGCTTTGCAATTGAACCGGAGAAAAGCTGAAAAAGCTGAGAGGAAAAATTGAGCTAGTCCTTTTTCCTTCAGGTGAAGTGGAAGTGGGTGGGAGAGAGAGAGAGAGAAAGAAAGAAAAAAAAGGCTCGTTCAGCTTGAATCAGCTGTAAGCAACATAAGCACATGAAAGAATCGATTTGACACGGGGTGAATTCTTTTCTCTCTCTCTCTTTCTCTCTCTCCCTCTCTCTCTCTCTCTTTCTGCCTTTAAAGGCTGCTGAGTACAGGTGCACAGGTTAATGAGAACAACTCTCCCAGGTGGCAAGAGCTGAAGGGAAGGCAATATAGAATGAAGAAAACAAGAGAAAGAGGACGGCAGTTTGAAAAGAGAGAGACTGATTTACTGCCTGATTTACCTACCACTAGTACTCAACCCCTCCCCACCCACATCCCAAGTACATTCACAGTCTAGGATGATGAAAAGCAACTGATCAACACGTTAGGTTAAAGTTATTCACTCTTTTTTCACATTTGTAAACAGTTTAAAGATGCGGGGATGAGAGAGCTTTTAATAAAAACTCTTTTCAGAAGTCAAACCTGTTGGCTGAAAGGGTCTGGAAAGTCTTTTTGGAAATTGTCGTTCTTGCTCCGCATTATCGCGTGAAGCCCCTCGTCTGGGATAACTGGGGCTTTGTCCGCTGCTTTCAGCTGTTCTTAAGGCCGTGCTGCATGATTATGACGGGGTTGGGGGGGGGGGTGCACGGAAAGCTTGTCCCTGTGAGATACTCAGTGAGTGACAGTGGCCAGTCTTCTAAAGGCTAGAGCAATGGAGAATGGAGTGAATTTTCTCCTCTTCTTCTTCTTCTTCTTCTTCTTCCTCCACCTCCCCCCCTTGCCCATTTTCCTCTGTCTTCCAGACAGATAAGCTCGAAGTAAGAGGGGAAGCCAAAGGAGAAGAGGAGGGGGGAAGAGAAAGAAAAGAGAAGGAATAGACTCTTTGGAGCCTTTAGATTTCATTTCTTTTAGCATTATCACCTGAGACACAATGACTGTAGGGAGGCTTATCAGGAGTGGTCAGAGAAAGGAAGGGCCTCTTCCCTGCAGAGATGAGCTGGACTGAAACGCCGTGTGCACCCGCTCTGCTCCGACACCCCCCCCCCCGCCTTTATTAGCATGTGTTGACATGGCACCTTTTGTGTGTTTACTGTACGTTAAGTATGTTAAGTGCTTGGCTTTTTTAAAGGCAGGGACAGAACGCGCATTACATTCCGGCTATTGTTCCGCCGCTTGGACGGAAAGAAATGAAGAAGCCGGCCTTCGGTGAAGTTCATGCTTTTTGGGTTTGAATGGTTCTTATGTCTGATTTGTGGGGGCACCTTGTGGAACAGGCAGGGGTGCTGCAGAGGGGCATTTTGGGGTTTTTTTTTAGGCTAAGGCCTTTTTGTTCAGAATATGACCCTAAATGAGTAAATTAAACAGACTCTCCAGGTTAAACATGAAATTACATCTTTGCTACTCATGTCAGTGAAACAGAAGGATGCACAGAAGGAAGTGGTGATTTTCTGTGATGGTTATGTCCAGTTAGTTGTGTCAGACAGTCTTTGCTTTATTGGCTGTTTTGGGTGTAGGGGTCGACAGGTTGTTTGACTCAGTCTTCTATATGTGGGTAGGACACGGAGCTGACCTTTCGGAAATACTCACTCTTTACTTGTTTATCAGACCGCCATGGTGTTTATGAGAACTAAATCTGGAACCTCACACGCTGACTATGTGTTCGCATCTTTGTGTGTGTGTGTGTGTGTGTGTCTGTGTGTCTGTGTGTGTGTGTGTGTGTGCGTGCGTGTGTGTGTGTGTGCGTGCGTGTGTGTGTTTGTGTGTGCGAGCGAGCATGAGAGAACATTAGTATAAATGAGAGGTACATTTCTCCCATGTCTCGCTGTCACGTCTTCCCCCATTCTCCTTTGAAACAGAAAAGTAATCTCGCAGCCTCTTAGCATTGCCGCGGGCTGATTTCCATGGTGGCGAGAACAGGACGAAGCTTTGTTATCCTGGTGGACGGTACATTAGTTAGTTTTGTTTGTTTATTTGTGTGGACTCTGTGAATAATCACGGAGGCTGTGCGTCTGAAATACTTTTTTGTGGTGTTTACCGGGGCTTCTCTTACACAGTGTCACTTTCAATGAGAAGCAGATATAGCTCACTTTCAGCTCTCTCTCCATCTCTCAGGCTCCAGACCACCCTGCTGATATGCACTTTCTGAGTGAGATTAATGAGAACGGCAGGTACGAGAAGAAGGATGGAAGAACGAGTAAACACACACATTCAGCGAGGTTTTTTTTTTTCTTTTTTCTTTTTTCCCCCTCGCAGTGTTGAGACTGTATTAATGTTCAGCTTGTTGGAATGTTATTGGTTAGGCTAAAAATCATTCCCTTCTAGTCAGTGTTGAGACTGTATTAATGTTCAGCTTGTTGGAATGTTATTGGTTAGGCTAAAAATCATTCCCTTCTAGTCAGTGTTGAGATCGTGGTCCTGATATAGAAACATGAAGATAGCGATATAATCAAGAATATCTGTCCATCGTAGTTATGCCATATATTGTGTGTGTGTGTGTGTTTCTGTTCTCGAGAGACAGAGTGTGTATGTGACTGGCATGTTTTCAGCAAAATGTCAGGTCTCTCTATGTTTCATTTGATCAGTTTGAATCCTCGAGCATATTGGCTTTGCTCAGAGACTGCCAGCATTTACACCTACGCCGTTTGGATTAATACAAAATCCAGCGTCCATAAGAGGGGGGAAAAAAACGCACCAATTAGTCTGAAATCTCAGAATAGCTTGATTTCACAGCGTGAGGACTTGTTTAAGAGCCAGTGATGTGAGGAGCTAGCCAAAGAATACTCGTTGTCACTTTTAGCCCGATAAAGACGTCCAGGGCTGAATGACAACGCGGCGAAGTCGCCATGGTGACTGAGGCAATCTCAACGCTTAATGACGGGCCTCGTTAGCAGGCACGGAGATAAGGACTCTGCCGGCTTCTGAATCAATCAGTGTGGGGAACGGGAGAAAGAAAGAGATTATTATCATCCATCGCTGTGTTTTTTTGTTTATTCAATTATTATTATTATGATGATTACTATTATTATAATTTTAATATCATCATGTCATTAGTGCTTCGGCAGTGTTGCGGAAGGGACAGTCATTCCAGTAAAGCACTTTAGAGAGATACAGAGAGAAGGGGAGGAGGCGAGACAGACAGACAGACAGACAGGCAGAGAGAGAGAGAGAGATGGGGGAGGTTTTCAGGTCATTCTTGGTATGTGTAAGCGTCTGTGTGGTCTTCTCATTTCAAACAGAAGGAAAAAGAAGAAGGAAAGATGTATATTTGACCAGTTTTCCACTGTGTCTTTGTTGTGATATGACGTGGTGGTGTATTCAGTCAGGTAAATTAGGCCGTAGTCAAACTCCACCATTCCCACCAATGTACCAGCTTCACTCTCCATGCTAGCACTGCCACCAAGACGCAGCCGGGACCGGACCGGACCGGATCAGATCAGAGGAGATGAGGATGCTGAGGGTGTTCTGGGCCCATAGCAGCACTGTCCTCTGGACTTTCACCGTCCCACTTTCTCCGCACAGTGTCTTAACAGAAATCTACTCAATATGACCATGTTTAGTACTCACCACTCACCCCATAGAGAGCTAGTACATTCTAGCCCTGTACGCTGTACACACTCAGTACATACTCCCATAGCAGACTAGAGCAGGCCGGTGCTTCTCTCTGCTCTGCAGTTAGAGCAGCATACTCTAAAGTTTTCAGGCACAGAAACCTTTTTTTTTCCCTTTTAATTTAATATCTGTGTTGTCTATCTGGCAAATCATGTGAGTGACAGAGAGAGAGAGAGAGAGAGAGAGAGTTTGGATGAAATCAGGCCTCTGGAAATGAAATGCAAACAAAGCAACCAAAAACAAACAAACAAACAAATGGACAGTCATGCCCTGCTTTCCGTTTGTTATGTGCTATAGCTTCTCTCCCTCGTCTCCTCTGGGTATCACGTAAGACAGAGGCATGGCACTCAGAGTTTACTCTGCCAAGTATGAGCGCCTGTCTACGACAGAGCTTCCCCGTACCCCCAAACCTCTGATTCAGTCCACGCCTCTGCCCCCCTGCTGCTGCCGCCTCTGTTCTTTAAAGAAGAAGTGATCTCCCTCAGCTTTGTACTGGATCCGAGTGATCAGGGAAGGCACAATTCCCAGTAAGGCCTGGAAGAGAGAGAGAGAGAGAGAGTGAGAGGGTGAGAGAGAAAGACAGTTTCTGTGGAGGGTGATTTCATTGGGAGGGGGAGGTATGTGTGGGGGGAGCATGGGGAAAAGTGTGCCGGATACCTGGCTGCAGTTTGGGAACGCGTCTTGTTTTCTCCAGAGAGATGGATTGCAGAGACTTACCTCAGAGTTTCTCCGGAGGACTGTGGACGGATTCGTTCTGCAACAGCACTGCCCGCTAATTCTTTTTCTTTCTTTTCTTCATGGTTAATTTCATCCAAAGTGGAGTGAAGGCTGAGTGTTTGTAGTGTTGTGAAATGGACTGAAATGTTATGAATAATACAGTTGCATTACTGGCATTTCATTAATAATAATAATAATAAAAAAAAACAAAAAACACTTTAATTATTATCACTCATAGTCTTTAACTAGCTGTCCTTTTCACAACCTGTCTGATGTACGTTGTGACGTTTTATTTTAGTAAAAAGATAAGACATGTACGTGCCAGTGGGCCAGTTTATGTGGGTGTGTTATGAGTGGTTACAGCACTGGGGAAACTGGTGTCAGTGAGAAGTAAAATGAGAGGGCTTTTGAGTGAGCCCGTGAGAATTTGCCTTTGAAAGCCTCGGCCTTCCATGAGCAAACGGCCCAAAGCTGGTATCGTGTAAAAAGCCGCTTTGTGGCCACTTCTATTGTGAAAAGCACTATGCAAATAAAATAAGACTTAATTGAATTCATCTGTCCCTCAGCTGTGGTGAGAAGGAGAACGATCCTTGTTACGCCAGGCCGTTTGCTGTAAAAGTGCTTCATTCATTAACCACTACTGCTCTGCATTTCAAATGTGTGAAAATGGCAAAGTTTTTACCAGAATGAGCTGAATTGCCCGCTGGTTCAATTGTTAGTTAGGGAAATGTATTTGCGCAATAAAAGTAAAGGCCAGAAAGAAGGACATTATGAATGGTACTTTGGTACTTTTCTAAAAATTTCAGCACAAAACTAGCTAAAGTATGCATGCTGTCTGTGTGTGTCTGTATGTGTGTGTGTGTGTGTGTGTGTAGGGGGGAGGGGGGTCAGGATATCATTAAAATTCCATTTCCTTTTCTCCTTGCGCTCAGAAAGGGTTATTAAAGGAAAGTGTGAGAGGAATATGTACAGTGATGTGTTTAACCTCTAGCCACTCTGGGCGGCTCTTTGACTCTGGCAGCTTGCGGAAGCGTAAGGAGATTTCCTGACAAGGTATAAATCAAATTATAAAAATGACAGCCAGTGACATTTCCAATGAACAATCCCAGCACTCGTGAGATGGAGAGAAAGGGAGACAGTGAGAGAGAGAGAGAGAGATACAGACAGAGGGTGTGTTGAAGAGCACCTTTCAAATGCCTCCTTTTCCTTCTCTCTGCATGAGTGGGGCTGAGGGCTGGACAGACAAAGAGAGACAGTGCTTGTCAGTTGCCAGTTGCTTGTGAATGTGAGACACTATTGTCCAAAGTGTCACTGTAGACAGTAGACTGTGGATGTGAGACAGTGTTGTCCAGAGTGTCTCTGTAGACAGTAGACTGTGGACATGAGACAGTGCTGTCCAGTGTGTCACTGTAGACAGTAGACTGTGGATGTGAGACAGTGTTGTCCAGTGTGTCACTGTAGACAGTAGACTGTGGATGTGAGACAGTGTTGTCCAGAGTGTCACTGTAGACAGTAGACTGTGGATGTGAGACAGTGTTGTCCAGTGTGTCACTGTAGACAGTAGACTGTGGATGTGAGACAGTGTTGTCCAGAATGTCACTGTAGACAGTAGACTGTGGATGTGAGACAGTGTTGTCCAGAGTGTCACTGTAGACAGTAGACTGCGGATGTGAGACAGTGTTGTCCAGAGTGTCACTGTAGACAGTAGACTGTGGACGTGAGACAGTGTTGTCCAGTGTGTCACTGTAGACAGTAGACTGTGGACGTGAGACAGTGTTGTCCAGAGTGTCACTGTAGACAGTGGACATGGGACAGTGTTGTCCAGAGTGTCACACACACACACACGCACACACACTCACAATCACAATATTTTGTCCTTTTACCTTAGTGTGGACTTTGACTTCTAGTTTTCTGCTGCTAAAGATTATAACAACCATGATAACCATAACCAAAGCAGAGAAATCTATTCAATCCAGTCAGTACTGGAGGCTACTTTTTTTTGGACACCCGGTGGTAAAGTGAGGTATAGTGACAGTCCACAAACATTCATTTCCTCTCCATCTCAGAGGACTGACAGGCATGAAACAGTCATCAATAAACCGCATATGAAATGGTTAAAACGTATGGCCCAGATAACGGAGCACATTAACTAACCTGCCACAGTGGATGTTGTCAAAGGTCAAATGGTAACATAACCTATGTCACTTCAATGAGAACACAGCTCATGTCACAGTCATCACAACAGTGATAGCAGGCAAAATTTGAATAACTTTCATACATTAAGATATGTCTAAATGACAGTTTATTCTGGACTGGTACATGTGCCTCTCTTTTGTTTTTTGTTTTTCTCTCCAGACAGATGTTTATATTTCGGGTAGAGAGCCTGAAATATAAAAATGTGATTACTTGTAGGTTGAGCTTCAGTGTTGGTCTGTATGTAACGACTCTGTGTGTCCATGTGTTCGTTTTAGGTTTCGTTTCCTTTTTGGGTTTTTTCCCCTTGTCTTTTATGAGCAAACTTGTTACACAAGGACACACTTTCACACTTTCATGCACACTTTCTCATCTCCACACATTTACATTCAACCCATCTCTTCTGACAACTCACAGATGTGTAATGAAAGTAAACTCATTCCTGTCTAGGCACCTGTGACTTTTAGTGACTTTTAGATATTTCAGAGAACATATCACGAAAAAAAAGAAAGAGCGATAGATCCATAGGTACAGAGAAAGTATATGTGTCAGCGAGAGAGAGAGAGATAGAGAGAGAGAGACTTAGACAGAACTGAAGTGAAAGTGAACCTGTGGATGTTTAGGATTGTGTTCTTTTACAGTAGAGACTCTGTGAGTGCATCATATGTGGAGAGAGACAGGAATACCTGAACACAGACATGGAGAGACAGTAATAAGTATGTGGGTTGAGAAATACCTGAACACAGACATGGAGAGAGAGTGTTAAGCATGTGTGCTGAGTTAGGCCCTGATGAATCATGTGAAGTGCTCCCTGTAGTGCTCTCCGTCTCTGACGGGGCAGTTTCTACACAAGCCCCAGTGAACCAGAGTTCGACTCCGCTACATGCCCTCTGCCCCCCCCCCCCCCCCCCCCCCCCCCCGTCCAGTCCATCCTCTGCTATCTTCTATGGGTTATTAAGGTTGCGTTGGCTTTCAGAGGCAATAAACCTTGTTAAGGGCAGCTTCTTTTCAGGGCATTACAAGGACCTGATAGCACTGAAAGCCGCGTCTGATTGGGCGTATGATATGTATGTATGAGGGTGTAATTTTCTCTGCCATGCACTCCAGACCTCCTTTCTCCAGGAGGTGTGTGAGGTGAGAGAGAGTGTCGGAGTGGGGATAAGGGTTCTGTCTGAAAGCTAGCCTCCCTTAGACCGTCTGGAGTGGCTTTCTCCCACTGCTCAGCTAATGCCCTCCGCATACAGCTAATGGAAGGCCCATTTCTTACATGCCATCATGGATTTTATTGATTTATTTATTTATTTAGATCTGACAGACAGCGTTTTTGTTGACTTCCTTTGCATGCCTGAGATTCTGAGTGGGGGGGGGGGAACTCAACCTTATTTTTTTGACCAGTGAGGATGCGTTGTGTGTGTTGGATGAATTGGAGGTACTTCAGCTTAATACTTTATAGCTATTCTGAGCTATTTAGAGTTAGTGTGCACCACTGGGGGGAAAAATTAAAAGCTTAATTGCTTTACAATGAAACAAATCAATCGACGGTCAACCACAGCCAGTACAGTGCCCGTATTAAATTATTATTATTATTTTTTATTATTTTTTTTTTTGGAATGAGTTTTGTGCATTTTAGATTCAGTTTCTTTCTTTTCAGTTTCTAACAGTTCCAGCTGTACTAAATTGAAACTCTGAGCTGCTTTTGTCATGGCAGACACACACACACACACACACACACACACTCTCAACCTGTCGACTGGCTCGTTCGGACTTAACTCCCACGACAAACTTTTCCTTCATCTCTGCTCGTGGTTTGACAACATTAGTCTTCAACTCTGATATTAAAAATAACTCGGTGTTCAAGAGTGCTGAGTCAGAACCTTGTCTTCCTGCCATCAGCGTGAGCAGAGACAACCTGAACTTGAGTCAGGTCTACGCAGCAGTGATCAGTTAAGATGGTGAAGGATGCAGGGAGCGTACACCTTTCCCTCAGCCATGGGTATAGAGGGATATATTGGAGATGTATTGTCATTTTTCAGTGTATACAGGTCGGAATGAGTGAGTAAGATGTGGTGTTTCAGTACTATGTCATCAATACAGTAATGAGGAGAACCCCCCCCCCCCCCAACAAAGTAAAATAAAACAAAGAAAACCTCCTTACAGTCCATCCTACCACACCGCTACCACCCCACACCACCAAGTCTTTATATTTCAACCTTTGCACCCCCCTCCCCCAAAAATGTGAAAAGCCATGGGAATCCTGCAATCAAGAGGCCATTCTGTCTGAAAGAAACAATCACTAAGTGAATGAGAGTAAAAATGGGCTGCTCTTTCTGAGCACGGTAATAGTATGGCCACCAAATAGACTTTACAGGTGTGTTAAATCAGTTTCACTCGTACCTTTGAGATGGGGCTCCGGGGACTTGGTGAAATCCAGCGTGTTGAGAATGTGGGATATGAGATGGCTTTTACACTCGGAGTGTTTGACGAAGCCTGGAGACCAGAGTTAGAGTGATGACTCATATGGTTCTTCAGCAGTTCTCTGACAGCATTTATTCTCCTGTTGTCTGCTTTTGGATTCAGTTATATTTATTTTTTGTGTATGTTTCTGTGTTTCTTCAATCCTACTGTTTTCAGAAGGCAGTGCTGTAGCTGTTTTTGCTTTCATTGTTGTTTTTTTTTCTCTCCAGCAGAAATGCCAATGTTTGTCAAAACTCAATAAACATGTTAGTCACAAACCGTAAAAATACACAAAATCTGACACAACCCCAGTGTTCAGTACAGTTTAATGTACTGAAGTCTTTTCAGTCTCTCAGAGCTCTTCAGACCACAGGAATGTATCAGAATCTCTCCATGTCACTCAGAAATGCACCACTGAACTCTGGTGGTACAATGTACCACTGAACTGGTGTGTCTGGTGTCATTCACAGTAGTTATGCCACCCTGGCTAGTGTCTAATGTGTCAAATTATATTACAAATTAGGACATAACCTCTTTATTGGGTGCAGGTCATTCTATGATTTATGATGTCACCAAGTCACCTGAGCTGTACTGACTGTTCTTTGGCATCTGTTGTCTGAGCCTAATGAGACGGCTTGGCTTGCAGTATGACCCAGGGGTTCAGACGAGACTCTCATCGAATGGGAACAGAAATGAGATGCGCTCGGCTCTCGGGGCTGGAATTTGTGACGGACACGGGCCGACATTTCTCCATATTTTATCTCAGGCGGGAAGAAAGCGATGAGCCAAGCCCTATTTTTAGCTCGCGCACCGGTTTCCCCCCCAACCCGTTTCCTTCTCCTGCTGAGGGTCAAAAATCAAAAGCTGTACCCTGCACCGCGCAGGATGCTGAAGGACTCGTCCTCTTCGGGAAGGTGTGAAAGTCGATTGGCGAGGATACTCGGCTCATTCAGAAACCGAGCGTCAGCGGGTTTACCGGGGTCCTGTCGTCTTGGATATTTATCTGAGCTGAAGAGAGAGAAAGAGCGAAAGAGAGAGAAAGAGAGAGAGAAGGGGGGGGGGGGGGGGGTTGTTTGTCCCTTCCTGACGTCCAGGCGCTGACCTCCGCTAAGCGCCTCTGTACGGCCGCGATAACAGCTGGCTTCTTTTTAGCGACACCATTAGCCTCCGCCGCGGGTGCCTCCAGCCCTAACATCCGATGCCATAAAGATCTGGCCTCTATCTCACTGCCTCTTTAATAGGCCCTGTGCAGCGCCGAGCTGGAATCTGTTTGTTTGTTTATTTATTTATTTATTTAGAGGAAAAGGGGGAAAAAATAAAACGAAGCAGTACATAAAGTTGTGGGGGCATCCGGCGGACGGCCTATCTGAATAACCTTTAGATGAAGTAGAGGGGCGGGATGCCGACTGTGAGACCCCCTCAGAGTGCATGTTCAAAGGTTGTCTAATAGTAGCACACAGCTGGAGGGCCAGGCCACGGAATTGATCAGACCTATCCCAAAGGGCAATTAAAGACGGATAAAACTCCCTGAGTAAACTGGAAGGGGGTTGGGCGGTTTTCTTCCTCCTGTATGTGCTGACCCATGGCAATCAGAGCTTGATTTAAGACTGGAGAAATGATTAATCCTTATGGTCCTTATGTGATGGCACTGCTTCTTTATTGATAATTTATTCACTCACTCACTGCAAAAGATTTCTTTTTGCTCTTTTTTTAGTCGCTTTAGGGGCCCAGAATCAGCAGAGAAATAACTTAGTAATAATAATAACAATAATAATAGTAATAATAATAATAATAATAATAATAGCAATAATAGTAATAATAATGATAATGATAACAATGACAGCGTGCTGTTGTCTTCCCCTTTGACTTTTTTTTCCATTTAAACGCATCTGCATCTTTTTGTTCTCTTGGGAGATCACCATAGGACACTAGTAGCTCATTATGGCAAACTAATGAAGCGTGACAAGGCAATGAAACTCCGCTGTGGGTTTTCTTTTTTATGATAGTCAATACTCTGTATAGTCTTCACACAGTCATGTTGGGCTGGCCCGGGTTATGGTGCAGACGTACCATATATGCCAGGTGGACCACATACTTGTGATGATGTGTTAAGCTTCGAGCCATGTTCAGGTTGGCCTCATCTTCGGCAGCACGACAGATCCCGGAACAGTGCTGGTACCCCATGCTGTACATGCTTGAGGTCAGGGAGCACCTCCCTCCTCTGTTTCCTTGGTCTTTAGTCCATACTTCTAAATGTTGTGTCAAAGTCTGCCATAGCCCTATCCATAGAACAAACACTGCTCCTCTGTGCTTCTCTCTCTCTCTCTCTCTCTCTCTCTCTTTCTCTCTCTCTCTCTCCCTGCTGGAACCCTCGGGTGCTCCCCTGTGGCAGGGGATTAACTTCACTGGTTTAAAAGTGTGTTTTGCCTTCACAGATGTGGGGCTTTGAGCCTGAAATGAGCTCTAACAAACAGAGCCAGTTAATTAAAAAAAGGGGAGTGATGGTCCTGAGGAGCCGTGTAAAGCAGAGACCCTTCAGGGAAGGAGCTCTTGTGTAAGCATCGCTCCGTCGAATGAATGGGAAAGGAGGAGTGTGTGTGTGTGTGTGTGTGTGTGTGTGAGGACAGGGAAGCATTCTAAAGTACACACACTGGCATCCAATGACCTAACGTATCAAAGGGACTGCGTTTGGGATCAGTCACACATTGTGCGTGGGAACACTTGCTGTTCAAAAGTTCAGAGACGTACTGTTTTTAACTTGTGTTCTATGAGTTAGCTTTCAGTGGACCAGGTCCTAAGCATTTGTATCATAGCTATTTTTGAGGTTTATAAACACTGTTGTATACTCTTTCGGACACACTCTCTCATTTGAATAGCAAAATCTGTTTTGCTTTGACCCCTTTCAGATTCTGCCATCTTACTTTTCAACATTTCTATTTAAACTGTCCCTCAGTTTTTTACATAATGAACACAATTCCTTAGCTGCGCTATAAACACATCTTTTTCTTTTCTTTTTCTTTCTTTTTTTTTTTCACCCTCACTCTCTCTACCACGTAGTTTTAATGCCTGGTTTTTGCTAGTTTTCCTCCAGTTGATTGGCTTACTCCGGCAATGCTCCTCAGACTGGAAAGCCACAAACATGCCCCGTGTCTCTATACGGAAACTGGGCGAGAGAGAGAGAGAAGAACAGAAAAAAAGATGCACAGAAGAAGAAGAAGTGCGAGATGCTCACTAGGCAGCTGAGCTTTTAATTTTGTCTAATCCACCTTGGCACTCGTCCCAAAATGCAGCGATTAAAAGATTGGCAATGTGTCGGAATGGCTCCATAATGTACATTTTCACATTTGATTATACAAGCAATTATGCTGCACTTAATAAAATTTCCAAATGAGCTCAAGAGGCTGTGAACAGAACACGGCGCATATGCAGAATATGCAAATATTATGTAAAGTAAAGCCCCTCCCCTCTCTCGCTCACCTCCTCCCCCCTCCCGCCTCTGCTATACTTACTGGAAGTGCTGGTTCTCCTCTGAATTCATTCTGCCTTTCCAGTTCATCTCTTCGCCCAAGTCATCAAGGTTTGCCCTACAGACAACTGCTGGTCCATAATGTCTTTGTCATATTGTTCGCTATTACAGAGCGTCATACATCTACTGTTGTGAGAAAAGAAAAGCAGATTACTCGTTCCCCAGGGAAATAAATAATGGATTACAAAAAAAAAAAACCCCAGAAACTCACGTGAGTTATGTTCAATGCTCTGACAGTCATAACCGTGTCAGAAGCCAAGCTACAGTGTACATACAACAGAATGTGTGTGTGTAGTATGGTGTTTCCAGTTATACATGCTCTTAGTGGTTTGGAATAGATATTAGGAGAGATCTAAAGCCTTTTTGAAGGCCAGGGAAAGTGTAGTGAGTGCATCTATGGTGAAGGGGTATTCCACACGGTCTCCATGGTTGGCATGGCTGATTATGCGTGAGCTGTTCCCTTCATGGCGACTTTGAGTATACCATATGTGTGCTAATATAAACAGTCTGGTCACACTGGTAGCAGAGTGGCCCATTTACATGCAGTGATATTCATCTCCTAAAGGAACACTGAGTGTGGCTTTCTTCTCTTTCCCTTCCCTGTCACTGCCATCAGTCATGCCCACACAGTCATTTCGGAAGATTTCCTAAGATTGTAATGTGGCTAATGTTGTGTGTGATTGCCCTTAAGAAGGCATGCTGCTTTTTTTCTCTTTTTTTTTTTCTTTTTTTTTTTTGTTTTGTTTTGGTTTGGTTTTGTTTTTCCTTCCTCTTGTAAATGGTCTGTGTGATTTGAACACTTTGCCTGTAACCTTGTATACGTTAAGATTTTCATCGTTTAGTTTTGTCAGTGAGTACATTGATCATCCATTTAAATCTCTGGATTCTGATTGGCTCATTGGCTCTGTGATCTTTGCTTCCGAAAAATAAGCCTTCAGTTAAAAACAGCTGTCTTTGTAGTAAGTGTCATTAAAATGCCAAGTTTACGAAAACTCCTTCATCAAAGATGTACTTGGTCTGTGTAAGCAATGACTAGCTCTGCACAAAAAAGAGCTCTCCCGTTTCTGATTATTGTTATTATTACTAATTTTTTAAAACTATAACAGAGCCATTTGATAGACTATGTTTGGTGAAGCACTTCAAAGTTCTGCCTGAGAAAAACGGGGCTGTTTCAGCGTTGCCATATGCCCGTTCTCTTGTGTTGCTAGCTTTTGTGTGTTTTGCTGCTAGCGTTTGTGTGTTTACTGATTAGTAGAAACTGCAGTTTTGACTGGGTAAGTAAGTTTGCAACGGCAAACTCACTCGAAGGGGTCCCTCATTATAAGATCACAGCTGGACCTTTTGTCTTGTTTTCTGTCTTTTTTTTTTTATGCTGAAGCTGCTTTAAATTGGCTTTGTTTTTATGTGTTGCGCCTCTTTATCTCAAACCCCCCCACTAAAGTTATTAGTTTTTCTGTTTTGTCACTAATGTGGACAAAGTTTCCGGAGCAGAGAATGAGGAATTAGCTAAAGGAGGGATGCTAGGTTGGTGTTTCGCCACTCGGAGTGAAAAATCCCACTTTCTCAGGCGTACCGTATGTCTCTCTAAGTAGGACAGCAAAATTGATGGCCCTGTACTAGGTGACCTACATACACAAGTGTGGACAAAATAGACTCGCAGAACCCACACAAATGGAGCTGTAGCTGTGAAACTCAGCAGAGGCAGACAGCACACACAAACGCTGATGTTTTTAAAATGGCTGAGATAAAGACGTCAGCCTGCACTGTTGCCTCATGTGGTTTGAGGCGGGACACCTGCAGAGACAAGAGCATGTTTGGCAGGGAGGGGGGAAAAAAAGTTATCTGTCTTTTATATCACTATCAAAATTCTGCACAAATGACATTTTCAGTGGTCTATTTTCTATTACCTTGTAATGCTGATGTAAAAAGATATTAATTACATGCTAAATGTGTAACAACCATGTAATAGCACACTTATATGTGTATAACGCACATATAAATGCAACTTCAGAAATGTTGCATATAAAAGCCATTATATGCTAACCTGCTGTTGGAGAGAGAAAAAGTTCAGTACATTTTTGTTCCTATTGCTAACCGTGATTGACTGGATGAAAAAAAGGAAGAAGGAGAAGAGAGATGCTGTTTTTCCGTCTTTGGCCAGTATCTATGGTTGCCCCCCCATAGGGATGATGTGAGTGTCTCAGAGCCTTCTCTCTGTTCTCGTCTGTACAACATGCTGAGTTAGCTCTTGCTAAGCTGCACTGCTCTGCTGTCCAACTCAAGGACAGTTGCTTTTATCTCATCAGTTTTGTATGGGGGTGTTTTTCGTTGCTGTGTTGGGAGGTAGTTTGACATGGCTAATTAGATGCAATGATTGGTTGAGGCGAGACTAAGAGCAGGTGAAAGCCTTGAATAAGATTGAAAAAAAGAAAGTGACTGCACAGCTGGCAATGGAAGCCAGTCCGCTGACCTTGGCTGACCTTCAGCTTTCTGAAGAATGAGGTGGTGCTTAACGGAGTCCACCTACAATTCCATCTTGTCATCTGTTTCTCAAGTTAATACTGAATACAGGAATCTACTGTTTTCTTGACATCATTTCACATAATAGCCAAATGTCTATGTATGATGTGACAATAACAGAAAGCTCAAAACAGTCGCCTGCGTTGTCATAATCCATAGGGAACATATCGTATGAAGACTGCTTTTGTTCCATAATGTCCGTGGCCTCATCTAGACGTATTTGATTTTTGTTTTTCTTTTTTTGTTGTTGTTTTTTTCTTTCTGCCTGGGTTACACCGTGATGACAAGCTCACTGTCTCTGCTGGCACCGATGCCTTTCACAGCGGCAAACCATCAGTTTATCCGATACTGCCCCCCTTCACCCCCCCATCTTAATTTGTCATGCCAATTGCTCCCTTTGTGAATTCTCCATCATGCCTTTCGCCTTGATGTGTCTCGTGTAATTAAAGCCTAAATTGTTTTGATGCGAGTGTAATCATATTAGACTGTTTTTTTCTGTTTTGTTTGTTTATTTATTTATTTATTTTTCACGGGAGAGGGGTGAAATTGGGCCTGTTGTTTGAGTCGCCAACGGGCTCAGTGGCTGTCTCGTACAAACTTATGCATTCTGAACAAAGAAGTGTCACAAAGAATCATCCTCAGCTGGCCTATCCATATGCTATTTGATTACCTAACCTGTTAGAGACAGTCAGAGAACCACAAACACAATAACCCAGTCATTCTGCCGGTTAAAGCCTAAAATATCATCAGTGTTGCGACAATATGAAAAGATGGCTCAATTGTATGCCTATGGTGAGGAGTTCATTTCTGTTTCATCATTTTTTGTTTTTGTTTTTCTTGTCTTTTGACTGTGTATTGAGTCCACGGTTTCATTAGTGATATGATTAGCTTTCTCTTCTCATCATGCATGTTACTCTGCAGTGCCCGTGCAGACAAGTGAAGGCATGTCTCAGGTGTCATTGATTCTCAGTGCTTCTGAATTAGCAGTTCTGTGTTTTATTTAATAACAAGAGGAGGCTCTCAGAGAAGCCGTCGGCTGGCCTTGTCTTATTCTTACAGAGGTTACGCCATCAACCTTTACCTTATAATGAGATCTTTGTGAATCAGACCATTCTCTGTTCTGGTCAGTAAATGGAAGAATCTCTGAGAGCCATTTGACAGTTATATTAATGATTTCCCTGCTGTTTGAATGGGGTAGTGTGTCTGATCCATAGATGGTGTAATGCACTCACTACAGTGTCACACTCCTGCAGGCCTCTGACTGAGGAGTCCGGTTACAGCGGGCTTAATGTGGAGCTGTCTAAACACAGAACAAGTCAACCGCTCATTCTTTTACGTACACGCTGGTTTGTGTTTGGGAGAGGTGGCTGTGACAAGGTGATCAGTAATTATCAATCCCACTAAGTACACGTTACTGCTGAAATATCAGAACTAGTCAGTAAAGTGACTACATGAATTATGACAGAGGTTTTCACATTTTGTTCAATGCTCATGCAAATTTCTATACTATTCTATCATTCTATTCTATTCTGTTCTATTCTAAAAGTAATGGATTAAATAATTCATCTTCTCTGTTGTGCTCCATTCTATTCTATTCTATTCTATTCTATTCTATTCTATTCTATGCTGTTCTGTGCTGTTCTATTCTGCCCTAAAAAATGGATTAAATATATTAATCTATTCTGTTCTGCTCCGTTCTATTCTATTGTATTCTATTCTATTCTATTCTATTCTGAAAGTATGGATCAAATAGCATACTGTATCGATTGTATTGTGTTCCATTCTAAAAGTATGGCTTAAATTACATTTCTACTCTGGTCTATTCTATTCTATTCTTTTCTATTCCTGGAATCCCTTGACGGACGAGTTGTAGCAACAGAGTATTCAGACGTTATGTCCATATTTCCTGACGTATTGGGGCCACAGCAACTCCTGTGAGTTGTGAGTGGGGCAGATTCGTGTTAGTCATTGAGATAGAAGGCAATGCTCAGAGTGAAGGAGGTCAGAGGTCACTTCAGACTGGGGGAGCGGAGTTCCCTCAGGTGAACCTTAGACTCATTTAGAGAGGAGGAGGAGTGGAAGTGCTCCTCCTAATCCATTCTAAAAGAGGAGAAGCCCTGCTGAATCAGCATGCACCGTACCGTCCCGCTCATCCGTCTCCTCTAATGAAGGAGGCCAGGCCTGGATCGTTAGCAGCAGTGGAGGGATGGCTTGGTTTGAGACATGTGCTGTTTGAATTTGCAGAGCGGCTTTGGGTTTGCTTAATGCTGGCATAAATCTTATAAGATGCCATGTAGGATTTGTGGGTTAGATGTTGACCTTAATGTGCAAACAAACAAAAAAAAATAGTTGAGCCATAGGCTGAGTTATTTGTTTAGTGGGAAAAGCACTCATTTTTACACTCGCAAAACCACACAGTCAGTGGGTCATTTAACATCTCTTGATTTAAAAAAGAGAAGAAAAAAAAGACAAAGTATAAACCTTTGAAGTCAGTGTATGAGTTTGTAGTTCAGACTGTTTCTACCTGAAGCACTTTTTTTGCAAACACTGGAGTGAGCCATAAAGACACAGGGCTATTAAAAAGAAAGTTTCATATAGTGGAAATAACAGTAGTCATCTCTGTCTGTCTTTCTCTCTCTCTCGCTCTCTATCTCTCTCTCTCTTTCTTTCTGTCTGAAAAGATATTCTCTCTCTCGACCCCTTCACTGGAATCGTTCTAATGTTGGGAGGGGCGGCTGGTACTGTTATCGATCACGCTGTCCAGTCTCATTTAGTTTACAAGGAGTTCCCAAGTTCCAAAGAGCTTACAGAGAGGGCATTCCTTTTTTTCACCCCTTCCTTCTCCCTCTCTCTCCTTTGTTTTTTGTTTTTTTATTTTTTATTTTTTTGGAGCAGGTGTAAATAAGACGGCAAACTCTGTATTGATGCGTGCCAATCTATTTATCGAGCGGAAAGAATCTGTCCGCCAGTCTGCACCCCCCTCCTCGTCCTCTGAGGAGAGAAAGAGATCTGCTCTTTCGGCTCATCTCCAGTGTTAAACACAGACACCCATCTGTCTGACAGCAGTAAAGAAATATAAGGGTCATTGATTGGTTCTCTTCCACTGCTTTCAACTACTGTTATTAATGGATGGGAGAAGTGGGTATATTTATCAAAGCAAGGGGTGAAATTAATGGACACAGTCTTTGATTTTATTGTATCCACAACTGTCTGTTTCTTTTTTTCCCTTAAACCTCTCTTAGAAGTGTTTGATTGCAGTTTGATGCAAGGTTGGATAGAGATGTTCTCAAAATGATCAGGGGAGAGAGAGAGAGAGAGAGAGGGAGAAAATTACTGAGGTGCAGAAACATTTCCGCGACATTTCCCCTCACAGTGGCAGTATGAACTCCGTGGCCCTCAGGGACCTCCTCGCACATCATTCTTTAAGTCTTAAAGAAACAGGAATGTGAGTTAGTGCTTTTTAGCATTCAGTGCATTCATTATAGATGAGAGATCTAGGTGAGCTCTACCAAAGGCAGCCACACACGCTAATGGAATTAAACAGACGCTGCCGGGGCAGCTGTGTCTGCATTGTCATAGTCCTTCATGTGGAAAGAGGTGTGCGTGTGTGTGTGTGTTTTAGGAGTGTGTTAGGATGTTGTTATATAGCAGAAGTAAGACTTTGTGAAATTTTGCATCTCATAGTGAAACTGAATTAATGACCATATGTACTGTGTTTATCATAGCTTCTAAGAACCTATTAAAAGACATAGTTTGTAGTTATGATTTTGCAGGTTTTTTACTCTCTGAAAACAGAGAAAAATAAGCAAAAAATACCAGGATTTTCCTGGGTAATAGAGTGTTTTTGTCTGGAGCCAAGCAGATAGCCATATTCAAATTGGAAAATTGGAAAACCATTTATTGTTCAAAACTGTGAAATCTCGTGTGAATGTATGTAACACTCAGTTATGATGGATATGTCTTTGTTTGTGTCTACGTGCATATGTGTGTGTGTATATATATATATAGGTGTGTGTGTGTGTGTGCATGTGCGTGAGGACGTGCGTGCGTGCGTGTGTGTGTGTGCGCACACCCATCAGGTCAGGAAAAGACTTTTTTCATCCATATATATATACGTGTGTGTGTGTGTGTGTGTGTGTGTGCGCGTGCGTGCGTGTGTGCGCACACCCATCAGGTCAGGAAAAGACTTTTTTCATCCATTTATATGTGTGTGTGTGTGAGTGTGTGTGTGTGTGTGTGTGTGTGTGTGTGTGTGCGTGTGCGTGTGCGTGAGGACGTGCGCACACCCATCAGGTCAGGAGAAGACTTTTTTCATCCCTCCTCGTGTTAATATTCAACGCACAATCTATTTACTATCCCGTCTGGAAAGGAAACGGCGCGTCGGTAATAATATCTGATTTCAGTCTTGTATCTCTTCCCCTTAAATACGTCCAACAGCCTCGGGCCCTCTCGCCTTTTTAAGCAAAGGTCAGTGGAAGACCCATTGATTTAGCATTTTAATTTTATTTGTGCTCAGCTCCGAAGGGGACTGGCATTAGGCAACAGCGCAGGGCTCTTTGTTTTTTGTAAGAGGCTGTGAATGTCGGGGACTGTCTGCCGGGACCAGACCCGACCTGCCGACGGGCTAATAAGTGTGAGTAGCCGTCCAGACGCCTCTGTAATAGCTACTAACACTTATTATCGTGCCAGAGATTGAAAACCCATGTGTTGTCATTGAGGGATTGCAAGAAAAGTTAAAGAAGGGAAAAGACAAGAAAAAAGGGAACAAGAAAAAACAGTCGTTCAGACTTGAAGAAGAGGTGTTTCTTGTTTTTTTTCTCCAGTTGTTGTGTTTTTTTTTTTCCCTTCACATGCTCTTCTAGCACTCTGTCAGTGTGGGGGGGCGGGGGTTGTAAGACGAGTGTTTTCATTCGAGGGGGAGAAATGTCTTGTTTCGGCGTTGTTAGGCAACTAAATGAACGGAATGGAACTTTGGGGAGTGGAGGCAGAAAACATGATGTCTGCACAAGCACTGGACAGCTGTTGTCTTTTGTGTGTGTGTGTGTGTGTGTGTGTGTGCGCGTGCGCGTGTGCATGTGCGTTCGCGTTCGCGTTTGCGTCAAGGTGTATGTATGGGTGTTTGTGTGTGTGTAGGCGTCTGCGCACGTGTGTGTGTGTGTGTGTGTGTGTATGGGTCTGTTCCTCAGGTTCTTTTGCATCTCTCTCCTGGCTTTATGAGGCCTATAGAGCAGGCACTTAGAAGCAGGGCTCTTCATTAAGAAGGTCCTATTAGCCGCTACGAAAACCAGGCTCATCATTGAGCGGTGCGGAGCAGTTTGATTGGCTGCCTCCTCCGATACCCAGACATGAGCTCACTTTGCCAATAGTGCTGTGAACTCTGACAGAGACATGGGGCGTGATCGTTAACCCATCCATCTTGCCTGGGTTTTATAAGAGCTAACGGGCCATTGCCTGACACAGGCTGTCTTAAACGAAACACAACTTTTCTCTGTGCTAGCCACAGCTCTGGAGAACTTTCGTTAAAGGGATAATCAGCTCTTTGTCAGTGTTCAAGTTACACTGTCATCGAGGGGTGTGAAAAGAACCCTGAGATGTTGATACGTCAGGAAACACACATCCACACTTCCCTTCGACCACCATTACGTGTGTGTGTGTGTGTGTGTGTGTGTGTGTGTGTGTGTGTGAGACAGTGTGAAGTGGATCGAAACATAGTCTGCTGTTTTCCCCGCGTTGCCTTTGGTCGGTGACGGTTACATTCACGTTTCTCAGACATCTGTTTTTATTCTGTTTTTATTCTTCGTCTGCTCAGCAAGACGGCAGTCTTAACTTTCTCCTCCGCCGGTGCTGTCGGCTCCACGTCTAACTGTGGTTGAGGAGCGTGGATGTGTTGGAGCCTCCCGCCTCAGGCTAGACGCGTTAACCCCTCGCTCCAGCCCCCGGGCTTCTCCAGCCACCCAGCATGCACTCCCGGCTCCGGCGCGGCTGGTGAGAAATTGCTCCTGACAGCTGATTTGTTGGTTGTCAGAAGTGGTCGCCGGGCGGCTGATAAGGGCGCGGGGGCCTGAGATGGGAAAACGAACTGCCTCTCATGATTTTCAAAGGCACGGCCATCATGCCCAGGAACTGCATACACATGTAAATGTCTCTCTGCAGAAATCACAGGGGACGTTTCCTCATCCATATGGGATGCTGTTTAAAAAGGACCTTCTTTTGCGTAGGCTTAACCAAAGGGTTTTTTTTTTTTTTTTTTTTGAAGCTCTTTGCATTCATGTTCTACCCACATCTAGGAGGTTTTTTTTTTCTCCATTGAAGCCTGCTTGGACAGTGTTCTAGAAGCAGAATCTTGGAAAGCTTCTACTTTCAAACACATTTGGACGTATTAATTATTAGCTTACGTATATTTGTTTGCCTGTCCTTATTTGCATGCATTAAAATGGATCTCGCTGAATCCTTTTAATTGAGAACAAAAGAAGAACAAAGGACGTAAGCCGGTGATAATCAGGCCCAAAGAGAGAGAGTGCAACTGCATGTTCAGATACAAAAACACTAACATCTTTTTTGATTAGCTGACACAGCATGCTAGCTCTGTGCTGTTTAACAGAATAAAAGCGGTGATTGTGGATGTAGCTATGGGAATGGAATTGCCAACCCTGTCAAAGTGAAAGAAGAGAAGGGCATAGACAGAACGGTGTGTTTTAATATTAGCCCTAATTTCAGGCCCAAATATCCACCAGCTGACGCTCTCTCTCAGGAAAGACAGCAGAGTCGAGAGAGAGGCTGTTGGAGGATGGGGAGGAAACCAAGTCAGACCAGGCGTCCGGCCAAAAGCACGAACCCAGGGCAGTACCAGGAGCTCCTAATGGGGCAAAAGAGGAAACCATTGTAAGAGGGCAGGTCATTGGGTAATTGGCTTCAGATCCTCTGCAGGAAATCCCCCAGAGAGAGGCCAAGGGCAGAGGCTCTGATTACTCTCATCACTGCTGTGAAGTCACTGGAAATCTGACACTTTGCCTCACCCTCACCAGGACGAGATGTTAGCGGACCACTCACAGGCTTCAGGGCTTGGCTCTATAGATTAACAGAGGGTAATGCCCACTGACGGACCTGTACTCTGGGCATACATTTGACCCAGTCTCAATCCTGAAAACCATCCCAACAGCACTGAATGAGAGAGCCAAATCCTGGCCCAAGTCAGGCAGTACACTGGATCAGTCTTAACTGGTGGTGTTTCCTGTCTCATTACTCTGGTTCAGTGTGAACCAGTGATCTTCTCAGCCCCTTTACTCTGGTTCAGTGTTAAGCAGTGATCTTCTCAGCCCCTTTACTCTGGTTCACTGTTAACCAGTGATCTTTTCAGTCTGACTAGTGGCCTCTGCTATTTTTTTTCTTTTTAAATCATAGGAGAAAACTTGACTGTTTGCCTTGGCCAGGAAGAATGAACAGAGATGAAGTACTGTTTCTCAGTCATGTTGCCACGTGGCGTATGTAGCGGTCTATGTTTTCATGTCTAAACAAAGTGGACTCTGCGAATAATCACTCAAAGGTTGAGCGGGGCCAGGCTGGAGGTCACAGGATTGTTTATCTGCAGGCTTCTTATCATCCCTCCCACCTCTTTATCTCATCTTATCACAGCCAGAGCAGAGAAAAAGAGAGGGGGCACTTCAGTTTCCTGTTTCAGGCTCTCTGTAAACTCTGGTGACCTACTGACCTCTTCCTGGCTTATCGCACACTCTCTTAAAAGCCAAAAGCTTTGTCTAAAAGCAGAGAGGGCATGCAAGTTGTTGGGCTGTCTGTTTCTCTGTTTGTCCATCAGTTATCAGTGTGTACTGATTAACTCACTACCAACTCACTAGCGTTAAGCTGTCGGCAGTGTGCTTGTGTGTGTGTGTGTGTGGGTGTGTGTGTGTGTGTGTGTGTGTGTGTGTGTGTGTGTGTGGGGGGGGGGTGGGTGAGTATGTGTGTGGGTGGGTGTGTGTGGGGGTGTGTGCATTTGAGAGACTGTCTTTGTGTCCGATGGTCTAAGCATCTGTTTTATGTATGTAGAATCTCGTTTTTGATCTGATCAACTTATACTTTATCCTTAACAATGTCCATCCAGCTCAACAGTTGTTTTTTTCACAGTTGCACAGTGTCATTTAGGTGACATTCTGTTTCAGTTATAGGGAGAAAAATATCATCCATAGCTGAATCTCTCAGGTTCTTTAAAAAATAAAGTTGCATGTTATATGCAGTGAAATACTGGCATGGAAATACAAAATATCCATGTGTTTGTAATGGAATTCCAAAGGAAGGCAGTGCTCTATGAATCTCATTAAACAAGCTCTGAGCGTTTTCCCTCTCAGAGGAGCAGACTCACCGTCGTTTTATTAAATGCCCCAGACTTCATCTCTCTAAGAGCAAAAAGAGGTTCTGCTCTGTACCAGATACATAATTTGCACATCATTAGGAGCTGATAAAGCAGAGATGGCTGGCTGCCTGACTGGACGGCTCATTTAAGGCCTGTGCTATATGATAATGGCAATCAGCAGATATTTGTTGCTTTTCCTGTCCATTTAACCGATTCTATGGAAGTTCACTTCAATCACGAACTGTTTTTCTTTTTCTCTCTCCCCCTCTCTTTCACTCTCCCCCTTCCCTCTTTTCTCTTATCTCCCCTCTTTCTCTCCTCTCTCCCTCTCTCTCCTCTCTCTCTCTCTTTTCCCCCCTTGCCACCCACTCGGCAGGATTCGGCTTTGTAACTTTCGAGAATGAGGACGTCGTCGAGAAAGTCTGCGAGATTCATTTCCACGAAATCAATAATAAAATGGTGAGTTGGTTTCACTTCTTGAATTTTTTTTTTTTCACCCCAATCCTGCCAGGTTTAATCCTTCTTGCTACAAGCCAGGTGGGTGATCGTTACGGCCGCGTGTGACAGCGCTGAGAGAGCTGGCTGAGAGCATGGAGGTGTGTGTGTGTGTGTGTGTGTGTGTCGGGGTGGGGGGGGGGGGGGGGGGGGGGGGGGTCAGGGTGTCCTCCCATTTCCTTCCATCTTGGTTTCAGAGGGATGAGGAGTCGCTGGTGTGCACTGGCCATAGACCATGAAATTGTGTCTTGGAGGCCTGTCCGCCAGGCACCCACTGTCTCCTCATGGCCCTGATTCCCTCCAGAGTGCACAGGGCTCAGGAATGCTATATGGGGAATGGTAGGACTTGGTGCATTGTGATGTAAAGGGCAGTTCAAGCTGTTGGATGTGTTTGCTGTTAAATTTTAAATTTCAGAGACATCACTGTTGGTTATGGGTAGAAGGTTAGGAGATGACTTGTGGATTAGGTTACAACATCCTGTCAGAGATTCACCCAGTCTGCTGGTTCACAATCAACACATCAATGAAATTCCTGCCAAATGTACTCAAAAACCTGAAGCCTTCCCTTTGTTGAGGGTCTGGTCAGGAAAAGACATTTGTCTTACACACTCCAAAACTCACAAACAAAAACGTCCTATAACGTTTACCATCGTGAGCCCGACACCGGCCGGTCAGGATTGGAATCTCAGTGCACTCCTACGAGAGCTGGAAGAAGTCAAATGGGCCCTAGAGTCGCTCCTGGTTATTTCGGTTGGAGATGGGCGACGTGTCAAGACGGGCCTGTCCCGAACGCAGCTCCTGACCTCAGCTCTGTGAGACTCCCTGCCACGTTATTGATTTTTATACAATAGCTGCATCAAACGCTGTTATCGCTCAGGGGGACCGTAATTTCTTTATTTTCGTTGATCTGTCGTAGGAGCGCCCTGCCTGTCCGTCAGCCGATGGGATTAAACTGGGTCACACGAGAATGATGACATGCATGGCTAGATTTGTGCAAAGAGGTGAAAGGGGAGCAGGAGTTTGGAAAACTACGGTGTGTTTTCCCCTCCCTTTGGAGATAGTCAGGCGTTGTCTGTCTCTACATCTCATAATCAATACCAGGGCTGTTTGAGGTATTTCAGAGTGAATAGATGCCAGAAAAATAAAATGTAGGAAAAAGTGAATTAGATATGAGTAATAATTGGTTGGAAGAGAATCGAGTGTTTAACCAAATCCCACTGCCTTTTCTTCTGTGCGTTTTCATTTCCTGTGCTGTTGTTGGACTGATTTAACCAGCAAGATCAAAGTTCTCTGATGCATCATCTGTTCACAGCCTGTGTGCGTAATAGACTTGCAGAATTTTTCATCATCATTACATAATCAAAAATTTAAGGGTCTTTTTTTTTTTTAGTGTTATTGCAGAAATGGACATTAAATTTCAGTGATGTGTCCCTCCAGTTTTTGGATGTGTGTGTGAGCCTGCTATGGTAGACTGCTATCTTCCCCTCTTTTTTTATTTTTTGGAGCGATCTCTTCAAAGCACCATCTGTGACCTTCAACCCTAAGCCATGGAGGATAGAGGAGCCAACCGCACTGGCTGTTTTCAAAGGACAAATCTGACCCAGCAGCTCAGCTGCAGTGCTGTTGGGACTCCTGTGAGTCCATAAATGGCTCCAGTTGAAGCCAAGCAGTAGGAAAAAGCTCGGAGCGCTCCAGGTCTCCTCAGACCTCGGGGCCCGCCCACAGAGCCTTTTGATACCTGCTTGGGGCGAATAGGCCATCATTAAATATTCAGCAGATAACCTCTTTCGCAAAGAGGTTGGAGTCCAGATCTCTCATCCTCCCCACCTGCTCCAGTTAAGCTTGCCCCGCCCCTGCCCCCAACAGACACTTGACAAGCAGGTATGTTGACGGAGCGGACGGAGCCTCAGCGAGAAGAGGAAAGCAACAAGGCACAGTGTGCGGAGCAGCCTGAGATAGCAGAGGTTCTAACTGTCTCTCTCCATACAAAGGAAGCACTTATGTTTTTACACAGATATTGCTTCAGTAATTATAAAGTGCACATAATCATATATATAATTACTTGTAGCCCGGCACATTACCACTGTGACTACCTGTGTCTGTCTGTAGTTCACTTTTCCTTCCTTCAGTTTTTCTTGCATTTGTATCAAGTCTAAGAGTGAACTTAGTGGCAACACTTATGACACGGACAGCTCCTTAATGACTACATGCTTGGTTTGTTGTCTGCCTGACTTGGAAGTCTCTTTGGATAAAAGTGTCTGCTAAATGAATAAAATAATGCAAATAATGTAACATGTCAGTGGTAACAGATTATTAAAAGATTTTCAGGCCACATTGCTCTTGAACTTATCAATAGCTAAGCGAAGCTCTGTGGTACAGCGTGCTTCCATGCAAATAACTTGTGAAAAATACGCAGGTATTAGACATCATATTGTCAGTTTGAAGCATAAAAACTGCATGAATTTGAATTAGCTCAGGCTTAAATTCCAAATTCCCATCCTTGGCCTCCTCACAAACCTCACATGCTAATTTTGATATTTCCTTTTCTCACTCGCTATCTCTAGTATGCTGTGCTCTTTTTTTTTTTTTTTGCAAAGCTCGTTGCAGACGTTCTGCAGTCGCACGCCAGACATTCTTACAATTTTAATACCTTTTTCCCCCCATCTCCCTTTTTCCCTCTGTATAGCATGAGACTAAATATGCCCAAGCCTGGTCCCTGAGACTGGCTGAAAGGTCCCTGTCCCCTGGGCTAAGCTAAGGCCACTGCAGCTTGGCTGGATGTCCCATACACTGTGATCAGAGGAAAATGCTTTTGAATTGTGGAAGAGGCAGTGAACGCTGGCCTGGCCCCAACACTCAGGAACTGCTATATATAGGCCATCGTGGAAGGAAGTGAATGCTTCCAGACTCCATTTAAAACCCCAGCTCTGTGGGAGATCCCCTTGGCCACAGGATTACATCCGTCTCTCTCTCTCTCTCTCTCTCTCTCTCTCTCTCTCTCTCTCTCACTGTTCCCCTCACCTGCATCTCCACCACCATAACTACAACCCCCCCCCCCCCCCAACTCACCCCACACAACAAATCCGGATATTTAGAATACAAAGACCATTACAGTCTTTACATACACATCTCTTTAGCAGAACCAAGCCAGTGAGAGTGGGACTGGTACCAAATCATACATGGCAGCCGGACCTGCATGAGGAGGGCTGACATTTATTAAAACTGTGAGTCATAACTCAGAGTGGATGATTGACTGAGAGTACAGTTTTTATTATCATGTGTTATGAATTCACTTGACCTTAGTGGTGTGAACCTGCCATAGGTATATTATGATGCTTGCTGCTCGGTACCTGGATCGACTAGAAATTATTTCCCTTCCATGCAAATTTGCCATTTTGTGGCAGGTCGGTCCGCTCCCCACACAGCCTATGAGGGCAGGGAGTCTGGCCCGGGTCCGACGGTACTGGTTCCTCACAACAGGCAAATAAAGCCAGTTATAACTGCACTAAACTTCCCATCAAGACTCCAGGCAAGATGTCAGGAGACGTTTGTCTGAAATCGCTCATTCATTTCATACCAGTTAGCTGGTAACCACCGAACATGCTCTGTGCTTTTGAGAGCGGCTGTCATTAATGCCCGTTCATACCTGGTGTGGAAACCGAAATTATGAACTGTAATGGTCTACAGATGGTGAAGCTGTTTCGTGTTTTGTAGGATGTCTGTTTTTGATTGGCTGTCAGAGTTTTGTCATTTCAGTTCATGAAAAATATGGGTGAAGAAATAGCGATGGAAAAAACCCCTCTGTAGCATCTGATATTTTGATGTCTTTATGGGTTTTTTTTTGTTACATTATGACTGCTGTGTTGCTTTGTAGATGGAATAGTTTTTGAATTTAGATGTAATTATTGTCTTTTATGACACGGCTTTGTTGAATACTCGATTCTGATTGGTCAATTATGGCATTCTATAGTCTGTTATTTCTGAATAGCAGACCGCTGAAATGAATAATAGACTGTTTTTATGGACGCAGTTCTGAATCTAACAGACTGATTTTTTTATTTTTATTTTTTTTTTTAGCGGAAGCAATAAAATCCTTTTTAAACCAATATTTTGTGTATATTGATTTCTTTAGTGGGTAGCCATGTAGTAAGCGAGATAATGTACAGTGTGGCGGTTATTATTGCAAAATAAACGTTGAACTTGGCCTTTAGTCCACTGAAAAGTTGATGTATTTGTTGTTGAAGAGTCTAACTATAAAAGACTTGAAGAGTTGAGCTAGCTGCTTCTACCAAAAAACCACACTTTAGATTAGCTCTCACAGGAATTTTTATTTAGTGTGGACTTTTTACAGTTGTCACTGAAGATGGATATTTAGATACTTAAGGCTGAGAGCGTACTTGTCCTTCAGCGGATCTCTGAGCACTTCTGCTGTTTGCGTACATTCTGTTTAGAACTCCAGAATAACTTATTCAGTTCAAGTCTCTGTGTGTATGTTTGTTTTTATCACTACAAAGCTTACTTGCGCAATGCTGTTCACTGATGTAGTTGTATGATTTTGGAAAATTGGGTCCCAGGAAGGCACTGAATTTTTTTTATTTGGGTCTCAAGTTTAAAAAAAAAAAGTTTTTGAAACCCAGTCCTAAGGCAAAGTAATTGTCTAAAGCGACTGAGAAAACATTCGGCCTTCTGTGCTTATCCGTTTACGATTCCATGCGCTATTTCAGATGCGGAACAGACCTCAACAGAGGTGCTTTAAGTAAAGCCATTTCACCAGCAATTCACAATCTTGACCTATGCAGAATAAAGGACACAGTGGCTTCTTCCCTATCAGTGCTTGCAGCTGGGTGATTTGAATTCTCTCTCTCCCTCCCTCCCTCTCTCTCTCTCTCTCTCTCTCTCTCTCTCTTTTTTATTTTGTACCCCCCCAGAGCTGCCCTTCCCTCCTGCTGGAGTGCTCAGAGGTCTCTTGGCTTATTTCTGACACCATCTCCCCCACCATAAACCCCTCTGCCGCTTTTTTCCTTTCCCAGCTTGCTCCAGTCTCCCAGCCAGTGGCGCCTGGTGCTTCCCTGCCGCGTGTGGGCCCATTAGCATGTACGATAAGAGCCTGATGTATCAGTGGGCCAATTTAGAAGTCTGCCACGCTGAAGCTTTGGGGCCTACAATATCAGCGGCAGATAATCTACCGCTGTGAGAAAAAGGCGACAAAAAAAAGAAAGAGAGAGAGAGCGAGAGAGAGAGAGAGAGAGAGAGAGAAAAAAAATGTGGTTGCAGTTTTTTGGGGCAGGGGGAAAGATGAGCCCTTTTCTCATCCCCGTTTTCCTTCAAAAGGAGTCTTGTCCTGAAATGAGTTCCAAGACCCTCGTACAGAATCGAACAATCCCAAAATCTCAAAAAGAGCCGTTCAAAGCCAAGCAAAATTGTTATCAGTCAAGGGCGTTGGAATTGTGTTTGTGTCCCTGTTTCATAGTGTGTAAATTTATCTGAATTTTACACTATTGGCAGTCTCTGGCCACTGCCAGCGTGGTGACCGGAGGTACATTAACACACTGCTTTTGCAGTGTCTATGGTGTAGGTTGAGCCAATGGAGGGGGAATTGTGATATTTGAAAAGATTACAGTAATTCAGTCGTGCTGTAATGGAGCATGCCAAAAGTGCTCTTTTAGCCTGGAAAATGTCAAAACACAAAGTAAGACAAGATTCAATGCATTTACTCCTTAAATAGCTAGGTGGAAAAATGAAAAAGGGGCAGAGAGAAAGAGAGAGAGTACAGAAGCACTCCATAGAACTGACCTTGCCGAAGCGGGAAAACACTTGAAGAAAATAGCCTTATAAAGTTAACTGGATTTTATGGCCTCCTAACAGTGACTGATGTCGCACATAAACAAAGAAAAGCAGCGAAATCAGAGCGGGCATGATCTTTCAGAGGGAGAAAGTGTGATAAAACACTGCCCCACGACACATGGACAGCATACACACTCATCTACCACAGCTCTGATGAAAGGATTCCCTCATGGTTCTTAAATAAAAAAAAAAACAAAAAAAACTTGGTTTGTTCGTTGCTACAGTGCTGAGTGAAACAGCTGTTCTGTTTAGCAAGCATAAATAGCCTCTGACAGCGTTTCTTTTTTGTTCAGCGAATATAGATTTCTGTGTCAGGCGAAATCGCTGTAAGTGTATCAATAATGCACAGGGGTCCCTAAGTCTCCAATGTAATTTAATTCCAGTTGCGATGAATTATGCTTCTGTGTTAAACCGAGAATTCTACTGCCTCGGGGCAAAAGAGTGGAGAGATTTTCTCTCTCTCTCTCTCTCTCTCTCTCTCTCTCTCTCTGTCTCTCTCTCTGCTTTATCTGTTTTATCTGTGGGCATCTTACAAACTAGACAGAACAGTGTTCACTTGTGACTTCTTAAAGGTTTACAAATAAATGTTTGAGAGTTTGAGAGTTATTGAGACGTAGCATACAGAACCAGAGGGAAATAAATAGGAGGTCCAGAGATTAATACAGTTACTGGGATTATCGCTATCACTGTCAGTATAACATAATTTACAGCCACAGCCTGTCCAATGGAACACGAATCACCAGCTCGAGTTAGTCAGTTCTTATTTTGGTACAAAAATCTGAATGATTTAATGACCAGTTTTGTTAATGAGATACGATGCAATGTGTACATTACTCTTTTTTGTTATTGTTGTTTATGTTTAATGTAAAAGCACTGGGTCAAAAAAAAAAGACACCCTTTTGCAGAGTCCATACCAAGCCTGCCTGTGCGTCTATTTTGAACCGTGAATTTGAAGGCGATTACGGTCAGCCTGTTGAACGTAGTGGGGTTGGCCAGTCAAGCTGAAAGGAATAACTGAGTGATCATTAGTAGCAGGGCTAGTTCATTGGTTTGGAATTTGTTCTCACCCTAGCCAATGAGACAGGACCCCCCTACAGTGCGCTGACCTGGGAATGGCAGGGCCACACAATGAAATGAGAAGGGAAAGCACAGCCATATGGAGGTCATGCAATGATTTTTTTCTTTTTCCTGGCACGACGAGTTCTCCGTATGGCCCCGTTAGCCACCTGTGCTTGTTTGCTGCCAGTCAGTTTGGTTTGTGAATGTGTGCCTCAACAGAACTGGTTTGAGTGATAACGCTGGTGAATTAATGAAAGTATTTCTTGAGAGCTTCCCTCTAGTTTTCCTGTGCCTGCTTCTCAAACAGCGCTGGGATCTTCGGTAAGAAACCTTCTGTAGACAGTCTCACGCGACCAGGCACACTACAGATAGGCGACGTCCTCCTTTGTCACAGTTTCAGCTCAATACAAGGGTCTGGCGACCAAACCTGTTTATATATTTATTTATTCATATATTTTTTTTTTGTAGGTTGCCTGTTTAGCATGCATATTTATTCATTGGGTTTGGTTAGAGCACCTTTCATGTCCCCCTTCCTTGCATTATGAGATTTTGAGTTTTCCTGCGCGAGGCCTCTGTGGCACATTTTGCTGCGCTGCAGTTCTCAAAGAGAGGACGCAAGAATGAAGAAGTGCTCTGAAGCTCCGTGGCTTTATCGTCTCCGTCAGAAGAACCATAAAAGACAGGCAAATGTGCAAAAGAAAAAAAAAATAGCTCCAGATTTCCTAGTGTTACTCAGTAAGGTTACTGAGGTAACATTTTCCCGCTTTCCCAATCTTCCATAAATAAAATAAAATAATGAATCAAAACATTTTTGGTTATCAGTTTGTTCTGTCCCGTCAGCTGGTGTTCTCCTATTTGGGCAGAGGACACGATTAGACTGTTCATAGGACGCAGGTGATTCTGGATCTCAGGTTTAGGGAGGACATGGCAGACAACTCGTGTGTCAAACTCTCAGGGCCGTCTCTAAACATGTTGAGACTTCTCACCAAATAATATTACATATTAGTCAGCAGTGAAAAAAGCCTCTTCCCCATCTAAAAACGTTCCCACCAGCGTGTCACGCTAAAAACTGAACGGAGCAGCCTTGCCAAAAACAGCTGTCTCATTTTATCAAACTTTTTGCTGTGAGCGTTCGGCGTGCGTCACAAGGTCACTTTGGAGATACAGATTAGCAGATTGGAGCTAATACATAACTAACCAGCCTGGTAATAAGCCATGTGTTCTCCAGAGCTGATCCATCTCAGATGCCGCTGTCTGGCACTGCGGGTCCAGCCCGTGTCGGCTGCGGACACAGACGCCCTAATGGCCACATTTGTTCCGACTTGTCGGCGCCACACGGCCTGTCATCTCCCGACAATTAGAGAGTCAGCAAAGACCTCTCTGGTCGTCATCTTCCCCCCTTCCTGCCGAGACTTCCACGGTGACTTAACCTGGAAACAGTGCCACTCTGGGCACCGCTCATTTCTCACGCCTGACGTTAACGTGGCGCCGGACACGTGACAAATGCGTTTGAGCAGGCATTAGAGGACGCCATGTTTTTATGACAACACCGGTCGTTGAACGGCTGGGGTCAGCCTGCTCTTCACGTGTTTTGTAACTCTCACAATCCTAATTATTCTGTCCTGAGTTTACTGTGGATATGTGATGCAAACTGAGACATTACGGGTCAAAAGTTTAAGGTTCTTTCACACCTGTCACTGCAAGACATACTGTACACCCGTATGTTAAAAAAAAAAAAACACCTCCTAAACATTAGCAAAGACATTCAGTCTTTATTACTCTAAATTAACCATCTGGATGACCGGCCTACTGTCCTGTTGAGTAAAACGTCTCTTTACACAGCAAGATTTACCTTATGGCTTCTTTTTATGGTCTTGGTAATTGGATGGTGATTATTTCACATTTATTAACATAAATCACGTCAATGAGTTGTGCTAAGCGCAGTCGCACGCTTTAAGGCAGCTCCAGCCCGTCATCGATGCCATGCTAACCCTCCTGTTTGTAATGTTAAAAGGGCTTATTTTACTCAAGCTCAAATGCTTTTTCCCCCTCCACTCCTCAATAATGGAGACCCATTCTGGAGTTTGGTTCCTGTTGACTTGTTTTTAAACCACGCTTTATAAGAATGGTTCCCCGGCGGCAACTGTTTTTAATGAGAGGGGTCCACGTTGAAGAGACCCACTCATGACCCACTCAGATCACCGCTATTCCCGCTTGCTCTCCCTCTCTTTCTCTCACTCTCTCTCTTCATTTTCCCATCTCTCCATTTTTTCCCCTGCTGCATGTGCCTGATAACAGCGCATGGACTCTTTCTCTCAGGGTCATTAGCAAAGAGCTTCGTGTTTTCATTCAGATCTGAAGGAGCTCATCAGCGGTGTACCTTAGCCGTCCATGTAATTAGTTAAGTAATAATAGGGAGCTCCTGACATGGCTCTTAGCAGCGCGGCGGTGACAGCTCCACCGGCGCTGATACTCTGCTCCTGGAAGAGACAAAATGCGAGCTCCTCTTCTGTGTGGAGAACCACTGTGACATTATTATTTGCTTCACTTTGAGTTATGTGTCAGAAAAGATTGTTAAGTTGGTTAGTTGGTTGGATGGTTGGGTGCTGGACCTGTTTTGGACCTCTCGTTTCTGAGCACATTCTTGCTGATATGAGATTAAAATGTTTTGTCATTTACTTAATCCCTCTTGGGGGACACCTTGTTTTTGAGATTACCCTCACTTTACCCTCATTACCTCATTTTCAGTTAGGCTTCAGAACCATGTGAAGACCTCAAAGCCCTATGACCTTTTATGTTCATCTAAAAAAAAAAAAAAAGTGAATACTCTTCTTTCTTAATGCAGTTTGTGTCTTTTTGGGTTTAGAGCTCCTGTCCTCAAATAAGAGTGTTGTCCCTTTATGTACACCTCGATGTGAGAGGCTTGGTTGTGTAAGTCTGAGTGTGTGGGGAAATGAATGGTGCCAGCTCTGTGCTGTAGTTATCAGTGAAGGTTGTTTGACTGTGTGTTTGCAGGAGTGCAGTGAAAGGCCAACCTGCCACATGCTAGTGGGAAGACAGCACACTACAGCTTGTTTACAATGACAGCAGCGCTGCGAAATGCTGGTTTATAACAATGATCTCGGAGAAAGGCAGAGATGGTGGGCTTGGCAGAGGTAGAGTTAGAAAACTGGGCTTACAGTGGGAGAAGCAAACTGTGATGAAGTCAAAGAGCGAAGCAAGGAGTAAAGTAACGCCATAAGCAGCAGAGACAGGGACTGGGGTTGTTAGCGGCGGTGGGAGAACTAGGCTAAGGCAGTAGAAATAGAAGTAGAGAGCCAGGCTTTCAACAGCAATAAACCCAAAGACACCAAGTTTAAAGCTGGAAGGACATAGAGAGAGAAGCTCGCAAACACAGGAAAGACAAAAAGTGTTCTTAAGCAATGTACAGAAGAAAGGCAGGGAACTTGGCTAACGGGGGCGATGTAGAGACTGACAGCTGTGCTAATGGCAGAAGCGCTAGACTAACAGCAATTCATATTATCTCACAGTATTAGCAGCTGCGGCAAGGAGCAGACGTGGCTATAACATAGCTGATCTGATAGGACCTCTTCCATGTCAACCATTAAGGTGTGGAGGACGACTTTTGGACAAGTGGACAACGCAGGGCTTCACAAATACAAACAGGCTATTCTTTGGATACCAGTCTATATATTAGTTGCTGCGTCTTAATTTTCAACTAAATAAATACCTGTATTGGCGTTGTAAATGTACAGTATGTTCAAATGAGGGTGTATCCATGGTGATATGGTGCTCAGCAACAGAGACAGGGGAGGCGGTTGCATGGCGACGGACGGCAGCAGCGCTTGTCTTGACGTCGCCGTGTTTTGGGTTTGTCACAATCTTTTTTGGCGCAGCAGTCGCTTAGCTATGCATTGTGTAGGAGGGCAAAACGGCAATCAGCGCGGCAGGAAAATGAGCGTGTGATGGAGGCAGGCACAGACGGAGGGAGGGAGGGAGGGAGGAATGAAAGCTCCCTGGGTGGAATTGGAACGGTGATGAGGCCCGGACGAGAAAGCACCGAGACGAAGAGAGATGGGAGTGTGTGCGTGTGTGTGTGTGTGTGTGTGAAACAAAGGGGGGGGCATAAATATATAAATAATAATAATAAAAAAGTTTGCCTGGAGACACAAGCTTGCCATGCTCCAGCTAACAGAAAGACATGGAGAGAAAAAAAAAACAGACAAAAAAAAACTGACATGGTAACGCAGGGGCCTTGTATTAACAACAGAGGAACATCAACAGAGCAATGCCGCCAACGGAAAGCGGGCGTGTGTTTGTTTTTTCCATTGTTTTCCTTTTCTTTCCTGAAATGAATGATGTGCTGTCTGCGGAGAGACTCTAATGGCATTGGCTCACCAGGTGACATGGAGTTGATGGGCCGAAACCACGGGGAAAACTGTCATCTCTCCAAACACTGAAAACCAAACCAATCACACATCTGTAATTACGTTTCCTCTTCTCTTTTTTTTTTTTTTTCTTTTTTTTCCCCTTTTTTGTGATTGGTTCACAGGTAGAATGCAAGAAGGCGCAACCGAAGGAAGTGATGTTTCCTCCGGGGACACGGGGACGGGGACGGAGTCTGCCCTACACAATGGACGCCTTCATGTTAGGGATGGGAATGCTGAGTAAGTCTCCTGTTTTAACTTTGACACAGCATGTCAATGTTCTGGCTGTATCTCTGACAACAGCCCCGCACTGCACTGACACCCCTTCACTGACTTTTTGTGCTCGGTTTCCACACCGACGCTGTCACTGCCTCTAAGAGCTGAGTGAAATACACTGTTAGGATTGATGGACGGCGTTAAGGTGAAGTCTGCAAGCGTTAAGTTATTGACTGAGTTCCCTTAAGTATCTTTTTTTTTTTCCTCTGAAACCTTGGAAAAGAAAAACAACCTTTGGCAGAATGACTATCATTGCATCAGTCTTTCACACACCACCATTATTGCCCAATTACTGGCTCCACAACTGTAACATTTTGATAATAGAGCTTGATCTAGTGCCAAAGTGAAGTTTTTCGCTTTTCGTAAGTGACTGAAAAGCAGAGGAGTATATATCTGAGACATATCTGAGTTTATGGGGACCACATTAAAGAGTGCTGATCGCTGAACTGGATTTGATGTGTTGGAAAAGGTCGAGAGGGTCGTTTTACATATCCCAGTGAAATGACTGACTGGTCAGACACGGGAAGTCATCGGCCAGGCGAACGTGCTGCTCTGACTTGAGCTGCGAGTTACTTGCTGACACTGAGGCTAATGCTGCATCGCTCTGGTAAAACCGCAGTCCTTAGGCCTGTAGCTTCATCTGAGAGCACAGGCAGAGACGGAGAGATGAGGTGTGTGCATGACACACACACACACTTAACACACCACCCATCACACAGCCAGTTACCCCCACCCCCCACCCCTCCAATTTTGGAAAGTTTCTTCATCTTCTATAGAATTTGACACAGGGATCTCAAGAAAAGACAGATGCAGTCTTAGAAGGATTCCCCCTCCCCACGCCACCACCCCCTTTTCTAGCTCTTTGCCCAGCTTTAGTGATGAGAGATAATTACTGCGAGATTGATCGTCTGCTTAAAGTAAGTGAAGCAAATAAATGGTTTGACGCCTAGTGCAGCATGTGAGTGTCGGCTAATGGAAGCCGCGGGATAGTTCGTCCCGCCCGTAATTTGGTTTGATGAAGCGTCCTCATAGGGCCCTGTGTGAAATATGCTATTGATATGCAGCCAGTCCTGCTAGCCTGTCCGCCACTCTCTCACGGCCCTAATCCACCAGAACACGGCTATGCATTAAAGCACGAAATGAAGAGGAAAATCGAACTAATGTTAAATTATAAACGTGTGATTTCATCTGACTGACCTCAAGGTGTCCCAGTGTTAGGGGTATCGATGTCACCACGTCTTTATGTGTGTGTGTGTGTGTGTGTGTGCTAAACCCAAGAGACATAATTTATGGGGACAGCAGTAGGTGGGATAGAGGTTAGGCATGGAGTGAGTTAGGCATAGAGTGAGTTAGGAGGGATAGGAGTTAGGGATGGAGTGAGGTAGGCATGGGGTGAGGAGGGATGGGGGTTAGGCATGGAGTGAGTTAGGAGGGATAGGGGTTAGGCATGGAGTGAGTTAGGCACGGAGTGAGGTAGGTATGGAGTGAGGTAGGTATGGAGTGAGGTAGGCATGGAGTGAGGTAGGCATGGAGTGAGTTAGGAGGGATAGGGGTTAGGCATGGAGTGAGTTAGGCATGAAGTGAAGTAGGTATGGAGTGAGGTAGGTATGGAGTGAGGTAGGCACGGAGTGAGGTAGGCAGGATAGGGGTTAGGCATGGAGTGAGTTAGGCATGAAGTGAGGTAGGTATGGAGTGAGGTAGGCATGGAGTGAGTTAGGCATGGAGTGAGGTGGAGGGATAGGAGTTAGGGATGGAGTGAGGTAGTGAAAGAGGAGTGTACAGGTCAAACTCCACCTTCATCTCCTCACACTCTTATCTAAACGAATTAAGAAGCAGAGGGCAGTGAAATGATCTTCTTGGTAATTTACATTTAAAATAAATAAATGAAATCAGGGTTCGTTATTTAAGGAACTGCAATTTCTTATTTGCCAAAATCTCATTAAGCCCTGCACTCTCAGCTCCTTTTGTTTACTGCACCTAATCGAGCTATTTATCTTTATAGTCTTAAGCTCCATGTATGTTTGCAGAAATTAATACACATTTAAGCTCATGCAAAGTGAGCCTTGATGCGTAATTGATTTTAAAGTGAATCCAAACTGTTGAGCCATAAAATGGGTAGATTAGTATGCGTATTAATAAACCGAATAAGAGGGCGAGGTAGCAAGGCGAGCAACAGATAAAATGACAGGCTTTATTTACAGTGCTGCTACACACACACACACACACACTCTCACACACACACACACACACAGGATGCCGTGCAATGGCAGCGCTTAATGAGGCTCTTCTCCTATCTCCACAAGGTCTCACTTGCATCTCGAGCGTCTCACGCCATCTCGTTTAGCCTTGTTTCGCTTCAGGGGGGATGTGATGGCCGCTCACCCCCAAGGCACTTACCTGTTAGCATGCACAACTAGCTACAGCTGTCTCTCTCTCTCTCTCTCTCTCTCTCTCTCTCTCTCTCCATCTCTTTGTGTCTCACTCTCTCTCTTTCTCGTGTGGCCCTCTCCCATCTAGCATACATTCACATTTTGACCCCAGAACTCATCAACGTTCAGTTGTGTAATTAAAAAGGAACTCTGGGCCACAGTCCTCTCTCTTACTGTTGCGTGTTGTATAGCAATTAAGATGAGCTTGGGAGAAAAAAAAAACAGCATAAATAGGTTGACTTGTTTGTTTCATGTTTGTGTTTGTCTGTGTGCACCCTCATGCTAGTACAAAAAAAGAAAAAGAAAAAGAAAACAAAACCAGAGTGCTTAGATACAATTACTGTGTTCATCTGTTCACTTACCAGAGAGGTAGGGATGTGACTGAGACAAACATCTCTGTTTGTGTGTGGTTACGGGCGTGTGGCGTGCACCCAAGATGTGTTTATGTTCACAATACAGAATTCTCCACCTGTTCGCCTACAGAATGTGTACACCATATGTGCTCTTCATTTAACCCCTCAGCCCTCTGCTTTCAGTAAATGATGTTAGTTTTCATTGCATCACTAACTCTTTAAAAGACTGGGCATGGCTGAGACCTGGGTGTGTGTGTGTGTCGCTCTGTCGTTTATGCTGACTGGCTGTTGCCTGTGTCCCTCCCCATCAAGAGCCATCCCCCGCCAGCGCGCTAATCTCCCAGCGTCAACAGAAGCACAGCACAGTACATTCAAAGTAAGCTCTTTAAATGTCAGAGGGAAAAAAGCGCGTGTCGTGTGTGTTTAGCTTCAGCATCTGGCATTTGCTCCTCTTTAGGAGAGAAAGTACACAGAGCTGCTATTTCCTCTATGGTGAAGGGCCAGGCTAGATGGACAAGCCTCTGTAAAGAAACAGTGCGGCACTCTGAAACAGCAACTGTTTAAGGCTCATGTACTGCAACCTGCACTTTAGCACGGCCTAATCAACCACTAACGTCAACTACTAACGTCTGCACTATATATAGTTTACTTCAGCATGGAATTAAAGTCATGTTGTAAATCCATTCAGTGGACAGTTATCAATTCAACTGTAAGCTGTGATGTGTGATTAAAAGATATTAAGCATCTGAAAAGCAGGAAAACAGTCAGTTTCTTTGATAAATGACGTACCTCATGTACATTTATTTTATATTAGCCATACGTTTCTGACAATTACAAAAGAAAAAAAAACTCAGTTAAGCACCAAAAGCTAAAATCATTTTTTTTCTGTCAAACTAGAATACCACTCAAAGGAGAGTCATACTTTTACAAGACTGAAACTGTCCCTTTGCTGATTTCAGAAAGTTCAAACTGTCAAGATACATATTTACACGAAATCTGTGGGATTATCATAAAAAAACCCTCTCATATCGCAACTACATTCATCAAGTGAACTACTGCGACAATTCTCCAAATGTGTCACGTTCAGAAACATCATGAGTGAGAAGGACTAAAACTAGTGCACCTTAACACCGTCTTTATCTTCCCGTTCCTCGCTGACAGAGCTCTCAAAATACAGGCTTAACCATTTAATACACCAGATATCTATACCATTATTTTTCATACCGAGGAAAACAGGAAGAAGACACCAGAAAAACAACTTACTGCTTGTAAGAAGCTGTTACTGTGTGTACAAGGCTTTCTCAGAGGGAGCTTGGACACATTCAGTTTCTCCTGGCAGAAAGCTTCTCTCAAAAGCACCTCTGGATTGTCAGACTCCGTTCATGTAAGACAAGTCCAGTCTCACATACAGTGACATGTTTTTTCTTATTCTTTTCTTTCTTTCTTTCTTTTTTTTTTTTTTTTTTTTGCTCTTCACCTAACGAAAGTGAAATGGATGGAAAGGACACAGGCAATCTGTCATATTTTAGATTCGTGGTGCGAACAGCCAGAGCCAATTTCTCAGATTTTTCAGATCTTTCCCGTGTGAGAGGAAAGATAAGAAGCAAGTGCTATAAATGGAGAGATCAAATAAATATATGAAAAGAAAGGATAGAAAGGGGAGACCGCCTCTTTGCCTTGATGTCTGTGGGCCTAGTTTAGTGAAGCTAAAAATGTGTGCGCTGAGGTTTCTAGCTTTTGCAGCTGAACTCTTATAAATGTAGTCAATGATAGGTCAAAGGAGATGTTGTTCACCAGTCTGTATCTTTGTGTTTTCTTCTCATTTGTTTTAACACTGTAACACCTTTAGCTTATGGTACAGGCTTTAGTAAATATTCCGTTAGCCGAGGCTAACTGTGTGGGCTGCCGATTGACTGTCCTCTGGCGTAACCTTGTTTGGTTTCGTATCCCGACGCATTTTCCCAGCAGTTCGCGTTAGCACATATGGCTTAAACAAAAAGCGCTGCTGTTTGAACGCTGTCCAGATAATTAACACAGGGGCGTGGATCTAATACTGCATATGACAGGATAAGAACAATAGCTCGTCGAACTCTCGGTTCGCTCGGAGACGCATTTGGTGGCGTGTTTGCCTGCACTGGCACTGGGACAAAACTGAGCTTGTGTGTGTGTGTGTGTGTGTGTGTGTGTGTGTGTACTTGGTCCCAGGCTGTTTCGGCTGGCACCAGGATGCGCTCCAGCGGAGGAAGAGGCAGAGTGGCAAACAATGCTGAATAGGTGTTTAGATTGGTGGACCTCTTTTGTGAATCTGTCAGAGAGAACACCGGAGAGACTCAAATAGAAGACTGGAAGCCAAGGAACTACTCTCAGCCCGACCGTCATTAAAAAGTTCTGCCTCAGCAAAGACGGCGGAAAAAAAAAAAAAGAAAAGAAAAGAAAACAGATTGCGAGGAAATTCCCAAATAACATCCGTTTGTGGAGCTAGCACTGGTCTGTCTCCTGTGCTCTTGCAGTTGAGTCTAAAGCTGTGTGTTTTGTTCGTGGTGGTGTCTGTCCGCAGTGAGGTAAAGCTCTGTAGCATTGAAAACGCTGCACTACTCCACTATAATCCTTGACGTCCTGCCACAACTATCAGCCAGTCATTGTCTCCCCCTGTCGTGTGTTTTGTGATCGATTAGACCAGGCTATAAAAGAAAGGTTATCGATCAATGACAGCGGAAGGGAGGAAAGAAAGACAGCGAGAGAGAGAGAGAGCGAGTGAGAGAGAGAGATGCTACTGCTAGACATGTCTGTTCTCACTTTGCTAGACAAAGCAGAGACAACTGACTTCCTGAGAAAAAAATTCCACAGATTCTACATTATAGATGTGTTTGTGGCACATCACAAAAGACTGAGTTTTAATCGAGTGTTAATCTGCTATCTTGAAGCTGCAGGTGTGTGTATGTCTTTGTGTGTGTGTGTGTATGTGTGTGTAGATGTTTTGGGGGTGTGTGTACGTGAATAGATGTTGATCCCTGAGTTGGAGTGTGAGTAGATGTTTTGGGCTGTATGTGTGTGTGTGTGTAATTGCATGTTATGTTATGCTTTATTTGTGTAATAGAGAAACACTGGGAGGCCCGGGGACAATTTAACACATTTCTCTCTCTTTTTCCCCCAAGGTTACCCAAACATTGTTGCAACGTATGGCCGTGGATACACTGGCTTTGCTCCTAGCTACAGCTACCAATTCCCTGGTAAGTTCCATCTTGTTAGTCTCTGTGTGTGTCCTCTCTCTCCCACTGCTGTGGTGTAATGGCCTCCCTGCTGGCCATCAGACACACACACACACCCTGGCCCTGCCTCCTACTGGAGCCCCACGCTGGAGAGCTCTCACACACAACCCACACACACACACACACAAATAAGGGTTGCGTCTATGCATACACAGCATTACCCTGCCCCACTCAGGAGCATCACAATGGGGAAAACTTAGGTGGAATTGTGTGTGTACACGTGCACACACACACGCCACTGAACACTGCCTGATATCACTGCTTTAAGGCATAGAGTTCTTACTTGGAGATAGACAGACTCTCTCCCTCTCTCTCTCTCTCTCTGTCTCTCCCTCTCTCTCACTCTCTCAAACACCCACACATATACAAAGTGTGTATGGATGCAGACATACCTATACCAATGCTGAACTAACTTTCTGCATAAACACACACAAACCTGGTCTTGCATCATGCTGAGGAGCTCTTGGATAGCATTACAGACGCACACTCACACACACACACGCACACACACACACACACACACACACAAACCCATCACTTGATTCCTCTCTTAATTAAGCCTGGAGTGAAAGCCTCATTTCATGTAGATTTTGACCTAATGACAGAACATCAGCCGACTGCCAAATGAGTCATAGAGAACTATTAACCAAAAATTATTCAACACTATAACCATGTTTTATTATGATGACTCACTTACTCAGATGCTTTGAGTCAGATCCAGGGGCTGCCAACACCACTGAAGTGCTCTCCTCAGGCCACATCATCAGTATGTAATCTAACATGCCTTGGCCATAGGCCAGCTGAATTACACTCACATTGGATAGGCTAATTAATCTGTCATGGTTATACTAAAGAGGAGGAGAAAGGCTGCGGCCAAAGATGATACAGCTACAGTCAGGTTCATTTTTATTAAAGTTAATGTCTCAACTGCACTGTATTATCACTGCAATGCCAGTTAAGCACAAAACACTGTATAACTTGTATTTGCGCACAGAGGTTAACTGTCACTATTTTAACTTAAATGAATCCATATAGTTAAGCATAGATTAAACGTGGAATAACAGGTTATTACTCAGAACACGTTACCAGTGTTTGTTTATTATGTAAATCGTACGTTAGCCCTCAGCCCCATTAGATGACCACTTGCAAGAACATGTACTATGAAATATTTGCATGGTTTTGATTTTTTCCTTCCCAAAGTAATAGAGACACTTTCACAAGGAATAAAATGTGTCAAGTTGCATCCAATCACAATAACACATCACATCAGTTTATGTTGAGTGTGGCTTATCAACGACTTTCAAGCACATTGCTGCGGTATACAGATACTCAGAGCAACTTTGCCATGTTCGATGGTAATACACCTGACACATTGAAAGCACACAGCAAATCTTTAATACAGACAAAACTCAAATGTGTCTCAAATATACAGATGAATAACTAGAGCATCAAGTGAGGGAGTGGTTTTTTAGAGCCTACTGGTGTGACTGGGCTGGACGAGAAAAGACTGAGACACATATAGCGCGGGTTTGTTCTCTACATCAGCAATTAGCATCGAGCTAATGTTTATTAGACACTCATGTGCCACCATGTAACAGACGCAGGAGCGGAGTTTGGCCCCGCCCCTTCGTTGTGCCCTCTATATGGCTTTAGACACGACCATTATTCCTATTGTGTAACTGGCACCATCTGTACACAGCTGGTCCACAGCTTGAATGTGACTCCATGCTACTCTGTATGGACATACATTGAATTTTGCAACACTTCTTCCATATGGAAATTTAAATGTTCAATCTGTTCTGCGTTCCCAGTCAGTTACACTTCATAACATGGACATCAATGACATAACAAATATTGCAGGGGTGTGTGTGTGTGTGTGTGTGTGTGTGTGTGTGGTCCTTTTTTCTTCCTCTTCTTCCTCCTCTTTTTTTTTCTTTTTTTTTCTGGTCTGTCACATATTCGCTGTTGACAGTGAGATGCATACCAGTCAAGTTTAACTGTTAGGAAAGGTGGCTTTTTTGCTCCTACTTAATCCTCCGGCTTTCCCTGTAAAATGATCTTCTCCTACACCCCTCTCAGTGCTGCTGCCCCTCGCCGCCTCCTCTCTCTTTCCATTTCAGATGTTGTCAATGACCTTGCCGTTGAACACATTGGGTGAAAAAGCTTTTTTTCAGCATCCAGGGATTTACTATAAGCTCAGTTGCAACGAAGGTTAAAAATTGACTGTTGGAAAGAAAGAAGGTAATTTTTTTCAAGGTACCTCTTGTAATCCACACGGGTGACTGGATTTGAAAGGGGTCACATGGGAGTTCTGTGTGTCTGTGCCTGTGTGTGTGTGTGTGTGTGTCGGTCTGTCTGTGCCTGTGTGTGTGTGGGTGTGTGTCTGTGTGCGTATAAGTGTGCACGCATGCGCGTGTATACATTCGTGTGTACGGATGCCTGTGTTTGGTACTCTTTGTGCAACAGCACAGCAGAGAAAATGTAATCTTTTGCTTCGATATTACACAGCCTGGTTTTGTCCCTACTTTCTTCCATCTTTCATATTTGCTGTGTCCTACATAACATTTGTGCAAACAAAATAGTCTCCCACCATCAATATCCATCAATTACTTATTCTGCATTTTCAGTACAGTGACCTGTGATAGTTCCTTGTATAGGGAGCTGATTATTTTTTTTAAATTATCGTTAATGTCAGCCAAGTCTCTTCTTAATTATATATCAAAACCTTCATCAGTTCATTGGTTAGTAAGGAAACGGTGAAAACAGTCGCTCCTCTCCACTGCTTTGTCCATTTTCTCCACTTCAAAAGCTTCTCACTCAGCTGCAGACTTACAAACACAAAGCTCTGCCTCATGTTAATGGGAGAGACACTCATCTTTTGTGTGGCTGTATATCCAGATGCAGCATCTCCAGCAAGTCCCAGAGAGAAGTTTAGCATCTCAGTTTAAAAAAACACATTCTAGTCGACTGTTATAATACAGCAGAGGGAGACGTGAACACACAGATGCTTTAATGCCTCCAAACTAGACATTGCCAAGCTGCAGGGCCACTAACAGGTAAAAACAGTAACAAATCAGGAATGAGGCATCTGTGAATCAGTGGTGAGCAGTTTGATTCTGCCTATAGCAGTTCTGTATATGGTACCCCTGAGGATCTCTGGTTTTTCTTGTTTTTCTTCTCTTGTTTCTCATGTTCACAGAAATTCCTCTTCTGTCAGTTCTTAAAAATTCCCTTAACACATGGTAGATTCTTACATGATTAAGTTAAAACAACAAGCTCACTCACTTTTTCGGAAGTTGCAAACCCACTATGTTATTCTTTCTCTTGCCCATTCTGGATAGCATGTTCTATAACTAATGCTATAGCTCATTCTATAACTCAGTCTATAGACCACTCTGTATAAACCATTATAGCCCATTCTGTGTGACACATTCTAAAGCCCATTTGGTATGACTCGTTGTATAGCCTATTCTGTGTAACACATTCTAAAGCCCATTCGGCATGACTCGTTGTATAGCCCATTCTATAGCTGATTCTGTAACTGAGCTGCCTTTGACTTTCTGACATTGCACCGGTATTGTGGTAACAGTAATTTGAGGAGGAAGACTTGGTGATGCATCTTAATTAGTCAGATGAAGATGTCGTTATTGCACCAGTCACATGCTGCGTGTCAGAGCGTTGCCTCTGTGATGACACGTCTCGAAAATACCTGCTCACAGAACACACTCTTAACCCCGCTGTGACATCACTGGCTTCCTTTTCCATCTTCATTTCAACACAGACCAATTGTCTTTTCCTTTCCCTTTCTACACCAATTTTCCGGCATTTCATGCAGGTAGTGTTGATGGAAATTGAAGGACGTGACTCATTAGAGCCCCTCCCCCTCGCCCGCTCGCCCAAGGTCACTGCTCCGCACAGCCCACCCGTGGCAGAGAGCGGAGCATCTGTAATGACGGGCCCTTTTACGTCTCTTCCTCCATTACTCCGGCTCTTTCTGAGGGAGGTTTGAAGAGGGAATTGATGCTTCACTTTTGATTAAGGCCCAATCAGTTATGCAAACAGAGGCATGTCAGCCTGCCGCCACGGCCCGGCCCCGAACTCTGCCTGCCAGACGGTTCACACAGCAAGCCTCACCCAAATTAGAGCACAATACACACACAAATAAGGACACCCCTGTTAGACTCTCTCTGGATGTGGATGTGGAGTTCTGAGAGAAGAAGAGGCTAAAGTGTGTATGAGAGAGAGAGAGAGAAGGACCAAGTTATAGTTGTTGTTCTTGACTCAGATTTATTAATGGCAATGTTAGCATTGTTATGGTAGTTATGACTGTTAGACATAACAATGTAATGTATCAAAATACATTTATACATTTTTACATTTAACCTTTTACAATATTTGCCTTAACAAGCAGGACTTTTTGTGCTTTTTGCTGATTGTCAGTAGAAGGAAGGAGAAAAAATTAAGAAGTGAAAAAAAAGCTTATCACCCTTGCAGGAGGGGCTTGTGTGTGAGAGAATGAGAGAGAAGGAGAGAGTAGTGGTCCCTCCAGCAGATGTGGCACCTCATCCAGCTCTTTGCCCAAATTACCTCTAATTGAAAAGCCTGCTTATTAACCCAGTAGGCGTACAGAGGCAAATGCGTTCAGCATGTTATGGGCTTAAAAAAAAAAAAAAAGAGAGACTGCGGTGGCGGACAAGCACAAGCACACACACACACACACCCACGAACACACACACATGCACACACACACACCCACGAACACACACACATGCACACGCACACACACACACACAAACGCGTGCACACACACACCCACGAACACACACACATGCACACGCACACACACCCACACAAACGCGTGCACACACACACACAACGCGCACACACACACAAAGCGCACACACACACAAAGCACACACACATGCCTGTTTCAGAATGATGCCTGTTGGCACATTTATAGTTCATTTTGAATGGCATGGAAAACCGGAGGCAGATGTCTGTGTGTGTTTATTGAGCAGACAGTGTGACTCCAAGCACAGGTCAACGGAAGGGTCATTTCATGGAGTTAAATGCTGCTGTCAGTTCCCCAGCCTACAGTAATGATTGAAATGACTCTTTCTCTCTGTCTCTCTTTCTCTCTCTCACACACACACACACACACACATACACACACAGATACTTCAGCTCTGTTCTGCCTTAAATACCTACTCAGCCTCTCGTCTCATCTTCGTTGATGACGTTTTAATTTCCTGCGGTGCAGGGCCATGCAAAGAGCTAAGATCACATTCATTTCATCTCAAGCACTGAATCTGTGAGACCTTGTCCCTCCTTCTTTCTCTCTCTCTGTCTCTCTCTCCCCCACACACACACACTTTGGGCTAACAGGCCAACAGATTAGACCACTTGTCCTGGCCCGGTCTGATCTGTTAGTTGTAGGGAGATGAGGTTCCTCCCCTGGTGATTGGGCTAATGAAGGAGGGCAGTGGAGGGCGGCCGGTGGGATGTCCTGACTGTTGTTGGGGTGGCGCCTCTCCCCTCTGTCAGTGTGACCTGTTGCCATAGCAATATCTTTAACCCAAGTGTCTTGGGAGTTGTGGCGATTTGCAGTAGTGGGGAGACAGGCTGTAGTTGGACTGAAGAGAGAAATGGTTCATTTAATATCTTACCTTTCCTGGAGCACGCAATGAAGTCTCTTGGCCAAGGGTTCCCATCAGCCCTTTGCCACGTCACACACAACACTTTATTACCATAATACATAATTTGGTGAACCAAAGCTAATTACTGCCAGCATAGTCGCTAACCACCTCACATATGGACCAAACTCAGTCTTGTAGTAAAGGCCTAGAGGAATTCCACATCTGTGACAGATTACCAAGTCTTTTTCAGACTTTATAAGCTACCACAGCTCAGGTTTATGTGCAAACACGTGGCACACACATCTATGTCGAACGCGTAGAGCAAAGCTCTGGTGTCCAAAGAACACTTTTATTGACTCTTAAAAAGAGGCCCAGTGTAATGTACGGGGGCCTGGGTTTGACTCTCTTCTCTTCGTTCCCTTTATTCCTCTCAGAGGTCCAGCCTGGAGCCTCCAGCCTCTCCTTTCTCTCACCCCCACACAGCCTGCCAGCTCACCGTTGTCCTGAGTCATGTTGCTTGGGAAGAGCCAAAGCCCTGGTGCTTTGGGACACACGTCTTAAATTGATGGCGGTGCAGTGGAGTTTTTTGCCAGGGGCTCTGTGTGAAAAAAGGCTCCTCGGCGGGCGCCCGTGTCCTCTGTTTTGGGCACGACTTGTTCTTACCGTCCTATGGACCGGTCATTTAGCAAACTCTGACAGGTACTGTGATATGTACCCAGCTTGGCCCGATACCGACTATCTGTTTTGCTGTATGTACATAATGTTTTGTGTTTGACATTATCCAAGCTGCTGTGAAACATAGCTCAGCTTTTTTTCCAATAATTCCTTTGGAAGTATTTCTCGTCATGCATCTTGTTGTTGTGGTTGTTGTTGTTGTTGTTGTTGCTGTTGTTGTTGTTGTTCTTCTTCTTCTTCTTCTTCTGCATTGTATTTGTTGTTGTTGTAGACATGTACCATGGAGACAAGTACAGAGTCCGCTGACCTGATGGAAAATGCATTGAAGATGATGGATGCACTGTTGGCGTCTGCTTATGGCTAATGCCCTCTAAAATAGCTTTGTGAAACACACTATTAGTCAGACACTTTATTATACCCCTCTGATCCTCTCAGACTCTCCTCACACACACCGCCTTCTCTCTCCTTGCCTGCCGAGAACGCCGCTAAACATAACAGAGAATTTTCTAGAAACGCCCATGATGGATCACAAATTTCTTTAAGATCAGAACAATTACTGAGTTACAGACGTAATAAAAAAAAAAAAAACCTTCATTCACTTTGCAGGGTTCTGTTTTCGGTGATGGTTTAAATGACGGCGAGTATGTGACTCACGGGGGAATCGTCACCTAGAAGGTTGTTAAATCTCTCACTGCTGCAGAAATAAAAACGGTTGTTGTGCTGATACGTCGGTCCTGAATTCTTACGCTGTCTCTCTCCTGGGAATTGACAGTTGTGGTTCTGTGATGAGCCAAATTGCCTGGTGTTCTGTGTGTCTTTCACTATCAAAGAGCAGACTCATTAGAGCAAGAAGCAAAAGGTTTGTTTTCAGTGTAAGAGTACAGTTCTTGTGAATACCACCCTAGTCCCATGTGTCTCAGAACCTTCACCACACAGATGGAGTCATTCTTTGATAGCTTTGCAAAGAGACCTTTTGAAAGCAATGCAAGTCAAGGGCCTCTGTTAGAGTAGGATGACTCACCCTTTCCTCTCTCTCTCTCTCTCTCTCTCTGTCTCTCTCTCTCTCTCCACAGATAAAAAGATTGTTGGGGGAGATTGCACTCTCTTCTTTCTGTTTTTCTTTTTAATCTACCTTCCCTCTCTAATGCTCACTTTGAACACTGGCGTTTTCAATCCATCCCTTTACACATTTTTTCCCTAATGACTAATGGCAGTTTCTCGAGTGCTGTTAAGGGAAATGAAATGGATTGAACGTAGAGACGGAATGTCTGACATTCTTTCTGTTTCCTCTCACACATAGTGTAAATACCACGCTTGGCCAGTGCTCTGATAATTCTACTATTTCTTTTTTGATTCTTCGTAATTCTTAGTAATCTCTATCGATATGTTCATAGATAATTAAATATTTTTTTCACTGTGACACATCTTTAACTGTCTTCACATGGTTCTTTTAATGACAAGTTACGATGACACGAAATGAAAATGAGATCAAGACTCAGAGAATAGAGAGGGAGAGAGAAAGAAAAGGGAGAGATTGTTATGCTATGTGGTGAGTTTTTCATAGCCGTTGTATTGTGATGTGACACCTTGTAGCTCGTGTCATCTTGACCTTGACTGAGACAGACACAGTGATTTTGTAATGCTGTTCTCATTGACCGTGCCTGGAACGGTAAAGCAAAATGATGTCCGTAAGACTCTGGACTTGAGAGATTTGAAAGTACAGACCAGATCAGGATCATTCATTTGTGCATATTTGATTTTTTTTTTAAGGTGCTTGTATATGTTTTTGTAATCTGCCCAGGTCATGTTAGGAGATGGAAAGAATGAGCTATCTGTGTGTGTGTGGAGGATGGAGAGAGAGAGAGGGAGAGAGATGTGTGGAGTGACTGGGGGGAGCTGGGGAGCAGAGGGAGGACAGGAGAGTGTGGAGATGGGCGGAGAAGTACATGAAGGAGGAAGAGAGGAGTTGAGAGAGACTGAAGAAGAGTAGCAGAAGAGATATTTCATCAAAAAAAATGAAGTGGGCTTCTCTCTGTGTTGAGTGACTGCTCTTTCTTTTTTCTTTTCTCTTTTTTTTCTGCAGTACCCAAGGTGCTCTCCTTCACATGCGTGCACGCACACACACTCACACACAGGCCCACGCATGCACAGACACACACCATAGCCGTAACTACACATTGCAAAATGAAAGCAAAAACAGTTGCTCAGAAAGAAACTTAAAATATGGTCAGTAAAAGGTTCGTTCAGTAGTGATATTGTTTTGTTTTTCTTTTGGAAAAAGTTTGTTATTAAATGTATTCATTCGTTTCATTACTATCATTCAAAATCTCCTTTTACTTGGACACGTTCATGTCATTTCCTGTTGTTAGGAGTCCTGGTTCAGCAGAAGCTCCCTCACTGTCTGAGATTTATTCATCAGAAAGATAGCATAGCATTAGTAATGTTCCAGAATGTTCCTACAGTGCAACTCAGCCTCATTCATTCTCATTTTCTGTGCAAGAGTCAAAAAATCCTCATGATTGTTGGGCTGAAAAGAAACAGTACAGTACACAGAGAGAGAGAGAGAGAGAGAGGGAGGGGGGGTGGAACAAATGAAAGATGGCTATAGTAGGAGAGAATGAAAAAGAGAATGAGTCAGAGAGAAAAAAGTGGGAGTATTTGGAAGGATGATTGAGTTAGAGAGTGAGTTTGTTTGATTGAGAACTAGAAGAAAACTGAGAGAGAGAGAGAGAGAGAGAGAGCAAGAGCGAGAGCGAGAGAGGACGGCCCCCCGGGCAGCAGTTTGGAACAGATGTGTCCTTGTCCCCTCTCCAGCCCACCACGGCCTCACAGAGCACAGCCACTGAACAGGGCGGAAAAATGGAGAAAAATTGAAAGCTAAATATTGGCTTTATCTCTCCAGTAATGAAAGGTCCATGAAATTGATTTTATAGCAGCAGAATCTCTCCTGGGCTGTGTCTTACCCTTGTGAAGGCAAAACAATGAGCCAGCAAGTTCCATTAATTAACTCACCTAATCCCGCAAAGTTAATCTCTCTCACAAGAACTTTGCCCATCTCTCTAACTTTAGAAGGCCTGTTGTCCATTGGATGCCCTCTAACAAAAGCGATGGAGTCCAGCAGACAGCCATGGGGAAGGGAAATGGGTTGTCCCTTTAGACTGCCGAGCGGTTAAGCCGAACAAACAGGGAACAATGACATTGACAAGAGGCAGATGCACACGTTCACCATCGACTGCTAAATATTTGACTCGCGTCAAGGATTCCGTGTTTTTTTTTTGTTTTTTTTTTCTTTCTGTAGAGATTTAGGAGCTGGAGAGCTAAATCAAATATTTACCAGCAGTGAGATTGATTACGTGTCTGCAAGGAAACTGTAGTGTAATATTTTTTTATGGGATCTAAAGGAATACTTAGGGTAAGCTATGGGTGCCAGGCCTGTTCGTTGTCTAGAGATCCTCGTGCAAGAGGATGTTCTTTTAGGAATTAAGGAAATGGGAGCTCTTTTAGGAATAAAGGAAATGTCGAAAATGCATGAGAGCATTTGGTGTTGGATGCGGGACATGAAACATCTTTTCGTGTTTTTTTAGGATGTCAGACACCGATACAGCCTTATGTAATCTTCGTATTGACGTGGTTTTCCTATCGTTTTACCGTACAGACCACTAGCTGCTCAGGTGCCTCCTGCCTCCCAGGTTTCTATGAGACTTTCTGTCGGCAGTCCAGCCAGTTCTTCGCTCACCCAGCAGGGCAGGCAGTCATGCTGCCCTTTTTGGCCTGAGCCCAGTGTGTAGTCCCTGGGCCTCCAATGACCCCACACTCCACAGCCAGCCTGGATCCAGTGGCTTTCTGTCAACACAGTTAAAACTCAAAGATCCGCGCTGCCTGTACAGAAGAGAACAAAGTATCTCCAGTTTCTTCGCCCCATACTTACTGACACAGTGGATGTTTGTTCTTCTGTGAACTGTTCACCTGAGCTGCACCACAACTTTTTGTTCTTTTCCCTTTGATTATTTTTTGTTGGTCTGTTTGTTTGTTTTCTTAACCCTTTCTGGTGGGAAAGCAGGCATGTGACATGACTCTGCAGGAGGTTATGCTTAATAAAGGGGAAAAAAGTGAATAAAGTGAAAGAGTTTGATTTAACTGGTATTTACCTGGCTCTGCACACTGTACCATACTGTGCCAAGCTGTGACTTACATTAAACAGTCTGCAGACGCAGACGCAAATGCAGACGCAGTCGTGTGGTGGAGCAGGCAGTACTAGATTGACTGAACGTACAGTCTAAGGGCATTGTCTGCAGGCTGGGTCAAACAACAGAACAAGGGAAGTGAAAGTACTCATTCGAACTTTTGCTTTGAAATGTCCTTTTTCTCTCTTTTTTTCCCCTTCTTCTTCAGATGAATAGGCTTTGGCAGGGTGTGCATCTGTGCTAAAATATTCAGCTTGTGCCATTTCCTGTAGTTCATTTCAACTCGAACGTTAGCCTTATTGTTCCATCCTGCCCGTAATCTTTGTGGTAACGACTCATTTTTGATTACACATTAAGCAGAACGTAAAAAGGTTATTAAGAGTACTAATATGATGGTGGGATGGGGGGTTAGGGTGGGGGATATGTCTTTGTTAAAGGGTAGGAGGGAGTGGATTAGAGAAAGGGCTAATTACACGCCATCTCTGTATCTGAACTCAACCATCTGCCCGTGTCAGGAGTGTATTGTCTATTGGGTTTCAATCATGAATAGACGACTGCAGCCCAGAGATGTGTGTGTGTGTGTGTGTGTGTGTGTTTAATTAGAGCTCTAGTCTGTAATTATATTTATATTATAATAATGACTCAGACACTGTTCTTTGAGTGGATGTCCTACATTGTTCACAAGAATGATAATATTTAATTATGATGTTTTAACACTACAGATTTAAGTCAGAGTAACTGTTTTTGCATCTGTGTGTGTGTGTGTAAGTGTGTGTCACACACACACACACACACACACACGGAATATGACTCTGCTTTTTGTCATTTTTTGGTAAAAAAAAGTGTTATTCTCTGGTGTTGCTCTGTTGTGTCATAATCGTTTGTGTCTGTGGCAGTAACAGAAGGCAGCTGGCTGAAAAGAGCTGTTCACTTCTTTGCTTATGAGGTGCCAGAGCTTGTGAGCCAAATATAAAAATCTCACTGAACACAAATGTGACTGCCTCAAGTATCAGACACATACACAAATACACGCACGCACACACACACCACCCATCCACACACACACACAAATACACATATGCATACACAAGTACACACATACACCATTCATTCAAACGCACACACAAATACACATATGCATACACAAGTACACACATACACCATCCATCCATGCACACACTCACACACACACAAATACACACACAGGCCACCCATCCACACACACACACGCACAGTCACACACACAAATATGCACATAGGCCATCCATCCACCCACACACACACAAGTCTGATCTCTCTGTGCCTTTGGGGGCATAGTGGTTTCCTCTGCATTCTGCGTGAAGTGAATTAAAGGACTCTTGAACATCAAGCAATTAATCCCACATGTCTAATCTCATCATAACGACACAAAGACTTCCATAAAACAGGGCTGAAGATGCTTTTTTTTGACACGCTCACGTGAGCTCCCATCTCAAACCATCTGCTTTCACTGAGCAAAGTCTGTGTTGACTGTGCATAACTGTTTTTCTGCATTTCTGTTCATTATTAGGCTAGACTGTCACCTCCAGGCTCTCAGCAGCACCAGAAATTCAAATGTATTATTATTATTATTATTATTATTATTATATGTATTTATGAATGTTCAATGTAAACCTGACACCTGTGCATAACTTTTTTTTATCTCATTTCATAGATTGAAAATTTTCTCTCGTGATTTTTGCACAAGTCTCGAACTTTCTTGTGCAATAAGCAATTCATTATGTTTCTAATTAACAGCCCACCTGGCATATAATTTCTACTCTAAACTGCCACGTGTTGGAAAAAGCAAACTGGGAAGGTTTGTCACACCAGTGCCACCAGTGAGACAAGTCAGTTGTGGAGCGCTGTGTAACGGAGGGTCTGTAAGAGTGTTTTATGTCTGCCCCCTGCCTGTCTCCTAATGCCTGGAAGAGCCATGCTAGTGTCACCCTGATTCTCATGATACTAAAGGCCTAATTAATTTATGATGGTAAATGGCCGTATAAGCAGGCTGTCATATCTCATGCTTTCGCCCCAGTTCCAGGGCTCTCCCGCTGTGTGTTTTGGGCTGATAAGCAGAGAATCAAGACATCACCAGCCAGGCAGAAAGACTGAGAGTGCATGAGGACCACTGAAACCTCCTGCAGATATTGCAGCCACCTACTGTGGCCTGTTCCCATAGATACAGAGAGCTCACCCATTATGATGTAACGGGGTTACAGATGCTTTTGTTGACAGAGGTTTGAGAACGTTTGAGAGGCAAATAAAAAAAAGCTGCATGATAATGATGTAGAAACTCTTTTTTCTTTTCTTTTCTTTTCTTTTCTTTTCTTTTCTTTTCTTTTTCTTTTCTTTTCTCTCTTATCTTGTCTTCTCCTCTCTTCCACTTTTCCACCCTATCTTTCTCTCTTTCTGTCTCTCTCTCTCTCTCTCTCTCTCTCTCTCTCACACACACACACAATTGGCTGTGATGATATTTCTGAGTGAGACATTTTTTCCTGTGATCTGAATATGTTAGTGAGACATGTTTTCTGTGATGTAATATGACTAATACTAAGACATGTGGGGGTTTTTTTTCCCCTCTCTGCTCTGCAATCAGGTTTCCCGGCGACGGCGTACGGACCGGTGGCAGCGGCGGCGGTGGCGGCAGCACGCGGCTCAGGTAGGGGGGCCCGTGGAAGAGGCGGCCACATGGCATACGCGCAGAACACAGAACCAGGGCCAGGGCCAGGTAAACTCTCTGGCTGTGGTGGTGTGTGATCTGTGTCTGCTGCTGCTCTCTCTGCTGCTTAACTGGTCGCCTCTGTCCACTCACTCTTCTCCGTCACACACACGCTCACATACACACACCACACACACGCGCGCACACACACACACGCACACACACACACTGTGTAGGAGTAAAGATGGGAGTTCCCGAGCCTTCACCCGTCTTCAGTCTCAGAGGCTGGCGTTGTGTGATTGGCTGCTGGCCGGGTAGTCTTTGCGTTTATGGTTACTCGCTCACACAGACTTTTAATCGCTTGTGTTATTATTAATAACGCTTGGCAAAAGCAATTTGCCCCAGTTGGTCGTCAGAGTCAGAACGTCTAACCAGGACTATACATAAGAGTGAAGGTTTAGTTCCCTCTGCCCCCCCCCCCCCCCCCCCCCAAATCCTGCCCTGTGCTTATCAATTCAGGAGCCAGACGGCTTAATCAATCAATCTGACTTTGTCTGTGGACGCAGGCATACTTAAATGAGTAAACAAGCTGTGAGAAACAGCTCCTCTGCTTTTAATTGATGCCTGGTATTTCACTTTGTGGGGATTTAAATAGGCTATGTCTAATTGGTCATCAGAAAGCCAGCCCCAGAGTGAATGTTTGACATCAGCTTGGATTCACTTCCGCACACGCACATACACACTCACACTCACACTCACACCTGCTCTCTCACACAGGCAGCCATCCACCCAAGTTTGATTCCAAGACAGGCGTTAAAACAGTGTTAAGCAGTCCATTTGAGGCATGCAGAAAGTAGCGTAGGTGAAGCGTGGCCCGATCCGTTACGCTTCTCCACTTTAACCAGCCCTCTCTGACTCTCACTTACGCTCCACTACAGAAACCTGCTTAGCCCAAAAGAAATCTCTTCATATTCATGTCTCAGGTATGAACATCGAGGGGATCTTTTAGAGCACATAAATGCATGCGTGTTAAACGCTGCTTCAGTGAGAATTCATTATGTGGTGTACTTTTCCCCGCAGTTTGTTGGTTTGGAAACTAGTTGGTTCTGGCTAAATGGATTCCAGTCACCGAGTTTAAAGTGTCTATTGGGTTTCCCCTAATTGCAGTGTTTTTGACCACAGGTTGATTCAAATTTGGCACCAGTGTGTAGCTTGAGGGACTTTGCTTGAGAACTCACTTTAACGTGAGTGATATTGGTACTGGGGGCTCACAGGCTGTGGTCAGACTGGGCAAAGTGAGGGGAAGGGGCAGCATTCAATTAGCTGAATACACACCTATCATCTTGAAGCCTGATCCAGCTGCCACACACACACACACACACACACACACACACGCAGTGGTATACTCTGATCCACTTTCAACAAGCAAAGTTTACCCTGAAATGTGTCAAAAGTACCACCCTCAGCAAGATGCAAGTTTTCATTTTAAACTATTTTGATTGCATTCAAGTCAATTCAATAGTTTTTTAATTAGAAATAAAGGAACATCCAGCTACAGAGTTGCGACGGCATGACAGTCATACCAGGTCATTTTTTCTAGCTGTCACTTATCACTCTTTACTCAGCCAACATGGAGCCTACTCTCTCTCTCTCTCTCTCTCTTTCTGTCTCTCTCTCTCTCTCTCTCTCTCTGTCCTGAATGATCTAGTCACTTCAGGGCCGCGTTTATGACAGGAATGGAGCGGAAAGCCATTGAGACAGTGCACTGACATTTAAACATGACCTTTCCTTGGAACCTCATAATCTATTACCCAACTGATCTCCTCAGCATGGTGCTTCTGCCAATGAATTTACACACTCCTGCCACGCATACATTTAGCTGTTATGCCTAGAGAGAGGAAGTGTTTTTTTTCTTCTTCTTTTTTCTTCTTTCTGTTTTGGCTGCATTTTAAAGTGTGTGAGATGCTTGGGGGAGCTAATAGAGCAGGAGAAGGGAGGTGAGAGGAGCAGAAGATGGGGATATCAGGCATAGTGCTGTCAGGGCTGACACACACTACTCAGACTTAATGTCATAGAAACACTCAGATTTTACCGTCGAACCAGTAATGCTCACAAAGCCAACAGGCCTCTGGCCTCTTTCCAATAGGTCCGTGAGCTTGTATTACGTTCTGGTATGTGTTCTAATGTAGTGTGCTTCCCTTGCACGTAGTACAGGTAACTATCCACACAAAGGAAAGACTTTTTTTTTTTTTGTACGAGGATGATGCTGGCGTGGAAGTGTGAGGGAAAGACAGATATGAACTGTGGTCAGAACCACGACTGTGGGGTCCGTGCGTTTGTTTTCTAGATAAAAGTCATGACAGACAAGCCTGCAGCCTCATCAACAACAGACTCTCAACAGCCTCACAGAGGAGCAGAGGGTGTACTGGACTGCAGGGTGGAGACCTGTTCTTACACCTAAACATTTATGTGAGGGCGTGTGGGCTGGACACCAAAAGAAACGTACAAGTTTGGTGCTTGTTTCTTACAGTGAAGTGCCCTGAGAGCTCTGATATTTAGTGTAGGGTGCATTTTGCTGGTGTGGTTCAAGTCCACTCAGTTCCCATGGGGAAACACAGGTAAATACAAAGCAATTCTATGTGATGATTTCATCTCAGGAAGCATCATTTCTGTCCTAATGAGAATCTCTTGTCGGATTAGCAAGTCCCCATCAGCAGAACATGAGCGGACGCTGAAGTGGTCTGCTGAGCAGGAAAACGACATGCGCCGTGTGCCTTGGCCGTCTCGGTCAGATCTCCGTCCAACTGGTCACTTATGGAACATTCTGGAATGCCACCTGAAACACCATTTTCCACCGCCATCGTTTCCTTTATTTTTGCAGTTAGATTTCTGTTTTAGATCCTTTAGATGTTCCTTGTTCACAATTTTCCAATGTCTCTAAGTAGTCTCCTCTTTATGATAATTTACATGACATGTGCTCACAAAACAAACGATGTAAAAGCTATAGCCTGGTGAAATGGACCATGAAATTTGGTTAGTTTTCTGGAGCTGTGTAATGTACATCGTACCCAGCACTCTCCCCATCAGAGTAATCAGAATGGCCCTTAACGAAGGTAGGAAATCATTCATCAGCACACCTGTATGTAGCTCTGAATCACTTACAAGGGAAATTAAAGGCCTGTGGAGAACGGAGAGACAGGTCGGCTGTTTTCCTTTTTCTTTTCTTTTTTTTTTTTTTTTATGGGATGCGGAGCCATTAGTTTATAGTTTACTCATAAGGTCGGGTTATATCGTAACGTGTCGCATGTCAACTCTGTGACTGTCCTTGGATTTGGAGAGGCAAGAGGACAAAGGGGGGACATAAATGGACGCAGATTTTGGACTATCAGTGGCCCAGGGTGGAGGCTGCGTCAGTCAGGGAGAGGCCTTTGGTCTGACTGTAGGATTTAGTCGTCTGCAGGAGCAGTCACTGACTTACAGTGTTAAATGACACTGGACTTTTCACTCAGAGACTAAAGGCCACTTTCATATCACATAAAACTTTCACAGCAGGAGCCTTGAGAATGAATTATCTTGATTCATAGTCTGCTTATGAATCATAGTCATGTGATAATAATATATGAGATCATAGTCATAATTCATAGTATATCTTTATGTGGTCCCATTAATTCATATATATTTTAGGATGAACATGTTGTTTGTGGTGTAAGTTTGTGTTTATGATGTATGTGTGTTGTGTTTCTCACGAGCCCCTCAGTCATGTCGTTTTTCTGTTGCCGTGAAGAAGAGCAGTGGGAATGAATGGGGGGGAATGGAATAAAGAACAGTAGAAAAGAGAGACATTTTCTTTGATCTGTTCTTCCATAAAGCTTAAGTAAAACAAGACGGATGTTCACTGTACCCTTTAGAAAACAGGCTTGTCTCTAACTCTCTGCCAGCCTGGCTTTGAACCTTAGAGGAACATTTTATGGTGGTTAAGAAAAACGTAAGATTATTAATCTCCTAATCTAATAAATTTTATTCTGGGCACCTGAGACTGCAGCCCAGTTGCGTCTCTGTCTTCTTGAGATGGCATTATTTTTCTTTTTGAACAATCTGAAATGTTTGGTGCATCACAACCCATTTTGCCTGCCATTCATCTGTGCTGCTCTTTAAAATTACGCCGCTAAGTTTTCACGAATGTTCCTTTTAAATCAGAATCAAATCCCTGACTAATGCAGTTTGTGCTTTCATGGTTCCGTAATATTTGATTAACTGTTATCCTGAAGTAAGACAGGCCTATGAATTGAATCAAATCGAATCAAATCAAATCCAGTGTAGAGTGCGGTGTAGGCCCCAGTGGAAGTGTAAGGCAGGGACAAGAGGCAGCCTCTTGGCCAGAGGAGCTGAGAGGAGACGTGGGTAGTTAGATTAGGACACCACCCCTGGTCCAGTGATGGAGCCTAAACAGTCACATATGTGTTGTCTCTCTCTTGCTCGATTTGGTCTTTTTGAGAGTCGGACTGTACGATTACACCCCAGACAGTCCTCCCTGGCCACGCTTCAGCCCACACTGGTCCTCACCAGCCTCTTTAATTCCTCTGCCCGCTTTCCTCTGTTCCTGTCTTTATTTATTTATTTTTTTTAATTGTCTTCTTTCTTCCTCACTTTTTATTTCCAACCCATTTTGTCAGGACCATTCCTTTGATTTTTCTTTTTGTGTTCATTTCTTCCTCTTGTTTTCTACTCATTCACTTCTTGTTGACTGAGGTTTGTTTTCTTGTTGTATCTCTGAACCAGAGTCGCTGCTGATCGGCAGAGAAACATACAGATTTTTTTTTTTCCCACCCGTATTTGGCATTTTAGATACATTTTTCTTCTTCATTTCACTTACGATGTTTGCTTTTGGATAAGGCCTCTAAAATGACGACTACACAAACTCAAAGGCCAGTTTATTAGGTACAGCTGTCTAGTACCAGATCAAATCCCTTTTGTCTCCAGTACAGGCAGAATAGCACAAACTGCTGGTAACAATCCAGAGGTGGCAATCCAGTGGTCTCGCACAGTTTCCACAGGCTTGAAAGGCAGTACATTCATACTGTAAACAGCCTGATCCATCCCATCCCGAAGGACACTGTGTCAGGTTCAGGTGTGCTGAGTATGTGGGCAGTTTGCATAAGGTGAACTCACTGCCATGTTCCTGGATCCATTCCCTTATAACGCATCGTGCATTGTCCTGTCTGAAGATATCCACGTGACAAAAGCCAAACTCTTACCATGGCTGGACGTGGCAGGTCAGATACATTGTTCAAATACGCTGAGGAAAACCATATGCCGCTAACACCACTGCCGCAATGCTGTCAGTGACACTTTGACCCGTTGACCCTGCGCTGAATGAGTCATAATGATTTACACCATTTCGCTCTGATTCCATCATCAGCAATGGGAACAATGTTCGGTTAGAGCAGGTGATTGGTTTTTTTTGTTTTGTTTTGTTTTCTTTTTACCTCCATCGTTTTTTCCTCCACTGCTGATGATCATGTGCCCACTGGAGACACCTCTTTTTGTTTTTCGGCAGACGAGACTGGAACCCAGTTTGGTGGTCCGCTGGCGTAAAGGATCAGATGATATGGACAGAGGAGTAATGCATTCTGTTTGTAGCCTGCCCGCTGGCTTGCACAATTCTTCGTCTTTATTCTGTCTCATAGACGAGCTGTTGTCATCGCTGGAGTTGTCGTTGACTGGATGCTTGTGTTGTTTACTGCACGGTTCTCGGTAAAACCTTTGTGTTTGAGAAACTGGTTTCTGAAAAACTCTGAACAGATGTACCTGCTGACAGTGATCATACCATCAGTCCCTTAACTGCACCGGTTTTGCCATTCTAATGTTCAGTCTAATGTTCAGTCGAACAGTAACTAGATCCCTCCACGTCTGTGTACCTGCCTTATATAACAAACAAGCAAGCCAGATAACTCAAGGTCTGTCACTGCTAAATCAATTTTCATCCAAAGGTTTGGCATGCCTAATAATCTGGCCATTCACTATACAACTTTGGAACCACTTGCTACACCCCAACCCGCATCCATCCATTGGACATATGGCATCTCAGACTGTTCCTTGACTTGTGCCTTGTGTGTGTGTAGCTCATCACTGTCTAGACGAGTGCTATTGTTCACTTTTACCATCTTTTCTTGATGGAAATAGAGGGATCCGTGTGAATGCTGTCCCCTGTTTGCCCCTCTAGAGGGGAGTGCTGTGAGTAAGACAGGGGTTAGATTTGCAGTGCTATAGCAGTGAGGCAGCTCTGTACCTATCAAGACCTCATTTTTGTTTTTTGTTTTTGGTTGTTTGTTTGTTTGATTATTTTACTGTTGATGCATGCCTGGCTGGACTCCCGAGTCTTGTTAATCTTAAACACAGATTAGGTGTCACTGCAGTGGTGATCTTTGATGCAGATATGTAGGGATCTTACATGATGAACAGCAGAGAGAGAAAGTGACTCTTCTTCTGTTCTCTCCTTTTTTCTCCTTCCATCCCTGCCAATGCTGCGGCAAGAGATGGATGACTCACATGTACCCGACACTGTGGAAAAAGCAAAATCACTTTGGAGGCCTTGTAGAAGACAGGTCACCTCAGCATCTTGACTCACCTAGACAGAGCTGAAGGCTGTGTTGTGCTCAAAGCAATACTCCTCACGGCAGAAACTGGCCATCTGGCCTCCTCACTGGCTCTACACCTCCCTCACCCCTCTCCTCAAGCCTTTCATCTTTCTCTCTCTCTCTCTCCTTTCTCTCTGTTCTTCCCTTTCTTCTTCCTCTTCCACTCACCTTTCCACTCTCTGCTCTTTTTTTCTCTCTCTCTCTCTCTCTCTCTGTCTCTCTCTCTCTTTCTTCTCCTGTCCTTTCCTTTGTGTGTCCAGCACTCTGTGATTCCCTCTTCTCTCCTCTCCTCTCCTCTCCTCCCTATCCTATTTATACACCTTTCCTTCTTTTTCCATTCTTTTCCCCCATCTCTCTCTCTCTCTCTCTCTCTCTCTCTCTCTCTCTCTCTGAGGATGAGTTGCTGTCTTGTAACAGGCAGGCAGGAGTTAGAGAGTATGAGTGAGGAGAGGCTCTGTCATTCTCCATTAGCCGCGCCGGTGCTGACAGACAGGGGCCCGGCCCGCAGCTGTGCCAACGCGGCACGGAGCGCAACGGCCGCAGGTGCAAAGTAGGCCAGGCCGTCTCCTTGCCGACAGGCTGCCGGAGCTGGAAATGTGAAATGGACCTCATACGCGTCTGTCGTTCGCTGTGATGAAGACAGATGTGTGTTTTTCTGGCATCTCGCGCAAGTCATCGTTCGGTCCCTCTCTCCACCTGTGTGTGTGTGTGTGTGTGTGTGTGTGTGTGTGTGTGAGAGACAGTGTATGTGAGTGTGTGCAGGAGACAAAGGGGGATTGGTCAGTGGAAGGACGTTAATGTCTCACATGCAATATCCAGGATATTTCCTCTATTAAATATCATTTTCTAAGCCTACAGTATCTGAGCAGCCAGTGAAGAGCCATTATCTATAGATTATTGATGAGATGCCGCCTTTGGCTGAGAAGAAGGATCTGGTACCGTTAATTAGTCACCCACTCGCTTCGTAAAGACCTATTCTGGCTGGGAAGAGAACTGCCACTCGAGGCAGTGAAGGCAGCACGTCATTTTTTAAAAGGGATGACATAGGTGGAAATGGGGTGGCTAATTACTGATTCACGGCTAATTTCGAAGCTTGTTCAAAGAGTTTACCCTCTCCCTCTCTATGGTAGAGAGAGAGAGAGAGAGAGAGACAGAATAATAGTTACACGGAAATGAACATGGAATAAAGCTGCACATTTCCATATGTGGAACTATGTGTTCTTTCTAGGGAAAAAAAAGGTAAATGGAATTTTGTGTACTGAATCTTTCTGCGGTTTTCTTTTATATATTTACAGCGTCTGACATTTCTGTCTCCAGTAGATGATTGTGTGAAATGTTCTTTTCGGAGCTCTGCCGTGCTCCTCACGGTTCTTAAAGTGTCAGTACAAAATGTCAGCTTTACCTGCGGTTCTAAGGGGGGGAAAAGGCCTTTTTTTTTAAACAGTGGTATTTTAGCTGCATCAACAAACTTATTGTGTGAATACCCTGCAAGCCATCACATTTCCTCACCTGCCTCAGTTCATACCTACATATATGAAATAGGGCATGTTCAATAACCAGCTTCTGTGACACCATATGATTTTTTTTTTCTTGGGGGGTGGGGGGGGGGGGGGGGGGCGTTATTCCTGTTTTGAATGGCCCAAAAATCAAACATTGGTCAACACGATTCATGCAAATGTCATGCTGACCTTTGTTCTGGGATCAGTCCCCATGGAAAACGAAGCATGCTCGTTGTTTTTATTTGTTTGTTTGCTTGGATGTTTGATTACCAATCATAGAACAGGACTATATGAGGAGTTTGGAGGAGAAAGGGACTTATTCTGGGGGGAGGGGTTTATGTGTGTTCATGTTTTATTCTGAGCAAACAGGAGCATTGTTCATGGCCATGTTTCTTTACTGTCGTTACTGAGAGAAGTCATTCTGTCAGTCATAGAAGAAAACATAATTCTCTTGTTATTCCAACTCAAAAAAATATGGAATCTGCTACTGGCCATAAAACCAGGATGTATCACCACCTCTAGTTTATATAACATTCACTAGCATCTCTAATGACCATATAGCCAAATGCTAACATCTCTACACTTTATATAACACATACTAGCATCTCTTCTGTCCAAATAGCCAAATACTAATATCTCCACTTCACATAACACACAATAACATCCCAAACTGTAATATCTCTATACTTCATATAACACACACTAACGTCTCTGAAGTCCCTATAGCCACATGCTAACATCTCTACACTTCATATAACACACACTAACATCTCTACACTTCATATAACACACACTAACATATCTACACTTCATATAACACACACTAACATCTCTACACTTCATATAACACATACTAACATCTCTACACTTCATATAACACACACTAACATCTCTACACTTCATATAACACACACTAACATCTCTGCACTTCATATAACACACACTAACATCTCTGCACTTCATATAACACACACTAACATCTCTACACTTCATATAACACACACTAACATCTCTACACTTCATATAACACATACTAACATCTCTACACTTCATATAACACACACTAACATCTCTACACTTCATATAACACATACTAACATCTCTACACTTCATATAACACACACTAACATATCTACACTTCATATAACACATACTAACATCTCTACACTTCATATAACACACACTAACATCTCTACACTTCATATAACACACACTAACATCTCTACACTTCATATAACACACACTAACATCTCTAAACTTCATATAACACACACTAACATCTCTACACTTCATATAACACACACTAACATCTCTGCACTTCATATAACACACACTAACATCTCTACACTTCATATAACACATACTAACATCTCTACACTTCATATAACACACACTAACATCTCTACACTTCATATAACACACACTAACATCTCTACACTTCATATAACACACACTAACATCTCTACACTTCATATAACACATACTAACATCTCTACACTTCATATAACACACACTAACATCTCTACACTTCATATAACACACACTAACATCTCTACACTTCATATAACACATACTAACATCTCTACACTTCATATAACACATACTCGCATCTCTTCTGCCCATACAGCCACATGCTCTGCTCTTCGTATAATGCATGTAGCCCTCACTAACACCTTTACTCTTTATGACACAAACCAACACTAACAATTCTGCTGTTCATGCAGGACATGCCAACACTATTACATACAGTGTTGGTGAGTGTAATAGTTTATTTTATATTTTGGGATGAGTCACAGTTTATCCATAGAATTAAGGGCTGGCTATTACACTGAGGTGGTCTAACACAGCGGCAGATGTGACACACTATTCTTTGTTCCTGTCTATCTTGTGTATTAAATCATTTTGTTAAATATTAGTTCTTCTTATGGTCACATCTTCTGTGACAGCAGGCCTGCACAATTAATTGCGTAATCATGATTTTGGCCTCCACGGTTAACGAATCACAAAAGGCCGCGATTAATTAGCTCCTTTCATTAATGTTCCTTTGCTACTAAACAGCACTTCTGTGCATGTTCACTCTGTCGGATCTCCAGACTCTCCTTTGTTCATCCTGTAAGCATAATGACTAATCAAAATGAGTGTAAATTTTGGACAAATGAAAGTTAAACTTAAAAGATAATAAATAAAAATAGAAGAAAGTGAGCTCTCTTGAAACGGAGAGAAAAAGAGTACTGAAAGCAGAGTGTCCTCTGTGACACGTGACACGTGACCACTTTGGTTTTTAGGGCTGCATGAGAACAGACACTGTTGATCTGGTGTAGCAGTCTAGTCAAGTCATTTCTGAAGAACAATTCTTTGCTTTGTTTTATTTTATTGAGACAACAAGATATGAATGTATAAATCATCTGTTAATTAATCACAATAAATAATCAAAGAACATATATACACATGTATAGGTAGAATAAATGCAGTAACACAGCCCTGTGTAGTACTTACTGACTTTGATACGCTAAGTATGGAAACTCTCTGAGCCCGTATTACTAAGTTCCCAGTTCAGAGTGAGAAGCACGTCAGTGACTGAAGTGCACATTAGTAGTCTTCTTCAAAGTTCAGCACTCTGAAAGAGCCTGATAAAGTCAATTTAAACAACGCGCAACTGTGTACACTGATGCTCCAGAGGAAACCGCCGGCGGCCCGAAGCACAGAGGAACCATGCAGAGGCCTGGTTTGATAAGTAACCGTAGCAGAGAACCCTGTAGAGAGAGAGAGAGCGTGAGACAGAGAGAGAGTGAGAGAGCTTGTGTGTGCGGAGCTGTGGGAATTAGGAGACACTGTCTGACTGTTGGGGCCCCTGATGGTATCTTTGGGTCCCAGTGCAGCCTATGCAATCTGAACCAGAGAGGAAATGCTTTGTTTTGTTTTCAGCTCTGTCTGAAGTCTGTGTGTAGAATGCATCAGGAATATAGCCACGGTGTCCCATCTTTATTAGCATGACAAAATTCAGAGAGGCAGCGTGTGCTGTTGGCACCTGTGTGTGTGTGTGTGTGTGTGTCTGTGTCTGTGTCTGTGAGGCCTCATTCATGCCAGGCATGCTACCTCTTTGGTACAGTTAGTCAAAGAGGACACTGATAGACTTTAAAGCAAGGAGAGAGACGAGAGGGTTTCGAAACCTCCAAAAGGACACGCGTCGTGGTGACAAATTGCCCCTCTCAGTTCCTCCTAACAGCTGATAAAAGAGCCTGTTTATTTATTTATTTATTTATTTTTATTCACATGCTTTATTTATTTATTTATTTTGCATCAGTGATGCTTTTTGTCAAACATTATATATAATGACACAGAGGGAGAGAGGGAGAGAGAGGGGGAGAGGGAGAGCAAAGCCTCTTTCATCTCTGCAATGGGTTTGAAGCATCCAGATGGGGTCCATAATGGGGCTGCTGACAGCATTCCAGAGTGTGGTTGAGGTGGGTGTCAGCTGCCCCCACGCTTTCCATCCACACTGGGGCTGCGAGCGGATCGTGCAGATGTTCCCACACATCTGGGCAACCTAATCGCAGCTGTTTCGGAACACGACCCGGAGTCGGACGCTCCTCTTCGGGCGGCGTGGCACTAAGCCGAATGATGAATAGATGCGGTGGGACGAAAGAGCGATCGCCACACTCGTCTCCACACTGCTATTTATCAAGTCAGGGAAAGTGAGTCTGGGCATCCATCTCCTGTTGACGACACAACCGCTCGCGCAGTCTGCCATCCTGGAGTAATGGGGATTGGAGGCTGGGGCTGGGGAGGTTTTGGAGGGGGTGGGGTGGCGGTGGGGGCTGGCTTCAAACATCAGTTATACAAAATGCAGCAAATTATCTGTTCACTAAAAAAGGTTTGGGGGTGGGGGGCAAGGCTGAGATATAGGCAGAAATAAAATGTGTGCTTTCTTTTGTTTGCGATAAATTCTAATATGCCCAGATAAACCTAGACATTAAGACACACACACACATACACACACGCATGCACACACACAGAGTGTTATACAGCCACAGCAGTATATTAAACACCCAGAATGCTGTTCTCTAACTAACTCACAGAGGACATGAGTGGAACATCAGAGGTGAGCGATTATTTCGGGATCTTTGATGTTTAAAACGACAGTGTTTAATTCAGCTCTATTTTCCCCTCCCTTTTGCTTGAACTTGGTCAAAGTGAATCATTTGCATGCACTGAACAGAGATTTAGCCACAGAAGATAATCAAGCAGTCCCATTCTGCCAGATGTCTGTCTCTGTAGGCTGTAAATGGGAGCTTTTAAACCATGTTTTGTTCCACATTTTTCTCAGATAGCACTATCATTAGATAGGATCTACTAGAATAATAAAAGTAATTTTGCTTTCGCTTTATTAGAATAGGCCTTTAGGGCTTCAACACGGGAGCTGTGATTGGGGAGGGGTGGGGGTGGGGGGGTGGGATGATTTTTGTGTCACAGCAAAACAAAACAGCCAGGTGTATTTGTTCTGTGTGTGTGTGTGTGTGTATATGAGTGTTGATATTGCATTTTGTGTGTACCATCACCCCATACAGGTCCAAATTGTGGGTGCATTATTCAGAAGCCTGTGGGTCTGTATGGCATTGTTGTGCGTTGTAAGGATGGAGTGACAGACAAAAAAAGGGGGGAGGGGGGCTGGGACCTCCATAGCCTCCCTCCACTGTCAGGCTAATGGGGACACAGAACCGTGGGCTTTGTCGAAGCCTTCGTTTTGTTTGTTGTTTAAGATCTAATTAGGGTGGATGTGGGGGTAGCGAATGGAATGCCATGTTGTCTAATTGGCGAGCAGACGGGGGACTCACTTTGAACCTCAAGGACAACTTGCTGATGCACATCAAAAATGGATTAAATTTGTAGTGCATTTTTGGATTTCTTTCCTTTTAAATGGCGCAAGACTCAGGGCTGGTGGTTTGGACTGGGCATCCAGACCTTTCTGTGATTTAAACACTTTAGGATTCAGAGAGTCCCTTGTCCTTCTCTTTCACCTGCAACCCCCCCCCCCCACCATTTTCAAAACAAGCCCGATGGTAGACGCGAAAATGCATTGATGTGTCATTGAGTTACATTTGGGAATGCGTGGAGTGACAGCGTGTTGTTATTCAGGTGACGGGCGATAAACGACAAAGTTGGTGTGAATTCACGTCTTTTGTCTTCCACTTTAACAAATGGTCTTACTATATGACAGCACGCAAGTTGAACCTTCATTTCATCTTACAAAAAAAAGTTAGTGAGATGCTTGTGCAGTTGAGTTCATCTATATTGTCTCTCAGCAAGAAAACTGTTACAGACAGGGTAGAACACACAAAGAACACACATCATATGTTCTCTACATGTTAACATGTCAGTTACAGCAGCATATTAACAATAATAAAAAAAATCAAATAATAAAAAAAAAGAAAGATAAAGTTAAAATTAGTGCAAGATATTTAACAAAGAAAAGTAAAAAACAGTGGGTTTTTAAAGTACTTAGTGCTATGCAAATTTCTGCTCCTCTGTGGATAAATTTTCGCTTTACCGTAACCACAGACCAAAGCCGTCGTATGTGTTAAAGAGAGGAAAACACTAAGTGTTAATGAGATTTATCAGAACGACTCAGTAAACGAGATGTAACACCCAGTGCTGAGAGTTTAGTCTCGATGACAAACCGTGCCGATGAGAAATGACTGTGTGTTACTTTGGGGGACACGGCCTAGAAAACGACAACAGCTCACCGCTTTCTGATCATGTGACCATGCACAGCTCGATCGCTGAGTCATATTCTGTGTACAGTCTGGCAAGAGATTCACAGTCATCATCAACATCATCATCAACATCATCATATTACCATCATCATCATCAGTTTAGCTGCTTGTAATTCCACAAACACAAAGTGTTTGTGACACACTCTCTCTCTCTCTCTCTCTCTCTCTCTCTCTCCCTCTCTCTATCTCTGGGAAGTGAGAGTTCTCTTTGAGCAGACTTTCACTTGGAGACATTGCGAGTTTCATGCATTTGCTCAGTGGTGAGCGGTATAATGTGAGTGGTTTGTTTTTGGAGTCACAGTTAGGAGGGGGGGGGGGGGGGGGGGGGGGGTGGCGGCATGTGAGCGATGTACAGGTCATGTCATCTCCGATGAGCTTCATACACGTCGTACCGTGAGAGAAACGACAGCAGACAGCATCACATTCTGTTTGATGACTTCTGACTGGAAACTCTGAAAAAGCTTTCAGAGGGGAGGCAGACTGTCGACCTCCTGGAGCGACTGTAATTACCAATGAATGTGTGAAAATTAGAGGAGAAAACATCACCTTTACTCTGGGGACTAGGCAAAGATGAACGATTAAGTTTCCAGTGTTTTCGTTTGTGTTGTCCCTTCCTTTTCTCAGCTCTGTATCTTAAATATTGAAGGTTGAAGACCTTTTTTTATTCTGTTGTTTACATCCCAGATCCTCTGAAACTAATTAACTGTGTAAAGCTGAGAGAGAGAGAGAGAGAGAGAGAGAGCAGAAAAACCAAGACTTGTATTCCTCCAAGATCACTCAATGTGATGTTTAGCAGTTTTCTCTGCCTCTTGCCTTCACCATGGGGACCAACAGTCAGCCAAATGGAACTTTATGAAGGGTGGAATTCATGTCCAGACCATGTGATCACGTCTCTAAGTCATTCAGCGTAAATGCCAAATCCTCTATGCACATGTATGTGTTACTCTATATTCTTTAGTTTTGATTAGTTTAACTTAAGTTTGTTTTTTTCTTTCTCTGAATTAAATGAGATATTAAGTGTCTGGTTATGACACTCAACCAGACGCTTGGCGTGTGGAATATGACAAAGCTGTCATTTGTTGCACCTTGTCATCTGGGGGTACGGGGTCTTTGTCATGTGGCAGTGAAATCAGAAGTGTAAAGAGTTGACCAGGTGTCTAACTGCTGTGACAACACATAAAGAGTTTATTGCCGTCGTTTTGTTTTTGGTCTTTTTTGGCAGGCTTATTACGGTTCTGTGAAGCATGACGTGGTCTGTTTGGTTAACATTGACACAACAGAACAAACACAGACGTTTTACGCTCATTGCATATGTAACTCATCTAATACTACAGAAAGCCCCTATCCCAAAATACGTTGACCGCAGTGGTGCAAAGAACTGTTTAATTCATGCTGCGCTCTGTAGTTTGTGAGCGTGAGGTTTGTTCTGTTTCCCGTAAGGCCCACAGAAATTGTGTCTCAACCTTTAATGTGCGCGAAACAACAGTATTCCAGCTGTTACCTTCTGATCTGACTTTTGAAATGATCCGTCTGAAACATTGTGCTGCATCTGTTTTTTCTTTTTGTTTGTTTTTTGTTTTTGTTTTTGTTTTTGTTTTTAAACATACACCGAGCTCAGAAGTGGAGCTTAGTTCTAAACCTATGTTAACATACACTAAGATCAGAGGTGGAGCTAATTCTAAACCTATGTTAAGATACACCAAGCTCAGCTGCTGAATGAGTTGCTACTCTTGCTCTTACGGTCAGATGAGGTCAGGTCCTTTTGAAGAGATGTGTGCTGACGGTGGGTATCCTCTTTGGAAAATGGAAACTCTTAAAAAAAAAAAAAAAAACCTGTTAGCCTGCCTTTGCTTCTCCTGATGTAACCTGTACTGAGTTTCATCTGTTCAGTGTTTTTCTCAGTGCTGTGTCAAATACAGAGAAAGGCTAGACCAAAGGCATGTGTACTCCTTGTACATACACACACTCACACACGCACACATACACACACACACACACACACACACACAGAGGATAGCAATGCTCCAGAGAAAATGTCAGAAAAGCGAATTCGTGTAACACTTGTCTCATTCGGTATCATAACGGCATCCAAAAAAACCAAAAAGACACATCAAGTCTTGACATTACTGTACATGAAGTATCCACAATGATGGAGAACCACCTCCAACCCCACCTCCCCCCTCCTCCTTCCTTCCTCCCCCACCCCTATACTGTATCTCCCAGGCTTCCCCGATTACGGTTTCTATTCTTCACCAAGCGACCAACGGGGGCCCCCCTTCTCCTTTGCGGACTATGGCTCCCTGGGGCCCCAGGCGGCTCAGATGCTGCAGGGCGAGCCCGCCTCCTCCGCCTGCACCTCCCCCCTCCAGCACCTGCAGAGCCCGGATCAGTTTAAGAGCCCAGGTGTGTACCGCGTCTCTTTCACTGAATGATTGATTTGATTCATGCAAGTTGATTCATCACTCAGCCATTCATTAGGTTTTATAAAAAAAATGTATAAAAGAAGGGATAAAAAAGAGAGAGAGAAAGAGGGAGTATTTGGATGAGAGAGAGGAGAGAAGAGCGTGGAGCACTCTCTGGCACTTTGCCTGACTTTTCCTGCATGTTGATTGCTGCCGTATTCAGATGCTGTTTTGTTGGTTTTTTGTTTTCTTTCAAGGCTATGCTGCTAGAAGGCAGATATACATGTATGAGTTTTTTGGTTTTTTTGTTGTTGTTTTTTTCTTTTTCACATATGTACTGTACTGCAGAGTGCACTGACTCTTAACGTTCGTGTCTAAATTGATGTTTCACATCGAGATCTTTGGTTCTCTTCACACAAAATGTGCACATGCTCAGTATAGCACATATATAATCATACATGTATATGTATTACATACATTCCATTAGTTTGAGTTATCACACTGCAGTTATGACTCTCTGTCTGGTTTGCAAGAACAAAACATCATTTATGCTTTTCTATTTGGCATGATGAAGCTCTGGAGTTAATGATTATGGGTATCTAATATGTCGTTCATCTTTGATTGAAACTCATTTGTTGATTCTGTCGGTACCTCACAGTTTATTTATTTATTTTAAATGTATTTGTAGCAAAGTGAACCTCGGTAGCACTGTTTATTTGTTTGTTCGTTCGTCTGTTTGTTTTTTGTGTGTGTGTCGTAGATTTATTGCATTTGTTTAGTAATCATATTTGTATGGCTGTCTTTTTGGAGTTAGGATTGATAGTTGCTGACAGTTAATTACAGTTTACTGAAATGAAAGCCAATCTCACCTGCTAAACTTTTGTCTGAAGTTATTGGCAACTCTGATTTAAAACAAAAACTGTCATATGAAATCCATACTATCCACTCTATATAAAATCATACTACACTGTAGATTCCCAAACGTGCAGAATAGATTTTACTTTATTAACAACTGAAACAAAATGAAACTCAAATTATGCATTTATTTCCACAAAAAGTCTATCACTGTTCTTTAGCATCCTCCTTTTCTCTTCATTGGTGAAAGCATTTGGAAGGTCGTCTAAAGCCTTGGTCTCTACAGAAGTTTCTAGATCCTGAACAATGTCCTTTGTCCACCGTTTGCTGGAAGAAATATATGATTTCCCCTCATTTCTCATTTCTCCAGACATCCACAGACTGTTTTTTTCTGCCTGTATCCAGGCAGCCAGTAAAAGGAGACTGTACACACAGTGGGGCTGTAGTTCTGCCGTGATATCGGTGTTGTCCTAGTTCACCCGGATAATGATCTCCTAATCTCCTAAACTAAAAATGGCAGACTGCTGCTATAGTAATACAGTACTATGTCTGTAGAGCAAAAAGTGCTTAGTATGTAAACGTAATCAAGATGCATCACGACAAGAAAGAGTTTAAGAGTCGTGCCTGTGGAAGGATAACCCGAAAGAGCACAAACAATATTAGTTCATCAAGGGGTGAAAGACACCCAGGATGTGATAGTGACTCAGGGGACTCAAATTTGAGTGGGGGGAAAAAAACGGGTCTGAGAGGTTGAAGTGTAACAAATTACACTGTAAGTAAATTGCAGACGGTTTTCACTGCTCAGATTACCTGTAATCCAAAGATTAGCAGGCTACCTGCTTCAATTGCCTGAGCACTTTAAACAGCTGTTGACATGGAAATAAAATTATCACCCTGTTTTCATAAAAAACTGGGCTTGAATCTCACCAATCAGCGAAACGGACTAGCTTTATGGGCCGTGATTTGCTGTTTGAACGACGGTTTGTTTGGACTTCAGACAGTCTTATTAGCACCGCTCCCATGGGAGCAACAAAAGCAGAAATCATGAGAGAAGCTTGATATCCGAATGTACTCTCACTTACATGAGACAAACCCTATGGTACCCCCCCACCCCCACTCCCCCTGCTGCTTATACTCGTTTTGGGAAACGATTTGGTTTTCTGTGAACACAGAGAGGGCAAAGAAAAGCCAGAGCAGTTATTAGCTCAACTGGGAACTCTTATCAGCTCTGATGTGAACAAATTTGATCTGTTATTGCAGGCTTGTGTACACATGTGTGACTGTGGAGTGGAATAGTTCATTAGCATGCGTTAGCATCCTCTGAGCATTATTGTCTAATGGGATATTGTCTCTTTTCCAGTGCCTAATCGTAATCCCCAGAGTGTCCCATGACTTGTCGACTACACTGCTATTTTCTTTACGTGCTGGCAGTCGTCTCCACGTTTACACTCCTCTTTGAAGGCATTTGTACAATCTGTTTATTCTTTTGGCAAAGGGGGCTGTTAGCTAAAGCAGATCTCACTGCCAAGTGTCAAACGTAGCGTCATTTCTCTGCTGTTACATACCAGTATCAGTGTGTGTGTGTGTGTGTGAGAGAGAGATACTTATCTTCTTCTGGCACGTAGATTCACCAGTGAACGTGTTTATTTATTTGAAAAGCTTGTTTTTTCCCCCTCTCTTTTCTCTGCAAAAAGCTGAGGAAGCTGTAGTTGTTGGCTCTGTTTTGGTACTGTGTCATGTTTTGGTGAGAAGTTTGAGTGACAGACTTTTCAAGCCTCGTCATCTCGTCCTGATATAGCCAGTGTCTGTGTGGAAAAACCCAAATCTTTATTCTCCGTATTTCAGTCATTTTAATGTTGCTGATCTGCGTCAGTGCTGTCTATGTACATGTAATGTGGAATGTAATCTGGTTCTGCATCGTGAACACTCAGATCTTGCTCATTAACTGACTTGCCGTTCAGTGAAAGCTGAAGCAAAAGACTAAACCATAGTTTCTGAGGAATCTAATTTAATATTCATGTATTAATGGGAGTGTCATTATAGGACTGTGCGGAGAGAAGAATGAGGCTGGCTTAGGATGGGGACACATAGATTTCTTTTTGCTTTAATTTAATTGAATCTGTGATCTTATTTTTGTTTGTTTTCATTTGTCTTGCGGTACAGTTGAAGCAGGAGGTCACCTGCGGATGACAGAGGCAATGGGTCACGCGCTCTGTCGCAATTAGAGCGATTTAATAAAACCCCAGGATTCTTTACTTTCTGCCTCCCCCACTGTGATATCTGTCTTTTAATTGTCTCCATTCCTGGACTGGGATATCCATCAGGTCTTCTAGTTTTCTACTTTTCAGAAGTTTCTCTCTCAACTCTCTAGTTCTCTTTCCTTCCCCAACTCCTTTCTTTAGCTCCTCCCCCTTACGTACACCCTCACACCCACCGTCTTTTTTTCCGCCTGTCCTGTCCAAAGTACGTTTGCAAGGTCAAAAAGTGAAGGTCGAGTGTTCAGACTTTTGCCTACCAAATTCGTCGGACTCCATTTCACCGACACGCAGAGCTTGTGTTTCTATCTTTGGAGGAGACGGTGCTCCTCACTCTGTGTTGGAGGTGGAACTCGACGGTGCAGTTTTTTAACACACATTACCCAAGACACCCCGGCAGTAATTTCCTGGCTGCCAGGCAGTGGCTGGGCCTGATACCCCTGACGCTAACGGCGAGATAATCACTATCATATATTTAAAGAAGGAGTAGTGGGAGAGACCACTCTCCAAATGACAGGTGTTGATTAGATAGGGTGTGTTGTGGCAAAATCCCCTGTGCAATTTCAAAGGCCTGTTTTTTTGAGAGAGAGAGAGGGAGAAAGAGAGAGCTGGCAGTCAAAATTCGAGGACAGCAAGCACAGAGCATTGGGTGTGATGAAGCCGTGGATGGGGAGGGAGGGAGGGGGGAGAAATGACAGGAAAGAGGTTATAAAAATAACTGAGACCTGGGAAGGAGCTCGCTCTCACTGGAATGCCTTAACATGAGAAGAGCCCCACTGGGGAACCTCGAGGGCCCTCTCAAAAAAACAAAACAAAAAAACTCACCCCTGTCGCTTACCTTTGCCGTCTGCATACTACACACTCAATGTTATTTCTTTTGTGACTGTGCATGGAACGTGAATGCTGTGTCTGACATTAGTCGATTTGTTTAATCTGCATGAGCACTGAAAGATATGTACTGAAACAGATACATACATACATACATACATACATACATACATACATACATACATACATGCACACATACATACTTTTTGTATTTTTTTTTTTTTGTTTGTTTATATACAGAAAATCCAGTGGAAAAAATGAGCAACTGTAATCTCAGATTTTTAAGATGTGTTAATTTGCTTGTCCTGTACATTCTGTTTATATGTATATATCTATTCAGCGTTATGACAGTAAGTAGAGTACTGAGTGCATTTTTATGCCTAGGATCATTCATTTTTATCAGACTTTTAACATAAATGTATTCTAATCCTGTAGATATATACATGTAACTTCTCCTCTGAATGTGTCTTGTCTCCTTTCTGGTCTTTAGTGGGGTGTATATTATTGACGTGTATTGCTGTTGGATGTGATTATTTTTTATTTTTTTGGTCACGTGTTCACATGCATGCAAGACTCATACTCAGCTCTTACCTCTGCACACCAGTCCTGAATAGCTACACTGCTCATCCGAATTTTGGCGCCCCCGCTTCCTCGGCAGGCTCCAACCCAGCCCGGCCCGGCGGGTTCCCCGGCGCCAACAGCCCGGGCCCCGTGGCTGACCTGTACGGCCCGGCCAGTCAGGACTCCGGAGTGGGCAACTACATCAGCGCCGCCAGTCCCCAGCCCGGATCGGGCTTTGGCCACAGCATTGCTGTAAGTACACCGGACCCCCACATGCTTTCACCCTACCTGATGATAATGCTTTCTCACCATACGGTTTTAACTGCCTTTTCTCCATTAACACAGACCGAGTGATGATACATAATGTTATTTTTCTTTTCTTTTTTTTTTTTTCTTTTTTTTTTTTTCTTTTTCTTTTTTTTTTTTTTTTAGAATTTTTAAACAAGTAAAAGAATAATGTAGATGAAGCTTGCCTATTTAATAATGGATACAGAAGCACGATTTAATTTCTTTGGTTCAAGTTTCCATTGTATGTACTTTTACATCATACGTTACCAATGAGTCTTTGGGGTGATTTCCCCTTAAATAAGGTGCTGGAATACGAATTTTAAGTTTAAATTTTTAAATGTTTTAAAATTTAAAATTTTATGCCTATATTAGTGTTGCATGATATTGTTCCTAATGTTCTTCCTTCATGCCTACAATTAATTCCTCATAGTTATGACAGTGTTTAATAAGATAAATCTAAGTGGTGCTGAGATAGTTTGTTGAAATTTAGAAAAGTGTCAAAAACACATCAAAATATGGGGTACTTTAGAGCTGTTTTTCTTTTGCTTCCAGAATGTTGAATATTTGGTTTAACAATTCGATAGAATGTAAGCTTCTAAATATAAACCTCAGTTCTTTTTTTCTTTTTTTTTTCATTATTTCAGCAGATATTGTTTCACTTAGAATATTTGCAAAACATGAAAAAATGAGATGAATTTGCCTGTAGATTTGCTCTGAGTCCCTCAGACTAAATAAATGCCATCCAGTGACAGAGTTATCTCAGACACGCACCGACAAAGAGAGGATTCCTCCCCTAATTAGACCTTGTGAAAATGTCAATGATATGAACCAAGCCAAAGAAAAAGAAAAAAAGGAGAAGAAAGAAAGAATGCAAAAAAAAAAAAACCTGAAAAATGCAGTCTGAGAGTTTTTGATAGATGTGCATGTTCCACTGTGCCTAATTACTGGTACCTGTGAGAACAATGCACTGAATGCGTCCTTAATTTTGTTGAATATCTAACATCGGGCCTTGAAATGTGAGGTCGCTCTCTCTCACTGGTTACTGGGCAGGTGTTCTGGCAAACAGTTTGAGGTATTTTGGGTGGGTCTGGGTGGTGGCGGGTGGTGCAGGAGGAGAAAGGTGCATTGCCAACATTTCTTTGCTCCCTCTCTCAGTCAGACTCCCTTCTCCTGTCAGTTTGGATATAACAAACTGTGAACTTACACTGTCAGGGTCAACATATACAGGGCAAATCAACATATACAGCGCAAATTAATTTTCAGTTTTCAAACAGTGTTTGGTTTCACTTGTACTACAGCTGGGGGTTTTTTCCTGAAGGCAAGCAATGCAGATTTCAGATGGTTCAGCAGTTGAAAGATCCTCAGCTGTAAAGTGCATATGTAAATCAGCGAGGACATTATAGGCACTCGTGAGGATCCCCACCTTCACAACGTGTTGTCCTGCCCTTTAAGGCCATCTGCATTTGTTATTTTTCTATGCTTTTGGTTTTTAACCTTTTGCAGAGTGGATGAGTGTAGTTTGGAGTGGGGAGTGAGGGGGGGGTGGTGGTGAGGAACACTGGCCAGCTAGGAATGCAGAATGTAGGACAGAAATACTGGCAGGAGAGTCCCTGGCTCTTGCTTTTCTTAACGCCGTTGCAAAAAAGTGAACATCAAGGTCTGTTGAAAAATGAATAAGAGTTTATTGTGTCTGCGCGCACACCTCAAATTCGTTCTTTTGGACAGCTGTGAAAAGCCCATAAATCACTGGCTTTTGAGGGAGAAGTTAGAGTGGTTATTCATTAATTCTTCAATGAATGTTCTGAATAACAATTTGACCTTACCCTTGACTTTCAAATTGAGTTTTAACCTAAATATAACCAAATGTAGTTTGACTGAAAATTTTCAGTGTAACTGACGACAGTAAGGGAAGATATTTTTTCTTCCTCTACGTTTAACTTGATTTATGTTTCATATCATTGTGAATACTGAAAGTTATCCTTAATAATCCAGCTGCTGAACCTCAGTGCACTGATAATTTCAGTTTGGGTTTTTCTCTTTTTTTTTTTTTTTTTTTGGTGAACATAACGTTTCTGAAACTATTAATATTACAGTGTGTTAATGGAGCTAAACCATCTTTCACACTGCATTTGACTTTGCATTATAGCTCCCTAAGTACTTTTTAAATCTTTACTGTGTCAATCATGAATCCCTGTGATCTGATTGGTTGACCCAGTCCTAATTTACTCAGGGTGTGTCACCTTTGCCTTTGTTATGAGATAGCTCTAACTAGTTTTGTTACTAGCTGCAAGCCATTCATCTTAAACAGAGACCCTAGCTATTAGAGAGTGGTAGTGTGTAGGCTCTTAGACAAAAAGTAACAATGGTGTGTGCTTCATCTTTTCTTTATATGATTAAGAGTTGATTTACATTGTAATAGGATCACCGAAACATAGTCATCTCCAAACCTTTGATAAAGATAAGCAAAAAATACACAGGCAACGGAACTCTGCTGAAAAATGTGAGGATAAGTGTTGGGAAAATTAGAATTTTATTTTATTCACAGGGTGTTCTGTCCAGAAAAGACCACATTTCTGCCAGCCATAAACTTTGTTGTAAATAAAATTAAAGAAAATGTGGCTTTTTTGTCCACCCATCCATGTATTCATTAACTTTTTCCTCACTTTCAGCAAAAGCAAAGAACCTGCCGAATGAAAAGAGACAAATGTTTGTTGAGCTTTTTAAATAATAGAGCAAGTGAAAAGAAAGCTAAAAACCCCACATTCATTCAACGCTTCAGAAACAGTGGTGTGCAATCTCATTACTACACACAGTCAGGAAGAGAGTTTTTGAGGCAAAGAAAAAGTTTAGCAGCCAAAGAAAAGAAAAATGATCAAATTTGGACGTGCCAAGTTTCCAAATCGACTAGCAGATATCACCTCAGCGCTAGCAGATGTTTTGGAAAGGTGTGTTGGAAAAGCATCCTTTATTGGGAGAAACCAACAAAGGGATTGGAAGCAGATGCCAGGGTCAGGAATGGATCTCTTTGGCCATGCATGCTACTGTTATATCTGGCATCAGTGGAGGAAAGTGAGTGAAAATAATCTCAAATACCTCATATAATACAGTGCTGGTGATTGGTCTTTGATGTCTGGCTGATTTCCAGTGATTGGTCCTGGGGTTCTTGTTAATGGTAATGACCTTATGATCTCTACCAAAGACCAGGACATTTTAATTAAACACTTAGTAGCCTCTTGCCAGAAGACTTAAACTTAGATATAAGTGGATCGTCTTCAAGCCAGTGACCCTAGATATGTAAGATATGAAATGATTAGAAATGGTTAGTTGATGCCTCTGAAAATTTGTGTTTTCAGTTGAGGAGGGCAGTCGGGACTAGGATTCTATTATTTGTGTTGGGGAAAGCACTACAGTTTGGGTCACACTGGGAACCAGGGGGTTGCAGGTTCAAACCCAGTCCAGGCAGAGGTGCGAGTTGCCTTAATACTGGTCTTAACATCTCTGCTGTCCCTCCGGTTGTCGCCGTCATGCCCATGAGCAAGGCCCTTGACCCCAGGTCACTCCAGGGTAACATGGGAACCCCTTGTGTCCTGCTCCTCAGCTTAGTGCGACAGACCATGAAAAACAGCGGTTGTGCTTACTGACGTCAGCGTCATTAAAGCACAATGCAAATGATAAAAAAACGAGTCTCTTTTTTTTGTTCATCTTTATCAAGAGTGTCAGAAATGTTGGAGGTGACTGTATGTTATATTTAAATTCAAGGCTGAATACAGGATAGCTACACCATAGTCATAGCATTTAAAAAAAACCAAACTTGCTTACTATTTCCCGCTCAGTAACCTTTTCCCGTCTTTTGGTGATTTACAGTGACAAAACACCAACTGCTGGAACTGTTAGAAAAGAAATGGCTGATGCCAATGTTTAGCTTTAGAAGACCAAATTTTATCTTTGCCTTTCAATGGTGCTCATCTTGCCGTGATTGCTGTAGAATTCGGCGCATGAACTGTGATGACCAGTGATATTTTGATGCATGATCTGTGATTACTGCTGATATTTATGGGGGTTGTTGTTAATGCCAGCATGAATGTGCAAAACTTGAACTGAATTTTGGAAACCCTTATGATAAGATGCAGCTGGCATGAAAATCTTTTCATATCAGTTTTTTTTTCTCTTTACTGTCTTTGCCTCTGCCAATAATTTATAATATTATAATGTATCAAGAATCACAGCTATATGCAATGAAGACCCATCCATTATATCTTTCCCCTTCAGTAAATGTTTCTTGGTATTTGGCTCAGATTACGCCTCTGATATTCTCAAATGTGCGCTTTGTGTTACATTGCTATTGTCAAAACAAATCTGGATTTCAAAGAGTAAACGTCGCTCCATTCATGCTGGCAACAGACATTATGAATAAAAATTTACTGACCAGTAATAGCTGTATTAGAGTTTTTTTACCCACAATGCATACTGACACAGTCACTAACTGTACACTTTTAGGGTCCCCTGATTGCCACAGCTTTCACAAATGGATACCATTGAAAATCAAACAGGTGGTTGGTTGCCATCTCATTTGAGGTAGATATTTTGTACCATTTATAAAATGTAATAGTTTTCCCTTTTATTATCATTCGTTTATCCCATTTTAGTTTCATCTCATTTTGTCTGCCTCTTTCTCCCTTCTCCCTTTTTTTCCCCCCATCACATTGTATATAGCCTTTTTTCCCCCCTTACAAAGACACAATGAAAAGCTTTTACAGGGTTTCTGAATAGCGCACACCAAATATCGACTCTTTAATAACACACAGAGTACACCTCGGCAGCCTAGTCTCTATATTTGCAATACTATGGTGTGTTTCTCTTATGATTCATACCACCCAGAAACCCTTTAAGAGTTTTTGACTTTTAATCCTGTTTTGTTCTGTTTCCATTTCTCATTTGAACAAAACAAAACATAAAAAAAACATGCTGGTTTAAATCTTGTGCTTTATTGTCTTGAATAACCACCGTTTCGTTTTTCCGCTTGTCTTTGACTAGACTACTCTCTTAAGCATGTGTTTCTGTTTGGTCTACCCAAACTGAGCTGTTGCTTTCTTATACAGACTATACTTATTAATCTGAGCTGTTGCTCTCTTATACAGACAGTACTTATAAATCTAATGTGAGAGTCTAGCCTTGTGCTCTGCTCCCCAGTGCTGTCTGTGGGCTTTCGTGAACCATACTCTGTGTCTTTGATTCGGTGCCCTGTGGATTCAGGCCTCCGGAACCTTCTGGGTATTTTATCAAGATGTATCTGGGATGAGAGAATACCCCCCCCCCCCCACCACCAACTCTTAACAGTATCGTTTAGTCATCTCTTGTGTATTATGTCAGGTATTGCTTATGTAATGTGTGCCCCCCCCCCCCTTCTCAGTGTCCTTATTCAACCAGACAGTACCTCATCAGACTGCTGTGTAGTTTGGTATATATTAGTATACTTTGAGTCCTTTTTATGTACAAATCTTTACGGCCCTTTTATGTCCATTGGAAGTAATCCTCTACAGTATAGTTATCAGGTTAAAGTGGAAGTGGAAGTATACAGTAAAGTTTAATATGGATATGTGAGTGATGATATATCGATCCTTGTAGTCATGAGTAGAGAAAGCTGAACTGTGGGGGTGCGAGAGTCCTGTCGTTTTGTTAGCGTGATGTCTGTACCTGTCATGAGATAGATTAAGCTAGCTTGATTTTGACACATTAGTGATATAGAGTTCTTTTCCAGTTCCATTAAAGTGATACAGTTTGATTTTATTCAATAATCCATGGAAGTGTTTACATTTTCATAAATTTAACTGCTCTGGGCTCGATAATATTTAGACAGGTATTTTGTGTGTGCGTGCGTGTGTGTGTGTGTTTGGCCCAAGGACTGTGTTGAATATATAGTCTCATCGATCTTCTGTCTTCTCAGTCATCCTCAAACTTTGAAATTCCTTGTGAATGAACTAAACTACTGCTTCCACTGTTCCATTTGCCTGCCACCTGCCTAAAGACTCTCCTCTGACATGGTTTCATAGTGTGCTGTGGGTTTGAGACTCACATTCAGAAACTTGAGTCATTTGTTCAGCATCATGGGTTTTTCTCCCATCAAGTTCAACGTCTTCTGAGAAACAAACTTAAGTTCTTGAGTTGATTCTTTCTAGCTGGTGTTGACAAGTGACCGTTGTCTGAGAGAGAAACAGTGCTGTCACTTAGAGACACTGACTTTGTTGCACAGTAAGACAGCAGAGAAAGCAACAGTTTTGAGCAGTTTCTGTAAACCAGCCTTTTTTAACCCCTCATTTTCCATGAAGATAAATATCCAAAGGAAAATGGGTCTGTGTTGTTTGTTGCATGCTACACTAACACATACATCCCATCTGTTTCTCCTCTTTTGTGTATATCAAACTCATGTTATAGTGTTATTGTGTCATGTGTTTTGTGTCTGAGCGTCTGTTTAAAAAAAAAAATGTGCCTTTTTATGCCTTTTAATTAACAATGTTTCTGAGTCAGATATAACTGTGTGATGACTAGACAAACAATTTCCAAATTCTTAGTGCTTTGAGGGAAATCAGTAATACTCTGGGACTTTTTCATTTGTTGGCTTTGCTTTTCATAAAAGTATATCAGTTATGAAATACATGCTTGAATGTGAGTTTGCATTAGTTATAGTTTATTGATATGAAGTAATCACTGGTGATCAGTAGAGCCCCAGTGGGACACGTCTGAAGTTAAGAATTTAACAAGATATAAAGTTGAAAAAAAGAGTGAAAAGGATTCATAAATTAATGAGAACATTTTGACAGAGTGTGAATTATACAATGGCAATCCGGGGGGGGGGGGGGGGGGGGGGGGTGGGGCACGGACGACTTTCTGCAGGGCTATATAGCATAGGATATATAAATGTTTAATCTGAAGCACATCTGCATTTTAGTTCTGACAGAAATCTTGTGGGCAGGTAGAGGCAAACAAAGCTCAGATGCAGTGTATGTGTTTCCAGCCTCCAGCAGAGTTGGTTCATTCAACTGGCTTGTGATTTCTGTGTGTTTGGTCCAGCAGACTGTGTCAGGAGGCGCGGGGAAAGCAGGTCGGAGTTTCTAATTGGTTCTGTGTACAGGTAACAGCCACAAAGCTTCAGACACTACAGCCTCCAAAAGGAGAGAAAGATGTTTGAGATGGCACGTGAAGAACAAAGAGAAAAAGAAAAAAAATGAAAAATCATCTCAGAAAAAAGAAAGACAGAAATAATAATAATAATAATATTAATAATAATAATAATAATAATAATATTTAAAAACCAATCTGCTGTATTATAACTGAACCCTGTCTTTTGGATCCTTCGTATCCTACTGTAATCCCATAACTTGATGTAGGATTCTAATGTTGTTTTTTTGTTTGTTTGTTTGTTGTTTTTCTCTTTTTATTGATTTATTTCCCTTTGTTGGTTTCTCTCACCATCTTTTATCACATAATCTTTGGATTAAGACTTCAGCCTGATTATGGTCTATGAAATAATTTCTATTGTACATGTGTTTTCTCTCCTGAGAGAAACTATGTCGACATACACTGACTTTTCTCTGGTTTCTTTTCTCCCTCCTTTCTGTTTGAATATTTCAGTGTTGCTCATTCTTTCTTTTCTCTGCTGGGAACGCTCCTCGGCTGTCACTTTTTCAGGTGTCATTTTGCACATGCAAGAAAAACAAAAAAAAACAAACAAAAAAAAATGAAATGACTTAACTTGAAAAAGGAGACGTTTTTAATACAACATTAAAAGAAAAAGAAAAAAGACAAGAGGGTAATTAACTAATAAATCTTAGTAGCTGTTTGTTTCTTGTAATGTCTTGTTTTCCCTATTAACCTATTTGGGGCAATAAGAGGACTCCAGTATTTTCACAGTCCTTTTTTATAAATGTCATTTTTGTTGTCAGGAAAAGAAAAAAAAAGAAATAACTTTCCTTTTAATACTTTGTGAAATGAGATTTTAAAAAAAAAAAAGAAAAGAAAGAAAGAAACTGTACATACTATTCCAGTCATTGCATCAAACCGTTTCTGAAAGAGAATCATATTTTTGTGATGGTGTTCTTAAGGTTGTACTGTTCATGATCTGAAATGCTTTAAGCAAAAAGATTTTTTTGGAGGCTCTACGCTGTAAATCCAATCCATTTGTAGCACAAAACCCATGAATACCCCCAGTGAAAACGTTATCCTATAAAGACACTGGTAAACCTGCTCTGTACATAACTTTGACTATATAATTCAGCATATGTCATACCAGCATACTGATTAGGTAGTGAGTTCAAATGTGCACAGCTTAAAAACTAAAAGAAGAAGAAGAATTATTAAGACGTAATACCTGGTGATGTAGAGCTCCACAACTAACATGGTAAGAAGAGAACATGAAATCCAAAGCACACATTCACATTTTATCAGTTACAAGATACCTAATTATGAACTGTGTTGAGAAATTGAGAAATGTCATGTTATGTACTCATTGATGTTTTTAAAATGTTTTTTTTTTCTTTTCATTTGTTTGTAATTTTGTGTTTTCCCTTGTATTCATACAAAATCTTTTTACACAAAAAATACCTGATTTCAACGTAACAACGGCAATATTTTACAGTTTAGGTTTTTAAGTGGTTTAATTAGGAAGAAAAAAAAACATTTTCTACCATTACCTCAGACCTGTGGTGTGTTTTAGAGCAGATAGCAAATTAACTTATTTTAAGGTTTAAATGATGAAAGAATCAATGGATTGTTTTGAAATTAAGTAAATCATTGCACTGTGAGAAAGAATATTATCATTTCCTATTTGCACATGTTAAATGAAGGTCATTTAAAAAAAAAAAAGAGTTACATGAAGGATTGTTTTCGACAGGTTTATATTTCTTAACACCAGATAACCATAGACTTGTTTTCACCCAGCCAAACACAGAGAATAATCTCTTATGGGGATAATTTGCTAGCATCAGATGTGACCATGTAGTTCATTAGTAGCAATAGAGCATACAAAATTCTCAGAAACACTGAAAGAAAACGATTTTCAACCTTTGCTGCTGCGCTCTTTGATTGTGCGTTGGGGGGAGTGGATGGGTTTAGACAGAGAAATGGCATTTCAGATTTATTTAAAAGAAGTGGAGATGGTATTTAAGAATATATAAACTGACTGATGTATGCTTGGATGTTCATCCTTGCTGAAAATGTATATTTGTGATGATTTTTTTTGTTTGTTTTTGTTTCATTTTCAGTTTGGTTTCATTTTGTTTCATTATTTCACTGTTTTGACTAGCAAGTTAGGCAAAATGCTGGATTATTCTAGAAATGGAGACTTGACAAAGTACTGACATATGTAATGATAAAGAAAACATTGTACTAACTGTCCATGCAAGTGCACAAGACAATAGTAGACACACACACAAAGAGGAACTCCTTGGCAATTTGAATCGGGGTGTTTTATCAATATTTTTGTGGATGTTATTGATTATACTAATTATAAAACTAAACTATGAATACTCTGATTATGTAAAGTAATTTTATTATTTGATTCTCTCTCCATTCCCTATCACCTCATGCAGTAATATTATGTTAATCATTGTATCTCAGTAGTGTGTGTACCAAAAAAAAAAGAAAAGAAAAGAAAAAGGAAAAAAAAAAGAAAAAAAAAAAAAAACCTTGTAAAGAGTGCTGTCTTTGATGCCACTTTGATGTACTGTTCTTCACACTTCTTCATCGGGGTCTTTTTCCAACCTTTCCTGCCCTCACCTTCACTCTCCTTTTGTCTCTCTCTCTTTCTCTCTATATCAGTCTCTCTCCTCTCTCTCTCTCTCTCTCTTAGGAAGTAGTGATAGGTCTTATGTAGATATAGTTAAGACATAGATGTAGAGATTAGACAATTTTAGGACCAGTAAGGATAAGACTTTCTCTTATTAATCGGTTGCAGCAAAAAAAGAAAAAAAAAAGACCAAAAAAAAAGGAAAAAAAAATTGCTGACATTTGTTTTCAGAGTCATTGTTTTTCCTTCATTTTTCTTTTGTCATATGGTTTCAGCTAACCAAAGCTCTCACTGATAAAAAGAACTTGGTGTAAGAGAGAATTGTAAACAAGGCATTAATTGGATCTCCACCCTTGAATGTTTTACAGGGGGTGTGCCATACTACCTTAAATGCTATTGCTAGATATGCAAATTCTTATTTTTTATTCTTTTTCCAAGAGGGACACAAACTATAATTATGAAGAGAATGATTTTATTACACGCATGAAAAAAAATCATATTTTTTTAATATGTTCAAACTAAATAATTATTAGGATAATAATAACATAATAATTATAGATATCAATAAAACTCTAATAGATTTTGATGTTTGTACTCTTAAAAATATCCCGGTGGCCCATGGCTCTACTATTTTTGAATACTGATTTTTTTTTCTCAATAGGTTGACCTAGATTATTCAATATTTTAGTTCTCTCAGTCATTGAAAACATTAAGAGACTATGTGATTATTTTTGTACTCCTCAGACACATTACCAGCTCTTTCTCTTAATCAAAGTTAAACCTGTTTCTTAAACATTTACCCAAATAAGGTAAAAAAAAAAAAAGGAGAAGCTAGCATTAGCCTGGTGAGTCTGAAGTTCTTCCCTCAGTTGTATCATAGAGGGGCTTATGTTAACTGCTCTTCAGTGTCAGTTGTATCATAGAGGGGCCTGTGTTAACTCCTCTTTGGTGTCAGTTGTATCATAGAGGGGCTTATGTTAACTGCTCTTCAGTATCAGTTGTATCATAGAGGGGCTTATGTTAACTCCTCTTTGGTGTCAGTTGTATCATAGAGGGGCTTATGTTAACTGCTCTTCAGTATCAGTTGTATCATAGAGGGGCATATGTTAACTCCTCTTTGGTGTCAGTTGTATCATAGAAGGGCTTATGTTTACTGCTCTTCAGTGTCAGTTGTATCATAGAGGGGCTTATGTTAGCTGCTCTTCAGTGTCAGTTGTATCCTAGAGGGGCTTATGTTAACTGCTCTTCAGTGTCAGTTGTATCCTAGAGGGGCTTATGTTAACTGCTCTTCAGTGTCAGTTGTATCATAGAGGGGCCTGTGTTGACTGCTCTTAGGTTTCAGTGCATCTCAACATTCAGTGGTGTGCCTTCTTCTGTATTCTGTTTCTAGCTTGTAAGAACTCACTCAATGGCACCTTGTGTAGTCACACTGTTTGCCGTTGTGTGTGTGTGTGTGTGTGTGTCAGCATCGTGAACATGTGGTTTATCCGTCTGTGGTATGTTAGTGACAGATTAGGAACGCCTCAGATGCTGGTGTTTGGAGAAAAGGAGCCAATAGGAGTCGATTGTGTTTGTGAACAGAAAGGAAATAGTTGACTTTGGTCTAAACCAACACATAAAGCACACTTTATGCTTTAGCTCTTGATTAAGGCAAAGGCTGGTAACCCTTTTTGAGTAGTCTGTTCCATCTCTGACACAAATTTAGCTTTGTTTTTTGAATTCATAATTGTAGCTTGGACTTTAAGGTAGCATGGCCGTATTGCCGCCATTTTGTTTCTTCCTTTCTTTCTACTTTTTTTTTTTTTTCTGAACAGCAATTTACAGCAGATGAATGTCACACATCTTGCTAGACTAGCTGAATTATTGGTTCAATGTTGGTTTAAAAAAAAAGAAAAAGAAAAAAAAAAAGACCTGGAAGGTGTAGGGTGATGTTGGGAGTGTACTACGGTATCCATGTAAACTTGAATATGGAGGCAAGTGTTCGGGAATGGCCAACACGATCACCCCCCCCCCCACACACACACACACACACACCCTCCCCCCACCCCATTGATAAAAACCAACTCTGCACTCATATTGTAATTACATATGTATATACTTGTATACAGCTACAGGATATATATGTAAAGTGTATATATATATATCTTTGTTCAATTGTTTTAAGCTGCCTCAGTGGTAATAAATCATTTTCGTGTAGATGAACTGCTCTACCGTAATGTGGTTCACATTAGTAGCTAACACTGTTTGTCTCTCTTTGCTGTGGAGCTGTTTGAATTTGCTGCGTCGATTTGTCGTATAAGGAGCTGTGTAATGACAGGGCAGTGCTGGAGCAGGCGTAAAAGTGAGGAGAGTGAGTGAGTAGTTTTCTAGAACACGCCGTGTCCGGAAAACCAGCTGATGGCGTGGTGGACAGGGGCATTTTACTTTATTTTATTTTTGCGAGCGCGCATTTGAGTTTTTTTTGTTTTGTTTTTTTTAAAGAGCAGTATGGTGAAAATGGGCTGCATAACACAGAAGGGATGGTTTTGTTTTTGACATCGTCTCAGACAACGATATGTCTTCATATGTTCTCCTTAAGGTTTAGTGTCACTGATTGCCTTGTCCATTCCTATCACTTGCCCATTTTATAACCTTACCAGACTTTTTACCGCCAGAACTGACAGAAAGGACTGATGTTTGAAAGCATCTTTCAGGTCCTCTTGTATGGCTTGCTCAAGCCCTGTTGTAAAATAAACTAAAGTGGATGGGGGTCTCTCACATCTCAGATGTGGAAAGTATAATTTTATATTTGTATTTTCAAATAATTATAATGATAATAATAAAAAATGTTTGTGAAAGGTTTCCATCCTCTACTGTGGTCCAGAAATAAATGTGTTTGTCTGGAAAAAGATCAAATAAAATAAACTGTTTTGAACCATTTCACTCATGGTTTTTATTTTAGGTGATTTTTGTTTGTTTCTTTGATTGTTTGTTTGTTTGCTTTTTTCCATTTTTTCGAGAAAAATGGTGTGTGATTCAACAACTCCTGAATATCCATGAAAAAAGACTGTATGCCAGAAGATGCACAAAAATTAAAATGCACAAAACTGAATCCATAGCTTAACGCTTGTCTAAGTTTGTTTTTGTCCCTGGAGCTTTGCCGTAGATGTTACTCTGTGTCCATCTTCTAACCTGGACTTGTGAGAATCCTATCCAGTGTCCTGAACAATGAGAGAACGGCTAGTCAGTCCAAAAGTTTGGTTCATCTTTGTTCAGATGGACAGTGAGCAGCAGCAATTACATGGAAATGAAAGTGTGAAGACATTTTCCACTGCATTAACACACCATTCAAAACAAAAAAAAGAGCCTCTTGTGTGCAGAGGGATAATTTATTCATTAATATAATGAAAGCTAGAAACAAAGTCAACAAGGACCTTTTGTTTGCCGTTAACGAACTTGGCCGTGGAGACACGTTGTACTTTGATTGGATGTAAACAGTCTTTAGCACAGGCAAGAATATGGTAAATAAGAACGTGTGCTTAATGTCAAATAGGAGATGGTAACATGCACTTGACCGTATGCAAACAGTTCTCCAAAACTGCCGGGCCGCACATGCTAGATGTCTCTTAACACCTCCAAACGTTCAAATGCAATAAAACGACTTGATGTAAGTATAGGTTGTTTCACTGTTTTGTTTTTCGTTTTTGCTTTTATTTTTGTTTTTGTTTTTTTCTTGAATTGGTGTAAGAGGTAGAAACATTTCCAAAAGTCAGATCCCTTTATCCAGTACTGACAGGTCGTGGAGTTTATTGTGATATTAATGAGAGTTAAAGAAACAAACCAATAATAAAAAAAAAAAACATGATTGCCTGTCACAACTCTGTTTGGTAGAAAGAAATGCTTTTCCATGCTAAGCTTGAATGGGGGGAGCCGGTGAAGGCAGCCTCACACCACAGATGATCCAAAGCCCTGTGTGTGCACCGTGATGGAATCCTGCCTTTTTATTCGTTTTCATTCTCTTATCGGCCCGTTTCTACAGAGCTCGGTTTCTCATCAGCACTCTCATGCTAGCAGTGTGAATCAGTCCGCAGTGACCTGTCATTTGTTCCAAGCTTGTCTGGTTTTACGTGACTGGATCCTATCACCTCGCATAGGTGTCTTCATTAGCTTAACACACGTTTTACTTTTCACAGTGGCTTGGAATATTTCAGTGTCTCTGTGTTTAGAGAGAAACAAAGGGAAAAAAATGAAAAACAGGGGAGATTTTGGTGAGATTTTGAGAGAGGTGAAATGGACATGTTGAAATGGAATAGGTCACACTCTGGGATGACACGTTAATGGACACCTAGAGTGGATACAGTAGCCAACATTCACCATTTTTCAGCAGGGCAGCACTGGCCTGTCCCTCAGCTTTATCTAGCCTTTTTTTTTTTTTAAACCTGAGATGAAAAATGCAATGTGTGGGGCCAGCAGAAATTAATGTCATTTTTAATTTGAGCCGCTGTCCCATTTTCAAATGGGAAATTGCTTTGGAGAATTTAAGGTGTGACAGCTATTATAAATGTGTGGAAATCCATCCTCCTCTCTCTCTCTCTCTCTCTCTCTCTCTCCCCCTCTTCCTCTTTCATTGCCTCTCTCTCTCTTTCTCACTCCCTCTTGCTCCTTCTCTTTTCTCTCTCCTGCTCGCTCTCTCTTTCTCTTGCTGCCTCTCTCTCCCTCCCTCCCTCTTTCTTTCTTTCCCTCTCACTCTTTTGCCTTGGCCCTTGTCTCTTGGCCGTGGGAGCTCTCTTCATATACTTCTCCATCAGACCACCTGTCCACCCACGCTGCACTGACGAGCCTTTGGAAGGTGTCATGACTCATTGGGGTTGCTGTTTGCCAGCAGAGAAAAGCTGGGAGGAATTTCAGTCAAGAGACCACTTTTAGCCAGGTAGAGACAAGGCCTCAGCACTGCAGAATACTAATCTGTCTCATCCACAGCGTTACACACCCTCTAATTTGTCAAATTCCATCACTAAAGGGTATTTATTGCATAATGAATCCCCAAATTCCTCACCTTGTTTCCTGTGAGGAAACGACTAATCAGCACCTCTTGGCAGAGGTTATCTTTAATGATCAATTATTTTTACAGGAAGACGACGATATGTTTCCAGACAAATATGAACATCTTCGTCCGCATTCCTCAGGTGAGTCCCACATACGTTGTTACTGTATTAATTCAATCACATGACAGGTAATGTTTGCCTTATTGCTCCTTCCCAAGAAGACACTCCATACAGCGAGTCAGAGCGAGGTTAATTGTATCTGGAGACCTTCATGTCACTTTGACAAGCAACAAAGCAGTGCCGTAGGTATCAGCTGACTTAAGTAAACCAATTATACTGTTTGAAAAATGACTGCGTGTGTAGAGGGCTGTCTCTGGAGAACTCATTTGAGGGAGCTGTGAGTTCTCTGGTGTCTGTTTAAGACTGAGTTGCCCTACCTTTAAGGTCTGCTGTTGTGTTTGTACGCGCTTTGAAATATCACTGGCTCCCAACCTCCTTTCTTTCCTTCATCTCAAAGTATCTCTAGTGATGAGTCGTAGTCAAACCTAACTCACGAGCAGCACTGACTCTGACCAAAAAATTCCAAACAAACAAAAAACAAAAACAGCATTCTGTGGAAAAGAGGAGGGTCAGTTAGGTTTGTGTAAGTGCCATTTTATCATCGTGACATGCCCCGTGTATTTCTATCAGAGAAACAGTGATTGGCTGCAGGAAGCAGATGGCTATAAGTTCTTCTTAATGACCTTTTTAATAAAGTAGCTAGGTGAGGCTTATGTCATGGCTATCAAAAAGTGATATAGAGGTAGTGAAAGAGTAATTTAAAATAAATAAACAGACAGACAAACTCCAAGCACTGTTACTTGGTTGAAAAAGAACCATGTTATTCTTGTCACTTGTTGTGAAATGGCTGTGAGTGTATTTCTCTTAAACCATGAATGATAGCTAAACGCTCGGTCAACTGATATCTTAGAAAACTAATCTGACATGGTTGTCAGTTTTGACTGAATGAGAAAGTATAACTTTCCTCGACCATCACGGCAACTAAATCCACAAGAGTTTAGGATGTTAGACAGATCCCATTCATGTATTGTGACACTGTAAGACCTGAACCTTGCTCACTCTTGACGTGTCTTCACTCGAGAAAGTTTGAGAAAGAAAACGGTTATGTCTCGCTGGCTGTGCTGATGAGGATTCGACTTTTAGCTGCAAGACATCCCAATCATCCACGCTCCCCCACACTCCAATCAACCTCTCATTAGCATCTGACACTACCTGTCATTAACAAAGCTCTCTAATTAGGACCCAATCAGCTCTCTCAGGAGGCCTCTCCAAACTACTACACTTTTTAAGCACTGGTGGATGGGAGCAACTCCAATTGCAGACATGGTGGAGTGGAGAGAGCAGCTCTCTAACCCCTGGAGTTTGTTCGTACTATGACTGATGGACGAAAATTGACAGCCCCTTGTGATGCTTTTTGAAGCCCCCTGCTGAGTTCTGTATTTTACAGCTGTTTTACCTCGACGAAAACAGACAGATTTCATTTACAGGCGTGAGGGAGAATTTTGTCTTTTCTTTTTTTTGTTGTTTTTTTTTTTTTTGTTTTGTTTAAATTGAACTGTCTGCTTTTACCTTTCCTCACTTTAAGACCGATTATTCAAAATAGATTTTTTTTATATTGTTGTCGTAGTTGTCATACTGTTTGACTGTCTGATGATACTGAAATTTCATTGTATTTAACGCAACAAAGAATGAGACTGGGTCATTTCCAAAAACCTTGTTAAACCATTCAAGTGAGTCATTCTGTTTTATGGTTGAAGTAACATACTGAGGTTGTTAAGTAAGGTCTTCGCTTGTCCCACAGTAATTTCTCTGAATGGGTTTTAATACACTCTTTTGAAAGCCTCTCCTCTCAGGTTTGGCCACTGTTTTGCTTTTGCTTTTGTTTTTTGTTTTTTTCGACGGGGCAGTCTCAGGCATCTTGTGATTTGTTTATCATCTCCATAATCAATTTCCAGCTCTGTCAGGGCCCTCCATGGTTCTTCATGCTGGGTAGGTCTTTTCAGACCAGTTATAACATTTTTATGGTCTCTCTGAAGAGTAACCTCCATTTGGATATCACTTAAGTAGCAATTAGCTTCCTTTGGCCTTGTGTTATTGTTTTCATGCCTGGCCTGAGAGAGAGGTCCTGGGGAGATGATCTGCTTTTCACACTGGGGGAAACTGGTCACACTGGTGGGACTATGTCGCCCTTTTGCTTCTCTTAAGGCTCATGAGTGTCTGAAGCACCAAGAGATATGGTTTCAAAGATGACGTCTTTCTCCATGGGCCGCATTATAAAATAGTTTTCCGTCCTCGAGTGAAGCCGGGACAGAGAGTTGTGTTTCACTATTAAATGTTAATATAATTCAGTATGTATATCTAAACTCTACAGGTGGAATCTAATAACTGGAGCAGGAGAACATTCTCTCGCTAACCAGGTGCTTGTTTACATAACTGACTTGCCCACTCATAACATATAAAGATCGAAAGATCACAAACATTGACAAATCTTTCACCTTGATTGTTCTGCATGACATTTTTCTCACCATTAGTGTCGAAAAATAAAATTTCCTTCAGTCCAGGTGTACTCTTTCTCACTGACTTATTGGAGCAGTAGAGAAACCTGTATTATTCCTTAGATCATTGACAGAACATGCAGGACTTGTTTTACCCTATGTTTGCCATGGTTTCATAAGAACATTCTATGATTCATCAACGTCTCAAATTGTTTTGACCTCTTATTCCTGCTCTGTTCTGTCGTAAAGCGACTTTTGTTGAACTGTGATACAGAACAGCGTTTGTTGTCCTGAAAAGTGAGAGTACAGCCAACATAGGACAACAGCTGTACTTTGTAGAGTATTCCATACCTGAAGTAATTTTTCTTAAATGTCTTTGGGCACAGAAATGTGTTCTTCTTTCTCTCCCTTTCTCTCTCTTTTTCTCACTCTGCCTCTTTGGATTGTTCTTCAGTTTCTTTTCTCAGAATAAAAGTGACTTTTTTTTCAGAGATTGTCTTGTCAACTGTAATGGAATATGTCACCTGAGAGAGTATTTTAGAATGCATTTGTGAGAGACTCACACTTGAGCCAATGCATATCATTGCTTTCCCAATGAGCATATCAGACCAAATATGAAATAAATACTTTGACCATGAGTCCCTGAGAGACTTATTTAATCGGAGCAGATCATAAAACCATAAAAAAACACAAACAAAGCTAATAATGTTTCACTTTCACCCTGCCAGAAACACACACAATGTGTCTCTCACAGGAACGTCAAAACCCTTCACATTTTGCTGCTGGCCAGACAATGGTTTTGAACTGGCTGTTACCAAATTTCTGAAAGGATCCTAGTTCAAAAAGAAGAACATACTGGATCCAAAAATATAACAAGTTGTAAAATAACAGCTTTTTTTCTTTTTTTGGTTCAAGCTGAGGGAAAAAAAATCTACAAGAAGGTTAAAAGGAAGAGAAATACCACAGTGGGAGTACTACATATTCCATAGAGTTAAAATATGAATGTAATTCACAGGAAGAGCCTACTTAGCTAAAGTCAGTTATTTGAAGTCGGTTCTCCAGGAGTAACTACCTATTAAAACATTTGAGTCTGAGGTAGTGGAAATATTGAAATACCAGTGGGTTATCTGAAAAGCAGATTTCTTAAGAAGCCCATGACTGCACCAAGAACCTCTTTGTGCCAGGAAAGGATTAATGTTCCTCAGAAAATGTCATTAAGAAAAAGACATCATGTTGGCCTCTAAAATCTGTATTAAATCTGTTTATGAAAGTTCAGCCCGGGCTTAATTAGCTCCATATGTTTTCACATATTGATATTTGTAATCAGTTATTTCAATTAAAACCAATTAAATTAGAGATTTTCCACACCAGTTGTTTTGTACCATGGTTTTGTTTGAGAGTAATGTATTCCGTCAATGTCAATTTTGTAGCCTAAAATAACTTCATTCAAATATTATTATATATTTAGAATATGTATGCTGTAAATATTATTATTAATTCAAACATTATTTATCTTGAATTATCACCTTTTTAATAACATGGTTCTGGAAGACTAATATTTGAATTTTGGAGGAAATGGGCCAATTGCTTTAATTTAGAAGATTTGTAGAACATTACTCCTCGAACTTCATACAAAAGCTAGTGTTCTGTTTTACTAATGTGTAATCCGTTGAACTGAGGTCCTTTCTTGCTTTCATCATATTCTGAATAAGCCTAAAACTGTGGTGGTCTTTTGGTGGTATTCCGGTTGTTGAAATTATAGCAGTATTCATTTTTCTTTCTTTTTTTTCCTCATTCATTTTCATGCTGCTCTAGGGTAGTACCCATACAACTGTGTATTTTAACCTGAAATCTTTCATAAAGATGCTGTTCAATTTACTGTTCTTTTCGTAAAGAAAGATCAAATAACTCTTGGAAGTCTTTTTTTTTTCCATCAACAATTTATTGCCAGTTGAATGTCCTACATTTGAATTCCAGTTTTCAAAAGTATACACAATTGCTGTGAACCATAACTGGGAAACGTTTTTGCTCTCTGTGTAACCTTTATTTGCTTTTCTCCTCTGCTCTATGGTAGCCCATTTAAAAGCATACGCAAATCATACAGCTTGTCCATTGGCTTCACTCTCATAGTGTTTTAGTACTAAGGGTCTTTTTTACAGAGCAATGTATGAACGTGAATCTAAAATAAGCTATTTTCACCATTGAAAAGCTCACACTGCTGGAGAAATACAGATTTGTGTGCTCAAAGGAAATTTCTTCATTTGTGAGGTTTCATTATGTCTTTAAAAAAGGAAAAAAAAAAATAGGAAAAAAAGGAGGAGGGGGGCGATCTCTCTACTGTGACTGTGTCAAATTGACTCAGTAAAAGCAAAATGCACTCATCTGCATAGCTGTCACAATGCCTCATCTTATCCGGAACCCAATAACTTCACAATGCACAGAATTACCGGTGTCAATTCTAATGTGACATAGCAATTTACATCACAAGCCGTAGGGACGTGTGCACATTCCAAACCGCTTGCATGGTTAATGGGTGGAACGTTATTTGCATTATAATTTGGCGAGTGTGAAGTGTAATCAAGCTACATTGACTCGCTGGGAGTGCGAGGGCCCAGCAGCGGCAGGCAACAGCTCAGGAGAAACCGTGTCTGGGTTTGGATGCTTATTCAACATGCGCGCGCGCGTGTGTGTGTGTGTGTGCGCGCGTGCGTGTGTGTGTGTGTGTGTGTGTGTGCGTGTGCGTGTGCGTGTGCGTGTGCGTGTGCGTGTGCGCGTGTGTGTGTGTGTGTGTGTGGCCAATCCGTTGCACTTTTAGCTCGGCCTTGTTTGCATATTCGGCAGTTAGCATGGCAGGCCCCTCGCGTACCCCACTGCCTCTCTTCAGTGCTCATTAACCGCAATGAAATAGCAGGTTGATGTTCAGGCAAGCTTAATTGTCAATTAAACATATTTTAGATGTGCATGAAAGTGAGCCGAGCTATTTTTAGAGAGTCGCCGTCCCTGAAGAGTTTGACTGAAATGTGATTTTGGTGTGAGAGTGAAGCAGGAGTGAGAGTACGATTGCATGCCAGTAGAAATATGTAAAACGTCTTGGTACTGAAACAAACACTATTAAGCTCTGTGTGCTTTTGTTTGTTTCTCTCTGTTTTTCTCAGTAACCACCTGCAACCTGTTACGTTTGGAAACGTAAGTATGTTGACTGCAAATGGAACTAGTTCTGATGGATGTCCCCATACCTTAGAACAGTCATGTTTTTCTTTTTCCTGCTGCAATCTGCCACTGACACGTTTATGTGAAGTTTGGATTATGAGTTGATGATGTGGTAAATTTAAAAACAGAGAAATCCGCATCACGGCAAAGTATTTCAGAGGATGTGATGAGAAGATGCCAGTGCAGTCAGTCTGAGTGACAGCAGTATTTGTTCATCCAGGCTGTGTGGAACTGCCATCTCTGGAGAGTCCTCAAACACACATCACTGTATGAAAATCTCACACAATGTATTACAGCCCAAGAGGCGTGGGCTTGTGTGCTCTTGCATTTCACCAACAGTTCCTCAGTAAAAGCCCAAAGCTATTGAAATGTCCACTCTCCAAAACTCATTACACTGCATTTCACTGTTAAACAATGCAGCTGGATGAGTGGAGCTCTGGGTAGTTCAACTCAGGATGTTAAACAATAGTTTAAAACATTTTGTGATGAGAATATAGTGGAGAAAATTTTTATAAATCACAAAAGAATTGAATTTTTAAGTCGTATAACAATAAAGCTGTTGAAGTGACACTGCAAGAAAGCCCACTGTATTCATGAATTGAGATTTCTTTAAACCAAACCGTCGTGTCTGGCTACATCTGTTCAGATGGCAGGGCAGGGTTTTTTGCTGCGTGCGCTGTAGAACACAGTGAAATACTTCTGTTTAAAGTTTAAAATACACATAACACAAGCAGCGAAGAGAAATCAGTTTTTGGCTTGCACTTAAATAGGAAAAGAATATTGGAGTTAGATGAATAATATGTTGGAACAGCCAGCGTTTTTTATCATCACACACTGTCTCTGTGATTCCCTGATACAGCAGTCATTAAAGAGCAGTTAAAGCAGTCATTGACAAGCTACAAACTACAGAGAGTGGGACAGCCAGTTACACTCCACCTCAGAGAAGGGGTTAAATCCAACACAGGCCGCAGGCTGAGCGCCACACTGCCTGGATATGACATAAAATCAATGCGAACTAAATTACATCAATATAAGCTGGTTTTATGTGGGACAAAATAAAAACAGACGTTGATAATGTATGATATTACATGATCTTGGTCGAAGTGAACAGCAGGTGAAACTTTGTTCTCTGGTGTCTTAACTTGATTCACCTTTCTTTATCACTCAGTGACAACCACATCTCCATTTATCTATTTATCAAACGTAAGTAGCAATTTTTTTATCGTTTATGATCAAAACATTTGCTAAATATAAATTTTATCACACACAGATCATGTCAAGGTAATGTAAGAATGAACACTGACATTTGGTAAATAAATTGATTTCACTATTTGACAGAAGTCTGTCATGACATGAGAACGTGTATTTATGACATCGACAGGATGTGATTTAGTGATGTCATACTCTTGACCTCCCTCCCAGTAAACCCTGATTGTGTTCCCAACAGGTCCTGTAGCAGTGATCCGCTCCTCTCTTTCCACTTCTCACTCTGTGAAATGGTAAAACAGTGTTCTTTGCCCTTTTTCTGTTACTCTGACCCCACACTGTAGAGACAGAACTTTTGAATATTTTATTTAAACCCTATATTAGCTGTTAGTATGTAGAAAAGAGAGGAGGGGGAAAAAAACAATTCTGATAAAGCAGTTTACTGCTATTACACCAAAAACCTGCTTTTGTTCCAAGGTCAAAACATGACTTCTGAACTGGTGAGCTGTCCAGAGGAAGGACTGATGGTTGATGGTGTCACTGTGGATATATAACTGTATATAGCAGTATAAAAAATTATGTTTGTTTCTGTCCCCCTCTCCCCACTGTGTAGTCAGCTCTTATAACAAGGCTTTTTGTGCAAAGCGTACTAAAATCTGAACCTTGCCCTCGTACTAAACCTTATCTGTCTTTCATAGCCATGTCACCATGTTAATTGTGTGGAGTTTATCAATTATATTTACATGAAGACGTATACAAGCAGAAACTGTTTTTGTGTGTGTTTGGAAATCTACCAGTGAACTTTCAAACCAACACTTTAATTTTAAAGCTAATTTTTATATATATATATATATATATATATATATATATATATATATAAATCGAGGTGACTGAAATGATAAGGTGATTGCATTGCTTTCCATGCAGAGAAATTTTTGTATGGCATAACATGTTATGACTAGTTAGGTACTGATTAACGTCTCTGATGAAAAAAAAAAAAAAGTCATGTAATGCCAGCATTTTCCTTATATTAGAAGGTGTATTTTAGTGTATTTTAGGATGTTTTGGGGTGTTTTAGCGTGTCCTAGTGAGTGGAAGCTGTGAGTAGGACTCATCCCCTCTATGGACTGGCATTGTTTTGAGAGGCTGTTTAGATGCTGGTGTTACTGGCCCTATTGGTGACGTCTACCACAACACTATGTAATTATGACCAAAAATACACGGGCACAAGAGCGTCATCTGGGTTCAAATTGAGGAGCGAGACCATGCCAAAGCCCTCACACTGTCATTTAGACGTTTGTCTGGCCTTGATGGACTGGCCCAATTAACCCAGCTGGAAAAGGCACTGGAACTATATAAAGAACAGGAAATAGATGATACTCATCCTGAGAGAGAGAGCAAGAGAGAGAGAGAGTAAGAGAGAGAGGTGGAATTGAAGTTTTGAGGAAAGAGTGCAGCGAAAGCAAGTCTTCATTGATGAAATATCTCTTACAGTGTGTGGTTGTCATGGCCATAAAAACTGAATCCATTTTTTGTGAGTGTGTGTGTGTGTGTGTTGGCGGTGGGGGGGGGGGGGGGTGTCAAGTGAACCTCTCTAATTTTAGACATAAACCTTAAAAACTGAGACAGTTGGACAGTAATCTTTGGCAAGCCATGAGTGATGCTAATGTTATCCAGTTGGGCAGTCAATGCTCTGTGATCTGAAAGGAACAGAGATGTCAATTTACATATGTCACAATGACCGGATTCAGATGTTTTGTCACTGGGTACTGTATTTACCAGCCTGTGTAAATAGAAACAATTCTATTGCCTGAGGACAGGGTTTCACACTCACATTTGTTTCAGCTGCAATAAAATAAGTCTAGCAATCAGTCCCATTTTAGAGGAGATTCAGGAGGAAAGGGAAGGCAGCTTTATTTGTTCCTATAGTGGGTAAATGAGTTTGGACAGCACTAGTCACGAAGTGTGAGGGCATATGAAGGGGGGGGGGAGGGGGTGCAAGGGTTGCCAACTGGAAAATAGAGCTTTTGTTTGGCCATTTACCTGGCACAGCTAGCAGTCACTGCAGGTCCGCACGCACACGCGCACACACACATACACATACACACACACACACATTGTGTGTTTATTCCCATACTAAGATCAGAGGGTTAAATATTTGGTATTCTGCTCGTATGGAACAGGTTGCATTGTGTCACTGTTAATTAAACGCTTTTTCAACTAATCCAGCATTGCCTCTTGAATAGACCTCAATTGTCCCTCAAGTAAAATACCCTGAACACTCTCTCACTCTCTCTCTCCCTCACTCTCACTCTCTCTTGCCCACACCCTCTCCTCTCCTCTGTAATTCTCTCTCTCTTCTCTCTCTCTTCCTCTCTCTCTCTTGCTCACACCCTCTCCTTTCCTCTCTAATGCTCTCTCTCTTTCTCTCTCTCTCTCTCTTCCTCTCTCTCTCTCACTCTCTCTTGCTCACACCCTCTCCTTTCCTCTCTAATTCTCTCTCTCTCTCTCCCTGTCATTGGGACTGTAAGTCAGTGAGTCATTGTGGCATGGGAGCACTGCATAAGATCTAGCTGTTTGTCCTGTTTTTTTGGGGGGTTTTTTTGCCTTGTGTTGTTAAAAAGAAATAACACTTAAATTTGTTTACTTACACAGCTGCTGGGATTGTTAATTAGATTTTTCCTCTGTAAGCAATATTTCCACTGCTTCCATATTTCCATCACAGTCAGAGTTCATTGTCTTCCTGGTTTTGAACCTGTTCACATATCCAAGTTGCCTTTCATGTGAGTCTCATTCTTGCTCATCATCTTAGAATGAGAGTATGCATAATCCCCAAAAAGCTAATTAAACTAAATTAAAGGACGTGTGTACAATGATAATTGGCTTAAACAACAGACTGATACAATGATCACCGATGTAAACACCAGTGGATTACATTGTGTCAAAACATGACGTCTGATTGTTACATATTTGAAGAAGTGTTGTCTGTCTTATTCCCTCTTGCCTTGAGTGGGAGAATTTACTTTGTCTGAAAGAAATCAGGCTACATCCTGATGTGGTAAATGTGTGAGGCATGCATAAAGCGAGTTGTAGATATAAAAAGCAATTGTCTCATGATGGGTGTAATGCAGCTATTTTTAGACGGAGTTTCCTTAACAGCTCTCTCCTGGGTGATTTCTGCCTTTCACAAAACTGCTTTTACAGGCTGGCAGCATAATAAATCAAACAGTGGAGTCTATCGGCCCAGTCCGCTCTCGTGAGCCACAGACAGGACTCATGTTAAAGTATCTGTCATTCTTGGCAAAGACAATGAAATCATAGACAATGTTTATGAGACAGATACAAATATGAACAAATTGAATTAGACATTTATCACTGAGTTTTGAATTAGTTTAGGCTGATAATGCAAAGTATAAATCTGTAATGCAATCAGTTATGGTCATACCCTCAAGGAATAAGCCACATGAACATAACAGGGCGTTTAGTGTGTGTGTGTGTGTGTGTGTGTGTGTGTGTGTGTGTGTAAGAAAAAAGAGAGATTGCTTGCATTCTTATGTATGTATGTAAGTAACAGAGAGACCTGTTTGTGTTGTGTGTGTGTGTGTGTGTGTGTGTGTGTGTGTGTGTGTGTGTGTGTGTGTGTGTGTGTGTGTGTGTGAGAGAGAGAGAGAACTAGGAGCTGTGTTTAAATCTTAGACGTGGACAAGTTCACTGAGTTGTGGGTTTATCATTTGGCAGAGGTGAAAAATGGCGAACAGAAAAAAAATAACGGACCGCCTGCCAGAGGGCCAACATCTGGACAGTCTTTAGGGAAAAAAATGTTTGTCTGGCAAGCTTCTGTTCTGTCCCAGGAACTACACATTCATCTGACCTCAGTTCTTTATTTTGTGAAAATTCAATTAAAGCGCTAACTTTGGGAGAGGACAATTACTCTAAGCCCCTTAACTTAACGCTTCCGTAACACATTTAGGGTCCACGAATGTTCAGTGAGTCAATACTGATGGTTAATGGCATACTTGGGAGCTCTGAAAGCAAATGTAGTGACTCACAAATTTTGTTCACAGAACTTCACAGAAAAAAAAAAAAAAAAAAGGGAATAATTAGACACTCTTATATCATGTTCTTAAACATCAGCATTAAACACAGTTGATGTGATTTCTTCATCTAATTACCTTGTTTCTCTGACCCCTTCCTATAGAATTACACCCATTAGCCACAGTCTTACAACCTTTACACCATTAGCGCCACATCTGGCCTCGGCCATTGGCGCAGGGCCACTTAAATCTGATTTCTGTTGATTGTGCATCGCGGTTATTAACCTTACTGACTGTCTCCACGACCTCTGTGACGACAACGGGAACCTTGGGAGCGATAAGATGGCTCTGAAAGATTCTTTGTAATGCTGTGTTTTGTTTTTTTTTTCGAGGGGGGTGTTGGGGGTGGGGGGTGGGCTGGAGGCATCAAAACAAATTAACCTTCAGATATTTTTTCGATCTGAGACAGACTCCAAGACGGTTGGCTAGATCCACCACCCCCCCCCCCCCCCCCCGACACACACACACACACACACACACACACACAGATACGCACACGCACACACCACCTTTCATGTGACCAAATGTAATCTTTGGCATTTCATTTGCACACTCCTCATTATTTATGCCTTGGGTCAGATTTACTGCAGGGTGATGGCACAGATTGCATTCTGGTGGAGGGCTTCGGCTGTGTGAACTCAGGTAATTATCGCTGAAATGAAGGGATGGGGGGGGTGGTTTGTGGGTAACGGTTTAGGGGGGGTGGAGGGGGTGGGGGTGGACGAAGGCGGAGGCCCCTACCTCGGAGATGAGCTTTATTGAATATGGAGCCAGATGATCAAATCTTGAAGCCTGAGGCTATTGAGCGCCGGAGGGCGAGAGGGAAGCGGTAAAAGAGGGCAGGGGGAATGATAAGTTGAGGGATGTCTTGTTGTGGACGAGGCTAGTCAGATCAACATAGCAGATTCGTTTTAATAGGGGACATCAGTCAGCCGTGGTAAAATTTGATCACCCCTATCATTGCTTGCCTGCCACACACACACACACACACAAACAAACATCCGTCTGCTCTCATACTCTGTGCTGTTCTTTCATAGACATTGACCACCAATATTGTTCATTCCTGAAAAGCTATGACATTGTTTGATAAGTAAATAATAATTTATGAAAGAATTGCAAACAAATTACACATTTAACAAGTGCCAAAAATATGTAGCACAATTGTTCATATGACTAATTACTCTTTAAATGAAATGAAATAACATGCTAATTTCTGATGTTTGTGTTAGGCTGGGGGTGATGTTTCATATCCTACCATGGCCTTCTGATTGACTGTGTGAAATGCATTTGATGTAAAATCTGTTTGTCATTCATCTGTATGGAGAAAAGGACCTTCGTAAGACAGAATACTCATGGTGCTGGCCCTCACAAAATTACAAAAATTCATGAATACATTAAGAAGAAGAGGAAGAAGAAGACACCATTTTCCACTATTTGGTCAATAATTCAGACGTTTATATACACTGTAACAGTGGTATCTCCCTCTAAGAGTAGATCTGAGCGTATTTTGTCCCTGTATGCAGTGATACTGATGGTACTGAAAGGAAAAGGAATCCTCATCGTGAGGACTCGAAGTCTCTAAGTCCAGCACCAAATGCCTTCTCCAGGCAGATGGATGGGTCCAAATGGAAGCGAAATGAAAATGAAATGTCTGTGTTTTGCTAAATGATATAGGAAATGTAACTGGAACTAAGTCCTATAGTTAGAGAATGCTCAAAAACTCTATACAGCATCCTGAAAATTTTGTTTTTTCATGGAGGAATGATCAAAGATGTAGCTTTACAAGACATGATAAGACATTAAGGGGTATTCGTTCAAAACAGGCAAGAGCATATCTGTAATTCTTTTTTCCCAGTTGCTGAGTTACTTGGTTGTTGATTTTATTATTGTTGATTTTGTTAATCTTTAAGCAGTGTATTTTCCACAAGTTTGAAAATGAAATTGTAGTCCGGCATTATTTATTGAGAAAAGTCCTTTTTGCCGTTCATCTTTACTGATGGTGTGATTCATTTTGGAGGCCACTGTGAGTCCTATACTGCTTCTGAGGAGAAACATATGGGAATAAAGTAGAGATTTGATTTTGATTCACTGGCTGGGTGAAACAACGATATTGTAAAGTGTTGGGATAAAACAGACCATACAGCTCCAGGGCAAAAGCAATAGCACCAGCGACTGAGAAGACAAAAAAACGAAGAAACTGACCTCTGTGGAAAAGAGGCTTCCTGTGGCAGCAATCACAGATCAGCGGTTGTTTTCCTGTTAAAAGTCATTTGTAACCTCATTTTGTGTATTAACAAAGAAACAAGAGGCATTTTATTTCACAGTGCTGCTGTGCAGCTGATATCGATCTTCGGAATTTAAATCATCAAAGGCCCAAACCCAAATCCTCTTTAAATTTTAATGGGTCATTGTTAAATGCCACAATTATCAGTGCGAAAATAATACACAAAAATGTATTGTGATAAGATTGTTAGCTGAGCCCTAGTTATGCTTCTTTGTGTTTTTATTTAACATGTTGTAACATTGTAACTGTGGTGTGCGCTCGCGTAGAGGCTGCTGACTCAGTTTTGAGCAGTTGGCACCTTAATTGAAATGTGGAACCCATTGACTCACTGCACCTAAAAATAGATTAATAGTTAAATATCCACTTTATTGGTTGAGTGAACTGAGCACACCAAAACGCTTACTAAATGCACAGCCGATTTACAAGCACTTTGGCTTTGGGTGAACGAGGGTTTAGGCTGAAAATGAAGACAGTTTCCCTTCCTTGTATAAAACCTGTATCTCAGCTAAAAAAAAAAACATAACAAAACAAAAAAAACCCTCATGAGATCCACAAGCTCCCCAAATAATAGCACCATCCTCATATCACAGGGAATGTCGAGAGAGGGGACCAGACACAGGTCAAGTACTTATATTAGTAACACTCAAAAAAGACTCTGGCTCTTCTGCACACATTTTCACCCAAGGCCATGCTAGCTATGTTCAGGAAAGAGGGCAGAGAGTCGAAACAACCTGCTAAATCTGATCTCGTTAAAGGCTCCATGAAATATTGATCAACCCTGAAGATACTCAATAAGCCGGTCTTTGGCAGCTCTGCTCTGAGCCACTGTCTACAACCACATGATGTATATGGCAGGAGGGCCGGACACAGGGGCTGGTGGGATTTCTGGAGACAGATGGTAATATACATGACAGTCTTTTACTGTGGTGTCAAACAGTGACACAGCAAGACACGGGTGTCGCTACCCGTAAAAAACAAAAAAAAAAATGATGTGCTTTATCAGGAAACTAGTTATGTCAAGAGAGTTGTATCAGGTCAGTTATGCCATTACTGGTATGTCTTCATCCTTTCTTTTATGTTTGACATTAGTAATGCACACTGGCCCAAAAACGCCCACCAAATTAGATTAAAAGCATGATCAGAACCACTCCAAGCACCTTATAGAACTGTTTTTTAAAGGTTGGTTTGAATTCATGCGGACAGAGAGATCTCTAAGTTACACTTGCTGTTAAGCCCAAAATCAGATCCAATCCAAACTATCTCACTAGACGCCCCCCCCCCCCCACCCCGTTATACCTCCCCATCACTCCTATGGTCATACCTCCACATCATTCCTCTGCTTGATTAAATGCTCCCTGTCTCTTTTTTTAAATTGACTCAGTCATTTTCAAACTGCTAGAAGGTGGTTAGGCCTAAGAGATGATTTTGGATTGGGCCTCCCTCTCTCCCGAAGCTAATCTCACTATCAAAGACTCTCAGGATGGTACAGTGAGCCCAAACCCCTGAAGCACTCAAAATGGGATAGCAATCAGAGAGAGAGAGGGAGAGAGAGAGAGAGAGAGAGATAAACAGCACAGATTAGCTCTTGTAATGATGAAAACACTTCCTTTATAAGGGTCAGAATTTGATTATGTACGGTTTGTAAGAAAGGAATATTTATCCCTGGAAACTGGTAGCGGGCCTAATGATAAATTGTCTTGTAATGCATTACAAGAAGAATGTCTGGAGAGGAGAAATCACTGGCTCTCCAAAAATACCTGAATACTCCTCCTTGAACTGCAGCTGTGACTGAGTTTTCTGTGCAGCTCCACGTTTTGCTGCTCTCATTTATCATAGTCAGAGATGAATTAGAAGCCAGAGGCAGAGGGGTGTCTGTTGTATTAGCAAACACACTCATAGTGCAGCTTATTGTCTTTTTTTATCTTTTATCCTCCCTTCCAGTTTTCTCTGCTCTTATCCTTATGGTTACATAATGAAGAGTTAATTGTGAAAATATCCAACCTTGCAGCAAATATCACATTGGTATGCAAGTCATACCATTTGGTACTTGTCTGTTAAAACTATAGAATTTGAGTTTATTTCAAGCCAAGACTTACAAGTATAGGTCAACTAATGCCAAAGTAAACTAACACTATCAGAATGTTATGTGTAAATTTGGTATTGATTTTAGTATTAGTCAAGATTTATGACGCTTTTGCTGTTTTTTTTCTGGTAATGCCATAAAAATACAGTATATTCTCATTTATTCTTCCCATCATTCCCATTACATTTTTCATTTCAGCAATGATTTCTGTCAAAGTGCCACGTTAAATCAAATTTTTATTACGCATCAATAACTTCATTACTCCATTGTTCTTTCCACAGGAGCGATGGATGGATAACGGTTTGATAAATCCGTTTCTGTGAATGCTGTGATCTAACTAAGCATCGCTGTATTTTGGCGTGAAGCAGTTGCGAAGAGAGAGGGACCTTCACACAACAGGACACATATAAAAACCACCGCGTTTCTCCGAAATGACTGAATGTGTGGCGTGTCACATGTGCTGTCCTCGGGCTCTCCATCATCTTTGGAGCCGAGACGTTCCTATTTGTCACTCTCCCGATGGCTCAGGGTATCGGGCGGGACACTTGTCATTCATCATTTCCATGGAAACTGTCGCGCGACCGGACAGCTCGGCAATCGGTGGCCCATCAGACCTTCAACGTGCCTCAGCCTCCTTTGTCCTATTCTTCCACCCATCATAGCCCGATAAGATTATCACAGACAACCTCAACTTGGATGTTGCGAGGGGAAGAAAGGAAAAGGGTGTTACGCTTTTATTAATCTCCTTTTTTCCCCCATAGTTTATTCCCTGTGTCCACGGCCTGCATTTTCCCGTCTTTCTTCCTTCTCAGCGCTAAACGTTGCTGTTTAAAGCCCAATATGTCAAGGCAGGTCTACTCATCTGACTAGAGACAGTGACAGCCACGCACAAAGCCTGAGCAACTTTATCTGACAGTAAATCTGGAAGATTTAAAGCTTAACATCAATGCCTAAAGAAGAGTTATATGAGAGAAGGGCGAAAGGTGAAAAATGTGAAAACAGAGGAAGCAGATGCGTGTTAAACGCTTTAGATTGACGTTCGTTTAAGCGAGGTGGGCCGTAAACCTGCCACTTAATCATGGCTTGCTAGTGATTTGATGCTGGGTGGCCGGCCCCAATCATAGTTTGTTTGGTACACACAAAAGTCATTAAGAAGAGGTAAGAACATGCACTGAATTTAGGTCAGTCTTTTAGCTTGCAAGAGGACAACAAGAGGCAGGGTTTTTTCACCTCTTTCCCTTAGTTTTCGTCTCCTCTGTGTCTTATAAAGCATTGCCCACGTCCGATCTGTAAGACATTCTTCTTCTGTTTTTGTCGGCGACATATGTTATCGGCATCAGCGCCCAAGAAATCAAAGTGCGTAGAGCAGGGTTGCCCCCCTTTTTTCCTGTCATCTGCGGATACTATCGTGACAATGTCCATAGATATTGTCATAAAAGTGTCGACGAGTCTGATCAATATATATATATATATATATCTGTTTGATAGGGAGCACTCCTAAGGAACAGTGTCATCTCGGCTCCACGCTTCTGTCAAGACGAGTTGATGGGTTAAAATGGACTCGGTCGCTGTCACTTTTAGGGTGCGGAACACATTGGTGGAGGTGCTTAATTTCACGTTTTTCTGATGTTCATTTTGATGGACGGCGTGTGAGGGAAATAATGAGCTCATGGTTACGCGAAGAAGAAGCCCTCTGCTTTTTAATTTGTCTGCGAACACCGATGTGTCGGGTCTTGTTATTGGGATACAACAAAGGTTGATTAATAATCTTAATCTTTTAGAGCGACGGAAGCAAACAACAAATGTTAACTAGTAAAAAAGTAGCCAAGGCTTCTTTATTTGCAAATGCACACCAGTAAAAGTGAGAAATATTTTAAACAAGAAATAGTGCAGAAATTTCCTTGACTTTTATCTGTAATGGAGTGGGCCTAAATGCAGAAAACACCATGGAACGAACCTGACAGTTACTGGATTGGCCTCGTTGTTTTGGCATGTTAGGCTCTCGTGTTTAGATATATCTTCCTTAAATCCAGGAATTTCATACTCCCACATTCTGTGGATCGGGGACCAACCCTCATCTGTACGTTTTTTTGTTTATAAGGTAAAAACACGTTTAGAAAATGAAAAATTAGTGGAGCCTAAGAAAGTATCAAAGAATCGTTGAAATGGTAGGCTATTTCTTGAATCTACAAGCTAAAGCTGATCTTACTGACCAAATCTTCCGTTGTCCTTGAAGGATTCAGAGGTGGTGAATTCTTGTGGCGGGGGCACAGAACGACAGAGAATAGATTGAGACGAGACCTCATTATTTATTTAAAGGTATAATTAATAAGAGGGAGCTTTATCACAGTCTTCGGCACGGTTTCCATTTTTAATGTTATTCATGGGGACGAGAGGGGGAAAAATGAAATCTCCTCTCCTTATTACCGCGGTAAAGGAGCGTCGCATTACTTTTGAGCTGATTACGCATCTGTCCTCTCAACTGTATGTGAGTACTGTATTTGCAAACACTCAAGTGTGCCGAGAGCACAGCCTTATAATCGCTTCTCCTGCCAGACGGAGACGAGTGACGGAGCCAAATTACTCTCCCAAGGTTATTTTCCCCTTCTCTCCCCAGAGATGCTAAGTTTTCACAAGGGTACCGAGGTCTTGTGGCCAAGTGAGTTGTTAGAACAGACCGGGGGGAAAAAGATACCCGTCAGAAAATAAATAGTATTTTAGCGCATTCTTGAGTTTAGGCCGAACAATCTCATCGGCAGTCGAGTGAGACAAGCGATATTTAAGATTCTCATTACGCGGCCCTCCAAGTGTCTTCAGTCAATCCCCGCCTGAGACGGACCGCCACCGAATCGCTCTTGACAAACATTAATGTGGAATGAGCGTTGAGAGACGCGTCCGCAGTAAACGCGTCAAGGGCTGGGCTGGCTATTGGGAGAGCGGAGCCTGTTATTGACAGGTCTTCGTGGGTGGCAAAATTGTCTGTTTCAGATGTAGCCATGAGGGTTTATGATAATACCTTGGCCTTCGTCATTGCGCTGACTAGAAATATGACGGGGGGGTGGGGGAATGAAAAGAATGCTCCGTTACACGATTCACTATCTTAAAACTCTCCTCTGGGCAAGGTTAGTCCCATCTGAATCCTCTCCTGCCATTAGTGCCGAGATATTAGTCAAGACAGTGAATGCAAATTATTTGGTTGTTGTTGTTGTTTGGGGGTTGGGGTGGGGGTTACGGGCAGATGAATGCGAAGAATTGCCTGGCAAAAGGTATTTTTCTGTCCCCTGAAGAGAAGTACCTGTCTAAGAGGAGTGTCGAGGGGAATTTTTCCAGTTGAGGAGAAACCTAGAAAAGAGAGTCAGGGTTTCATTGATATCCAGTGTCTGACAGTGGCATTTATGTGCAGTAATGATAGGGTGAGTGTGACTGTGCTCTGGAAGAGTGTATGTCTAATGAGAAGCCTAATAAGTGGAAGGGAAAAGGCTCAAATGGGGTTATGTTATTCACTTAATCTCTGAAACTGTCCAAGGCCATGGCTGAAAATTTCCCTTCCTACCTGGCCTCAGTAACTCCAACCTCCTTTCCAGTCATTTTTAATCCAGAAATGAATGATAAAAACATTCGGTTGTGACCAAAAACACAGCATAGACACTCCAATCTAACCAGTCAACATGGATGATACAGTTCCACTCTAGAGCATAAAAATTAAGAGAATAAATCATGATGGTAGTTATTGATTAGCTCAGGTAGTAGAACGGAGCACTGTTCTGGGTACTGATGGTTAGATCAGTAAACAATATGGTTAAGATGACACCATTTGTGTTTCAAATGATGTTCTTGTTATTATTATTGTATTTGGCCTTAAAACAAAAAAACTTTTGCAGCAGTTTTTTAATAAAAAGAAATGTGCACATAGAATCTGGTAATTCACAAGTCATGTAGATTTTACATAAAATGTTATTTCCTTGTGTATGCAACTTTAATCTAAATCCAATGACATTGTTTAAAAAGAAAAAAAAATATACAGGAAAATTCTATGCGGTTCAGTTTCCAAACCCTCTGAATTTCATCACAAAACCTCAGATAACACCAAAGAGATTTCATGGTGGCATCAGGTATGTAAAGGTTATTTGGTATCCTCTATAGGAGGTGAGAAAGAACTCATGATTCATGCAGTGACACACTCAAGTATGTTTTTTTTTAATTGTTATTTTGCCTGAGAGACTATACAGGTAATGAGAAGTGTTCACATGAAGGAAAGTGTGAACATAAAGGAAACACTCAGTAAAATAGCCTTGAGTGACAGTACAGAGTCAAGCAACAGTCTTTGTGTTCATTAGCATCAACTGTTTGAAGTAATATTTTGACAGCTACGACATGTGTGGCAAACAAATGGATTAAAGTTCACAACTGTGCAAAAGTACATTATTTAAGTCATTCGCTTAACTTTGTAAGAGTTCTTGTACATAGCGATACCGACTCAGAGAGACTTCCTTAGTCCTTTCCGGCCTTTTCACCTGATTTCTGTACCATCATGGTACTAATAAAGACCTTTGTGATCGCTTGACAGTGAGGATTTAGTCGAGCGACAGAACAAAATTTTATACGACATCTCAAGGACATGAAGCCATCTCATTAAACAGGTTAGAAAACACTGTTTAGTCTAACCTCTCATGCCGTCATTTTATTATTCTTGTGTACGAGTGTCTCCTTCATAAAACCACTACTCCTAAGGCGGACAACTTAACCGTCGCTGCTTGAAGTAAGGGCGTTAAACCTTGAAGGATAACTTTTAAAAAGTCTGTAAAATGGAAAGATGAGTTTCTAACCTTTTCAGACAGCATATTGCGTATCAGACCTCTTAACCTTGCCAGAAGGCATGTGCTTTGGTTAAAATTCTTGAAACAATAATGACGACTTTCCTTACACACAAGGAGAGGAACAGTGGAAGAACAGCCTGGTCTCAGATCCTCGCCAGAGTGTGAAAGCAGGACTCATGTCCCTGGTTTAATTTTAGCAGTGCCTGGTGGCAGCAGGTGCACTCTTACTTGTGCTTATGGCATCAATATAAATGAGAGATAATTACTTTTGTGACAATGTGCCAATTAAATTAGACTCAGCAAAACAACATAATGGCGATTTGTTATGCTCTGGCGAGCAATAACACACCTATCATAATTAACAACTCCGATTGCAACTGAAAGCCTCTCTGCGCTACAAATACAATTTGATTCCTCAAACTACACCCGTTGGTCGAAAAAAAGAAAAACTAGATCAAAGTCAAATGATAGCATTTAAAGGACTTGGAAAATTAGAGGTATAGTTATCGCATGTTGCAATGAGTGAGATAATGTGGATGAGTCGACAGATGGGGGTTCGGGTTGGAGATGCTGGGATTTGTGGTGTTTGTCAGCATAGAAGGCCCTTTTGATGCTTCACCACTCTCAAAGAGCTTTATGGTAAATGCAATAATGCAAATAAATGCATTTGTCCCCAACTGTCAAAAGCAATGTTGCATCTTGCCACTTATGATTGAGCCTTTATTATTATTATTGTTGTTGTTATTATTATTATTATTATTATTAATAATAATAATAATAATAATAATAATAATAATAATAATAATATATTTGGTAACAGCTCCATGTTATTGATACAGATTCAGTCCATACTAATTTTGTCCTTTTCTTTCAGTTCTTGGTTGGTTCTGTGTAAACTCTTCTGCTCTACAGCGCTGATTTAGATCAGGTTTGTCTGAAAGATTATGGTAAGGTAACTGTTGGTAACTTTAGTAAAACAAACAACATCAAATGTGTTACTGAGTACTCCGGAATGTTCCGTGTGTGCTGAGTTCTTACATATCAGTATTTTGAAATAAATATTCGGTTAATAGTTAAATGAGGAGGAGCAGGTATATTCCTGTTTTAATGCCACTGGCACACACTGACCCCTGTTTTTGAAGCCCTAGCCACGTACGGTGATTAGATTTGAGAGAGTGGTCTTAAGTTAAAGCCTGTTATGTGCAGTTTATGGATATTAAGGAGCCATTTCACAAGGATTAATTATCAGGGCCAATTTATTTCTTTTTTTTGTAATTGTATCATGCAAAAAGGTTAGAGACAGGAGAGAGAGAGGAAACAAACCTCAGGCGATGTGTGGTGGAGCACGCCTATGCATTTTAATACCATCTGAAATGAACTCACCTACTGAGCAAATTGCACTGACCTGGACTGCACACACACACACAGTGGAAGGGACAGATCTCTCTGCAGAAAATACTGTAACCCTTTACCTGGTCGGCCTCAATTCCCTGCCTGGATCATTACACCTGAACCAAACAGCCACGGAAATTCAAATCTTTAACATGATTTATTTCTTCATCATTTAAAAGGCAATACCACGGGACATGGAACCTCAGAAGATGTTCTCAGATTGCATGGGAAACCACTTCTGTTCACACCACAAGGCCAGTTATTTAGAGTTTAACACAAAGGGTCACATGTCTCTAATTTGCAAGATTTATGACGTTCTTATGGTGTATTTTAAAACCAAGTTTCTGTTCCATTTAATGTGGTATAATGAACCCTTAACAGAAAGGATCTGGGAATTTATCTAATGAATAGCAAATGCATTAACACAATGTCTGCTCGTGTACACACGCTGCTTAGTGTGGTATGATAATTAGGCATTACACCACTCTGTAAAAAATTGTGTATGCAGTTTTTCTTTTTTCAGCTGAAAGTAATACATTTGGAAGCCTTCATAGCATGGACAAGTATTTCTCTTTTTATGGAGTCTAGACCCAAAACTGACATACGTGAGTGAGCTGATAGACTCTGTAATGATTCATGAGAATGTAACTGAATTAGATGTGTTAGTGCTGGCTTTACTCTCCAGGCAGGCACTTGTCTGTCACCCACTTAGTACATTTTGTGGAAAAGGGACAGAGTGGAAAATTCAAATATAAAAAAAGAGGCTTGGCCACATTTTGCTAAAACCTTGTCCTTGACTTGATCCAGACAGGGTCTCATGCAGAATCCTCAAACATGAGAAATAAACAACTAAATAAATGTAATGACAAGCAAGCAGGCCCAAATCAATAACCTGACCACAGCGCTGAATTCAGGGCCTCTCCTCCGAGCATCTCCACCACCACGGAGAAGTAAAACAAACAGCGTTTGGGTAAAGGTCTGCAAAGCCCAGTGGGGCTAACCTGCCATTGATTATGGTGATGCTGTTTACGGCGCCGCTTAGTGAAAAAGGCTAAAGGGTTAGCGTAGCCTCTGTGTGTATCCACATCATGCTTTATGGGAACATAAGGAGCAAAGACATGACCTGGGTGAACAGCACATATGAGACAACATGTATAGATGTGTATAAAAGACTGTTCTCTTGAATAATCTCCACATTTCCTCAAGTAATCAGCATTGTTTATTTCAAAACTGGTATTTATCTAGTGTCAGGGAAAGGGCCAATCCTATTTCAGTTCAGTCACTTATGGTAATGGATTGAAATTCAATTTTAAATTGAAAACTATTCACACAAAATGATGAGTAATTTGTTAGCTAATAGGCCGTATTTGAATTGAAATTCCAGCTCTGGACGTAGCGGTGTGTGTCACACAGGGACAATATGATGTTCCTGTCTAGATGTCTTAAAAAATGATTTTTTATTTTGTATACACACACTGAGTAATGAACCGGTTTAAAAACCTTACAGGTTTTCAACATGGGGGTTCAAGGCCCATACCTGTCTTATGAGGATACAGTTGTGGATAAACAGCATAGGCTGGGATAGGTAGAGAGAGAGAGAGAGAGTAAAACTCTTAGTGACACGCTCAGTCACAATTCAGTCTAATGGCTGACAGCTGCCTCTCCTCTCATCTGCCAGGCAGTTCCACTCAGTGCACAGGCCCTCTTTAACAGGACATCAGTGGTGGCAGATCATTCTTTTGTACTCAGGTGAGTGTTTTTTTTTCTCTCTCCATCTTCACCACCTTCAAATAAACTGTCATACAAATGCCCTGACAAAACAGCTCAAATGGAAGACTGGGGTTTTGGTCTCTTTAAGAGATGGAAATGTCCAAAGGTGTGGATGACAAAGATTTGTGATCATCAAGACATCATAATGGTCCTTTAGTTCGTTGTAAAACTTGTGGGGAGAACACACTGACCTCAGGCTAACCCCAGTTCCAATTGTGCCTCAGGATAAGTTGCGTGAACAGCTAATCATCCATGAAGAGCAGCACAGAGCTGATGTTTTCATTAGCAAGGAGTGGATGGAGCTCCTGGGAGGAGGCTGTGTGATTAGGGCCAGACAGAAGACTCTGGAAAGGAATGGATTTAAAATTCCTTCTTTGTGAAATGTTTGTATCTGAAGTGCTCTTCAAACCCAAATAAACAGATAAACTTGTACAGCACATGGCTTCCTTATGTTGTGACTGAAGCTCTTCATTGGTGTGTCGCTATAGTGAGGTTTTATCATTATCCGTGTGTGGCACAGGTGCAAATCAGGCTTACATTAACATCTCCTTAACCTCCATGTTTATTGGCTTCATCTGATGTCCTTTTCTCAGGACTGGGTTTTAAAAAGGTCAAAGGTGCATAGTGGAGGACGCAGGGCAGGCTATCTCGCTCTCTGTGTGACAACTGGACTTCCTTGATTATCATGGGGACGCAGCTATACAGTCTCTGGATCATTTTGATTGGAGTTTTTTGTTTGGATGAGCATCATCGCTCGGGAGATGTGGCCCTTCAGACACACTCATTCATCCCCTACCCTCCCTCCATCATGCTCAGCTGGATTCACAGCTCTCATGCCTCCAATGCTCTAATTTTGACTGTATCTGGGTCTCCAGTACCCAAGGCTCCTCTATTGCATGTCAGGTTCCACACTCAACCAACAGGCTGGAGTAAAGCTGCACATTCACTCTCACACACAAACACAGCAGATATGCCCACTTTCTCACACAACAAATAACCACACCTGACATTTATAGGATAGTACAGCTAGAATATAGAATCTACTATAAATATACTGGAATACAGATGTATGTGTAAAGTTTAGTTGTCTGTGCATGTTCTGAAGCTCAGGTTCAGACAGTAACAATGCAACAGTTCAGTCCTTCATTACATTATCACTAATCTCAGTTATAACTTGTCAGTTATGGGCACTGAATATACATGCTTAAGCGCAGTTCTGTTCACTTTAGTATTTAAGCAAATTTTAAGCATACTTTTATCTTTACTTTTCAAGTTATTTTTTGAGAATGTTAAACGTTTGACTCAATATTTCTCAGAGTCTGTTTAAAATAAAATAAAATAAGATCAAATAAAATGATAAATAAATAAATAAATTGTATGCCATGGAATCTGAAGTACCGTATGCCAAAACGGAACCTCAGTGAGTGATTTAGTGAACTTTAGTGAATGTTAAAAACTAAATATGTCGATAAAGAGAAAGTACCGAAAATGCGTTAAAACACTAAAGTAACAAAGCAAACAAAGGTGCATTTAAATTTTTATACTTAGCGTCAACCCCTGCTATTCATTGCACCGTGCTGTATGCTGTTACATTAGCAGTTTGGTCCGCAAGAAACGAATGGCACAGCAGTGTCACCTCGTGGCTGAATAAAGAACTGCACCTTCCCGACGGCAAGACCAATGGCCTCAGGCTATCACTCAACAATGACATTTCCCAGCCAATCGATATCTCATTATTGATAGTCAACACAGTCTGACACCAGTGTGCGGAAATATCAAAAATGTAATAACAATGTGAGGGCCGGTTTTGATTGATCGCGTTCCGTTATCACCTCAGTAATTATAGTAAGCAATTATCACTGAGCCACACCACAGTAATTATCACTACGGGCGATACAACTGCAGTTTGACATTAGCTTTATACGAGCAATAGAAAGTGTAACAATACAACAATACTGTATCATCAACAAATTTAAGACATGGACTGCCAGCTAAATGATCGTTTCCACATCGTTTTATTCTATGTGCACTTGTGCATTGAATAAAATTTATATATCCAGTTCTCAAACTGCACGACTTTTCTGCAAGTGCGGAAGATAATGCCAGAGTTCAAGATAAGAACGGCTCGCGAATGTGATCGCGCGAGCGAAAGTACCCTCGGAATCAGTACCAGCCATTGCCTTATGAACTGCAGTAAAGCTGTCAATCTGAATGACTGACAGATTACACATTATCGCATACAATAGAAGAAGAGAGAAGAAAACAATTAAGGCTCTTTCAGACGGAGACTGTTTAACACAGAGATGAGATTTCTTTGCGACAAGAAAGAGTCTGAGAATTTCCACTCGCTCGGCACGAAAAAATTCAATTCACAATGCATTGTGTTGGATATATGAATACTGAAAATATGTCTCCATTGAAAAATCTGCAACTCAAAAGGACTATTCATTCTTTATTTTCTCAGTTTAATCAAGCTTGTTCGAAGTCTTTGAGAGAGAAAAAATAGATGTTTGCATAGAATGTCGAGAAGGGACTGCACTCTTATTATACTTAAAGAGGAAATGGCTTAGTAGCCTACCTCTTGCGCCTTTGTCGAAGTTTGGACGAGTCGCTTTGCGGCTTTCGGAAGCATTTGAACTCAAATGGTATTGAATATGTTATAAGTTCTGTAAGAGTTTACTCTGTGCAGTGCCTGTGTATTAGCACAACCCCAACGTGTTATTTAGCCCCCACCCCCATGTATTTTACAATATGTTTCAGCTTGTGGTTACAACAATATCCCTTTTTAAGTTCAGCACCACAACCAACAGCATCTTTTTTCTATGTTAATTGCTTATGAGTCACACAATATTACATTCTAAGGTCAACAATTACCAGACATGATTGGAAATTAAAACAATGAGATTCTAATTGCAGAGTAGTTAATATAATTTAATGTGCAATACGGTTCCCTGGGAATTAGCTGATGACATGAAGTCTAGGCAGAAGTTCTCTGCTGAAACAGCGGTAAATTGATTCTGATTGGACGCCAGGTTTTTCTCTTAGTGCTGACCTGATGCATCTTTTGATATTTTTGGCTGAAAATTCTTCAGTAGTCTGACAAAACTGACACGCCAGATATGATATTATCTATGAGCTTTGCTCTATTCAAGTGGGGAAAGAGAACAGCATTTTGATAAGTTACATTGCAACCCTTGCTCCTGTGGAAACATTTAAATTTTGAGTCTCTGGCAAGGGTCCAGCAGAAAAGGGTAATAGTGGATTTGAACAGACTGGAAAATACTGAGTGTCTGCGCCAAAAAAAAAAACCTATGATGCAGGTAACACAGGTTTGCCTGGTCTGTGCTAAGATACAAATCCAGTAGAATACCACTGAGACTAAGGCTAACTTCTTTTAGTTACAGAAAAGATTTTGTTCCATAATCTAATGGGGAAACACACACACACACTGCTATTGCACCTAAATTGCTGAAAACATGTATACCAACACCATGATATCTGCTCATTCCCATGCAGTGTGTGGCAAAACGGTGAACACAGGGTTGGAGACATCAGCACAGAGAGCTAAAGACTGTTATGAAATCCATACTGTGGGAAAGGAGATGTGTGATGGGCTTTTTTGGTCTCCTTACAGCTGCCCCTCAACATGCCAAAACACTCTGCAGGGAACAGGACCTGCACATAGACTCATCACCTTATTTACAGCCTTTTGTCAGTGTTTTCAGCTTTTGTCAATGCTCCACACCTTTGCATACCATTGTCCATATCCAAAACGCCCCAACGCCTAACTTAAATACTTACACTGTCACATACACTGACTTCATAAAGCCACCGTGTTATATTATTAGGTGCTGGAGAAATAACACTTAAAGGGAAGCATATATTATGCCTGTTATGTGTTTACATTTAGCCATTCAGTCAATGGAATTTGTTAAACATTGACGTACTATTGCATTGAAGCCCCCCCCGGCCGAAAAAAAAAAAAGACAAGTCAGCTAAATGATAGACGTCTCAACACACTGTAAGGGCTCAAACATGCCATTGTTTAAGAACATTTCATCAACAAACGGCACTGGTGTTCAATAGCACGGTAATACAAATGAGACCAGGGTAAAAATGAAACCAGCAATCACACGGTGTTCTAAACTGTATTTCAGGACGCTGCAATCTAGAATCTATTAGGAAAACCTACTCAACAGTCAAATGGCAAAGAATATCTAGGAATGTTCATTTCTCTATTTGTAGACTGTATCCTTTACACAATCAATGCAGCCTTGACCACGGCAGAGGATTTCTGAAATACTGACAGTGTTTCACTACAAAGCTCATATGAGAAAGTGCATTCCCAAAGAATGGTGCACTTGCACAAAAAAGCAAAAAGAGAATGCAATTACGGTCTGTGGGTTTGTGGTTGTAGAAAAGTGGGTATTTTGACTGGCATATTATACCTGGTGCTTCTCTTAACAGGCTCTCTTTATTTCCTTTTCCAGCACCATGTTCCCATGCTGACATGGTCCATTTTCTACTCAGCAGTTCACTGTGGTTCACAATGCACTTGTTTTCTTTTCCTGAGAATCAAAACATCTTTGTCTGTTGGTCCTCGTTCAAACGTTCAGATTCATACAATTGAAGGATGCTGCTCTTACGCAGAGGCAAGAGACTATCAAATGCTAGAGTGGCGCGCAAACATCAAAAATCGCACCCACTGTAAAAGCAATAACTATAATAAAAGGGTCGTTTCTTTTGCAGCGTCATCAAATGAGAAAATGGCTTGATATTCTTTCCAGGATGAAAAAGATTCATGTGTTTTGAAGGGTCATTAACAATTCTTGATTCCCTGTTGACCTAAAGAATTAAACACACTCCTGCAAACGAAGGTTTTATGAGAGGAGAGATGAGAGGCAGCATCAATATGGAACACTTGAACAGATTTCTTTATTGAATAGAACAGTACGGGCCTTTATTGAATAGTACAGTACAGGCCTTCCCTGGGACAAACAGCCTTGATATAGCAGTAGACAAGTTCTAAAAACATGTTTTTATGTCTCATAAGTTAATGACTGTATTAAGATACGGAGAAGGGAAGATTTGAGGATATGGAAAAAAGGAGGATGTGTCTGAAAGAGAGAGAAAGATCAGCCCCATTTATTTACAAAGCCTCTGATGAAAATGCACAACAAAATGAGTCATATGCTAATGACTAACTCAAACATCTGGTACGGCAATCTGTACAGCTTTTGTTCCTTTTCATTGATTTTTTTTTCTCTTTTCTTTTTTTTTTTTTTTTACACCGAAGGCTGGTCCTGTTATGCTATCCTAACCTGGTGGTGTCCTAGCTAAACAGTACAACACGACTGAGACTCAAGTGGAAGTACTTCAGCATATTTAGAGACCTGGTATGTGTGAGGATGTAACTGGGACCCTTAGTCGTAGGGGGTTACCGCAGCTGTGGGTGAGGTATCCCTGTATTTTGTAGGGCTATGGAGACATCTGGTTTTCTGTGGTCTGTGTTTGTGTCTGTTCTCCCTGTGTCTCATCTGCGCTGTCCTTCTGCTGCTCTGCCAGCATGTCAGTCAATTTCATGTCCAGAACAGGGTCCCGGAGCTCTGTCGCCACCTGCAGGTGAAGAGGTAGACAGACATTCTCTCAGGTGCAGCTTCTGTTGAGGGAATTTATGGAAGAGCACATTTTCCCCAAAGACCTCCTTGTCATTACTCATTTGGCAGAATTTTTTGGGTTAGGCTGTTCTCAGAATAAATTGTTTAGCAATGTATTCTGTTGTTAACATTCTGAAATTGAGAGGGTTTATGAATATAACCCTTCTGTGGATTGACAGCTTTAAATCCTGTTTTAAGGAACAGTATTAAAAGATACTGCTTTGCTTGACCTACTGAGAAAACAAATAAGAACTGTATCAACCAGATAATGAATGTCAATGAAGACCTACCACTCTATAGAGAGAGTTCTTTGTTGTTTTTAATTCACAATTTAAACAGAGATTTATTTAGGAATTCGATACTGAAACATCCACTATAATAAGGGAACATCAAGCTTGTCTGGCTTTGAAGGGAATTTTAAGTCATTCCAGAAAAATAGCATTTTTTAAATATAAATACAATAGACAAAACAAATATCAAAAAATATTAAAGCAAACCAAAAACCACACAACAAACACCTAGGAAAGAGCTAAAATGAACCCATATTTCAGACCCTTAGGTTAGACTTACGATAAGCTGTCAGTACATTGTTAATACATTGACAATAAACTGTCAAAAAGAGAGATGGTCAGCTCTTAGGTCCCTTAGCTTCTGAAAGGTTTTTTGTTTGCTGCAGCAGGTGATGTTGATTTTTTATGTATGTTACTAAGTATTTCATCCAGTTGTGTTTTCAATAATATGGCTGCCAAGATACCTTTAGTTACATTTGTCTTTCATGAAGTACTGGACTAACATTAGTCAGGTACTGCACTGAGCACGCTGTTCTTAAAACACTGTGTTCCCGGGTCTGAGCTACAACAATGTTTACATAGTTTTAACCAATACAACATAACAATTTTGTAACTACACCTGGGTCTATCAGTTTGACTTGATAGTCCCAGGTGTAGTTACATATTTGGTATGGGATATCACAAGAGGTTGTAAGTGCTGAAACACAAAGAAATTTCAGGCATAAATTTGGATGCTGCTGCTATGCCTATACAAAACAAATTTCTTCCATCTGGGATATAAGCTATATCACGATGGCGCTCTTTCAGTAACGCATCTTATTGGCACGCTTAAATGTTGTTAAATTCCTTCTGTAGGGAAATAAGGTATACCACTTCAAGCCAGTAACATATTTATGAAACTGCTAAGTGATAGGGGCTCATTGTGAATACATGTGCTTGGCAAGGGGGCGGGGCATACTCACCATGGGCCCTCCCCTTCTCCTCAACACAATCCCCTCTGCAAGGAGTGCTTTGGCTGTTTCATGAAACAACACCTCCTTCTCTACATCACCCCTACTCTCCAGCTCACTGTATTTCTCCACAAACCTGCAGAATAAATAAAACATCGTCTTACCTCGGAAGAGTAAACATCTCAAAAGGAACCGGTTCTAGTCAATCAATTAAAAAAATAATAATTTTTTTTAAGTCACATATTACTTAAAAGCCATACAAATGTCACCTTTTCTGTTTGTATTTTCAGCAGGTCATAACTGAAATTTTAGAGTCTGAATGTCCAAGACTGATTTTAAATTTGGTTATGCGGAAACAACTTGAATATATTAAACATTAAAAACATTACATTTGACGGACGGGAGTGTACCACATATACCTCGTCCTACCTCTGACATGTTGAAACAAAGTTGGCTTTGGATAGATCGAAAGCCCTGGGTCCGTTTCCATACACCTCAAAGAATTTTCTGAAACGGTAGCACGATTAAATTAACAGAACGAACCACGGCCACGAACAACAATGTTGTACAGGACATTACAGCAAAAACAATCCATAAAACGATTCATTTGAGAGCATAACTTTGAATAAGAGTGGGTGACTCCAGCTGTATGATTTCTCTGTCGACGCTGAAACTGGAACAAGCATTAAAATCGTGATGTATTGCGGACTAACAGAGCTAGCCCTGCGTTTTAACGGAACTCAGCTTGATTTTCTGAACATCATGCAAGACCTCTAGCCTTGCACGTACAGCCTGCGGAATAAAAGCAGAACCAGCTATGACAGTTTTAATTGTGGTTAACTCTGTAACGCTGATTTACGCGTTGAATATTAATACACGTTCTCTTACGCTCGTATGTCATCCTCCTTGTAGAAAATGTCGGGGACAACGTCTTCACGACTTCTTTTCCCTCGTAATTCTCTTGCGGGCTTGACATACAAAGGATCTCTCTTGGGAGGGAAAGCAGCATACACGTCGAACCACACGGGTTTTTCGGATTGTTTGATAACCCCAGCACGCATGAGATCTCTAACCCTAAGGGAACCATGCAAAAGTATATGGATGTAAAAAAAAAATGCCGTCACACTCAACAGACATGTAAAGCAAAAACAGAGCAGTGCCTTCACGGTAGTGGTAAACGGGCAGTATGTCTACACCATTAAGAAAGGGAATCGTAACCTCTACTTATACAAGGTCGGATGGTTATAGGCTGGTACTTACCGTGTGAAGACAGTGCCAAACTTCTCAAGCCGACTTCCTGCCATTGTACTTTTATATGATTTATTGTTTAATCCCTTTATTTACTGATTAAATGAATATCATGTACCTATTTACAGATCACCTGTGGCAGTGAGTGTGAACATGTTGTCGCTCACTACAGCATAGTCGAACACTTCCGGTTTATGACACCAGCTATGGGAAGCCTTTGAAGACAAACCGTACAATCGTAACTTCGAATACGTAACACGTCAATGGCAAAAGCAACACAGTACACACAGAAAATTACGTAAAAAAACTTTAATCCAATTAAAGTTTTTTGTTATATCCGCTGAAGCACATAATAAGCCACGTTTTAGCTGCACATGCATATTTAGTAATTATATATCGTCTTCAGATTAAAGATATATTCGAGAAGAACATTCCAGACTGATATAGACTAATTCAAGATTAATTCACGTAAATGAACCCAATGCAGCCAATAAATAAATAAATAAATAAATAAATAAATGGGCGGCGGGGGGCATTCCTGCTGCAAGGGCAAGTCACGTCTGTCAGAAAGTGACATATTACGTGTATTATATATATCCCTAGTGGAAATTCCAGTTCAAATCCAGTAGAAAATCCCAGTGGACATCCAGTTCAGATCCAGTAGAACACCAGCAGAAAACCATTTAAAAACCAGTAATAATTTTAACTGGTTTCTATTGGTTTTTATAGGGAAACTGAAACACATTCAACTGGTTTCGTAACTGGTTCTACTGGAATGCCCAGCAGACATCCGGTAGAGCACCAGTAAAAACCCGTTTAAAAACCAGTAGAAATTTCTACTGGAATGTATTGGTCTGGTTCCAGTTGACAGCTGGGTTATTGAGTTCACAATGGTGTGTGAAATGTTACAGTTGGCATTTAAATGGATTAAACTAATTTCAATTAGTGGAACCTGGAATTATAGTGAATACATCACCGCATTTATGTTGTAACAGTTTACTTCCACCACCTCCACACAGGCCCATGAACACACACACATCTTTGTATACTGCAATCTATATATACACCTTGATAATAACAATTTAATGGAGAATACTGAAATAGCCTACAGGCAACAAGTAAATGTATAACGAACAGGCTACCTTTATTGTCATAGTAAATGTACAACGCAGTGCAGTATCAAGAATTAAAATATTACTACAAAATGTAAACATAAAGAAAATATAGAAACATAAAAATACCAATAGGTCTATAAAATTATTTTTAAGTGGCAATGCAGTGCCTCAGGAAATGTTTTGTTTGATTGATTAGGCTATACAGTACGTTGGAGAATGGAAATTTCTAAACATTTAAACGGCAGTGCCAAATTCTAGACTACTTAATAGGCCTAAACATGTTACAGTTGGCACCGACATTCGCTGGTAATGGTTATAAGTACGATACAGAATTTCACTTTTAAAATCATACTTTGTCGTTCTTAATGGCGGTGACCCCCAATCCAGCGCTGCCTTTCTCGTTCTTAATGGTATATGTAAAGGTACAGTCAAGAGTAATAAAATTCAGCAGAAATATATTCAAATAAAAAAAAAAGAAATATAAGGATCTTAGTACACACATTCTTTATATTTTTTTACTACAACTGCATGATATGTATCGACCATTGTGTTGTATGTATGGGAAAATGTACAGCGAGCCGGTCATTGTCGCGAAATAAACCCCGACAGGGTCATGCAGCACTTGAAGGTCTTGAATCACCCTGAAGGGGTTTATTTCGCTATAATGACCGCTTATTACACGGCTACTTACTAAAGAAATCAATAATTTGACACAAAATATTGATAAAAAATGATTTTATTGCTTCCGCTAAAAATAGTTCCATAGCAACGGTCCGCTACACAGAAATAACAGATCGTAGAATACCGTAATTGACCAATCAGAATCGAGTATTCAACAACGTCATGCAATAAATGCTGAATAGCACGCAGTACGAGCAATACGAACAATGCTGCAATACGCAGAAGACAGAGTATGGCACTTAAGACAATACACATCAGTGCTTATACAACAGTGATAGACAATGTTTTTTTGTTGTTATTTGTTTATTTGTTTTTTTATATAGGCCTAGAACAGGCATCGTGATGTTTACAGTGATGGTGACGTTTACATAGAACGGTGATAGTAATTTTTACATAAAACCGTAATAGTTATAGTGATTCTTAGACAGAACGGTGATAGTGATTTTTACATAGAACCATAGCAGTCAACGTGATTATTAGATAGAATAGTGATAGTGATTTTTACATAGAACCATGGCAGTCAACGTGACTATTAGATAGAATAGTGATAGTGATTTTTACATAGAACCATAATAGTCATAGTGATTTTTTTTTTTAAAGTGCATTCCTATATATTTTCACGCCTTGATAAATAATATAAAAGTGGTCCTAAGTTTTTAGTTTCTAAGTTTCTAAGGCTTTGTGTAACATTCCTCCTGACTGTGTTAATAGGACAGTTTCAAAATCCACCTGATTCACCTCACCACCTTACACCAAAGGCAGGAAAAATCCTAATGAGCAACCGTTAAAAAATTAATTAAAAAGTTATTTAAAATGATGGATTGTGATGGATTCAGTGATGGACTGTTGTGACTTCATTCTCTGAGTCTGAGCTTCCTCATTCTCTGCCATCTGATGTCTCCATCAACCCAATGATCTTGTTTAATGCAAAGACATTCTGATCATTTGATCATTTGAACATCTGTCCGTCTCATAACTCTGACTATGTTCCAAAGATCTCCTCATGGTACCTCTTCTCAGTCTGAAAACAGAACATGTACGATCAGAAAAATTTGAAACAAACTGATCAATCTACATCACAGTCTATGTTGAGAGAGAGAGAGAGAGAGAGAGAGAGAGAGAGAGAGAAAATGAGATTTCACTGGGTACAAAGATGTGGGCTTCAGCATAGACTTTTTTCTAGTCTTGATTTGTCAGTGTGCTGTAATGTTTCAAAGAGGAATATTATATTAACCTTGAGCTGCTGCAGGTAATCTGCAGCCTGACCAGGACTAACTCCAAGCTGACTGACCAGGATCTCCTGGAGGGTACGAGCCACATCGCGGGCCATGTTCATGCCTCCACACACATACAGGTGTCCTCCCTTCTGGTGCAATATCTCCACAGCTTCCTCACTCAGTTGCTTCCTGAGGACGTCCTGAACATAAACCTGAACACAGAAAAGGAGACTCAGGCCCAGGAGCCTCTGAATAGAGACACTATTCCTCTGTAGGCCACTCCAGATCTGTATGAAACAGATCTGATTGGCATAATGGTGTAGGTCAAGGAAAGGGCAAGGAAAGAAAAATGTTTTTGACTCAGCTGAAGGAAATGGAGATGACCTTACCTTGGTGTGAACAGACTGACGTGAATAAGCCAGTACTATGCTTTTTACAGCTCCGTGCTGTCTCATATCCAGAGTTTCCTCTTTATACAGATGGTCTATGTCTGAGTTACGGCAGCCAAACACCAGAGTCATTGGAATGCTAGTCAACCCTGAAATCAATCAAACAAACATACACACACACACACACATGCACGCACACACATCCAATAGAGAGACATTATGCCTTTCCATGAGTGTACAGGTTACACTGAAACCTGAAGGTACTTGTTTAAATGTGATGTTTCTTTAAGTAGAATGTGAAGTGTCTTTCACTGGTAATTTTTAAACTGTAAATCCTGTTGTGACAACAGTGATATCACAACCATGTACTTGCATGTTATCTGACTGATATACTAATATCTGACTAATGCTAATAACAGTGTACCTGTTTGTTTCATGTCATGGAATCGCTGCTGCCAGAAGCTACGAAAGGGAGCGATGCCACTCCCTGCCCCCACGAGCAGTGTGGGAGTGCTGGGATCTGCTGGGAGATGGAATCCACTGGAACTGGAACCATGAAAGGGGAAACAGTCAGCTGCACTTTGATACTAGTGAGTGTGTCAATAATGTCTCCAACTGTGTTTTTTTTTTAAATATGCTATAATCAATGAAGAACTGTGCTGCCCATTTTTTTAATCAACTGCACACCAATAATTCTGGCCTGACAAATGGCTCCATCAGATTTAGCAATTCAGTTTAGCAATGTTCGTCCACCATCCATGTCTATTGCGCTCACAGATCTATTTCTGAACTATTTCTGTGAATGTGCAGAAATGTCAGCAAAAAACCAACAGGTTTAAGAGACTTTTATTTGAAAGGCATTTTGGGATTTGTAGTCAGTACCCATGAATAAAGCAGGGAACCAGATCTCCTTCCTTAATGTTGTTTAGCCATGTACTGCAGACTCCATTATGTAGTGGACCCTTTCCATCTGAAAGCAGAACATTACTGTCATACATTGCTTTATTATTTAGATATTTAGGTTGTTTAGTGTATCATTGGGATTTTTGAAGGGTTATAATACAAAGTTCCACATCAGATTTCCTTAACTTATCACTTTTAAGGTACATGTTGAAAATTAGCTTTGGATTTAGCAATGGTTGTTAAAGTTAAATTAACAGTCAAGATATCCTCATAGAGCCATCATTTACTACCAGATGCATACCAAATCCAAACTACTAGGAAGTCAATAACAGTTTAAGAGTATTTTTACTACCACTAAAACTACCGCTACTATTACTACCACTACTACTGCTACTAATAACGGCAGTAATCATAATGAATATTTAAAAAAAAGAAAACAAAGAGGAGGAAAAAGGAGACTGTTGTGGGTGACATTGAGTTCTGCTGCACCTTGAGTGCGATAGTTCACCACAGACACAGTGAGATGGAGCTCGTGTGGATGAAGGTCAGGGGAGGAGCTGACGGAGTACAGACGTGGCTTGAGCAGAGGAAGCTGCTTGAGAAGAAATGCCGCAGAGAGCTCCAGGGATGGGAACTCTTCCAGGACTTCCAGAAAGGTGGGCCTCCGAAACTCCTTCCATGTGGAGTATTCCTGGAAGTCCTGTGGAACAACAGGAGAATGTGTTGCCACATGAAGTTTTCCTTGTTACCACTTGGGAAGAACTGTTCTTCATAGGAACAATAGGTTCTGTCATCTGATTTGAACCACAGCTGTCAGCAAAGGTCATAATTGTTTATTCATCCATAATCAACCACATTAGTCACTAAGTTATAAACACCTTAAAACAAGATGAAGATGTGGTTCATTTTATCACTGTAGCAAAAACACTGGTATGATAATTGTGAGGGAATTCATATTTGAGAGAAAAGAAAAAGTCTGATTTATATCCTGTATTTTCTCCAAATGTACTTTTAATCTGTTAATTTTTTATGCACGTGAATCTGTTCAAGAGTCAGAGGGACTTTCTGATAACCACCACTGGGGAATATCACAGATAAACACCACGCTGAGTTTTCTGCATGACCTCAGATAGAAAAACAAGTGATCACATGATCTGTGAGTGACATCAGTCTGGTTACCGTGGCGAGCGTTAAGAGACGCTGCCGGTGCTCCTCTGAGGTGGCCGTCTGTGAGAGTTTCTTCAGCAGGGTTTGTGAGGGAGGGGAGGTAATATCTAGGAGGTACGTGAGAGCCTGGGACAGGGGGCACACTGGGAGACGCTCATCCGTCTGCCAAATCTTTGGCCCATCTACAGATCACAGGGAAACAGATCCTTCAGATACTACACCATGCTAAATTTGCTTTATTTTCCCCCACAAACTCAGAACATTTCTTCATAACCCCCCCCCCCCCCGACACCATTTGAAATTCAGTGCTTCTACATTCCATCTCTCCAGTTACATTTATACATGATTTTCCATCGTTGGAGTCATAAAGAGTGATTGTTAATCTGATCATAGTTTTACAGAGGTTGCCAATGGGTCTATATGGTGTGAAGCTATGTAGACAGGTAAAGGAGACCAGTTTTTTATATAACTCCCTAACACTGAACTCTAACATTGAACAAAGAGCTTGAGTAGCTTTTTTAAGTAGTTTAACAGGAGGTCAGTGGAAACTCACCTGAATTGGGGTTAGTGAGGACCTCCAGACGCAGGCTCTGGTTTGTGGGGAGGCGGTTGGGGAGAAGCTTCAGGATCCCAGCAACCAGGTTTGAGGGGTTCCCTGGGAACACCCCCACGTGATCTCCAGGGGCATACTTCATGCCCTCTGCACCTACATCTTTTTCCAGTTCTACCAGTATAGTGGAGCGTCTGGAGAAAAGAGGGAGAGCAATGCAACACATTAGAATGCTGTCCTGTCAAAGAGTCTCATCTCATTCTTTTGTGTGAATGCAAAATAATGTTTAACCATTTGTGAAAAGGCCTAAGGAAACTTTTCAGTTTAGTTTCCTGGAACTTCTAATCATAGTAATTAAATTTTTTTGAATATTTCAATCAGGACCCAAGTTTAAAACAACCAAACAATAGAGTGAGAAAACAGTTATTAAAAAATTCCATTGCTTTTCACTTTGATTCCATTACACCTCTTTGCTGAGGCACATAATCATATGTATGATATAGTACCATATTAGTAAAAGTATAATAATATAAATTATACCCTACCTTATATAATATTACGCTATAATGCAATAGTTATATTAGTAGCAGTGCAATAGTGCCTCATTTGTTTCACTCACTGAATCAGCGAGCAGTTCCATTGTTTGAACAGTCAAAATGAACAGCAGCAACAAAAACAACAAAGCAAAATATACTTTAAAGCATGACGAAAGTATTTTTTCAGACTTTTTAGCTTTCATTTGCTTGGGTTTCTGCAGACTGAAATACATTGAGTAATTTCCTCTTTAAAAGCAGTAAAGCAGGTTTTTGGGTGGATGGAGCTTTACCTTGACAGGGGACTCTGTAGATTCTGCCTCCTCTTCATTTTCAGTGGTAACACATTTTTGGAGTGGAGCACAGAAAGTGCTGAGAGAGAAAACAGACACATCACACATATTTGCCATTAAAATCAAATGTAGCTCTGAACTTAGAGGCAAATCTACCTTTTTTTCTTTCAGTATTGCCTAAAATATACTGTTTATAGCATAAAAAGAGCATATGCTAAATACTGACAGAGGTCAAAGCAGGGCAAACAAATTGCCACCCATTGCCACTTTCAAACAAGTAAGGTTTGTGTACTTATTCCAGTTTTTGTGTTGGGTGTATGGTGATCAGCAGGTGATGACTGCTGTGTTGTGTTAGGCTTTAATGCAAACACATATTAGATTGTGCTGTACCTGTAATGCGGTCCATTGTACCATGCTCAAGCTGCACTCTGTACCTCGAAGGGTCCCAGGAATCCGAGTAACGGTCAACCCCAGACAGCTGGCCTTGGATACTGAACTCCTCACACACATCCTTCAACCAGAAAAACAAGAACAAACGTACAAACAAAAAATAGGTTTCATATGTTCCCTTGTTTCAACTTGTTCGTATCTCAAAAGATTTTTCTCCAACAGAAAGGATTTTCGAAAGTTCGTATTCAAATTAACCGCCCAAAAAAGCCAGCATACCCTGAAAGCAGTGGAGGCCCAAGCTGAGAAAGCGTCCTCTTGTCCATTCAGTTCGTCCCCCTCCCCTACAGGTGTCACACGCATGGCCCCCAACTCAGCCAGCTTTTTGTCCACAGCATGGCCAAAGGCACAGAACTGTGGGTACATGCGAGAGCCCAAGGCAAAAACACCGTACCTGCATGTTCAAATAAGGATAAAAAAAACAAAAAACAGCTGTCAGCCATTCGGTTTGGAACACTATGTAATTTCATTGCTGAGGTGATGGTAATAGAAATTAATGGCACCTCAGCTTGTTCTTGAGGAACTTCAAGTTGAAAAGCTCTTTCTTGAAACTCTATAATGGAAAAAAAAAAAAAAGATTGAACTCATGACACCAAGTGGTCTGAACTCACAAAAATGTAAGGTGCTTATCAGTCAAGTCACATTAACATCGCTTTTGGACAAAGGTGGCAGACAGAAGTTGATAGAGCTAGATTCAGCTAAAAAATTAAGGGAGCAGTCGGACAGAGTGATCTACTGTTCTACATGCTGGTATAGCTACATAGCTGTAATGACATTTCAGATTGGGCAGGTTAAAGTAAGGTCAGTCTTGTGAGGTAGTGCATGTCCACACCTCTCCGTTTCCTGGGCAGTCTCCATCTCCAAAGGTACTTGTCACCACCATCAGGAGGCTCTCCTTCTCAAGTTCACTGATCCTGTAGTCCTCCATACAGAGTATCTGTGAGAAATTCAACACGCAGTGTTTATTCACTCATTTGCAAGCACAAACATCCACGTAAAGTAACTGAACTGTCTTATAAGGTGACAACACATGCTGGAGACTTGTGAAAATGATTATTGTGGAGTCTCTCTCTCTCTTACCCTGGAGTTGAAGGCACAGTTGAGCATGGAATTGAGTTTTTTTGCAAAAGTCTGAGATTTTCCAGTCTCTGTAGCGTAAATCACAGTGCACCTCACCCTCTTAGCCATGACCGAATGGGTGAGGGTTTGAGAGAAGAGGACCGCCCTACAGGAGCGTGATTTTCAAATGAGAACTGATCCTGAATCAGTATCCAACACTGAGACTTTTAATGAGTAAAATGAATGGGACACAGTAGAGGAAACACTATGGGTGGTGGAAGAAGTTAATGTTGATGTAATAATAATAATAATAATAATAATAATAATAATAATAATAATAATAATAATAATAACAATACCAGACTAATCCTTTGAAGCTTATTCTTTGCCTCTTCCAATTCTTACTTTCATCTCTCCAAACATGTGTAACCCAGGGGTCAGACTGCAACAGAAAAAAAATGGCAGAATGATGCCTCAGGTTAAAACTCCACGCAGATACTCGGGGTGAGAAGTGTTCTGCACAACAGGATTTGCTAGAAAATATTAAGGTCATTAACATTAAGGTTGAACAGGTATGAACATTTCTGATGGAGAATCGTATTTCTCACATTAATGTTACTGAACTAACTGGGGAGTTCTGCTCCACAGCACAGTGTACTGTACTTGGGCCAATGTCCTGCTGAACTCCACAGAAAACACAGTACATGGTTTCATATTAATTTTCAAGGTTTCCAGAGCTGTTGATAGTGTGAATGCTAAATTGCTACCTGGTAGTAGAAGAAGGGTGAGAGAATGTAGTTGACCATTTCCTGGTGAAACACAGGGGTGATGGAACCAGACATGGGTGGGACCAACCAGACCCAGTCAGCTGGGCAGCCTCCTCGCAGGCGCACCTCCATCTCCATGAACTTCATGAAGGATTCCGACGCTGAGTGGTGATCAGCGATGGTGACCTTATTTTTCTGCATTACAATAGATCTTTTTACAGACTTGGAAAAACGAAGAACTGAACGGCAGACAAACTGATGGAGTTGAAACCCCAGAGCTGACACTGACACAGTTTTTGATGGTCACAACCCAAATTCATGACCACATGAAGCCTTTAGATATTCATCTATGCTGTCCGTTGCACTGAACTGTGTCTTCTTAGATTGGCATGATTAAATATTAGACTTGAAAGTCAAGACATAATTACCAGAACAACAAACGAATAGGACAATGAAAATTTTCCAAAACTATTAACCATTTCCATCTATGCACTTTAGCCAAATGTTTATGGAGAACGACCCATACCTGAAAGCTGTAAATCACTGCGACATTGATGGCTACCAATGCCTGGTCTTTCCACAGTGAAGACAGTTTGTGTGTCTCTAAACCCATTCGACGACCAACTTCCTGAATGGGATTAACAACAATGACAACAACAACAACATTAAAAAGACTAGTGTTTCCCAACTTCTGATCCAAGCTATGGTAAATCTGTGTGACAGGGGAAGTGATGTGTACCTCCAGAATGTTGTAGCGCTGGGTATCACAGAAATCCCTAACTCCAATCTCAGTGCCCATGTACCAGCCATTAAAGGGACAGGCAGGGAATTCGATACCTCCAATCTCTAGTAGCATGTTAGACACTGCAGGCAAGGCGTACCATCTGAGGCCCAAATCTCTGAACCACTCATACCTCACACAGAGAGCAGAGTAATACCATCAGCTGGTCTTTCAGTAAAAATTAATTTAGATAACAGTAAAACACTTGCAAATGTAAGAAACGTGACCAAACTGTCAAATACATTGAAAGCGATTGTGTTGCTGGTACCAGTGAGTGAAACATGCCATGGAATTTGTGTCAAGTCTTTTGTAATATGGGACGGGAAAAAAGCTTTTTTTTCCAAGCATTCACAGAAAACAACAGAAAAAGCTAAGCTATTTTACTTTGGCTTTATCAGCATGCTGAGTTGCTTGGCATGCAAGGATAAATGATTCATGTGAGAAACTGTAAAATAATTATGTCTCATTACACTCAAAGAAAATATATGTAATACTGCTGTATGTAATATAATATAATATGTAATTGTACAGACAACATTGTTAAAAATAGATCTCTAAGAGCCTCCTGCTAGATTGCATCCCAACGTCTGTGGGCTTCTGCTGCAAGTATACTTGATTCAGTCAAACTCCTATTGTCTCCAAGGAATCTAATTAAGCAGCCTTTTAGACTGAAGAGTTGAGGTATTTTGGGAATGGAGCAGTCTCATTGGCTAGTGGAGCTCCTCAGACCAAGTTTGGGAAACTAATTTGCTATGTCTTGGCTCAAAGAACAGGGTAAGTAGACAGGTTCTCTATTCTGTTATGGGCTTTTCCACTCAACCCTGATCTGACCAAGGGGCGTCTAATTTTGATGGGGGTTTATTCTTTCTTTTTTTTGGCTGACAGCTCTTGAGAAACAGCGTAATGACTGAGATTTCACTATTTACAGAGTCAGTAGGTTCACTCAGATAACAACTAAGCCCCATATCGAAGAACTGTGGTGGTCTGGGTGTAAAGAGTAACACCACACTCAGCGTCAAACATTCTTATTTATGTAACCAGATAAATTCCCTTTAATTACTCCTTGCATAACTTCACGGTGTTATTCTATATGCTAGAAAAGTTTACATATACTCAGATGTTGTTTACCCTCTCTCACTCACACACACACACACACACACACATCTAACCCACTATCAATCATAACCTGTGATGCTTACTGTGGGTGCTCCATGGGAACCTCCAAAATCAGCTCTGGCGGGATTTCAAACAATTCTGGGTCCTCTCCATTTGCCTGCAATACCAGGGGGAGCACGTCAAAACGACCGTACTTTGGTTTCCATCCAAGCTGGATACAAATCTGTAAGAAGACGAATAAACAAACAGAAAAAAACAGACAAATCAAATGCAAGAGGACAAATCATGAACTCTAAATCAAGCACATATGACAACTCAGTTATTATAATTTTGCAGTGTACCTCGGTAAAGTCCACACTGGCGGGGTCTCCGAGAACGCGTCCGTCTGCCATCCGATAGCCCGCATAGCGGATTAACTGACCGTTCCATATACGAAAGTCGCGTTCACTATCCGTCCGCTGAGGAAAGACGGTGATTGCAGACCTGAAGACGGAACGCAATCATCGTCATGAGCGTGTTTTTATTGAAAGAAAGAAAGAAAGAAAGAAAGAAAGAAAGAAAGAAAGAAAGAAATGAAGAAAGAAAGAAAAGTGCCAGTGTGCCTAATGATTATCAGAGTGCTGTAGATGAAGTTAAAATGTGTAGCCTCAGCAGAGTTGCTGAGAATGAAAAATGTAATAATTCCCTGTTCATCTTACATAACAAAACTACAGAAGCAACATGCTGCTTCAATTAGTATTCTTATTCTTTGATTAATTTAAATAATAATTTCGAATCATAAGTTTCATTATTTAAATCATTATCGTGTTAACTGTAACATTTATAATCCTTAAAACACAACTTTAGTCTAGTATTTAGTTTAGAAATATCAATTCAGGGTCATCGCTAATTGTTAGACATGCTCTAGATTGTTTAACTAATCCCAAATTGATTTGTTCACATCATTTCTGATTTGTGAGATTTACCAACCTCAGGTTCCCTCCATTTGTGGCAAAACGAATGTGATCACACAAATAGTTGAACATCTCTTTAGCAGTCCTGCATTTTCTGGCGTCAAACATCTGTGAGAGATCCAAGATCCCAAAATTAGTTGTGAATGGTTGTCTACAAGATGCGCTAACACCGCTCTGAGCGCGCATCTCCCGAATGCCCCGAAGTTTTAGAGTGCATCTGAAGCGTTCCTCACCTGCAGGTTTGACCACTGTATTCTTCCAATGCACCTCGGCGCATTTCTCCAGGCTTGTTTAGCGCCGAAGGCAAGTTCTTCAGCAGTGAGATGATAAGTCCCCGTAGCATCTATTTCTATTGCAACCTCCTCAATGCGCGCCAGATGCTCTTCAGTTCTTTGGCTGCAAACAAACGTTGTGCATGTAAGGAAAACCAGGGAGGGTAAGTATTGCAATTTCCAGCGAACTCACTTGAAACCAGAATTTTTAAACAGTCCTGATAATTAATTGAGGAACGGACTTCTTTTTATAAGCCTGCGTGTGTGTTCTACTTCCCAAAAAAAGCAATGAAAAAAGACATATTCACAAATGACTAGTTGAGCCTACATTTTGAACGACTTGTAGTACAGGTTGATGAAGTCAATGGCTTGCCCTAGGACGTCATTTATGTCAGAGGGAGTAGCTGCAGAACCACACAGAAGCGACTTTGGCGACATGATGGAGCCCTCGCAAACTTTGGATTTGCATGCCTGACTCTGAAATTGATGGCATATATATGGCGCAAATTTATTTATATTAAAATTTAATACATAGTTACAATTAGCAAACGGAGTCATTATCTCGGAAATGTCATTTTTTAAATTTTTAACAGTTAATACTCAACAAATATGGTTGTACTATAAGCCTAATAATCCAAACACAAGTCACGTTGGTCCTTTTTATCTAAAAAAGTATCTTTATTACTCATTTATAACTAATTGTATTAGCTAGTCTAACTAATATCCAAACATAGATACGTAGGCTACAAATGTACAGCACTGGTTTTACAGCCTACACATTTTGCAGAGCATCTTCTTTTGGACCGGAACACATTTTTATTAATTAGGCCTATATTATTAATAAACAGCTAAATAAGAAACACACCTTTACAGCCTTTTGATGCAGTGTATCTCGGTGGCTTGAGCCATCCTGCTGATTTCGCACAGTGATAGAGAATGGACATCGGCTGCCCCTCGTTTTCCTTACCTACGGAGAGAGATTTTTACAAAATGAAAAAGGCGCCGTGTTCACATCCACTCTTTGACACTGTACTTAATTACGCCAATTGTCTCACCTTATCTGCCTCTGTATGTGAAAGTTTCTTGCTTGTATCATGCTGTTGGAATTTCTTCCCCATCTTTAAATATCTGAGTGTAGAAATATAATGCGTTTAATACGGATTCATCTATAGGCTGTGTGTGTTAATTTACATAATTAAACTACATGCATTGATCTGCGTTACTTACGACATAAAAGAAGCAAAAAAAAGAGACTGACGTTATATTCATGCTTTAGGTTTGTTTTTTTGCTTAACAACTTTTTACATAATAACAATAATTAACGACAACAACTATTAACAACTATTCTATTTAAGAACCGAAATTAATAAAGTTACTTAAATACTAAACTATCCCTACGTCTTTCACTAAGAAGTCTTTCCTTATCTGTTTATTAAAAAATCTACAGTTGCATCCTCAGTTTCATGTTGATTTTTACCTCTGGTCTCGTGTCCGTGTTGGCGTGTAATGGAATACCTGTGCATGGTAGGGGTGTATTTATATAGTAGTAACAAACGACGCGATCGGGGGCAGGTAGCTGTGTACGTCGTATGAGATCATGGAGCTATTATTCTGGTATTCACCCATTAACTTAGTTAACCTGTTCCTGGTTTGATTAATAGACTGCCTTTCAACAAAATTTCCATTTCCAGCATTTCGTCGTAAAGATTTCAGACGAAAGCATATACGCAACAGAGATTGTTGTAAGCACACAGTGTTTAGTGTTTAGTAATGTTTTTTTTAAACTTACGTCACGCTTCTTGCAATTAGAAAGTAAACTATGCAAACATTAGTTTTTCGGCATTAATGAGTTTATTGCCATTGGTAAACAGAGAATAGACTAGATTATGATATAAGTTCATTTTGAAACGCGCTTTCTCGTAGACGGTGACATCCAAACTATTATAAAATTCTTTTACTGTTTGAGCGTAATGAAAAAGGCGCTGAATGTCAAAACAAACACTGAATCGTGTAGACACTTAAGATGGTCAACAAACCATTTCTTTTATGGTTTGAAATCGCTTGTTAGAATCGCCCTCCATTTCGAACACCAATCAAGTTTAATTTGAATTGTTCATCATATTTACAAACAATACATTCGTATTAGAGGGATCTTTATCCTCAAGTTTTCAGGGGGCGCCAGAGAGCCACTGAGAGTAGAATTGGTTTGGCCTGTTATTAAGCAATGAGTTAGATGTGGAGGGCAAAATGTGTTGTTAGTAGAGTGACAAGAAAATGGGCCTACTCTTTTGTTTCTTGCACCATGCACATAGGTTTTGTGAACTTGTGATGACATTATTAAAAAAACAAAACAAAACAGGATGTCACTCATATTTTAATGTTAATGAGCATTTCCATAGAGTTGGCATGTGGCCTTAGCGAACACTTTATTATACTACAGACCATCCTATATTATTTATCAGATTTAGTGCAAATTCATACATGCACAAGATTATTTCATAGTTCCATGGTTTAAGACTACCCATTCCCACTTGTTTCAACAAAACCTTTCTGTTAACAGTATACTGATTACCAATACCAATTTAAATCTTTTCTATGGGTTATTATTCCAAAACTATTCAAGTTTCAAGTTTCATCTGTCTGCAGCAGAAATGTTAATTCTTTTGTTTCTCAGTCTGTGAAAAGAAAACCAATAAAAGTAGGCGAAATGGCCACTTAAAATAACCATTGCAGGGTGTGATATTTAATAGGGCTAGTGGAAATGCATACTTTTCCAGTAAAATAGTGCTGGCTTGTGTCAGTCAAGTCACAGGAGGAACTTCATAGTTCAGTCAGTGTGGTTTTCCATGGCGCTGGTTCTAAAATGTTGTGAAATGAAATGAAATAAAATGACCAGAGTTGAGAAATGTTGCAATAATGAAAGGACCAGAGTTGAGACATGCTGATAAATGTTGGAATAAAGAACCATTTCTACTCTGCAAGACTTACAAACCCCTAGATGAACAAACGTAGTTTACTGCTCATAGGCAAGGCTTTAGATGAGACTGGAGTCTTTGTTTAAAAAGATCTTATCTTATTAAATTACCCTGGGCAGAATTCATTTCTTTGTAATTCAAGAACTTCCCAGTCTAGACTAAAACAATAAAGGGAGACAACACATTAACGCAATACCCGTGTTACAAGCAACAGATTATTATCATATAGTAATAGCACAGATAAAACCCCTTTACAAATATGAACTAAAAATAAAGGTTGGCAGCCATGTATCTATTACAACTAGTATCTTCAGCTATGCAAACCTAGAAAGAATAGGAAAAATGAATTTAACCTGGATCATCATCCTGACTTTATATCAGCTCAACTGATTTCTACTCAGTTAACTTTGTTAACCTCACATATTATATATACACTCTGGTGTACATAAACATTGAGGTGTTCAAAGATATAACATTTTACTGTATGTGCATATGTATGTGTGTGTGTGTGTGTGTGTATATATATACACATACATACATACACACACACACACACACACACACACACACACACATATTATATATACATACATACACACGGATCTCAGAAAAAAGAGACTATAGTGAAATATGTAAAACAGACCAGAGACTAAAGTAGTGTCAATATTATTTTCCTGCAAGAATGAACATTATTGTTTTACATATCCCTCTGTAAGATTTTAGAATTTTAGAAATGGAAGATATAAATGGGCATGTGGTAGGATGAGGTAAGGATAACAAGTACTTCAATAACAGCCAATTTGCACTATACTAGCTATTAAAGTAACAGTGACGCTTCAAACTATCGAATTTCTGCATCTTTATTGGCATATTGTGCTGTGTGTGCTCTGCTGTCTGTTACTGTTCATTTATTGTTTCCTTTTTAATTTTACTTTTGACCATCTAGGGTGACTATCCTCTTTAAACAAAGTCTTAAACACACACACACACGGTCAGGGGATCACACATTGTGTGACAGACTACCTGAACTTTTGTATGGACATTGTTGTTCATGTGAAAACTGTGCACTGCTCTGCTAACAACAAGCCCTGGATAACCAGAGATGTCAAGGACCTTCAACAAGAAGCAGAGGGCCCTCAAAGACAAGAACCAGGAGCAGCTGAGGAGCACACAGAGGGAACTCAAGATCTGCTTGTGAGAGGCTAAGCAGTCTTACAGGAGGAAGGTGGAGCAAAAGCTGCAAAAGAATAACATCAGGGAAGCCTGAAGCAGTATGAAGACCATTACGGGCCGCAAGCGGAGGTATGGCAGTGCAACAGAAGGGTAATGTGGAGAATGTGAACCTCTTCTACAACCGGTTTGACTGCCCTGTTCCAGCTTCAACAGCTACTGTCTGTCCAACCATCATCCCAACACCTCCCCCACGCCCAGCTCCTGTTGCTACAAGTACTGCCTGTCCAGCCGTCACCCCCCTCACCTGAGCACTAGGCCTGATGCTCTGCTCTCTGTTTTTGCTCTGCTTTGCTTTTTTGAGTGTTTTTGCCTTATTTCATTGGCTATATGTGCCCTAATCACTAAGCCACTTTATCTACTGTAATAGCACATTCTTTTGCACTGTGAAATTATTCACCTACAGTATCAATATTCTCCATATGTACAGGACCTTGTAGTTCATTTTATTATAGTTTATTTTATTCTGTTGCGTGTATTGCATTACTTTTATTTCGTGTATTTAATTGTGTCATATGGAACTACTGGATGCCTTAACTTCCTTCAGAATCAACAAAGTATCTATTCTTTTGTGGAGGTATTTACCAATTTCTGTGCTGTAGCTGTAATACTTTGGTAAGGCTATTAGACAAATGCAGTCACACCTATGTTATCAAATATTTGTTTGTGTTGCTTCTCTTAAATGTAACAATCTATTTCCTAGCTCTTCAGTGATCAAAGATTCTGAACTGAAAAGCAAGCTAGGCTCAGGGGCATAAGCCCATACACACACACAGACACACTAAAACTCATGGTGTGTAAAAAGAGACAGGGAGTGCATCCGAATAGGCCTTTTTGCTTAGGAAGGTAACTAACTGAGTGAAATGACCCGGAAGTATCCAAGTGGCAGCCATGATAAGAGCTGGTCGAATTCTCTGAACGCTAGGAAAGGTGTTTCAATTCTTCCTCATGTTTCCTTTAGCATAGGGTACACTGGACCATCATTTACGAAAGGAATGGAGATCATTTCGTTCCACAGTTCTTGTCGGCAGCAACATTTAAAGCGACGCACCGTTCGGACGTTCACGAAAACAAACGATTATGGGAATGTAACACTAACCGTATCCTTGACGCGACACAAAGATTATATAGCTTAAGTTTTCACTTTTAATAAATTTCTGATGCTATACAAGTAAAATTAAAAGTAAAAAAAATAAATAAATAAAAGTAACATGACAAAGTGACGGTGTTGGTCAAAAGACGTACATGCTCTCCAAAAGGTAACAGTTTTTAAACAGTTTCTAACTTACTCTGACTAAAACGACTGCTTGCACAACGACTGCTTGCACAAACCGCCTCGTGCATACATCCTTAAATTCTTAACAGAAAACAGTTAAAATTCACATTATGAATTTAAATAATTTACTTAAAATTTCCAACTATTTCTGATTAAAAGTAAGTTTTAGTACTGAAATACAAGCATTAGCAAAACAAATTAAATTCTGTTTTCTAATATTAGAAAACAGAATTTAATTTGTTTTGCTAATGCTTGTATGGATCAGATAGGACTGACAAGGCGTTAATGTTTTTAATGCAACATGACTAAAATTGAAAAATGATGATATGTACAGTAGTAGACTTTTAGGCCAAACATGTTATGCCTATTTTGCATAAATTTAGCAATTAGGCTATTTTCATGCTATCATACTGGGGTTCATGGCGATAAATTTGAGTGGACAGGAGGGTGCGTGAGCAACCATTCGTTTCACTTTTGTGACTGGTAGCCTATATGCCTTTTTTTTTTTAAATTTCAATTCCAACCTTGTTAATGAAGTAATATCTTTCACCGGGTTGTCCACGTTAATACAGCCTACATGAAACAAACACTAAGAACGCGCGGGGCGAAGTATCTAAGACGCGCTTTTAGTAGTCCATTTTCGGAACATTGCGGTTGCGTCGTCGCATGATTACGTAGCCTAATCTAAGTGCAGTCGGATTCTCTTAACACCGCGGTCGTCTCTTCCTAAATCCTCATGAATTCTCCTTCCTCTCTCTCCTTAACCTCATGACGTTTTCCATCGAAGTTTAAGGAAAAGTGGTTAGGAAAGGACTTAAGATGTACATTTTTTTACTATTCGGATGCACCTAGGGTGAAACCTTGACTTCCTTTCTGACATGAAAACCAATAGGACACCATCTGATGTAGTCTTCAGATGACCAATGAGTTTTAGTTTTGGTTGTTTTTTTATGTCGGATTTTTATGGGTGATTTTTATGGTTATGACAGGCGACGGAGTGGATGGCTTATCTGAGTCCATCACTGTTTTACTATTCTCTGAGAGAGAGAGAGAGAGAGAGAGAGAGAGATGTAATATCCTGTCTCAAGGTGTCCAGGCATAGCAGGGATCAGATTTTTTCTCTTTTAATCCATTTAATCCAAGAGAGGAGAGGGTGGGGTGCGAGTGGGGGTGGAGCCTTGTCAGCATGCCTATCTACCTTGCCTGCAGCAGATGTGTGTCCAGCCAATCCCTTGTATCCAGTGGATCTGGTGGTGAGCAAGTGCTTCTGAGTGAGCTCTGAAGTAGAATTTTTCCAGGTCTGCAGCCATCAAACCATAGAGACCTAACCATACATCAGAGGCAGAACCACATGCTGTGCTTGGTGCACAGCTAGAGTAATCGTTTTGAAACAAGAGCACAGACATGCACACACACCTCATACTGTTATGGGCGATTCCTCCTGGAAATCAATATTACTGCTTATTACACAATCCATCTATAACCATATTAGTACATGAGGTACAAATCAAATGGAAAGGAAACAGAAAGACATTGGCTGTGTCCAAAATGGCATACTAGCATACTGCATACTGCATACTAGCCTAGTATACACTGCGTACTGCACACTACTCCACACGCTAGTATACAGTATGGTACGCAATTATGAGAACTTTCGTGTAGTGTACTATATGTTTGCTATTGGTTGGGCTATCTGTTCTGTCAAAATCAAACAACACACAACTACCACAAATATCTATCAAAATTAGCCCTATAAGAAAGCGTATGAAGACTTATTACACCAAAATATGCAACTGATACATTTATATTTGGAACTGCAGCTGCAGTTGAAGTCGAAGCTGGTTCTGTCGCTGTCCGCCATGTTTTTAAAATTTTTTGACAGTTGGAAATCACCGCGTTGCTTCATGGGATGCAGTACCTAACGAAGTGAGCTCCGGTTGTATACTGCAAATATTCGCCAGAGTAGTACATCATCCGGGTAACTGTCGTGTACTGCAAAATTTTTATTTTTCACATACTGCATACTACTTCCACTTTTTACGTCAAAATTAGTATGCGAGTAGTATGTAGTATGCCATTTCGGACACAGCCATTGTGTTAAACTCACTAGTGAAATATGCTGAAGTTTGACTCTCAAAATACGTAAACGGTTCATGATAGGAACTTGACCCATAATCTTACAATAATCTGAAAGTATAATTCTGTGTAACAAACATGCAAGTGAACAAAAACACTCAAAGACCTTTTTAAGTTCACTCAAATTGTGGGTAAGATTTCTTTTTAAAAAGCACGTATCTACCTCGCAGGTAAACACAAAAACTATACCTTAAAATCTTTATGTACCTTTAAACTGCCCTGTCAGATCAAAACACATGTAATAACCAAAAGATTACAAAAATTTAGAGGAGTTGGACAGTTTTTTTGAAGGTAGGGTTTAAAGGTAGTTTTTTGAAGATTACATCAATTTATATAGGTATTCGTTCCCTATTGACTGAACTCAGTTAGTTGCTGGTTTAAATGGATTATATGCACTCATATGCCACAGGCCAATCAACAGGCAGCGTGGTATTCTTTATCAGTGTGTGTCTTTGAGAATGTTAACCTACTGTAAGAGAATGCCAGCCTACTGAAAGGAGGGCAGAAAACATTCCGTAATATCTTGTATTCCTCAATTCATGACCACATCTGATGTCTATAGATAATGAGGGAATTGATTTTCCTTTCATAGAAAAGCTCCCAACATCAGTAACATGCACCTGTCAAGACAGCTTGAGCTGAAAAGGCAAAGAAAATGAAAAGGGTGAACCATGGGAGTGTGTGTTCTTTGGCGAGCCTCTGTTGAGTGGTAGACCAATTGCTGACACAGCACATAAGAGACTTAATTAATTATAGAAGGTGTCTGCTCCACTGAACAGAGGCTTGGCTGACTCTAGAGCCTTACGCACAGAATGAGCACTATTTGGGGACCTGTGGTTAGGCAAAGCTGTAGACCAAGCCTGTGTCCTCTGGATACCTGAGATCTAAAAGCGAGTCTCCTTTGTCTTAGCTGGTTAAGACTCTTCAGATTACAGAACTGTTACTGCGAAGCAGAGGTTCCAATTTAAACCTCAAGATAGTTATAAATTGCCAGTGTCCTGTCTCTGACATCCACAAGAGTCCCCACCCTACGGTCTTGTTGGAGAGACAAACTAACTCCATAGGGAGAACAGAGTCTGAGTTATAAAAACTGCTTAGCCCTTTGCTGCCACTGTCACTCTCTTGTACAATGGACCTAATGTCTTGCAGCAGGCCATGCTGAAGAGGAGATGAGCTTCTCTATGTGGACCCTTTGAGCGCACACACTGTTAGCACACCACACAACTGTTATCCAATTATCACAAGACCTGTATCAAATGAACTCACAGTGAAGTGGGGAGCTGGACATTCCAATCTTGCAAGCAAGCAATAAGCCCATTAGAACCTTAGACTCGCACGCATACCACAAGGATCTTGCAGACATACAAGTGCCTCTTTCACTCTCTCTTTCTCACTCTGTCTCATTCTTGCTCTCACCCTGTGTCATCTGCTCACTAACCCTCCCTCTATGATGATGGTATGCTTTACCTCAGCTTCAACTCCAATATATGGCTGAAAAATTATGCTAAATATGAACATCAGCAAAGGCGGCGGGATTTCCACCTCCTGACTTAATTGGAGGGGAAACAAAACAAGGTTTGTATAGTGGGGCAGGGAACTAGCTGGGCCAAAAAACACTCAAAAGGCAGTCCTCTGAGAAGGACAGTGAAGCTCCTCCAAAAGGAGGCTTTCCAAAAGGGAAACTACAGCCAATCTCAGTCTCAAAATCAATACATAGTTTACTGCCAAAGGCATTTTGAGCAAGACTCTTTAGGCGTGACGTCTTTCCAGGCATGACCATGAATCCATAAAAGAAGTTACTAACTTGCCGTAGAAGTGTAAATTACACAATGATGAAGTCAAAAAGAAAGTGACTGTTTGCTTCCTTATTCATCAGAAACTACTCCTTTACCTCAATAAACCACATTGGAGGTTGGTGTACTGGCTCTCTTTACTTCACAATAGCCGACTGCAGCCATCAGGCGGCATGCCGTAATCCCATTACAGGCAATGTAAAGCAAATGTTACTCGTACATTGATGCTGTCCTAAAATAGCACTGTTGTTTGTGACAGTGGACGTAACAGCACCACTGAGCAGTTTCTATTTAAGTCAGACAAGCCATCCTCGAAGAGTGAAAAACCCAGCTTGTTAATCTTTTAATTAATCAACAGGCAGCACAGTATTCTGCTATCGCAGTTTCCATCGCCAGCTGTGAGAGATCATTCAGCAAGTTAAAACTAATTCTTTTGTATTTGAGAACCTCCATGGGTCAAGGCAGACTCTGTGATCTTGCTCTGCTGAGTGTAGAAAGAGAGGGAACTGGGAAAAAACTGACTTTGAGTACATCATAGACCAATTTGCATCAGTGAAAGCAAGAAAGGTGCAGTTGTAATTTTCATGTAGTACCATAATTTGTTAACTAAAAGATCAATGAGCTTGACTTGTATTTTTGAGCTGATATTATGGTAAAATTGTCCAAAAATTTGGTGTCAGATGTTTGAAAGGGGCTGAATTTCAGTGCTTGCCATAGGCGCTATTTTCCATAAATACACTCCTGGGAGCACGCTGAGAATGACTGCTTTAAATTTTTGTGTAGTTGTCACTTCTGAAACAATCCTGAATGAACAGGAAGCAGGTTATTTAAATATTTGATACGTGTGTAACTGCTATTAATGAGTTTATGCTCCAGTCTTTCTCCATTCAAATGTGTCCTACTACTTTCAGTGAAAGCGCTGTTTTAAAGAACAAATGGGGCAGAGAACTTTATACCATGTGTGTGGTGTGTGGCAGCTATTCCTAAAACCATTTTTAAAAATAACATTAGGCGCTTTCGGACCAGATGACTTTTTCATAGCTCTTAGAACTGTTGGAGGAAGTACCCCCCTTTTTTTAGGCACTTTTGGACCGGAAGAACTTTTTAATAGTTTGTAGAACTGCTGGAGGAAGTACACCCTTTTCTGTGTGTCTCCACTGCAGGAACTGAGGATGATCATATTTCTTAGAACACCATTTTGAGGGACTTCTTTAGCTCTGACTTTTTTTTAAGCATGAATAACACACAAAGAACAAAAGGGGACACCACTGATAGATGGCATAAACACTCCCCTAAAGCCAACAGCTCGCATTTCTTGATCTTCAGACATAGACCAGAGGCCTTTTGAAAAACACTCAATCACGTTGATAGCAACTGGAATCTGAGAAACATCTTTTAAAAACAGGACAGTGTCATCCGCCAGCTGACAATTTCTCTCTCTGCAATAAGAATCCCATTTATATCACCGAGTTTTATATAATCTGCAAGGAGTTGAGTAGCAGGTAGGAAGAGATAAGGAGAGAAAGGACATCCTTGTTGAATTCCTCTTTTTAAAATCAAATCTTGGGGAGGTACCACACTTCAGTTTGACAGAACTGTTTCCATTATTATATAACATTTTAACCACTTTACAAAAAAAAGAAAATGAAAAATGAAATTACATTCTACAGTGTCAAACTATACAAATCCAGAAACAGAAGGAAACCATCATCAGATGTAAGATCTGAGTAATCAATTAAATCAAGACAAGCCGAATATTATTTGAGACGTGCCTGTTACACAATGCCAGATTGAGGCTCATCAATTACTGAGTCCAAAACTTCCTTCAGTCTCCTATAAAAATTAAAGCAAAGTAATTTGTAATCCATATTGTTATACCCTTGATCTTGATGGAAAACGCTGTGAGGTCAAGGAAAGATGTGAAGTTGAATTCATAAGGACCTAGGAAAAGACAACCGCAGTGCTAAGGGAATCCAACTGCACTTACGCTAGGTTACATGATTATGCGACGGCAGTTGTTATTGACGTGGGTCTGCCGTGGTGAAACTACAATGTTCCGAAGATGAACTACTAAAAGCGCGTCTTAGGTACTTCGCCCCATGTGTTCTTACTCTGTTGTTTCATGCATATAAACGTGGACAACCTGGTGAAAAATATTACTTCATTACCAACGTTGGAATTGAAATTAAGAATGGAATATAGGCTACCAGTCACAAAAGTGAAGCGAAATGGTTGTCACATTGAGAATGGTTGCTCGTGCTCGCGCCCACCCTCCTGTCAACATGAATCCCAATTAGTATGATTGTATGAAAATAATTGTTAAATTTGTGCAAAATAGGCATAACATGTTAGGCCTACAAAAATGTTCTGCTGTACATATCATTCTTAAGTTTCAAACACGTTGAATTAAAAACATCATTTAGCTAAAAATGTTTTGTTTCCCTTGTTGGTCATGTTGATCGTTTATTTCGTGAACAGCTGAATGGTGCATCGCTTTAAGTGTTACTACTGCAAGGAGTTGTGGGACAGCATTATCTCCTTTCCTTTTGTAAAGGGTGGTCCAGTGTACCCTATGAAGGAAGCATAGAAGCACCTTAGCATTTAGAGAATTTGACCAGCTCTTATCATAACTGCCACTTAGATACTTCTGGGTCACTTCACTCAGCTAGGAACCTTCCTAAGTAAAAAAAAGACTATTCGACCGCAGCCAAATTCAGTGAACAAGTGTCCTTTGTGCTAAGGCACCATCAATGCACTGTCTAGTCTTGTGAAGTCCACTCTCCCACTATACTGGCAACAAGTTCACATCATCAGTTCACGATGGCAATGACATCATTTTGTGTTGTCACACCACATTCAAAACAGAACAAATACAATTTACAATTTGATATTTAGCAGATGCTTGTAGCCAAAGCGACTTACAATAAGTGCATCAGTCAGATCCTATTACCTCATAAACAGAGATCACAAGAAGGCTGTGCATTAATTTACCCTTTGTATTGCACTCCTGGAATTCTTTGACAGTGAATGACAAACACAAATACAAGACAAGGTTAGTATTTTTTATATATATATATAAAGAAAGGGAGGTTAGGCAGTGGGGGACAGGTGGGTCCTGAAGAGACGGGTTTTCAGTTTCCTGCGAAAGATGGCAAAAGATTCCGCAGTCCTAACTGCATGAGGGAGGTCGTTCCACCACTTCGGGGCAATGGCGGAGAAGAGGCGTGGTCAGGTGGAGCGGCTGCCGGGTTCCCAAAGTGAGGGGACCGTCAGTTGACCAGAGGTTGTAGAGTGGAGGGTTCTAGCAGGGGAATAAGGAGTTATCAGGGACTGAAGGTATGATGGGGCGGAGCCTCTTGTGGCCTGGTAGGCCAGCACCAGTGTCTTGAACTAGATGCGGGCTGCTACCTGAAGCCAATATTTAAGGCAGATTGCTGCACGTACTTTTTAGCCAGAAACTTTTTGTACTAGCAGCCATTTTTCACTTCCCCAGTGGACTCTTATTCTGGGAACTGCATTTGATAAAGATCTCTCTGCAGAGTGTGTAACTTTATCTAAGAACAATATTGATGCAATGACATACAAAGATGAATTTTTAACATACCATCTGAACCACACATAGTAGCGCTCTAATATTTATGCACTTACTACTTATTCAATCATGAATCATCAATCCAATAAATCATAAATTACAATCAGTTCTCATCTTTAAAATTCTCCTTTTCTCTTAAAGCATGCTTGCAATAGTAGTTTTTACTGAAAAACATGAGGTGGAAGTGGTGCTTACTTCCTGGCTGAGTGTTGACCAAACAGTGTCATTCTGGCCACCATATAAAACACACTCAAAGGGCCAAGGAGGCTGTGTAAAACCAGGAGCGCCCTGAAGAAATATGGTGAGACCCTCTTCCTGTAAACACAAACACACACAGACACAGTTTGAGTCCGAATGCGATTCATCATAGTGCCATCACATTTCCAATGCAAGCTACAGTATGGTAACTTGTTCAACTAATGTTTCTCTCAAATACAGATTCTTTTGAAGTAGCGAGGAAAAAACTGGTGAGGGCCACAAAAAGGGACCTGCTTACTTCTTAGGATGAGGGTGGAAAAAGAGCTAGAATGTAGGAACTATACAGTACATGCACACAAGACCTGAACCAAGTCTAGCATTATTTGTTGTAGTTGATAGTCCTGTTGTAGTGCTGCAGGCCCTCTGCCAAAGTGACGGAGCAGTCTGAAGCCCTATAAATCATGTCAGGACTGCCATACATACAGTTGTGGTCAGAAGTTTACATACACTCATCATGGACATGAATGTCATGGCAATATTGGGCTTTCAATGATTCCTTTGAACTGTTCTTTTTCCGGGGCAGAATGATTTGTACAACATACATCTTTAATGGAAAAAAAAAAGAATATGGTGCACAAGTTTAAATTATTTTGGGTTTTCTGAAATCAACACAGGGTCAAAAATATACATACAGCACACCTAGTATTTGGTTAAATGTCCCTTAGCAAGCTTCACCTTGACCAGACGCTTTTGGTAGCCATCAACAAGCTTCTGGCATAACTCTGGCTGGATATTTGACCACTCTTGACAGAATTGGTAGAGTTTAATTAAATTTGTTGGTTTCCTGGCATGGACCCGACTTTTAAGCACAGTCCACATATTCTCAATGGGGTTGAGGTCAGGACTTTGGGAAGGCCATTCCAAAAGCTTAAATGTTAGCCTGCTTTATCCATTCCACAACCAGCTTTGATGTGCCTTTGGGGTCATTGTCCTGTTGGAACACCCAATTGTGTCCAAGTTTCAGCCGTCCAGCTGATGACTTGAGGTTATGCTGAAGAACTAAAGTAATCTTCCTTCATTATTCCATCCACTTTGTGCAGTGTGCCAGTTCCACTGGCAGCAAAACAGCCCCACAGAATGATGCTACCACCACCATGCTTAACAGTTGGTACAGTGTTCTTAGGTTTGAATGCCTCACCTTTACTCCTCCAAACATACCTCTGGTCATTATGGCCAAACAACTCAATCTTTGTCTCATCTGACCATAAAACTTTCCTCCAGAAGGCTTTTTCTTTGTCCATGTGGTCAGCTACAAACTTTAGTCGAGCTCGAAGGTGTCGATTTTGGAGCAGGGGCTTCTTTCTTGGCCGGCAGGCTCTCAGTCCATGGTGATGTACGAATCGTTTGACTGTAGACAGTGACACTGGTGTTCCAGCAGCTTCCAGCTCATGGCAGGCCTGTGCCTTGGTGGTTCTCCTGACCATCCGAACCAATTTTCTCTCAGCTGAGGGTGACAGTTTGGGTCTTCTTCCAGACCTTGATAAAGTAGATACACCTCCCAACAAGTTGTACTTACGTACAATTGTTTGAACTAATGATCTTGGAATTTGCAGTTGTTTAGAAATGGCTCCAAGAGCCATTCCTGACTTGTGTAAATCTACAATCCTCTGTCTCATATCTGTACTGAGCTCCTTGGACTTTCCCATTTTACTGTGTTGGTCAATACAGTGAGTGCTGTCAAACAAACCCTTTTTATGTTGGCACAGAGAAGCTACTAGCTGTAGTCAATCATGATCACTAACGAGAAGTTAAGAGGCCTTGGCCTTGGCAAGTTAATAGATATTTTGGAACTTTCAGCACCATTATATTAATAATCTAACTGAGCGTATGTATATTTTTGACCCTGTATCTATAATTTTGACCCTGTGTTGATTTCAGAAAACCCAAAATAAATTAAAACTTGTGCATCATATTCTTGTTTTTTTCTATTAAAGATGTATGTTTTACAATCATTCTGCCCCTGAAAAAGAACAGTTTAAAGGAATCATTGAAAGCCCAATATTGCTATGACATCCATGTCCATGACGAGTGTATGTAAACTTCCGACCACAACTGTATATATATACTGTATATATGCACATACACATATTTATATAAGCATACCCACACCCTCTTTTATCTGTTCTGAGTTTTATGGTGCTGTGTTTTGCAGTGCTGTCTTTTTGTGTACACATTGCAAGCATAAAGCTCTCCTGGTCCCCATTTTGGCATACTTGACACTGCTTATGGGACAGAAAGTGGAGGATGGTCATTTGAGTAGAGAGTAAGCTGAGGTCTCATCAGAGTTGAAGCGGACCAGGTGAAGAGAGCCTGGATCTTCTTTCAAATGAAGGTCTAAATATATCATTTAAAAAACATTGATAATGTGGTATGCATAAGGCTTTTCATTTTTTCTGTTCTGTAGTCCTTCCCTCTTATCACAGGAGTTAATATTTCCAGTCTCCCTACTTTGGTTGTCTCTTCAGACAGTATGCAGTAGTCATTACTGGGGACTAAACTGATTGTCTGAAAAAAATGGTGTAATGTCCACAATATCCAGTTGCTGTAGTGATATTATCAGTGTTGAAATATGGTTGAATGTGACCTTCTCCTGTAAAATGGATTTTTGTGCATTTGAGAGATGTCTTTTGGTACTAGTGTGAAATACTATGAGTGTAACTTTTCTAATGTATGTCACATCAGCTGTTATATATAGTACAGAGACTAGTATTGTGTAATGTAAATCATTATCCAACTGCAGTAGTTTCCACTCATAAGACTACACTTATTGTTACTTGAATTGTTACCTGAACATGTTTTACAACATTTATACAGTGGTTTTGTGCAATAAATGTTTATGTATTTGTATGTCTTTGTGAACATTGGTTTCGTTTAGTCTCTTCAGCCAGTTAAATATTATACAAGTAGGAGATCCCCCAAGCACTCTGGACTGGGGGTGGTGAAGTTGCATTCAGTTAAAATAATGGGAGTTATTTAGATCTTCAGAATATGATAACTGTCAAGAAATGATGTGAGAAGAGCGGTAATATAAAGTATAATTACAGGAAAACAGTGATTCACTCTGGAAGATGCAAGAAATCTATCCCTTCAGTTGCTCAACTGCAACATGTAAATTGGCAGTATAGCAGAGCAATTTAGGCCCAGGACAGGACAAGTACAACTACAAGCACATAGTGATAGGTTTACATAGTAACCTGGTGTCAACCTCTTAGCATCAGGCTTCAAAGTGAAAATGAAAGTTTCTGAGGTGATCTAGTAATTTCAATGATTTCAATGTCAGATCTTGTCATTTAGGACAGGTTTACTGATAAATATGTGAGGGGCATATATATATATATGTATATGTGTGTGTGTGTGTCCGTCACATATTGCACATATCACATTGCTATAGCTTTTATATATTCCCCCTTGGAACACTGTTTCAGTTGGATTGTTTCTTGTAACAGAGTATCTTGTTATCTCAGGATTGGTTCAGTGTGGTGATGATATCTATCTATCTATCTATCTATCTATCTCTCCCTCCGCATAAATGAATACAAACAGAATGTTTGTGTAAACGAAACTGCCGTGGGTTTGTGTAGTATGACTTACTATTTTTTCTTTATTTTATCAGTTTCATTTCTTTTTTCTTCTTTTGTCACAGAGTGAACCCTCCATGTCCTCTTGACTCTTGGGTTGTTCAGTAACCACTGGTCTGTCTCTCTACAGACAATGCACAGCAGTTACTGGGGACTGGACTAAATGTGTTCTACAGAGAGTATGATATTCACTACGTCTGATGTGCAGTAAGTCATATTATTGCTGCTGACAGGCACATTAACAAGTCTGACTGGTAAGGTGCGCCTTTACTGTAAACTGTAATCGGTCTTGTGTACTGTCTTATGAGGTAATAAAATTTAATGTCCAGTTGAGCGTGAGTAAATAATTCCGCCAGTTTGGCTGCAAGCTCAATGTGTCTTAACATATTTTTATACTGTTTTATATTTTTTTTATGGTGTATTTAAGCGATAAGTTTGTTGGTTTGCAGAAATCAGCACCTTTCACTGTGTTTATTCCACTGAATGTTACATAAGGAGAGAAGAGCCCCTGTTGACACCTAACTGCAGCCTCACCTTAATGACTGTGAGTGGCGTCACAGTATGAACCTACCTGATCACTATGACGGTAACTGGGCCCAGGTCAGGTTCAAGTCAGATTAGATAAAAGCACATTAAAGAATACTGTATTGTTTAATCTTTAATACCCCATGTGATTTCTTGGTTTCTTCACATGTAACCATTCTTTGCAATCCCTAAAAATGAAAGTGCCTCAGTTTGTTGTGTAATGAATTTTCCATTTCAACTATGATGAGGTGTCTGTTTACTTTCCATTTACGTGTTACCATTGAGATCTGTTTATCATGTAAGCAGTGAGGACTGAAAAGGGGACCAGGATTCACTGAGACCATTTAGAACATTCACATACACATGAAAATTCTGTTGTGCTACTATGAGTTTGCAAATGCTATAAGAAAGAAGTAAGCGTCAAAACAGCTTAAGGGACACAATTCAGAATGACACATAAACCAAACCTGAGAAGTACAGTAAATGAATAGCAAAGAAACAAGTAAAAACAAAACAAAGGGTGACAGTTAATCTCAAACCATGAAATGTTTATTATAGTATACTTTATATTACATACACAAACTATACATTGGAGAAGTTCCGTTCAGTGTCCCACTGAGTGGCAAATCCAGCCTAAATACCTTAAAGAGCTAGAGACTTGTATAGTATTTCCAGTGATGAAAACAAATTGATCAAGCGTGTACTCTGAGACAACAGTGTTGGGCCAATTCATTCATCATTTGTGATCTGAGGTTATTTCTTCCTTGTATACTGAAACAAAGAAATTTACAGGAACATTATGACACATCAGAGAATTATGAAGTTATAATGTAACTTTTTGTTCAGTCGCTAGGCCTATCACTTACTTTATCGAGAATCCAGTCAGCATCTGTTATCGCTCTTTGAATAATCGTCTTAATCCGTTCAGGGTCATCCTCATCCACGTGACTGTTGAAACTCTGTGACGGGAAACAAACAATTCTCTTGTGAACGTTTCTGCAGACTCAAGGGTACCGGGAACTGCCGTTGCAGGCTCGCGGATTGGATTCACTTAACTATCACTGAAGAAAACCCAGAAGTTCGATCGGCACCGCCTAAAAAGCCTAACCCAAAGCTGGAGCTCCTAGTCAACCAAGTTCACTGCAATATAATGTTGCGACACCCGAAAACACTTTGGAAAAGTCTGTGGAGTTAGTCAGCTCATGCACTGTGGGTCACGTCCATCATGCAAACCAATATTAAACTCTCTCACTCATTATCCAATGCTACTTATCTTAATTAGGGTCGCGGGGGGTCCCAGTGCTCATAGGGTGAAAGGCACACAGACAGATACACACACAGACACGCTAACCCGAATGTCTTTGGACTGTGGGAGGAAACCGGAGCTCCCGGAGGATACCCACACAGACACAGGGAGAACATGCAAAGGACCCTGGCCGGGAATCGAACCCGAGACCTTCTTGCTGTGAGTACACCGCTCCCAATATTAAACTCTAGCCAAATAAAACAAACCAATCAGGCCGTACACGCGTAACCTAAATTTCGCACCGTGTATCCTCGGTAGTAGCTTATTTAAGTTTAAGAAAGCCGAGCAAAATGGTTTCTGAGCGACTTCAGTACCCGGTCAGTTAAGCTCAAACACCTGGGTTTCATGTCCAAAGTTTCAGAAATTTGCATAAGTTCACTGACATTTATCCAACATTAACCATGCACCACACTGCACAACGGGGAGAGGCAGCAATTGTGGGAACTCTTCATTACCTGTCTAACTGCGTGCCGGTAGTGCTGCTGCATAGCTGGGGATGGCAAACGTTTACAACAGCGGAGAAGGTAACGATACAACTGTACTGGCGTTTGCACCAATTCGGCGCCTGGCAGGGGTGGCATTGACTTTTGCAGTAAGGGATGCGATGCTAGCTCGTCGACGGGGAGACAGCTGAATAACCTTACTTGGAATTCACGTTTAGAGTTCACTGGTAAACATTTACACAAATCAACAAGCTAAAAACTAAAAAAAAACCCCGTATATTTTTCCTAAATAAAGCCAAGTGATAAGTTCACAGGCATGACATTTCTCATTGTCACATGCAGCGACCTAGAGGTGAAATATTGCACCACTTCCTGCGGCTTTTCTTTCAAAATAAAAGTCGCATTGCTTATTTCTTCTCAAAAAAAGTTGAAGGACCTCGATAGGTTAAAAAAAAAGTGCCCACATTTAGTTGATCACAGGGACAAGGCAGCTGAGTGCTAACTACCTGACGGCCCTGCAAAACGGCAGTTAGTGATGCTATTTGGTCAACAAGCTAATCAGCTAATGGTCAACAACAAGTAAAATTCTTAAAGCAAAAAAACAGAAAAAATATTTTAAAGTTGATTTAATTAATCATTGTGGCCCTCTTAGTAATGTTCAGTTATACATCAGTGTATAACTGCGCTGGTTTGATCTTGCACAATGTCAGGAATATATATATATATACCTCAATATTAGGGGCCATTTCATTGTAACCTCCCTCAAGCTGATGTCAACATCTTCATCTTTGATTCGTTTGAAGATGTGTTATTATTGTGGAAGACCTTTGGTAATTTACCCACCTTCTTTGATTATTATTATTATTATTATTGTTGTTGTTGTTGTTGTTGTTGTTGTTGCTGTATTACTTTCAAATTCTGTAGTCACGTTATATACATTAGATCAGTCAGGTAGCACATTCGTACCTTTACCTTTGTGATAGGTTTTGAAATATGTTGGAGATAGACTCTCCTTTGCAGTATCACAATAAAAAAAAAAAAACTAAACCCCAAATCAGTTCACAGCATAAGGAGTAAGTGGTAAAACTGAATCCATGAGCAAGTGACTTCTGTCATTTTGAGCACATGGAATCAGAAAAATTCAGACTCTTCATTTAGTCCCAGCTGTCTTGTCTCTGAGCTTCTGGGAACCAGCTGTGTGTATTTTGTGAGCTGGGTTGTTCTTGCTCAGTACCAGGAACATAAAGGTTAATATATTGGACCACTGCATTATAACTTCCGCAAACACATTTATCTTTTTGTTTAATCATGTGCCACTGGAAGACTGCCATGTAAGGCACATTTCTGAAACACGTAAATTATACATGCAGTAAGTACATTGTGAGCTAACCATCAGAGGAATCTGATTTTATGATATATATCAGTACAATGGTGCTTGCTTTAACAGAAAAACACCAGGTTACCAAAGCTCTTGTTTCCACCTCTTGAGATTGGTTGTGGTTCCATGTGGTTCTATGTGGTGGTGGAGAAACAGCTCTGATTTTCACAGGAATGGAGGCACAAAAGAAGAGGAAATCTTGAAATCTTGTCCATGTTGTGATATAGTTGCCCAGCTGAACACAACACATTCTTTGTAGTGGTTTTAAAAGTTGTCTGCTCTCCCTCTTCTGTAACAAATCTTTTTATTCCTTTCCACAGCCTTGACACTGCAGACATTACAAACATTTATAAGCTTTCAGAAATGTTTATGCTGACCCAACATTGCTTCATTATGCAACATATGGCATTTTATGTTTCAGTGTTTCATGTTATGAAAAAGATGTCTGTTCAGTTCTTGTGCAGACTTTTTGATATATTTTTATTTTACGGATATAGATTTTTTTGTATATTCTGTCACTGTTATAGATGCTTTTCTGTACATAAATCTTTCCATTTTGCAGTAAAGGTACTGAATATTTACTCATGAAACAGTTCATTATATCTGCTGTTTTGAAGGAAACAACCATAAATACATTTTTTGTTTGTTCTTGATGTCAGAGGATGTGTCAGAAGAGTTAAAGTATTAGCACTTTTGTGTAGTGTGCTTCATCCCTGACCCACTGAACACTCAAGTAACACCTGAGCCCAGGTTGGGCTGATGCAAGGCGTATGCTCTGTCGTTAAGAATTATGTAACATTACATCTATTATGTAATCTTCTGATCAGTGTTTACAAGAAATGTTTAGATCCCTGAGAGGAAATGCTTATGGGTAAAACCCAGTCTGACAGAGCATCTTAACATCCTTTTCCTTTCACATGTTTGTGGTGGCAAAACCAGAGAGTTTGATAAAGGTATGTATCTCACACTGCATTTTGACAGGGCAATATCAACATATGTTTTGAAAGGCAGCTGTGACAACATGTTGGAGAAGTTATGTTATATAAGTGACGGTTTTCTTATGGTTGATGTTTTTTTCTTTTCACAGATCATTTATACTGACCTGATGAGACTTGATTGTACAAAACATGACATCTTATTGTAGGTGACACACACACACACACACACACACACACATATGTATGTATATATATATATATATATATATATATATATATATATATATATATATATATATATATATATATATATATGTATGTTTGTGTGTGTGTGTGTATGGATGTATATATGTCTGTATGTATATGTATATATAATTGTTTGTATGAATCAAATAATTGTTCATGAGGCAAAGATTTATGATGAAGTGCAAGTCTTGATTGCTATGTACTCATTTTGAAGTCTGCTCCCCATTTCTCAGCTGATTTGTCAGAGATGGTTAGAATCAATACCTGCGGAAAGATGCTTTTTGCTCCTATCTTTTGGGTGCCAAGCACAGAGGAACTAGGTCTTTGGACAAAATGGGTAAGCACTCATTGAAGTTGATGATTTCATTGGACTTCACAAGATTTCCAGGACCTGCAAGAGAGCCCCATCCCATCAAGGGTCAGTCATTGCATTTCACAGTAGCTTAGCAGTAGCTTAGCAGCTGATTTTTTTAACCTTAATTTGGGACAAGTGTTCCTATTTCAAAGTGGAGCAGGATGTTTGGAGATGAGCTTTAGTCATTCAGTTGTGTAGGTATATGAATGACAGTGTGTCACATTGTTACCAAAGCTCTTGTTTCCACCTCTTGAGATTGGTTGTGGTTCCATGTGGTTCTATGTGGTGGTGGAGAAACAGCTCTGATTTTCACAGGAATGGAGGCACAAAAGAAGAGGAAATCTTGAAATCTTGTCCATGTTGTGATATAGTTGCCCAGCTGAACACAACACATTCTTTGTAGTGGTTTTAAAAGTTGTCTGCTCTCCCGCTTCTGTAACAAATCTTTTTATTCCTTTCCACAGCCTTGACACTGCAGACATTACAAACATTTATAAGCTTTCAGAAATGTTTATGCTGACCCAACATTGCTTCATTATGCAACATATGGCATTTTATGTTTCAGTGTTTCATGTTATGAAAAAGATGTCTGTTCAGTTCTTGTGCAGACTTTTTGATATATTTTTATTTTACGGATATAGATTTTTTTGTATATTCTGTCACTGTTATAGATGCTTTTCTGTACATAAATCTTTCCATTTTGCAGTAAAGGTACTGAATATTTACTCATGAAACAGTTCATTATATCTGCTGTTTTGAAGGAAACAACCATAAATACATTTTTTGTTTGTTCTTGATGTCAGAGGATGTGTCAGAAGAGTTAAAGTATTAGCACTTTTGTGTAGTGTGCTTCATCCCTGACCCACTGAACACTCAAGTAACACCTGAGCCCAGGTTGGGCTGATGCAAGGCGTATGCTCTGTCGTTAAGAATTATGTAACATTACATCTATTATGTAATCTTCTGATCAGTGTTTACAAGAAATGTTTAGATCCCTGAGAGGAAATGCTTATGGGTAAAACCCAGTCTGACAGAGCATCTTAACATCCTTTTCCTTTCACATGTTTGTGGTGGCAAAACCAGAGAGTTTGATAAAGGTATGTATCTCACACTGCATTTTGACAGGGCAATATCAACATATGTTTTGAAAGGCAGCTGTGACAACATGTTGGAGAAGTTATGTTATATAAGTGACGGTTTTCTTAAGGTTGATGTTTTTTTCTTTTCACAGATAATTTATACTGACCTGATGAGACTTGATTGTACAAAACATGACATCTTATTGTAGGTGACACACACACACACACACACACACACACATATGTATGTATATATATATATATATATATATATATATATATATATATATATATATATATGTTTGTGTGTGTGTGTGTATGGATGTATATATGTCTGTATGTATATGTATATATAATTGTTTGTATGAATCAAATAATTGTTCATGAGGCAAAGATTTATGATGAAGTGCAAGTCTTGATTGCTATGTACTCATTTTGAAGTCTGCTCCCCATTTCTCAGCTGATTTGTCAGAGATGGTTAGAATCAATACCTGCGGAAAGATGCTTTTTGCTCCTATCTTTTGGGTGCCAAGCACAGAGGAACTAGGTCTTTGGACAAAATGGGTAAGCACTCATTGAAGTTGATGATTTCATTGGACTTCACAAGATTTCCAGGACCTGCAAGAGAGCCCCATCCCATCAAGGGTCAGTCATTGCATTTCACAGTAGCTTAGCAGTAGCTTAGCAGCTGATTTTTTTAACCTTAATTTGGGACAAGTGTTCCTATTTCAAAGTGGAGCAGGATGTTTGGAGATGAGCTTTAGTCATTCAGTTGTGTAGGTACTTGAATGACAGTGTGTCACACAGAGGGACAGAAAAGTGAGTAACCTGGTTGAAGCTGCTGGTAGACCTTGATTAGACAGGCAAACATTTCAGAATGAGTTGAGTTGAGTGAGGACCAAGAAATAATTGAAACTACATCTGATCAAAATGATCAGACAACAGGCTGGAATATCACATTCTTTCTTCACATTTTGATGGTTTATCATTAAGAGTTACATGATGTACCTTTTGAGAAATGCTTACAAGGAAATAAACAGGTCTTTCAACCAAAATGCTTGTGGCTTTCACAACACGCACCACACCACAGGTTCAAAAACATGTTAGATCAAGTGCAACCTTGAACTACAAAGTTACTTGTGAGGTTAAAAAATCAGTAAATGTCTACCTGAAGAACAAACATTTTCAGTAAAATGCAACAGATATGTTATGTAAATGAGGGTTCTGCACACCTTCAGTGTAAAACAGACTGAGAAAAGAAATACAGACTGAGAAAAGAAAGAATTAAGACAAAATTAAATATTCATTGACATGGCTGAAACTGACAGACCAATCTGTTCTGGAACAGTAATGAACAAAACTGGCATGAAATTGCTAAGAGAAAATTGTCTCTTAAACAATGAAGCTGGTGGGGGGTGGGGGGGCAAAGGTCATCTATAATCATGTTATGTTTTTATTTACAAGAATACATTGGAGATGATGTTCAATGCTGAGACACTGAAGTATATCTGTGGCCACAATGAACAATTATACACTTCTGATGGAGCAGGTGGTAATTTGGCTGCCATCTTGGATTCATTTTTGTTGTTGTTAATGTGGCTGGTCTGATTAATAATTTAACCTTTTCTGACATACACTAGATGCAGTGGGGCACACATTTTTCCTCTGTACCTTTAAGGTGGATTTTGGCAAATGTAGGATATAAACCTTCCTTTGCACTGGGTTGCTTTTGTACTGAATCACAATAGAAAAAAAAGTTGCTGGACCCTTAATCAGTCCGTATGTGCGTGTAAATATGGAACAAGATGGTGAACTGAGACATGCCCAGTGATCTGTGTCATTTTTCCTAGTACGAGACAGGTCTGGCTCCTTCATGCAAATGCACTGTGCATGTCCTGCTCTCTACCTCCAATGCCTTGCTGGAGTCAACAGTCAGATTAAACTCCTCCCAAATGACCACACTGCCAACAGGGCTCAAGTTCATCCTCTTTAGTGAAGCCAGTTGGAGTGGGCTAAAACTGAGAAATAAACATACAATGCCTTTAGAAGCGACAGACAGCAACAAACAACACACCATTCAGGTAGAAGTTAAACTTGTTAGATGCTATTTAGCCTTTTTCTTTGCAAAAATGTTTGTGCTAAATAAACATTAATATCACACATACTGTGATATTAATACAGCAGAATATGCTCTTAATTAACAAAAATATACATTGCAATTTAGATTACATACCAACAATATATTCAAAGACCAACATAAAGTTGAAGAAGTTGTAAAGACACGAAGAAGAGCAGTCTACACAGACTCCTACTGCTGACTTTATTGTCATTGCTCAAGTACAATTTTCACTGCACAAGTACAATGAGATTACGTTTGCAACTCCTGTACTCAATGCTATAAAAAAGACAGTAAACAGGTAAAATTAGCACAGCAAATAAGATAAAATAGCAATAAATTAAAAAAAGAAACAAAAGTAAAAGTAGCGAATTGTATAAAGTGTCTGGCGGTAGTAACTGAATAGTGCAATAGCGTGATGGCACAGATGTGCAAAATGTAGCAGCAGAGCCAGTACAGTACAGTACCAACAGTATAGACAGTTGTTGTCCGTTTGTGTGAGACAGCATACCCAGTATGTACATAGTAAACAGTATATAGCAGTATGGGCAGAGTAAACAGTGTTCGGTAGTGATGAATAGTGCAAATAGCTTAGGTGTGCAAGCTAGCTCAGAAGTGCAACTGTCGTATAAACAGTATAAACAGTATATAGCAGATAAAATACTGTAAACAGCATAAACAGTATTAAAAGTGTGAACATTACAGGTGTGCAACAGCTCGGATGTGCTAATCATAGCAGCAACACCAGGACAGTCCTTGAAGGCGGGAATAAAGTCTTCATAGCAACCCAACTGGGCGAGTGTGTAAGTCCTGTACCCTGAGGGTCATAATATAGCAGCTCTCACTGAGCTGTGTATGAGGATATGAACATAGTATTCAGACAGTGACACAGGGAGGTTGAGAGTGGACCTCTGTGAACCCTATAGTTTATTTTGGCGGCATTGTGCAGTGTGTACATGTATATGAGGTCAGTGTGTCAGACAACCATGGAGCAGACTGGCAGATTATGGGGGGAGCTTGGTGGACTGATTCAGATCAGTTATAGCTCTAGGGAAATAGTTATTTCTCACTCTGGAGGTGTGGGCGTAGAAGGCCCCATAACGTCTGCCAGACGGGAGGAGTTCAAACAGACGATGGCATGGGTGTGTATACTACTAAACGCTAGGAGGAATAGGCTTTCACAGGGGAACACATTAATCTGGCAATAAAAATACATTGGTAACAGAACAGTGTGTGATTTCTGAGCTAGTTTGTTCCTGCTCAATACAAGGGGACATAATGTCCCTCAGCAAAGTTGATGCCAATGTCGCGGCCATCAACTGTGAGATGACAAGATGATGACATGACATGACATGATTTATGAACACCAGCATTATGCCCGTAGCCCATACATTGCGTGTTTTCACTTTGTCTTTGTTGACTGATTCATAAAAGATTCCACTCTTGGGAGGTTCATTACTGGATGTGCTAGATGCAGCAACCATTAACCTGGGTGTGGGTCAAGACTTAACGTTCATGAGCAATCTAGAAATTCCCCCATTCTAGACACCAAAATATTGATTAAATCTTTAATTTTTCAAACTTTAGGTGCTGATCTTCTTGCCTGTCCACACTGCCATGGTGTAGATTTAATCATCAGCATGCAGGTGGATGACCACAGTTGCTTTGTTTCATGGAAAGGCCAACATCACATCACTGGCACCAATGAATGCCCTCATTGTGTTGACGCGGAAAGGAAAGGTCCAGACAGTGCCACAATAGGTCTCTCTGAGCAGCATTTCCTCATTCCCACTCCATGACCACATTTCTTTACATGCAGTCACAAAGAATCCCTGCCAGACCATTTTTCTGTCACTCCAGGTGTGTTTCTGAGAAGACTGAAGCCATGACTACATGGTAGAAGGTTACTCAATTTGAAAGATATTTGAAGAACATACTCAGGTTGTGAGCTGGAGCAGTGCTGCCCTGAGAGCTGTGTCTTGAAGTCTTTCTTAATCTTAATTGAATTGTGACAGAATGGACCCCAGCTCATAGATGTTACAGACCTCTATTTTCTTAACAACAACTTCTAACCCAATGCCCTCTGTCTTGTTTGTAATCCCTTAGATACTATACAAGTGTTCCTGGAATGCGCACAGGCACCAAACAGACTGAGCTAAAACATGGATATCCAGAGTTCCCCACTACAGCATGTGATGTAAGCAGTGAACTCTATTATGTTTGGTTATTTTAAAGACTGGAGAGGTTCTCTTGGGACCAAATTAAAATCCATGATATGCCGAAGCTAAAATGTCATACTTTGCTCTCTAGGAACATAATATGTGCAATTATTGTATTATTTTCTTTATATTACTATTATTTTATAACAGTTAAGTGGCACAGCTCTCCTTGTTAACAACAGGCTTACATGACCAGCAGGCCTTGACACAAAAGCCCTCAGCTTGGGCCTGCATGGATCAACTCAAAACCATGCACAACAACAACAATTTAACTAAGAACTCTGTGTCTTTGGCCCAGCCTAATTAGTATAATAAGGTAATTGAGGGAATGGGTGAAATCAAGAGCCTGGGACATTCATTTCTCATGTGGATTACCCCTGCTGCAGCACTTGAGATAAAAACAAAAACCAAGGCATGCATTGTAGAGGGAAAAATGTTCATTGTGTGTTCCTTGCTCCTCGTTTGTGACCTTTGGAGCCTTGCTTTGGATATTTGGGGATTTTCTGGATCTGATATGGAGGTAAAATCCAGTGCTGGCTGGCACCCATTCAGTCAATCAGAATGGGATGTCCAAAAATTCCAGATAGACACAGGCAGGCAGACACCTGCAATTTCTTAAAGCATCTTCAAAACAAAATTTGATGCCCCACATTGTAATTTTATCTTACCAAAGCAGACCTTTCAATACATAACTGAGCTATCTCACACCTTATTGTTTCGCAAATGCTCTATTTTTAAACCCGAAACTCCAGTTCTTATGTGGAAAATCCCTGTGATGATCTTATTAATATATTTTGAATGAACATCCTCATACATAGAATTGACAACCTCACAAATGAAAGTCATACCTTGCCCACATATGAATCACTTGGTTGTCCCATACTGACAAAGTAAGTCCATTGTGAAATGCATAAATAAATAAACTTGATGGGACAGTGCTCAATTTTTCATGTTAGTTCCCTGACAGTCCTCTATCTGACAGAATGCGATGGCTCAAATAGTCCACCTGTCCACTCAGTATTATTAGTCTGTAGTTATATGTTTGCTGAAAACATCCACTAATATTTTTTTTACGGTAGAGAGCTGATTTATTTGATGAAAAGGCCTTGGTCCACCTATTCATTGGTCCGCCAATTCTTCTCTAGTATTTTGGACTGCTCTCCAGACCATTCGGTTCTGTAGGGCTATGGAATATGCATGGCTGGTGATGGTGCTCCCTAACCCAGCTGTTCTCATTCTAACTCATTATCTAACCCAGTGCAACATACACAAAAAGTCTCTTGTGCTGACCTGCACGGTAAGCTTGCGCCAAAAGACCCACTACTGCTGTGAAGTACTAGCCTTAACCCTCTGTTTCAGAAGAGGCTGAATATTTGGCAGGACCTCCTGACATACAGTGCACAGTCCTGTAGGGACCTGGCCATTTTTCACATACCTTCTGTCCAGCCGCATACCTATCAACTAGCAGGAAGGCTAACGTCCAGTGGCCCATTTCTCAGTTCATTCTTTTTCACCAACCAGGACTGGGATATGAAGGTCTGCACTGACACTGTTCATCTCAGCTGTGCCAAGCAGCAGGGTTGGGGGGCGCAGTTACATTTTCTTTTCCAGATAGACATTAAAGCACAGAAATAAAGGAGGCCAATTGTGCAACCCATCTTTGCTTGGTGGTTCCTAACCAGGCTGTCTGTAGACGAGGAACAAGACTGATATCAGTGAACACAAGCACTGGTGTCACTTAAATAATCTTTAAATTGTTCTGTTATTGCCCACATCATCATTCTGAGTAGCTCTAACCTAAAAGAACTATAGATAGCCATGTCCTTCTCCATCAGACAGCTCCTGGTGACAAGAGCCACCACCCGCTGCCATTTGTCCTTAAACTGGGCCTAGACCTTGGTTATAGCTCAAACTGGTATTAACTGCAGTGGAGATCTTCCTTAAAGCAGATTTAAGAATCCCAAAGTTTGACACTCATTAGGCCATTTGACCTTGTTAGCTCTAATCCTTTTCTCTTGATTGAGGAACCAATTAAACAGCCTTTCAGAAGTCAAGCAATTTTTGACAAAATCTGTGATTAAAGGAGTCGATATTCGTCAGGTTTCTCATTTAAGCCCCGGCTCCCACAGCCCAGTCAAACGTGTCCTCCAGGCCCGGTGTGAAAACTCAAAACAGACAATAATGTCATCAAAGTAGACAAGCAAATGTTCAGCTCTTTGGCTGCAGAGATAATACAGCATAAGTTTCCCTCTCAAATAAACCTCATATAAACCTCTCAAACTCACAGAATTTAAACAGGCATGATGAAGATGGTCAGTTGTGTTCCAGTGCCAATAGCTAAATGTTTCATCAAGTCTGAAGAACCAAGTGACTATATTTCTTGGTGATAAAGGTGGAAAAACACATTTTCTGATGGATCTATTTTTAAATTCAGGTGTGAGCTAGTTTGAGCTGTTCAGCTTTGGCCCATATTTGGTTATGGGTAACGAACTGGTTTTGGACAGGTCTTGTTAGTTCAATCTAATGGGTGGGTCGGAGTGGTTCTGAATGGAAACCACAGATGTTGACAATATAACCCAAACCATGAGCTTACCACAGCAACATAATACTGCTGCTTCAGCAGTGTGCCAGACTCATGGTATGAATAAGTAACTTAGTATAAAATGTATTATCTTATCATTAAACTTATTATATGATATGATATGAATTATCACAGCATAGCGAATTCCATCATGTTTGTATCTAACACAGTGTTCAAACTAGCACTGCAAGGTCTGCAGATGTCTTGTATTTTGACTGTAATTACATAACCTGGAGCTATGAAAGTTGGCATTAACTTGATATAAAATGTGGGTACATTCAGTACATTCAGTGTCTATGGCAGTGCTGTGGTCACATGATTAATGATGACATCGAAAAAACCAACACATATTTCACGGTCCTGACGAAGGAGGCGAAAGAAAATGACACCAAAAGCGTTGCTTTGTTTTCTTTAAATGTCAACATTTAATGAGCTTCACCACTGTACTTCAAATCTACACTTTTAAGAAGACCGGCCATTTTGTCAAACACACAGTACATCCACGGAGCCTCTCCGGTCCCTCTGATACATCACCTTTTGTTTTCAGGTCACTGAAAGCAATCTCTTTAATATATCCATATATATATAGTCTCATATATATATATATATATATATATATATATATATATATATATATATAAATAAAATGTTTTCAAATACCATTACCTCTGAGTATAAACCTCATATGTCTTATAAAAACGGCTGACAGCAGAAGTAGTACCGATTTGAAATTGGCCTGCTAGGAGTTGCATGTGTTGCCTGCTTTGTCATCTGCTCAACTCTGTCATCTACTTAACATGGTCATATGCTGGTACTTCACTCAAATGTGACACGCCATAGCGAGACATACCACCCATTTCCATCATAGAGGGTTATCTCATGTAACAAATATGATTTTTAGTTTTTTTCTTCTGTGATCTAACAGTCAGAAAACACTGGGTTTGAGAATATGGTATTTTCAAGGGATATGATGGGCCCACCTCCAATCAATTTCAATTTAATCTTTTTTTTTTCATACAGGATTTATACAGGAATATAAAAGCTGGAAGGGACATTCAAGTTTTAAATCTCCACATTAAATTAAAAACACGTGGAGGTAAACAACCAAGTCGTCAAGCTCAAGAGGTAGCGACCAACAATGTGAATCCATTATATACATATACACAAACAGTTCAGTGTTTCTCTAAAGTGGAAGAAATAATAATAATAATAATAATAATAATAATAATAATAATAATAATAAAACTGAAAGGGTTCTACTTCAATACTCATATCCACAGCGTACACACAAGACACAATTAACATAATTTGTTGTTTTAATAATCATACTGTATCGGATTATTCATTTGTTTACACTATCTAGTGCATGGGGAAATTTAAAAAAAAAAAAAAAGAATGAAAACAAAAGGGAAAAAAGGGGGAAAAAAGGGAAAAAAGGAAAAAAAATATATACAATTATATGCAAGTCTCAAAAATAAAATGAAATTTCACAGCCCTAGAAAAATGTGCTGGCTAATTCAACCTCCATACAGCAGTATTATTTGTGTTAAACTTCATTTTTTTTCTTTTTTTTTCCTGTAGGTTTTCTATTCCATTGTAGATTTTCTTTTTTTTTTTTCCTGAAATCTATCAGCTACTCGCATATTTACAGGTCATATTCAGTGGATTGTGAGAAAGCATGCCATAGCACATTTAAAGAAGAAACGAAAAATATTCACCTAAAAATATATTAAATAGTTTTCACTTTGAGAGCTTGGTTTCTGAGTGGGTGTAACCAGGTTAGTGGATAGTGGTTGGAGATACACTTGGTTGAGTAACAGTGACATCCCTCTGTGTTTACTGGGCTAAGATCAGAGATTCCCCTTGCTGTCTGTTTGGACCATATACCCCCCTGTCTGTTTGGACCATATACCCCCCCCTTTGTTTTTATACACCAGAGAAGTCCCTTCACTCTGAGCGAAGACAGGGGGGGGGGGTGGGGGTGGGTGGACCCCTGAGAGGAGGTCCAAACCCTAACGGCCAAAACCTGCAATCACTGTGGTGCTGCCGCTGCTGATCCACAGTATGTTTTTACTCATGATACCACTCCTAAAGAAAACCTTAAGGACCCTTGGACAATCTGCAGAAATCTATCATTCACTTCAAAGGAATTGGCTGTAAGCCAGAATGTTTTGTAATCACACGCCCACTGTTCGTCTTCATCTGTTCTGTTTTTTTCTTTCTTTCTTCAGTGTTTTCATTCTTTTGGTTTGGCTCATCTGCGCATCACCAACTTGTCCAGAACCTGGTTTTGTCCTGAGAAGGCTGGCCGCTCGCAGACACGAAGAGGGAATGGGCTGAAAAAGAGCTGTCCGAAAACGGGCTCTTCTTTTTTTCTTTGACATTATCAATGTTTCACACAGACTTGTTCTAAAGCAACATTTATCTCTTCTCTAAGTACCTAAGCAACTGGTACTTGACATTCTCCTATGCTAGAGTTAAGGCTTCTACCTACAATCCTGGTGTCTGAGATGCTGGACCTCAGTGGCTTGCAGTATCTGCCTATCTGTCCTCAGATCAGTCTAACATGCTTTCGATTCTTGCTGTTTGCCTCAACAAACAGTGCCTCAATCAGTCCACTCCTGGATCAATTATATCTGTGGTCTAACTAATAATGCGTAAGCAGATACACAGTGTGTGAAGACCAGTCAGTCTGAAAATCCTGACTTCTAAAACTGGCTGAGAGAGATGGAAAGAGAGATAGAGACAAAGAGAGAGAGAGAGAGAAAACATACAACAGCTGTGTGGAGAAAGAGACAGAGAGAGAGAGAGAGAGAGAGAGAGAGAGAGAGAGAGAGAGTGAGAGAGAGAGAGAGAGAGAAAAAAGCCACAAATAAACTAAAAGTCGCTGCTACTGCTCTATAACAGTAATATGACCAATAAATAAAAAGCAGATGAGTTCACTCTGGCTGCACATACTCTGAAGTTCTGACAGAAGTGAGGGTGCAGAGAGAGAGAGAGGGAGAGAGAAACACTGTCTTCTTTTCCAATGCTGCTCAGTGATGCTTCGGCTGTCCCCTTTTCACCAATAAGGATAAGGAAAAGTAAAGACTACTCGCCAATGGGATCCATAGGCTTGCCAGACAGAGCATAGATGTTCACCATACATTCACATCCACACTGGGCCTTCTTCATCCTGCTCTGCTTGTGTGTGTGTGTTTGTGTGTGTGTGTATACGCACCTATACTCCATCACACACTTTACTGCACTACTACAGAGCTGTGCGTATACTTCTGCTACACCCGCAACTATTCAACCCCCCCCCCCCCCCCCCCCCTCAGTTTTCCCTGTGTCCCTTGGAAACCCAATCAGCAGTGAGTGGTTGCTTCTTCAGAACTTCATTAGTTACTAATATAGTACACACATCAATCGGCGATAGTTGCTATAGTCCTAGACTCCAGTGAAATGCTACGCAGGTTTTGGGGGTTGCCTGGTCGTCAGTAGTCCGGATGTGCGGGATTTTTTTGGGCTGCGAGGCAGCGGTGAAGGGGAAAGGGGGGAACCGCCTGTCCTTCCTCTACTCCCACACCAGTGGAGACGGTGGCATCTCTGAGGGCTGAGCCACTGTGGAGCTGAGAGAGACAGGAGGATACACAGACACACAGTGTAATGTCCACAGGGTGCTTTTGGACCGCATGCATGTCTGCACTAAGCATGAAAACAATTCTCTTCTCCTCCTCCAGCTCCTCTTTCCTTTTCCTCTCCATTCTCACTCATGCATGCAAGTAAATGCCTCTTTTCATTCATACATGTATTCATATCCTTTTTTCTTTATTTGCTTCTTACTATGGATCGCATAACATATGTGTATGACGTTACAGGGGACATTATACACATTTTGTAAATGAGAATTATTTTTAAATGTTAGAAAAAAATTACTACACTGGTTACTGTGGGACTGCTAACATGAAAGAACCAGTCTATCTTTGTTTGGCTGGTGATGAAACTGTAGCTGTTTTTTGGACATGTGCGCCCTCTGCTGGAGTTGGTGGGAATAACATGAGCCCCATACCTGATAAAGCTTTTGAATGCGGCTGACTGGGGGTTGATACACAGAGGCACACGATTCCCCTTCTGCTGCTCCAGGATGAACTGGTGAATGATCTCTGCGTGAGGCAAAAGTCAGAGACAGAAAAATAGCACAAAATGAAACACGGATTTACAAATAAATATCACAAAAACCAAAACTCACTATATGGATCAGATTTCATAAGCTTCTACTGCCCCCTTTTAAAATACTTTACTCCAGTATTCCTTTGACAGCCTGCACATAACAATTCAAGCAATTTGTAGCTATTTGCAACATCTCTTCATTTTCTGTGAGAGCAATGAGAGGGATTGTATAACGTAAAAACAGTGTTATAATCAATATATATAATCGGTATAAAACGTAATAGTTATTGGAAATAAATGACTGAAAAGTGAGACAGGATAAAAAAAAAAGTGGGGCAAGGAGTTTTCCGGCATGTTCTTGGTTTCCCAGGATGCCTTGGGACCCTTGTCTTGGTGCATCAAGTGCATGGTTTCATTAATTTCATCCCGAGAGCTAAGCCATGTACCCCATCTGCTTTTCTATTTCTTATTTTATGTCATTCTTTCCATTTCTGATATTTCTTACACTGTTTATTTATACCTCATTATTAATGCTGGATCTAGCTGTCAACTGGTCACCTGACTCATAGCTGCTACCTGTGCGATGTTCTCTTCCATATGGTGGATCCTTATCTAATCTTTATGTCTTACATATAATCCTCTAGTTAAGTATCATCTTCTCTACACATCTGTTCTGTCTTCAGCTCTTTATTACTAATGAATGGTAATGTCTCAGCTGGTATTAATGTTGAGTGTTTTTCTATCCCAACTCATGTAGCTTCTGTGCTCTCACTTATTCATTTCATTACTGTATTAATGGTATTCTAACATCAAGCCCCTCCCCATCCTCTTTATATTGTATTACATTTTTAAACTTTATTCTTTGTCTTTTGTTATTTCAAATAAAACTTCAGATCATTCTGTTCCACTGTCTAAAAATTATGGAATGGAACAGATATTAGTAATTCTTTAAACAGGAACAGAAACTGTAGAAGCACTGTCATTTTAACCATCTCTACTAAGGACGGAATGTGGTGCTGTTTTCCATCTATTCAAATTCTGCCATATTGTGGTTTTAAGGACTTGATAGTTATCTTGAAAAAGTGTTATCTTGAAAAATCTAGTTTACCACTAATAAAAATTAATAAATATTTTATTTTCTGGAAATCCCATTTTAATTTCATTTTATCTTTCAAATTTTGCATTACCTCTTTACCCAATATTTAGTTCATATTCTGAACACATAAAATATTCAGAACAGTTCACATCAAAACACAGAGCGAGAGTTCTGGTGACGCTCGAAAGACACTCCAGTCATCCACATATAATACAGGTTTGTGTGTTTCTCTGTCAGTTATTATTTCCTTACTGTCATGCTGTCTATCCATGTCTTACTGCTCATGTAGGTGCCTCCATACAAGAGGTAAAAACACGTCGGGAGATCGGATCTCCTTTACTTGTCTCATTGACTATGTGCAAAGTCAAAAAAAAAAAGATTCTATGTTAAACATAAAAGACCACTGCACCCACCTAAATGTCTTCTCTGCTTCAAGAGTCAAAACATCTCGGTTCTTGTTTTGTGCATAGTCAATCATATTTAGAGTATGTCTAATATTATCAGATAGGAGTCTTTCAGGTATAGCTGATACAGGCCAATGCAGATTCATATCAGGAACAATTTCCTTTAACGCATTAGCTAAAATAGAACATATTGCTTTGTGGTCAGTGTTTAGTTACAGTACTGGCCTTTATGAGGAACAGTCTGTGGCATTCTTCCCTGCGTTATGAATAGCCATTACTATAGACGATTTCCAGCTTGAGGCTTGCATTCCTGTTTTTGATGCAAAATTACAGACTCCTGGTAACAGAGGTGTTACCTGATCTCTAAATTATATGTAGAATTCATTGGTGAAGCCAACATCTCCTGGAGTTTTACCCTGCTTAAGTTTCTTTATTTGGTGTAAAATGTCTTCTGCGGTTATGGCTTTACTAAGACTGTAATTCCCTCTCTTCTGCAACTTGCTTTAAGCTGAATTTTGTGAAGAACGTTTTCATTTGCTCAAAATCTGTACTTCTTCCATCGTCTTTGAATAGTCTTTCATAATACTTCTAAAATGTCTGTTGAGTTTGTACGGCTTGATGTTATGCATATTTAAATAACTTCAAACAGCTGAATTACGCTGGTGCAGGAGGAGGTTGGAAGGATCATGAGGCTTTAGTCTATAATATCTTATGTTTTAAAAATGCCTTTATCTATTACGCTTTCCAAGATTTGTGACTCATCACAAATCTGTAAGAAGCCTAATAGATTAGTCCACTGTTAAAATTCCAGACACCATATAAATTATAAACAAAGGGCAACGATGTAGGGGGAGAAAATAAAAGACAGTTATTGAAATGCGTCACATTAGCATTAGACCTGGGCCTATAGTCTTAAGCAGTGTTTCATTAAGAGGGGACACAGCTGTGTACTCAGGCTGTGTGCTCCCTGCTCTTGTTAATGAGCATTCCATAAATAGTCTTCATGGCTCCAAACACGGCTGCCCAACGTAAAGAGCTTTGTGTCGCCAGGCAGTTGACTACCTTCAAGCTGCCTAATCCCTGAGTGCAAACAAGGTGCATGTGGAGAGTGAGGAAGAGGAGGCAGGAGGAAGGACAGATTTACTCTCAGCCTAAGCCCACTTTTAGCCGACAGGCACGCTAAGTGTGGGTGACAGGGAAAGCCACCGCTGATCTAGGGCCTCAAATAGACTAAATACGCCTCCCCCCTTCCAAAAAAAAGGGAATAAAATGAAAAAGAACAGTAGCAGCTATACAAGGCCAGTGTATGGAACCTGATTAACACACTGCAGTGTGATCGGCACATAGTCTAAGGCTTGTCAGGATTCATTAAGACCCACATCCCTCCTTGACCAGCGTGAGTTCAACCCAACCACAGGAGACATGCACTAGACATTCTAGTAGGGGTGGGCAATCTTCCCAAAAAATCATATCACAATCTTTTTAACACGCAATCACGATCCATGATCTGAAGCGTCGTGCTTTATTTGTGCAGCAGTCCTCTGTCAGCATTCGCTGTGCATATGGGGAATGGTGGTATTAGGAAAATATCTGCGACTTAGCAGATCATACCGTTGTCCACACCTTTGAACGGCACCATATCCTTAGCTAGATAGAATATAACCACCTCAGTCACTTCTTTCCTTTGATTGTGGCTTTTATCGGATTATTGTAAAATTATTGTCCTAACTTCTGCTGTTCTGGGATCTGAGCCGTCTCTACTCGACTCAGTGTGAAAAGCCATGAACTGCTGAGTTTAAGCCAACAGCTTTTGTCTGCATTCTTCTAAAGTTCTGAACTCTGATCATATAGTTATGAACAAAAACTAAGACAGGGAGAGAGAGCAAGAGAGAGAGAGAGAGCAAGAGAGAGAGCGTGAGAGAGAAAAAGAGAAAGAGAGAGGGAGAGGGGGAGGAAAAACAAGAGCACCTTCTTTCCCCCAACGGTGGCCTCCTTACAGACGTACCTTTGACTTGCCGGACCGACGTCAGGTTTTTCTCAAAGCCGTCGTCAAACTTGGGGTTGGTGACTGGCTCAAAGTCGCTGGTGTAAACCCTGCCTGACGAGGTGGTGTAGCAGCACTTACACATGCAGGTGTGATACCGCAGACGACCCTCGTCCAGGTACGGGTGGGCCAGGGCATCCTTAGCCGAGATCCGCTTTGACTGCACAGGACAACACAACACAGACATGAATATACAGTACATATGCAGACACAGATACACTGTGTGTTTCTGATCCAATCCAATGGAATGTGTCTTGACACGTCAATTTTCCCCCCAATCCAGCCCTACGGAACCTCTAGAAAGTCCCCAAATTGGGACTACTGAATTCACAACTATGATCAGAATCTTGAATCAGAATCTTGAATCAGATTGTAATCTTGAATCAGAATCTTGAATCAGATCGTAGTCTTGAATCAGAATCTTGACTCAGATTGTAATCTTGAGTCAAGGTGCGACTTTGGTTAAGAGATAACCAAATAGGGAAAGGTTTGGGGAAACTTTTGAAAAACTAATGCCACATGTGCTTTTCTGCTCACTGTCTCCAGAGCAATGTTTCAGTATAGTCCCTCTTTTCTTCCTCCTAAAAATTCACGTCACATCATCTGGTTGTCACAAACCTTTATGGCACTTCAAAATCCTACAGATGCTACATTTTATTTCACAGGTGCTGTTTATGGGTTTAAAAAACTCCTGTGTATTACCTCAGGTAATAAGCATAACTCACTTTCCTCTAATACATTTTGTCACAGGGTTTCAGAATCACTGCCACGCTTCTTTCACTCCTCTTGGCACATTTACTATACCTAAGGACTACACAATCCACTCACACAACACAGACAGCACCCCAGACTCCTTTACACTACTCATCACTCATTCACAAACCTCATAAACCAGCCCTGAGATAAATACACAATGATAAATACACAACGATACACAGATCTGTAGTCAAATGTATAGTGACACACATTAGCCAGGCCTGTGGTCAAATGCACGGTGTGTGTATTCTTTTTATGAACATGTTTTTATGAATATGTTTCAGCATATTTATACAGTAGTCTTTCACCCTCTGCTTTGCAGTGTCATTAATTTTTAATTGGACTGATTTAGAATGCAAATGAAACATATGGCATCTCTATCACGACGCTTGCTCTGATCCACCAAATTCACTGTGATGGAGAAAAGAGAGCAGGGAAGCAAAGAAAGAGGGGAACGAGAGAGACGTGTAAAAGCACAAGACTGCAACCGGTCACTCAAACACCTCGGCCATGTTTGAAGTGCCTGCGGGCAGGGATGTGCCCAGATCCAGTGGATGCATCAGAGAGCTGCAGTGACCCCAGACCCAGTGGGCGCATCAGAGAGCTGCAGTGACCCCAGACCCAGTGGATGCATCAGAGAGCTGCAGTGGCCCCAGACCCAGTGGGTGCATCAGAGAGCTGCAGTGGCCCCAGACCCAGTGGATGCATCAGAGAGCTGCAGTGGCCCCAGACCCAGTGGGTGCATCAGAGAGCTGCAGTGGCCCCAGACCCAGTGGGTGCATCAGAGAGCTGCAGTGACCCCAGACCCAGTGGGTGCATCAGAGAGCTGCAGTGACCCCAGACCCAGTGGGTGCATCAGGGAGCTGCAGTGACCCCAGACCCAGTGGGTGCATCAGGGAGATGCAGTGACCCCAGGTGATTCTGAACAACAATGCCCGTGACTAACTGGGAACATGTGTGGAAGACACGCACATCTGCTGGACCTGTTAAGTCCATTAGAGATGTTAATGTAATTAGTGAAAAAAAGGGATCCGGTCTTTGAACAATGCTGTATTTTCTTACCAAAAAAAACAACAAAACCCACAGGCAAGGAGGTATAAACAATGCAATACAGCACATACAGGCATCTTCTAGTATCTCTGATGTGCCTGAAGAGTGTTCTAGTCTCTCGGGTGTGCCTGAAGAACGTTCTAGTCTCTCAGGTGTTCCTAAAGAATGTTCTAGTCTCTTGGGTGTTCCTAAAGAATGTTCTGGTCTCTTGGGTGTTCCTAAAGAATGTTCTAGTCTCTTGGGTGTGCCTGAAGAATGTTGTAGTCTCTCTGGTGTGCCTGAAGAATGTTCAAGCCGTATGGAGAAAAATGGCATGTTTTTTTTTTTTTTTTTAATATTCTCCGAGGTAAATTTAGATACTTTATATTCTGTCAGTAGATCATACTTTAATCATGCCCTGATTATTTCAGATTTAATATACACTAATTATACGTATCGCAGATGTTAATCAGTGTGGCTATCTTCTGTATGTGCTCAGAGCCATTTAAAGCACCGCCAATTCTGATGCCATGCATCCACAAGCCTGCTGTGTGCCAGAGCATTTCTCATAACTGACACAGGCTGGGATCACAGTGCAATTTCTCTGTATCTCCACTATGCCAAAAATGATAATAATTGTATTACGTAAGACTGATATGTTCTCCAGATACATGGGTTTTTATATAAGATTCTCCCAGAGGGTCAGCCCACACAGCGTGGTACAGTCTACACTGTGATACGTAAGGTTATGTTTGAGATCTTAAAGCATAAGTAGAGGAGCCTTCAGAGACCAACAGGGGGACGGCATATGCTCTGTACTTTGGTTAGTAAGTGACCTGAACTCACTCGTAACTCACAGATCTGAGATTAGAACCATTCACACTAACTTATCATCACAGCACAGAGAAACAAAATGGGCCTTTTTATGCCAAGACCAAACAAACAAACAAACAAACAAACAAAAAAACCCCAGACTGTTTCCTGGCTGTGCTTTAATGCTAACTTATTTCTTATCCCTTCCTTTTTAAGACTGGTCTGGTCTCACGATTTCTGTAAGCAAGTTTAACGTAACTCCACAACAGGAAAATGATGAAGGTAATTATGCAGGATATTACAAAGATGCCAAACAAAATCACATTCCTCCTGTGGCTGTGAGATCCATTTCAATTAGAGAAATATTTGAATACACAAACACAGCAGTGTTTTGGAGGAGGTTGCCATTAGACGTGTCAATCACAACACTGACCGGATCGAAGACGAGCATCCTGCAGAGGAGGTGAACGGCCTCATGGGTAGCCTGGCTGGACAGGGTGTACAGGACAGGAAGAGAAGGCTGCGGAGACAGGAAATGACATGTTGAGAGTCACACACATACAAGAAAATAACAAACCTTAAAGTTCTGATTTGAACATAAAACATCAAATTAATGATTGTGGATATACAGTATTTCAAATATAGCAACAGTGTGAGTGGAACTGAATAATTTCTCATTACATCAGAGTGAATCAGATGTCTCACTCACAAATGACACCAATAATATGGTTCATTTATACTCCTCGGGAGAAAAGACCCAGTGATTGTCTCTGTTTCCTTATTCTTAAGTGAAATGATATTCGAGACAAAGTTTTTCAAGCCTGTATAAAGAATAATTTATACAGTCATATAAGAAAATGTCACTCTTTAAGCAATTTTCAAAGTCTCCAAATCCTTCAACAATCTTGTTACACAATGTATAAATTTTGACTTGAACAAATTTGAAACCGCTGCATGACCAGAATAACACCACTCTGGAGAGAATGAGAATATTCCAGATAAGACACCAGAGGACTGAACAGAGAGAAATATATAAAATATGTAAACAATGACTGTGACAAGTTAGGGAAGAAAATTTTTGTAACGGCTGTTTTTTTATGTAGCAAGCAAGACTATAAATGTACACAAAATACTCAACTGTTTCCTCAAAGGATCACACGGGGCAGTTAGTTTGGCTTTCATTACTGCCCACACTGTTTATGAAAAACGGAGACCGCCTTTGTAGTCGTCCGCCATAAAGGTAGACACACGACTGGCATTCAGAACAGATTGCCCTATTGTTTCTGTACTGTAAACCCAACTGGCCAATAATGGATGAAGACCCACTGCAGAGAGCTCAAACAGGCAGTGTATGAGGTAGATACATCTCAGCCATGGTGCTGAGCCGTAGACTGTATGCAAAAACACCAACACACAATCATATGGTAGAGCAGAGGGAGACAAATGATTATCAACGCAGTGAGACTAGAGTCAAAACATACATATAACCCCACCGCCCCCACCTAACAAGCCATAGTTCTGTTGATATCTTGTCTCACATTTATCTATAGAGGATGTGGGACACCAGCAAAGTGAGCCAGGTTATTTTTACCCCATCTAATTATCTCCCCCCAAACCCCTTCCCCCACACACTCTCACACACACACATAAAAAAAAAAAAAAAGGAGTGATTGAAAAAGCCCAGCGGTAATCGTTTGTTTTCCCTGATTAGGTTTTCCAATCATGACCAGAGCGGCAGACTCCCAGTGATCACTTATGTGAATCAAGACATGACTCCTGTTTTTTTTAATGTTATTTTTTTCTTCTGTGAAGGCCCAGAAGAGGCGGAGATTCAGAGGGCCAGACGGAAGGGTGTCTGCTTTCTGCAGCTCAGGGGGGAGAAAGGCTTAACTCAATGAGAACACAAGTGATAACTGGGAGTGCTTCATTTAAAGCAAACCAGTCTGATGTTATTAGAGGAATGTGGGTGAGTGTAGGGTCTTGGCTTCTGTGTTCTGCGCATTGTGGAGTCTGCTTTAACTAAAAGATGCAAAACATTTGCAAATGTGAGCGACACTGTGCAATGAGTGGTAGAGAGTGTGTGAGAGCAGACAGGAAGTGTGTGGTGTGTATTGCTCTGAGCCTCTGTTTTATGTGAAATGCTCTGTGTATATGTGTGTGTGTGTGTGTGTGTGTGTGTGTGGTTGTGTGTGTGTGTGTATTGTGCGTGCAGTGGTGTGAGGGTGGGTGCACAGTAGCATTAGACAGTATTAGTGCAGGATTACAGAGGCTGCAGCTTCAGATAGATGAAGAGAAAGAGAGAGAGGAATAGGGCCCCGCCCTATCCCATGATGCAAAGCTTAATCAAACAAATGATGAGTCAGGAGGAAAAACACATGACATCACTGCCAGAAGCTTTCAATCCACACTGGCATGTGGACTGACAAAAAGACCCGCACCCCAAACACCACCCGAAGGGGTAGACCTGTGCTTTGCAGGGGTATAAGTCCAACAGAGGTCTTTGAGAGTCAGACTGACAGAGATATGTCTTGTTAGGCTGTTGAGAGGTAGCAGGAAGAGATTACGATGGAATGAACAGAGGACAAAGGTTCTTCTGTTTTTGTTTTTTTTTTCTCTTTTTCAGTGTGTGTGACTCCAAAGAACCCTGACCTGCCCCTGGCAAACTCCAGGATTACACACTGATCAATAGAACAATCAATCAATCAATCAATCAAACAAACAAACAAACAAACAAAAAACAAAACAGGTGATGCCCACTATATCAGTCTCACCACGAACACCATTAACACCCCCCCCCCCCACCAGAGTATCCCAATGTTCTCTCCAATCAAGTCATACCTATGCTAAATTACACAAACCATCCAATTCATTCATCATCTTGACTGAAAAAAAAAGAGGCATATACAGCCACATACGGGGATGGGAGAGAGAAAAGGGGTTTTACAGTAAACCAAACAGACACAGTATTGCACTTGCAAATGCTAGAGAAACAGGGCAAGGGAACGCCATGAGCCTGTCTGACTTTTCCCACTCAAAGATAAAAAAGCTGTGGCCTCATTATAGAAGGACTCTGTGAAATGGGTTTGGTTTGGACGCTGCCAAACACCAACCTGACACAGCAGACAGCCAGCCTTAGAAATCTGGACAACCCAAAAACAATGATGGGACCTGACTCAGGGCAAGAGAGATGGAAAGAGAGAGAGAAAGATAGAGAGAGAGGGGGGGGGTAGAGTTAGCTCTCTCTACAGTCTGATAGACAGTGACAGGAGAGAGAAGAAAATGTGTATGTCTGCCTGTAAGTGTGTGTGTGTGTGTGTGTGTGTGTGTGTCTGTACGAGGCATGGGCCAGGACAGGAGGAACAGAGTGTAACTTTTCTTAGCTCAAACGGACAGAGTTAAAGCAAATTTACACTCTGACTTAGGGTTTCAGTCAGAACAGCAGCACTTAGCCTCAGTTTAAAACCCCAGACGCCTCCCTAGGAGCCTCTCCTCTCCCCTCCTCTCCTCCAGACCCTGGCTAATCTGTGTTGCGTGGTGTGGTAAGACTAAAAGAAGGTGATGGAGTGCATCCAAAAAGCCCTGCTTCTATGCCATTTCACAGCAACCCAAATCAGATTAGCACTATTTAGAGTGCAAGTGATGGAGCAAAGTGTTCAGGGTTTAAGAGAATCAGTGTCTGTCTCTTTACCCGGATGTATGCCAGACGTAAACGTCTGTAATGGCGTTATAATAAGTATAGTTATAATAAATATGTAATATGGATACCCTAGTCCTGAACCAAAACCACGGTACATGATGCTATTCACACTGTATGTTCAACACTGACACTTCACATACACTGCTCTTTGACCCGTGAAACTTCTCTCTCTACACCAAACACCTCTGTGATCTCTATCAAGACCTCAAAACTGAAGTATGTTCTCATTCCACAGAAAATGATAGGGTATGTATTGTTTGTAGTCTGATATTTGCTGCTTCGTTGCTTAATGTCAACTCCAGAGAAGAGGAGTGTTTTGGGGTAAAGTTTGTGTGAGTATAGTGGTGCACTGCTGAGAACTCCACCCCCCACTGCCAGATAACCCCACTGCCAGATAACTTCAGCATTTCTTTGGAATTCCCACCTGTGATTATTTTGTCATTCACACACAAAAAGAGATTAAATTAATTAATTCAAGACAGTCCCTGTTTGGATCACGTGGCCCGGTCTAGTAATCCTGAGAGAGGTTCACAAAGTAATGGAACCGTTTCTGATCTAGAATGAATCGATATTATCATTAGAACTTTGTAAGGAAACTGGTCAAGGTAGTCAAGCCACTTCCTGGGAGGCAGAGCAGAGAGCAGCTCCTCTCATAAAGACAACTATGAATATTTCACATTGTAAGACGCCAACTGAGTCTGAGTACGTCTAATAGTCTAAATGCCCTTGGTTCATTTGAATTATAGAGGAAGGAAGGGAGAAGTGAGACATTTAACAAAAATATGCAAGGGAGATCTGTCCTGGACAGATGTATCCGCAATACAGAGCCTCCTGTAACAGAGAGGGTACTGGCCAAAATACTCGGGAAAGAGAAAGAGGGACAGAGAAGAAAAGTAAAGGACAAGAGCAGTTCACTGCCACGGATTACAGTTGATCCCCCCCCCCCCCCCCCCAATAAAGCATAGTGAACATGAATGACCTCTGCTTAGTGTCTGTACCACACAGAGGAGAAGTTTCCTCTGAACAAGCTCAGCGGCAGCAAGATCACATCTGATTTCTCCTTTCACACGCGTGTTTACACACTGACACACATACACACATGTGCATAATGCACTGAGATGAACACAGTACGTGGTGGTTGGAATTTGGGTTTGGTGGCTCTTGTGTGTGGTGTTAACGTCGACATGAATTACCTGCTCTGGGGCACACAGAAATCTTGGATATTTCCACTGACACTCACAACCTCACAAATCTTAAGTGGAGCAAACATCCATCCCATGTGCAAAGACAGCCAAATTAACCCTACAATTACACCTCTTCAATCCTACAGTCACATCTCTTCTACCCTACAGTAACACCTCTTCAATCCTACAATTACACCTCTTCAATCCTAGTCACATCTCTTCAAATCTACAGTCACATCTCTTCAATCCTACAGTAACACCTCTTCTACCCTACAGTAACACCTCTTCAATCCTACAGTAACACCTCTTCAATCCTACAATTACACCTCTTCAATCCTACAATTACACCTCTTCAATCCTAGTCACATCTCTTCAAATCTACAGTCACATCTCTTCAATCCTACAGTAACACCTCTTCTACCCTACAGTAACACCTCTTCAATCCTACAGTCACATCTCTTCAACCCTACAATTACACCTCTTCAATGCTACAGTCACACCTCTTCAATCCTACAATTACACCTCTTCAAATCTACAGTCACACCTCTTCAATCCTACAGTCACATCTCTTCCATCCTACAATTACACCTCTTCTTAGATCTGTCTCTCTGAGTCTACCTCCATCTCCCCATCCTCATAGATCAGTCTCAACCGGGTTGCTCCACCTGATCCCTGTTCCACACCTCCAAGCAGTTTCCTACACGAGTGTAGAAGAGACGGGGGAGTTCAGGTTCTGAGGTCTGGGTTACAGAGTTTTCTCTTCATTACGCTAAATACATCATCTCTAACTAGAAAGATGTACCCTCTGCTTTCCACTCTCCACTCCTCTGTGCTGTCTCTTCATCCTTCTTCACCCCAGATATGACCTGCTTGTGTGAACCGCTGAAAAGAACCTCCTACGTCTATTTAATTTTCAGCCTTAAATTTATAAACGTGGCATGGATTTTAAGTCAAAAATTGCTTTCATGTTTTTTTTTTTAATTCTTGTGCTGGGTGTAATTTGAGGTTTGGGGCAAAATTTATATGAGATAGAGTTATTAAAGTTGAGGTCAATGAATCTACTTCATTTTTTTGATAAACGTTTTTCAATTAACAAACTCATTACTCATATCAAGTTGACTACTGCATTTCTTTCATAATGTGTACATCCTCAAGCAATGTAAGGTTGGGAAAAAAAAAAACCTTCCACCTAACTCTGCCTTTAAAATGATTGCCACCAATCTAAGAACAATGACAAGAGAGTTGTGAGCTTGGTCATCACATATATAGGACAATGCTCTGCTATTTGTGCTCCTTTGGAGTCCTGTAAGCTACAAACTGGACTGAAAAAGACTCCAGCCCTGATGAGCAAATATGTCTTTTCTAACCATATGGGTGTCAGGGTAACCGCTGCTAGACACCAGTATTAAACAGCCCTAAATCTGATTGGAGGATAAAGACAAACATAAGCAGCAAGATGAACTCCAGAATAATATTTCATATCCCTCTGTCTCAACGAGCCTAATACGAGCCTAATTCAATCCATGTATTTAAAAAAAAAAAATCCAACACCGTTACTCCTCGAAGTCTGCGGCTGACACGTGCTCTGTCCAGGCCTCCGCCAGCTGCTACGGCAGCAGAAACCCTCAGCGCCTCCTCCACCTTCCCCTTCTTTCCCAGCCAGGCTTGCTGTCATGCCAACGTCAGTCAATAGACATGATTGGAACATCCTGCTCTCTGCCGTGCAGGCGACACGCAGGGGACTGACAAGGTCAGCCAAGTGTCAGTGTGCGCATGTGTATGTGGATAGGAAGACTGTGTGTGTGCGTGTGTGTATGTATGCCTGCGCGTGTGTGGCTTGAGGGCAGGAGAGATGAACTCGCTTTGTGTTTTAGGCCACATGGTGAGCACTGACTTTTTGTGCGAGAGTATGCATGTGAGCATGTATATGTGTATGTGTGTGTGTGTGTGTGTTTGTAGTGGTAGGCGAATAGCCAGAGGCTGAGCAGAGTGGATGAGAAGAGGGAGACTGAACTAGCATCAGTTGCACTGCAGATGCTGCTCTTGACTATCGTGGCTGTCTGGGTCTGCAGAAACTCTTTCTCCTGCCAATTACCCACACACACACACACACACACACACACACACACAGGCACACACACACACATGCACACACACACGCACACACCAACAAACAACAGCCTGCATCTACTGTCCTTTGTCTAAAGCCTAACAGACTGAATTAATCTCATTCTTAATCCCACGTAAAGAATCAAAAGCTACAAAAATTGGGTTTGTGTAAGGTGCTAATCTTACAGGCTGGCACGACCCTTTCAGAACGCATCATGTTATGATTTTTTGTTTTTTTGTAAGAAGGGAGAAACTGTCCACAGTTCATTACATGTGTGCGCTGAGGGAAAGCACTGCTCTTGTCCATAAATCAATGGGCCTGAGAATGAAGACATGAGGAAGGAAAAGAGAGGAGGTGGAGGGAGCCAGCGGGGGCGCCCTCTCTGACGATGCTCCTCTCCAGGACACGCAGGGAGGAGAAACAGCTGGAGGTTTTCTCGGTAATCGACAGGGGAATAATCGTCCTCTGACAAACAGGCCCCAAAAGCGGTCAACACGACCTCTCACTCAGTGAGAACAGGCAGATATGAGACGAGCGTCGGATGAGAGGTAAGCAGAGAGTCAGTGATCGAGGGATGTGTAAATAAACGTTTTAAGGGAGAAGTGGAGGCTCACCTGTTTATGGGGCCCCCTGAGGATGTGTGCTCGTGCCCCCTCACAAGCTGTCCTCATGGCCTCCAGAGAGGGTGTGCCCAAAAGGTCAGTGATCAGATCCAGCTGCAACACAGAAAAAATATATATTTACCCCACCACTCAGCACAGAGAACTCAGTGACCACTAACAGGAGACTGCTTTGTTCCAAAGACAAACACACAAACATACACACACAGGCTGTGAAGAAAATAAGACCTTCTCCACAAGAAAAGACCAGAAAGGAGCGTGAACTGGTGAGAAGAGCTAACCGTGTTTTGGTTATATGGGACTTTATTCCTTAATTGTTGAAGTCCGATTCACAGATAAAGATTAGACCTATTTTCAAAGTGCTTTCTGAGAGGAGATTTTCATGGAAAGTCTTAATCCCTGTCCTGGTACCTAACCCTGACCACCAGAAACTGAATTACCAAAATAAAACTCATCTGTTTATTACTGAGGTACTTATCACACCGTGTAAATGTGCTGTCTCAATGTAGTGTTTGGACACACAGACACATATACAAACACACACACACAAGTATATGAACCTTCCAGTCCCCCCACACACACAACCACACATACACCCTCTCTGAGGAGTGTAAGCTGAACAGTGAGTACTTCCTATGTGCCTCAGGGATGTTATTAATAGAAACCCAAAGTGCCTTCCCTTTGATATCAAATAAATAAAACAAAGACCTTAGTGAACAAAGCTAGACATTCTTTACAAAAAAAAAAGACCCCCCCCCCCCCCAATAAAACGAAAAAACACAAAAACAAAAACGTGAACCAATGTGTTTTAGAGGCTGGTGTAAACTTGAGAGGGTAGTATATTTCACACAGCTCAGGGGCTGTGGAGCTTGGACAGCGTACATGGTCAGCATAAGACACCACTCTACTCTTCCAAGAGAAAAAAAACAACAACAAAAACATTTTAACAGATTCACACAGACACCCCGAAAGACTTCCATATGGAGTGACAGGTTTAGACAATGAGTACATCCCAAACACAACAAGAACCTTACTCTTCTAAAGCGTTCTACTTAACATTCAATGCTTTTAACAAATGGCCAGATTTCACAGACGCATAAAATCATATTTATGAAGAGTTCTAACACGTGCTTGTTGGCTAGTGCTTATCAGACAGACCTGTCTGCGTGAAGAGGACACTGAACAATCCAATCACACACAGGAGGACTTTATTTATTATTGTTTATCTGTTGAGATATAGACCCTGTCAACAAATGTAGGTTTTGGTTTCATAAAGTTCTCACTTTTTATTTCCTGAACATAAACCAATCTACACACTGTGATAGCTGAATAAAAACTGGAAAATGACAGACTTTACTGTTTAAGAAACAAACCGATGTCATTCACTGGTGACACGGCCTGTCTCACAAAAATTAAAGCTAAGAGCGAGTTTGCCAACCGTGTTACACAGCTAATAAAGCTCCAGTATATGCTATATTAGTTCCTTCAGTTGGATGTTCGACAAAAGCTCTCCTCTAATTTTAATTAAAATGAAAAAAAAAAAAAACCTTGATATGTTTACTGTGAGAAAAGCCACATCTAAAAATTTCTTTTGATGAGAGTGGTCGTACCTGGCAGTACTCAATTTCAAATAAGCTATCATAACATACTGTACATCCCTTTCATGTGCAGGCGTGAAACTGATCCTCTATTAATGAGAGAAGGCTGAGAGAGCTCACTCATTAATTAGTGTAAAAACATGTACTCTCTCCCAGCTGCTCCAATAAGACTGTTGTTTTTTCATTGGGGAGACCAGGAAAGTGAAAAGGGGGGGGGGGGCGCCCGCTCAGGCCGAGGACAGTGAGTACAGGGTCAGGGCTGGAACGGGGGGGGTGGGGTGCCCTAAACCAAGGCTCTACTGAAACTCCACCACCCAAAAAAAGCCTTGAATACTCTAATACTCAAACTTAGCAGTGACTGCTCTGTTCATTTACACTGCCACATTTTACCAAATTAAAGCCACACACTAAATTCTAAATGACCACGGTTCAGAGAACTGTGTAAAACACCACGCTACGATACTTAATGGTCTGGTGGGTACACTTTTAAAATTTAACACATGGTTTTAAAATTCCAGTTTGCCCTGTAAAAACGCGTGAATAAACCTTGATATTTAAAAGATTTGATTAACCACTGGAGTTTTATGAAGATGGCCTTCTGGGGGTTTTAAAGGGGGGGGGGGGTGCTGCATGTCAGACACTCAGCTCTGAAAGGACAAGGCACTGCTGACTGTCTGATCCCATGCCACTCTGCCCGGAGCCTGAGGGTTAGCGCAGACAGCTAGCGGCTTCCTCACACAAGATAAAGGAACTATAGGAGGTAAACGTAGTCTTATCCACGGCCAGGTTAAGTAGATGTCATGGTGAGCCTGTGATAAAGTTCTTTGTAAGTCCCGGTCGTCGTGACCGTGAGCGGTACCTGTTGGATGGGACTCTGGGCCTGGAAGAGGATGCGTCGACCCAGCAGTTCGGCGAAGATGCAGCCAACGGACCAGATGTCGATGGCGTTGGAGTAATGGCGACTGCCCATCAGGATCTCAGGGGCCCTGTAGTACTGTGTCACCACCTCCTGGGTCATGTGACGTGACTCGTCCAGCTCCTCCACCCTGGCCAGACCAAAGTCACATATCTGCACACGCCACAGAGACAAAGAGAGAGAGAGAGAGTGAGAGAGAGTTTTCACAAAAAACGTCAGCATATATGGTTGTCAGTATATATGCTAAAAGTTATGTTTTTTTTTTTTGTTTGTTTCAGGTTTGAGGGGTATCTTTGGATTTTTTCTTAGGTGAAATACCTTAGATCAAATGATCTTAGAAATATGAATTTAAGTTGTAACAGTGCTACGGCTGGACACACTCTACACACACAGCCACTAAGACAAATCTGCATCGTTTCCAAATTAGACAACATAAAAATTTTGGCCATGCAACTGAAATCAACAGAATTAAATAAGAACAGGCCAAAAGATGCAATAGTTAAAGACAAAGAGATATTACTGGATATGTTACTAGTGCATAACTAATGGAAATTTTCTGATAAAACAAAAAATCATCTATCACATACATCTCCTCTGTTCCTTTTACTCCCTTTAGACACACTGAACTCCAGCAAGCAGACGACAAACATACAGTAACACAAAGGCTTTAGAAATGTTTCCTGTACCCTCCCCTGTTGGCTAAGGCTGAATTCTGTGCAGAGTAACAGGAAGCAAGGAAAGCATGGCCCAGCCAATAAGCACTGTGCAGGGACAGAATCCCCATGTGTTACTCAGTGGAGATATATTCCGAACACAGATGTTAATCAGTTCCAGAAATGACGCAAAGCAATGAAGATTGAGTATGGTGATAAAATTCTCAGCATATGTGCTAAATAAAAACCCAGGAATCTTCTCAAACATGGAGAGAAGTGGAGAAAGGCACACAGACTAACAGGAATTAGACATTAAAACAGAGACTCAAACTCAGAGTCCAAAAATAGTACCTGTTCTTGACAAATAGATGCTCTTGTTAAACGAGCCACAAGCTCAGTGGTGAAATGGAGAATTTAAGGATAAATGAACTAATTTGTACAAGACATTTTCCCTGCCTGCTGGTCCTGCTAGACACACTGCACACTGCACACACACACACACACAGACCCTGTCTTTAGGCTCCAAGATAAAGATTTATGTCAGGAATTGAATCCATGTATCCATTCCACTAAGGGCACAGAGAGACAGAGAGAGAGAGAGAGAGAGAGAGAGAGAGAGAGACAGAACTCAGGAAAGAGGTGTTTTGTGATGTAGAGCTTCACTGATCAGATATATGAGGTGAATTGGCCCCTTAGGCATGATGGGAGTTGCTGAGACCTTGGCAATTGGCAACACAAACACAAACACACACACACACACACACACACACACATACACTTATATAAAACAGCTACAACAATGAGCAATAAACACATAAAGCTTTTTTATGACTGAATCAATGAGAAATGTTGAGTATTAATGGTATTGCGATTATATATTATTTCAGACTACAACTACACACCAAATTTAATCGCTGAACCAAAAGTTACAAATAAAAATCAAGCATGGTACAAACCTTGAGAACACAGTTACTGTTGACCAAAAGGTTTCCAGGTTTTATGTCCCTGTGTAAAATACCAGCTGAATGCAGGTATTTCAGTCCTGGGGACAAAACAAGTAAACAAACAAACAAGAGACAATTATTCCTGTTTTAGACAAACATTAATCTTAAAAACATTATATATTTGGGTTAATCAAATGCTGTGTTGACACCACATCACCTATACTTTCTCATTGAAAATCTCATTTAGACAGCAAAGACATGAACAGCTTCTGAGAAAATGTCAATATAATCAGGGGGGGTATTCCAAGTATGTGGTTTAGTGACTAACCCAGCTAAGTTAACTCAAATTAAGTTGTAAATCTCCTAACAGAAGAACCCTGTGGCTTTGTTTTGCTAGGAGAATAAAGCCATAGGGGTCTTCTATTAGGAGGTTTACTGTTTACTCTGTGTTAACTTATCTGGGTTAGTCACTAAACCACATACTTGGAATACCCCCCCTGAAGTCACAACAAATGACAACAAAAACAGCCATGCACATATATCTGTCTACGTTGTCAACCATTAACCTTAGGGATTGAGTGCTTAGTTGTGTGTGTGAGAGTGTGTGTGCGCGTGTGTGTATTTGTGTGTGTGTGCGCGTGCGAACGTGTGTGTGTGTGTGTGTGTGTGCACCTGAAAGTTGACTGGCATTGAGTACAGTTTCACTGGTATTATGGTCAGAGTGTGCCCTCTGTAACCTAGCAACAGGGCTTCAATTCCAGGCCCCTACCTCTGAGGATCTGGTAGAGAAAAACTTTGACGTGGTCAGAGCTGAGCGGCTGTGGGGACACAATGATCTTATGGAGGTCGCTTTGCATCAACTCCGTCACCACGTAACTGTATGAGGAGTCCGGTTAAGGAAAACGTCAAAACACCAACAACACACACACATACACATACTAGCAAAAACATCCACCAGTGTGGGACAGTGATACAGAGAGTCACACAGACAGTTTCAACTACTGGGAAACCAGCAACTTGACTGGTGATTGGAAGTTTCTGTTATCCACCAATCAGAGGACTTAACATTAGTTTCAGATCAGGTGCTAACACCTAAGCAAAACTTAAACTGAGCCATGAGGCAAAGACAAGATAGAAATGCCAAAGAGGGGGTGAAAAATGTCCTTAATCGATGCTAAGCAATCCCAAAAATGTACATGCATGTGAGTCCGTGTATGTGTGCGTGTGTAGGCGCGCACATATGTGTGTGTGTGTGTGTGTGTGTGAGTGTCCGTGCTCGCGCTTGTGTGTGCGCGCGTGTGTGTGGGTGCGAGTGTGTACGCATCCATGTGTGTGCGTGTGTGTGTTTGTATGTGTGCGTGTGTGTGTCTGGATGAGAATTTGAGCTGACTGTGCATCATTGCCAAATCAAGGCTCTGATGGAAGTACTCTCCTTTCTCTTTCTCTCTCTCTCTCTGTTGTTTTCCTCTCGCATACACTCACTCACTCACACACAGTCATTCACACGCTCTCAGGCTAAAGCATTTTGAACTTATGTGTTTAAGTGAGGACACTTTGGCTTTGGCTATGATCCAGAAATTAGCATCAACGTCTCTCCCTCTGTCTCTTTTCTATTTCTCTCTCACACTTGCAGGCAGACTTAACGACACAGCCCATTAACTTAGAGCTTTTTTCTTCTGTATTAGTTGGTTTTTCTAGTCACAGTCACTTTCTCCTTCTTCTCCCTCAGCTCGCCACAGCCTGGCAAACAGGGCCCCTGTGTGTGTGTGTGTGTGTGTGTGTGCGTGCGCGCGTGCGTGTGGGATGAGAGCAGTGCACAGTGGGAGGCTTTGTTGTATGCACTGTTGGAGGGGGTGGGGGGGCAGGTGGAGGGTCTTTGCCCTGCCACTGACACCGTTGTCTGTCATCTCTCTCTCTCTCTGTGTCCATACTGTCTGAGCAGTCTCACAGTGCATGCTAGGCACGGCCGACTGAAGTCAGCTCCAGTGGACTCAGGCTGTCATTGCTTGTATGTCACATGGATCATCCTCGCATAATACTTGCTTGGATGGACTTAACATTTAGTTGGAACTCGTTTGCATTTGTGTAACAGTTGACATGTCCTTTTTATCTTGTCACACGAATTCTGATGGACTGGGGGTTGGGGGTGGTAGGGATACAAAAAATTCAGATGCGCTATAGCAATGCAACAAAACTACTGATAATGAAAACCATATGCAAAATGACAGACAAGGCAAATCATTCAGGTGAGTGCTGCTTGTGATACGCAGCCACACTGACATCCAGAGGACGTTATCACCCAAAGTTACACAATAAAACAGCCATCATAAACTTGGCAAGGTGCTAGATGCCTATTAAACCCTACTGTATCTTTCAAGGACATTTCTGCACTGTGACAAGCGACCTATTTGAGATCTGCATTGTGATTGGTCGGCATAAACAATAAGCGACACACGTAAAGCCTTTAGTTTACATTCAGTGACTGTAATCCATAATTTTCCTCTGTATGCCACTGTGAGAAGTTTTGCCTTCTGAATGCAGGCTAATGTTTACAGGTGCGAAATAAAATGGAGAGAGGAGTCAGAAGAGTGTGTGTTCTGCATGGCTGTTTCACAAGGATTTCTGTTAGATATCTAACATAATTAACCTCATGCAAATGACTTCCACCCTCCACGACTTCTGTTAGCCACACATTACCTATCTTCTCTGACCTGTGTTTAACTCTCTCTCTCTCTCTCTCACACACACACACACACACACACACTCTGGAGGACTGAGGGTAACGGAGCATATCTGGACCTGTAGCTGATACACGCTCAGCACGGCTGGTTCTTAGTCGCTCATGAAATCTGTCGCTTCGCCTGTGTGTGTTACCGTGGAACCCGCGGCATGTGTCACCTTCCCAGATGTCAAATCAGCTGGGGTCGCCATGCCGACAAAAGGAACTTTTGTTTAAGAGAAAGGTTTTGGTTTGGCGGCAACACTGCAGTGCCTGTGGTTTGCCCTGACACCCCCCCCAACCCACCCCCCACATGCGATGACTAACTGAAAGGCAGTGTGAGTTGGCTAGGAGGAAGTGCAACATTCTCGCTTTTCGGTTCCCACAGCTGCTAGCAGACAACTGATACACCTCAATATCTAGAAGACACATTATGATCCACAGGCTGATCTGAGATCAGTCAGACAGTCAACCCTGAGTGAATTCACAACCTAATTGTTGTACCCCATACTTCACAATCATACCGTGTCAGTAAACAGTCTCCATGTTTATAATACATGACTACACTGCACTTTCATGAGTGGTATAACAATTCCATCATAATTGAAATTGAAAGCCATCTCTAGGGTGATCTCTGTGTTTCTGACAGCATAAAAAGGCGTGCTTCCTTGTTTATTTATTTATTTATTTATCATGCATAGCTGAGCAAACTGAGTGCCGTTGAAGAGAAGTAATTCTCTTTTCGCGGAACCTGTCTTTGGCTCTCTGGCCTCATTAGAGCACGGAGATAATGGGCAGAGTGTGTGTGTTGGGGGAGGGGTCAGATCTGTGCATGCTCACACAACACAACATTGCTAGCATTAGAGCATAAAGAGACGCCCCCCGTGTCCTTCACATGCATTTTACTGTAACGACACATGGAAAAGCAAACTCCACACCTGAAAAACACACTGTGGCACTTCACATTTAACAATAAACCCACAAGCTTTGAGCCAAAAAAAAAGCATTTTAAATAGTGAATATCATGAAAACACCCTGACATCCAGTTCACCTCTGTCACATGTTCCTACACTAGTGAGGACTCCCTATAAGACACGTACACACACAATCAGTACTGAGCAAGAAGGGAAGGAAGGAAGAGAAAAAAAGACAAAGCATGGGATGATTAACAAGGCAGTTCATTCAAAGTGATTAGATTGGCAGCACTGTGTCTCTCCCACACACACACACACAGACAGAGACACACACACACACACTAAACTCACACTGAGTGAAATTCATTGTGTAATGTTTGGTCAAAAACAGAACAGTGTGTTAATGTTGCCTGACAACAGAGAGGTGTAAATAGGGACGGGGCAGACTTCACCGCTTTGGCTCGGTGCTAATTGACGGGGCTTGACGGCCTGAGGGATGGAGGAGAAACTGCTGTTCCCGTGTTTTCATTAATTAAGCCTCACACACACACACACACACACACACACACACACACACAGCAGCCAGGTGTCTTTTTCACAGTCAGACTCGCTCCCTGCCTTACATATCATTAGCACATTACCACAACACCCTAAATGCAACACAAATTGTTCATTTTAAAATCTTTACAATCTTGAGTTGATTCTAAATAAATTCTTGTTTTCAAATGCTGGAGAGAAAAATTCAAGCTGAACCTCTTCCTGGATAGTCCTACTACTTTCCAATACACATCACTAACACTTCGTGTACACATCGTATACATATTTCAAGTAAAAGGAAGTCTATCCGCGGAAACTACGCATGTTCCTTTATGCAAAAGTATAATGCAAAACCAAATGCTGCCACCCCCACAGCGGGCACGGCACGCGGGCATGAATCCGCCCGACTCCTCCAGGACAGTCTCCACGGGGGGTGACATTTCTCCCCCCTTCCACATGTGTGCCATGCAAACATGCAGGCCAGGTAACTCCTGCAACGTGGGAGGCCTGAGCAAACACCTCACGTCATCTGAGACACGCTAACCCACACACTTTTTTTTTTTTTTTAAACTTGACTCGTGTAATTAGCATTGAACACATTTCTAATGCTTTACATGACACGGTGGCTGGTATAACATGACTGGAGGTTTTGGGAGTTCTCTCTAAAACACTGCTGGCAACGTGCTGCTTTTTTTTTTTCTCCTTAGTTCTAAACCAAATACCCAAATAAACATGCGCAAATGGTTATAAGGTTGTTACAGTTTTACAGACGTATATGGCGAACAAAAGAGAATGACGTCAGGACGTGTTATCTTCATAGTCATCAGAAAGGCCCGCTGCAGGAGGGTAAATAAGGATACATACAATTACTAGAACTTTCCAGGGAACACATTCCAATACAGAAATGGTCTCCTAAAATCTCCTCTATAACATAACCTTCCCTATAAACTCAGCTCTATAACATAGCCAGCCATATGTAAATTACACAGTCACAGAAAGCCAATGATTGGCTCTCAAGGACACATGACTGACAAGTTCATTTTTCCGTTACACCATCACAGACTCATTCCCCCCCTCAGCTTCCATCTTAAATGAACCCAGGAAAAATGGATAAAAAAAACACAACATGAATATTTCACAATGTTGCTGGCATGTATTTGTGTCTGTCCCTGCATGTTCTTTTCAAAAATAAAATCTGAAGACATTTACCACTAATAAAAGCATGCTAGCCTTGTGTGAAGCTAACTCAAAGGTCTTTGGCCAGTAGCGAGTGAAGCAGCGTGTCATGCTGACAGTGCTAAAAATAGCACGAGATTGCATCAGCTCCATTTTGCCCCAGCGTTTTCCGCAGGTCACTGTAAGCATTGTTTGAAGAGTGTGACTGATAAATATGAGAAATGAGTCCAGAGGAGGTGGAGCCTGCTGAAGGAGCTAGTTATAGCAGTGGTGGAGTGAGGAAGGTATTTCAATGGAGAGGGAGAAGTTCAGGAGAAGGGGGTGGGAAGGGACTCTGGGGCCGGGGGGGGGGGGGCGTCCACAGGGGAGCTCTTGAACTGAGTAACGGAGTGCCTCTTCCAGAAGAATGAACATAAGCTTCAGTGAGGGGGCAACAACAGAAATCTCTCACCTCAGGGGGCCGCCTGGTGAGCGGATGTGCACATACATGTACAATACACTCACATACGCGGAAACCACACAGAGACCATACAGGAAGAAATGATATACATGCATACATACTACACCAACTACATAACTTCCATAGCTAGTAGGGGAAACACACTGACTCACTGCATCAAGCTCATGTAGAGCAAAGTGGAGAGAGACATACATGAACACAGAGACGAAAATCACAAAACAACTGCACCTCACATACAAAACAGGCAAACCCAGTCAAATATTACATGCAAGCCCCTGTGTTTTTAGCAGGAGCTGGTTAAAACACAGCAATAAAAAAAAAAAGGCTTACAAATGGCAGTCACTATCACACAAGCATCTGACAACGGAGCTAAATCCAGTCAATGGCTACGTCACAATGCCTGAGCCGGAGAGCGGCTACGGTCGTAGCTAACACAAGGTGCAGTATGCGTACCATTCACCATTATTTCCACTCATAAGTCCCCGAAGGCCACGCTAACGTTACAATACTATAATAACACGACCTATTGATGTGGCCCAGGGGTGTGTGAGTGTGTGGTGGGGGGATTATTAATGCCGCATGGGGTGACAAGTCGATTTCTGAATTACACACTTCAGGGCTATTCATTATGATTTCAGTTCAACTTTATTCACAGATTCATGAATACAATCCATTCGTGTAATATTTTGAGGAGAGAGATATGTAACAAATGGGAGAGGCACATCTCTACTAAGACCAATTAAAGTGGTACTATAACCTCCACAACACCGCTCATATCACATATATATATATATACACATAGCACTACTAATGAGAACTTAAAGAACCTGTCTGTTACAACAAGTCTGTCAGAAACATAATACTTTCAAAACAGTGACCCTTCCTTCTTCCATTCCCAGAATTAACACCACTTTAGTCCTATCTGTTAGCAGGAAACACTAACACGAGGTCAACTGGGCCAAAGCCACAGCAGCCACAGTAAAACTCTATCTCACCCCTTCAACCAAACAAACCATCACAGCTTCAATAAGCCTAATTTCCCCAGCCACATGACCCACTAATATATTTTAATGTACTTATGTTAGTGTTTACTGCGACTGTTTGTTTATCAAATAGTCAATGTAGCATTTCACTAATTAATGGTGCTGGACTTGGACTTGTTTTTGTTGTTTTTTTTAAATACTAGTCTGAAAAAGCCGTGAAAAGGGTCAGACCATAGTTAACTGTCACACTCGATGAGTTCTCTCTAAAAATAAGGAACCAAAGGAATCTCCTAGCTAATTAACTCAGAGAGCAGTTCGTAGCTCATTTTTTAAGAGCTACTGTTCCCCATGATTTAAAAAGGCAAGACAGCTAAGCCTTAGCCAGAGAAAGCACATTTGGTATTCCAAGATCTTTGGAAAAAAAAATATTATTAACTAAGGAGCTTAAAGAGGGCATATCGGGTGACCGGAAGGCAGCTGAGAAATGTGGAAGCGTGTAATTCATATGATTAAATTATATGCCACATTATGAAGTCTGGGACGCCTTTAGCTCATTTGAACAATGTCAGTCCATCAAGGATATATTAGAGAACAAAAAAATAGAGCCCCTCTGAATTAGTTGTCAGCATGTTTTCACTCAGGCAGGACTTAACAGCCCCCCATTCTCCACCGAAAGTAATTAAGCCTTGAAAAGTCAAGTGGAAGAGGGAGAGGGAGAGACAAAACAAAAAAATTCAAAAAAAAGAGAGAGAGAGAGAGAGAGAGAGAGAGGCGAAAGCTATCCTTTTACCCTCAGCCTGCAGAATGAGAGCAAGCAAAACCTGTTTTGCTCAATTGTAGATCTTGATAAGTCTGATAACTGTCGACGTGACACCAGAATGTGCAGGTCTTTGGGTCCGGCCCAGTCAAATAGTCTTTGTCTGACCTCAGACCGCATGCCAATCTGTGCTCAAGCTCCATATCTCACAAACATGTCCGAACACTCCCTGGCTCTTAGCTGTGTATCCCCTGAATCAGCAGCACTGGCTCCTAAACTAACTCTGCCAAAGCGCCATCAGTCAAGACTTATGGGGGAAACGGGAGACAGTCAGCAGTCCGTGTCCCTCAGAAGCGCCAACAAGCCAAACCTGTTTCACTCAGGCTCCAAGCCTGATAAGCCTCAGCACTGCAGACTCATTGGCCATCAGCGCCTAAAGACCCTCAGTCTGGGCCCAGGGAGCCATCTGCAAAAGAGCCGTACCTCGCACGAGACCAATCCCACCAACTGCTCCAACAGATTTAAATACCCAATCTTAGCTTGTTCTTCTAAAGTCCTATCACAGGGTCTTCCTTTTTGTTTTACCCCAGAACAAATGAAACGACATCATCCGGATGTGACTGGCCAAATCACACCGCTGTGGTGAGGAAACACACCTAATGAACATGAGTTAACTGGGAAAAAGAAGCAACTGGTGACCACTGAAATTTAGCTTGTCCCAAAAAAAAAAAAAAAAAGCTTTTACAGTATTACTCTAACAGGCACTGATCCTACATTATGTGCGGCAGGGTACAATTTAAGAGGAGCATATGGATGGCGAGTTAATTCCTGCAGCCAGTCCTAAAACCAAACGAAAATGGAGGACCTTTAAGCATGAGGACACCATAAGGTCCACCACAGGATCTGCCTGACCTCAGACTCAACATCACAGTGTTCAGATTCTGATTTAAAGTATAGCTCAGACAAAACAAACAAACAACAACAACAAAAAACACAATCCAAAACAAAACAAAGACAACAAAATACCACAAACAGATTTCAGCCCGTTTACCAGCAGTTCAACGCAGACATTAAACAACAACAATGTTAAGTCAGATGATAATCAGTGCATCTGAACCTCTGAACCTCATCTCATATTTTAGAAGATCACGCAGGTAGCAGACAGTCAAAGCAACTTCAGTTCAGACAGGCTTAAAAACGAATGAGGAACAAACGTGATGAATAAGTTTAGAAATTAGGAATTTTCCATGTAGATAGTCAATAAACTACAAACTAAACCCATGCAGACGCGGAAACCTGCAAGACAAAGTAAGTACACAAGATCCATGTTAACTGAACTGAGCTGAGTACATGAGCCAAACATTACATTAGCTGGCCCCATTCAGAACGATCAAAATAACTAGTGAGTGATACATTGTCAATTCCAATGGTAACCAAAACAAAAACATACTGCAGCTGGTAATTGTTTATAACCCTGTGTAAGTCAATCAAACAGTCAAAAGCTATAGTTTTAACAGAACAGATTTAATTGTTGGACTGGCTGTGCTGGATTGTGCTCGTGGTTTTTAGGATACATTTCCTCGAAGTAGTCAATATGAGGAGGCTGGAGTATATCCAGAGCTGACAGGACCTGCAGAGAGAAAACACCAGGGTCAGTGCCTGTCAACAGGCCAGCGTGGGCACTGACACCGACCTTCACATGACATCACTCCAGTGTGTCCCACTGAGAGAGCTTTCACAGTGACCACAACTGACAGAACCGGGAGGGTGGAGGGAAAAAAACAACAAAAAAAGAAACACCACGTGAGGCAATGACTGTGAGGCAGGAGACTGAGATTGGTTGCCGTGGTGACTCACGTTATCATGCTTGAAGAAACAGAGCATCTTCAGCTCACGGAAGACCCTCTTACAGGAGACGAGGTTCTGGAAGACGTTAGGCATCTTTTTCAGGGCCACCCGCTTGCCGTCTCTGGGATCAGTCACCGACCTGCGTTTAAACAGAGACACGAATTTACTTTAACATCTGGTGGTGTGTAAACGACTTTAAACAGTTCATTTCTACCACGAAAATAAATGCTTTGTGTACTGAGCTTGTTATTTTTACACTTGCTGATAAAAATACTGACTTATAAATGTAGTATATATAAGATTGAACATTTTTGTGATTTGTCACGCCTGTTTCTTTGCTAGCAGTGATAAACAACCTCCAGAAGCAAATTTTCAATAAGTTAATAGCTGCAATAGCTGCAACAAGTCTCTTCACGTTGAAAACAAATAACATTGCATTAGAAGATTGCGTTTGAATGGAGTTCAAACAACATTAGTATAATTACTGGGACACAATGTTATCCTTGAAAATATCATTTGTTAAAATGCGTATTTTCTAAACAAACAAACAAACAAACGAAAAGGCCAGGGCTTTTGGTGTACAGACTGTTCCTCATAATGAATGAATTCATTTGCAAGAGGATATTTCCACGGCGACTTAGCCTGAAAGGAGAGTGCAGTACATCGAGAGTACAATCACATACACCCACGAAATGACAAAATGCAGTCAACCCATGTCTTTAACAAACAGGAGCATATTGTTTGGGATTAGACACTGTCCTTTACAATCACGTCCTTGATCTTTTTTCCACACCGGTTAATCACAAAGCTTAGAAAGCCAAAAATCCTCTGAGACGAGATAATTGGAGCACACAGCGTCACGTCCCAACGCAATGCATCTGAAGCAGAATGGAACATCGAGAACCACAAACACAAACACACCCGCACACGCACACACACAAGAAACTTCCTGTCAGCGGAGCAACAACAGGGAGCCCTCTGTGATAGCACCAAGACGACACAAAGCGATGAGAGGTTTGAGACAGCCAAGTTAAGTTCTCAGGTCCGTCCAATAACCCGCCTGACAGCACAGTAACCCAAACGCCTTAAATTAGTTTGCTTACATTACCACATTAGTTCTTCCTGAAGATTTAAAACGTTTTTAAAAAAATAAATAATATAAAACAAAAATAAAAAAACAGGCACCAAATAAACCCCAAGAATGAAAATCTAAAACAACACAGCAACAAGATGCTATATGTCTGACAGCCAATGGCATATACCTTTTGTCCTGAGGACAGTTTGGAGATTTAGTAACAAGCTGAAGGAACTGCTCTGTTCCATCAGGTCACAGAAGTAAAAATAGTTATCATTATAAGGAAATGTTTTACAGCAGAATGTTTCCATTCGGTGATTGACGGCCTAGCCAGGATCCGGCAGATCATGAGGCAAGAGTCTCGTGCATACAGCTCAAGTCTGCCCAGGAAAGGGGGGGGGGGGGGGCCTGACTGCACAAACTGAGAGAGAGAGAAAGAGAGAGAGAGAAAGAGAGAGAGAGAGACAGGGAGCGGGAGGGAGAGAGAGAGAGAGAGAGAGAGAGAGAGAGAGAGAGAGACAGAGAGAGAGAGAGAGAGAGAGAGAGAGAGAGAGAGAGAGAGAGAGAGAGAGAGAGAGAGAGAGAGAGGGTCTAATTGAAGGAAGCACTTAAATATTCCTTCATTTATTTATCAAGTGTTTATTTATGGCTATGGGAGAGCAGCTGGGAGTTTGGTCTAGTGGTTGCAGTATGATCAGCTATGCATTGAAGAGCTGTGGGAATGTTAGTGTGCTGCAGGACCATACATGAAACATAAAGCTTTAAAAGTAGGGGGGGGGTAAGGGTAGAAAAAGAGTAAAAACAGGTTTGAGGAGCAGGAGGTCAGGTGAGAAGGGCAATAAATATTTTCCTGGATGCCTTCAAGTGACAAAAGCAGTGGCAGGCAGTTTCACTGGGGATTATGTAAACCATTACACAGGGAACTGTCACTCAAAGAAAAGGTAAGTTTGGTCAGGAGAAAAGAACCTTCTTCAGGAAGAGGAGAAGAAAACAAAAACCCGCAGACATAAATGAATCAACAATTAATCTATGGAGAAAACCTGGATAAGAAGATGAATCATTGACAGAGAACGAGAGCTCATGAGTCTGCAGAAAGCCAGGCATGTGACTCACGGCCTGGATTAGACACCAGGCACGAGGGAGAGAGGGAGGAAGAGATAAAGAGAGAAGGAGGGAGGAGAGAGAGAGAGAGAAAGAGAGAGAGAGAGAGAGAGAGAGAATGTGAGTATGTTAAAGTTAGTTAGGAGAGACTGACTGTTGCAAAGTCAAAGATAGGATGAGGGAAGTTGATGGACAGAAAAAGAGACAGAGAGAGAGAGAGAAAAAAAAAATAACACAAAAGGATGCACTGGCATAACCTTCATTTTTTTTCCCCACTGAGCTATCTGTTAGAGAGTGTAGCAGTGCAGCGCATGAGGGAGAAGACCTGGTAATTACAGTCATTAAAACCCAGTCACCAGGACTGCCATGTAACTGCCCCCCCCCCCCCCCCCCCCCCACCTCACCCCGTGCCCCCATCCCCCACCTGATCTCCAGGTGGTTGGAAGACAGACTGTCGCGCCACGTGAGTGGGACTGAGGACTAAGCCAGGGTTCCCTTGGCACCATAATCACACTTAAAAACACACACACATACACACACTTCCTGCAGATAAGAGAACAAAAAAACCCCTCTAAAATAGCAAGATCTCTCTCTGCTCAGCTTTTAATCATCAACCCTTTAAAGATGAAAAGGTCTCTTTCTCTTTTTTTCTTTTAAAGAAAAAGATTATCTAATGACTTCAAACAAAAAATGTGTCAGGGAAAAAATCCGAGAGTTTAATCTCAAAAATCAGGTTTCAGGTAACATCTTATTTGTCTAATCAAAACAGGCCCTATGTGAGGATGGAGTGATCCTGGTCACTGAGTACTGTTGGAAGTTTTGTCATATTAAGTGAGCAAACCTTTGTGGAGATGACGCTAACACATGAAACAGATATTACTAATAAACTACTTGGAACCTAGGCTAAGGCTAACTATGCTAGGGGTTTCCTTGGGTTTCTGGTGCCCCATCAGTTGTTCTGGTGGTAACACTAACCTGTCTATGCAGACTGACAGAGTACCTGTTGATTGGTCCCTGTGTTACAGTGGGTAGGTGCGCTGGAGCTCTCTTTGGATCTAATGTGATTTTTCACGTCTGGGGGCTGGTTTGCGCTGACTCATTACCAGGGCTAGGCTACTGAACGCGAGCCAGCTCAGTGCACATCAAATCTCATCTTAGCAGGAGAGTTCCCTGTCCTCAAGTAAGTCCAGAGGAGAGACAGCTCCCCCAAAGCCATACAGTACAGCAACACAGCCAAGCAGATACTGAATAATACAAGTGCTATATCCACCCTCCTGGCGTACTGAATGCTGGGCTGCAGTGAAAGACAGCGTTTTTGCACCTCAAAAGCTTTTGTTCTTTTTTTTAAAAATTTTATTCTACTTGGGTAAAGCATGGGTGTATTTGTTTCAGGGTAAGACCGCCTACCCAGCCCATCCTCACAAAATTCAATATTACACACAAACACTTTGGCAATGAAAAAAAACAACAAAACAAAACTCTGTCTCAGACTACCCCGACCAAGCCTGGCTGGAACCGTTTCTCGCCCTGATACACCATTGCCACCTTCCTGCCGCTGATCTGCGCCGCTCCATTAAAACGACCCCATTGTGATCAGCACTTTGGCTGTGGGCCATGGATTTCCAAAGTGGCTACCACAGAGGAAAGCAAGCATGTGGACAGATACCATCAATTTGGCTCCAACCATTAATATTTTATTATATCAGTTTTATTTCCTCTAGTCTTTTAGTGGGGGGGGGGGGGGAGACAAAGACAGTCGTGATGTTGAAAAGGTCAATACTTTTATTTTCATGCCAGTAATTTTATTTTTAGCTAATGAAAGAGATGAAGAGGAGCGGGCCAGATCATTGGGCTGCGGTCGTGTTTCACTAGAGATGAGGCTAATGTGATGGTATGCATTTTTAAAAGGTTCGTTTTTGAAGCTAAAAAGGGAAGAGGAAGGGAGGATCTCAGTTTATTATTAATATGCTCTTTTTTTCACTTCCCAAAGTACAGCGCACGGTGTCAGGGTCTACTGAGAGCCTGCTGTCCTGCGGTTTATGAACCCTACACTTGCTAATATGACACAGCAACCAAACTGCCTTCTCTCTCTGCTTCTGCCACATACACACACACACACACACACACACACACACACACACACACACAGGTGTTCTTCATTCAGTGAACACAAGAATGCTTTTACTGTCCTATGGGCCCGGATGGTTGTAATCCAGAGACTTCAGCGGTCAAACACTCATACGCATGTTTACACAGACACACTTCAATCCAGCTGAAACAAATGACAGGTCGTCGTAAATTCCAAATGACGTACGCAGGTACAAATGTCCTAACAGTGGCAGTGGTGGACAGCAGGACTGAGGCCTGTGGAGAACTCAGTAAATGATAGGGCTTTTATAACAACTGTTTACAATGGTGAGGCTTTTTACTTGCAAGCGTGGGTAAGTGTGGGAGAGTGGTATAGATCTAGAACATTTAATTTGGACTGCCGTAACCATAAAGACCAGTGCAATGTAAACAGCTCATCTTATTATTAAACAGCATGGAAAAGAATAATAATTCTTTTAAATCTGACCACAGTGTAACATCCCACCCAGGCACCATCCCACCCTATAAAGTTCAGAGAGGCAAGCATGCCTTAAGAGAATTGCATGTAAGCTAAACGCAGGCTTTATAACTAAAGAGGTGGAATGTGCACCAGCAGCTCTCTCTAGACAGGGCTTATTTTGACAAATCCACTCAGAAAAGTTCACATGTACACTTACAGTGAGTCTTCTTGTGTGGGGAAACATTAGATGCCTTTTCAATAGAATCGTCTAGCAGTCAACATCAACTTTGTTTTTTTTTTTTTCCCCATAAACCCGGCACGTTTTTAATTATCTTTTTATTTTAAACATCATTACTATTTCATCAACCCAAGTTCCTCTTGACAGACAGTAGCTCTCTTTGAAGCATATCCAAAAAGAAAAAAAAAAATTGCACGAATAAGGATTTCATTAAAAATTAGTCAACACGTGACAAAACACTGGCCTCCTGAGGGAAAAGGTGGTTAAAAACGGTCTGTTTTCAACTGTCACGTAGGCTGAACATTAAGGTAGTTTGCCTGTGTGATAGAGGGGCCACACGAGTGCAGGGAGATTAGGCGGTGGCGGCTGGTTAGCTTGCTGGTACAATTCACTTTGAAATCCCATTTAATTAATTCGCAAAGTTCAGCCTCTCCACCCCATCTCTGCACACTCTCTGTTAGGGACTAAAGCACCATCCACCTCAACTCACTCAAACAATGTACTCAGAAGCCCCTTTAGTGCAACGGAGACGAGAAAGTCAGATACCCCGGGGTGAAACGAACGCATATTTGCGTCAGATGTTCGTTGAAAACGATAATTCTGCTTAAGTGTCAAGTCCCACTAAACCCTGAGTATCAGTTGGAATTACCGTGGCAGCAACTAGCATACGGCCGCGTTATGAATCAAAAGCTGACATGAAGTGCCAACTCAGAATCTGAAGTCCCACATGCCTCCAGTCACACGTTTCCACAGCCACTTTGAACCACGAGCCAGCTCTCTCTCTATCAAACAGAGAGTATGGCGTACACAACACACGTTGTAAAGACCGGCGTGTAGTGAAGCTTTGTGACAGTAGCTACAAAATACCCCTTCCCTTTTCACAATGCCTTTGCAAAAGAGCACTGACAAAAGCTGGGCAGTATATCCAGCATATTTTCATTACAAATAAACCCCAAACCATTTTATTACATACACAGACGGCAGAAATGTGTGGATTATTTGAAGTGTTTGTTTGTTTATTACTTGCTTACATGGATAACGTAGGAATGGACAAACAAGGCAGCAACATTCACCCTTGAGCCGTTTAACAGTTCCCAGCTTCAATATATCACACACTCGAGAGTAACGGACTGGGTGAATTTAATAAAGTGCACTTGTCTAACCATACCTACTTTAAATATAGGGTTTAGAATAGATCAGGTATCTTTAAACCCCTCTGTTCGGTATGAATGACCTATTTATATGAAAAATGAAAAGTGTCAGAGTGAGATGTACTGATTTGAACAAGCGGCAAAGCACTGGAGATGAAAAAAGTGATACAGATGCAGAGCGATTTGGAGAATTCATTCTCGGAACGAGAGATTGTAGTCTACTGACTCACTTTCTCAAATGTAATCTCGGAAATCAGATTAAAGGGATAATTTCCGTGACAGCACCTGAATATTAAAAAGATGCGAAAATAGGCATGAGACGTCAATGGTGCCACGTATGGAAACTCTGAGACAATGTATATATCGTTTGGCCTGCATATGATCTTTCATCAAATTATGACGAAATCGTCATTGTAAAACATGCAGAAAGAAATCATTACAACCCAACAACCCAAATGTCGGTTTCCCCCTGTGTCGTTAAGAACAGTGCTTTGGTTTCCTCGTATATGAAGAATTCCTCATTCTTCCTCTTATTTTTGATAGTTATTAGAGGTGTTATTGTATTGCATCAATGTATCGATTATGAATTCTGACAACTTAATTGCGTCAATCAGACAAAAGTCATAAATAGACTAAGTCTGGCCTCCGTCTTGATTCAAGATGAAAGTCGTGATTCTTTAAAAGAAATAACTAAAACATAAGCTTATCAGCCAATCAGACCACAAACAAAACCTCGCCCACGACTGTGACGCTGCATTTCTGTGCAAAAAGTGCGGTTTCATCGTTCCTCCCTCCAAACCTTAAGTCTAAGCAATGGTAGCATTTGGGCAAATTATAAACGGTCAATCTACAACAATTTTGGCAGTGTGTAGACTTTGCAAAACTGCAGTGAAGTACTTCGGGAACGCCATCAATCTGTCCGATCACATTTTAAAGCAATGCGGTAGGTCGACGATTCTGCTAGCACTCCCAGCGTTGCTAACTTTTTTGATCAAACACTTAGTGACAACACCCCTAGGCCAAAAGCCATCACGACGCCTATTGGTAGGTTTATGTGCACGGATTTACACCCTTACAGGGTAGTTTTACATGTTGGATTATGAGAAACGATAAACTGGAGCCAGGATTCAAAATAGCCGCCAGATTTACGTAAACGGCAAAACAAAGTGACGCATCTAGTACTGAAGAACCTAGTTACCCATTCATTCCCTTGCCAGCATGTAGGCTACTGGCCAATTCAAATTATGAGTTACTTTTAAAAATGTGGGATATTATTTGTTTAATTTTGTATTCAGTGCATGAGATATTCAATATTTAGATTTCTGTTCAGAAGTAGTCTCACAGTTTTGGTTGATGGGTATGTTCCAAGTGATATTGCGGTATGTAGTAAAATTACTGCACAACTTTTGATAGTATCTTTCTTTTTTTCTCTTTTTAAGAATAAATGTGTTTCATAAGTAATTCTATTCATTTGATTCATTTTTTCTTTCAAATTTTAGATGAAAATGGGTAGTCTCACTCACATGACTGCACAATGGATATAGGGTTTTGGCCAAAAGTTACTGAGAATGGTAGTGTACAAAATCCAATTGAATCAAGTCAAAGGAAAAAAAAAGTCAGCTTTGAACTGAATTGCTCGTAACTGAATTACGAGTTGTACTGAATCAAGATTAACAAACACAATAACCAGAACTGTTTTATTAAGCATTTTCAATGATACAGTGATTTGACGTATTGACACATTTGATGAAATAATCAAAGACCTATCTGTGACTTATCAGTAAACTAAGCACCACAGTGTATTATTGGGTACAATGCACTAGTAAAGCTAATTGCACAACGCCAAAACACATACAATGCAGTTTACAGCAGTTATAAAAATCTACTGTGATGTCTATAATATTTTCCAAAAGCCGAAACTAAAATAAAGGAGCTTTGCATTAACTCACACCCTGCTACAATAACATTAGGATTTAATAACTAATTATCCATGACTACGAAGTATAAGGAACAGCACAGAGTAATGGGGGAGTGAGTGATGTGGTATCAGAGGACCGCCAGGCCATTGTGAGTTTATCGTTCGAGTTCTTCATTGAGTCGGCCTGTTAGCACAGAAACATTTGCAGACTGAGAGTGAGGGCTCAAGGGTAACTGCTCTCGGAGCCCTTGGCAGATAGCAAAGGCCCATAATCCCTGGTTTAATTCATTTCTGCTCCCTGTATCAGATGGGTTAGACTAGGAGGCAGGAGTGGAGGAAAGACTGCCACACCGGAGCACTAGTGTCATAAATATGAGGGCAGCAACAGGCCCTCTTCAGTCATTACCAATGATTTGTTTAACTCATTGTGGAGAGAGGGTAGGATACAGAAAAATGCCCACAGACAGAAAGAGAACGAAGAGTGAGTGATGGCAAAAGAGAGTGAGACAGACAGAGACACAGAAAAATCTCTCTCTGATATGTGTATAGCTATATGTAATTGTCTGAAAATCCACCTCCACGAACTAGATTAATTTCCCTTCTCCTGATGTCACTGTCGCCTGAAGAGTCTCGAATGAATGGAAGAGACCTAATAAACAATGGATGAGTCTGAAAGTTAATTGGTTATCGTGCTTTCATCCAGTTTTCACGCCCTTTAACTGTATCACATCGCATTAAAATATCTGAATCTAATTATGTGGATATTACCTGAAGCCTTCTTAACGGCAGTGGTTGTCAAAACAGCACATTTCTTTTTCATATTTCGATTTTTTGTCAAAGCATATGGAACATATGTACAAAAAAATACAGACTTATTTCTGAAACAGCCTCATACTTGGCATTGCGCTTTACATTTTACACTATAAAGTCACGACACAGAGACTTTCACAGACCTAGTCCATGTTAGACTGAGATCATGTGATGTCAGGCTGAAGAGCAGAATGAGAGAGTAGCTTCACTCCATAGGCCTCTCACACAGGTCACACACAGCACTCACTCTCTTCATTACTGCAAATGATTACAGGCACAGGGCAGGAATTTGAATATTGTTCTTGACAGAGAGAGAGAGAGAGAAAGAGAGAGAGAGGGAGAGAGAGAGAGAGAGAAAGAGGGAGAGTGTCTCTCTTCCTGATTAATCAAAGGCCTCTGAAAGCCTCTCATTCTAGTCAGCCAAAGAAAAAAAATAACAGTGTTAATTAGAAATGGAAATGATGGGAGAACATAAAAAACCCACTATGAAGAGGAGCATTAGGTACAAGCAAGTGCACACGCACATCTCTCTCTCTAACATACACCATCAAACACTTGCACACGCACACACACTCTCTCTCTAACATACACCATCAAGCACTCACACGCACACACATGCATCTCTCTCTCTAACATATACCATCAAACACTCGCACGCATACACACTCTCTCTCTAACATACACCATCAAACATTTGCACATGCACACATACACACTCTCTCTCTAACATACACCATCAAACATGTGCACACACACACACACACACTCTCTCTCTAACATATACCATCAAGCACTCGCACACACACACACGCATCTCTCTCTCTAACATACACCATCAAACATGTGCACACGCACACACACACTCTCTCTCTAACATACACCATCAAACACTCGCACGCACACACACTCATCTCTCTCTCTAACATACACCATCAAACATGTGAACACGCACACACACACTCTCTCTCTAACATACACCATCAAACACTCGCACGCACACACACTCATCTCTCTCTCTAACATACACCATCAAACATGTGAACACGCACACACACACTCTCTCTCTAACATATACCATCAAACACTCGCACGCACACACACGCATCTCTCTCTCTAACATACACCATCAAACATGTGAACACACATACACACTCTCTCTCTAACATACACCATCAAACATTTGCACATGCACACATACACACTCTCTCTCTAACATACACCATCAAACATTTGCACATGCACACATACACACTCTCTCTCTAACATACACCATCAAACATTTGCACATGCACACATACACACTCTCTCTCTAACATACACCATCAAATATTTGCACATGCACACATACACACTCTCTCTCTAACATACACCATCAAACATTTGCACATGCACACATACACACTCTCTCTCTAACATACACCATCAAATATTTGCACATGCACACATACACACTCTCTCTCTAACATACACCATCAAACATTTGCACATGCACACATACACACTCTCTCTCTAACATATACCATCAAGCACTCGCACGCACACACATGCATCTCTCTCTCTAACATACACCATCAAAAATGTGCACACGCACACACACACTCTCTCTCTAACATACACCATCAAACACTCACACGCACACATGCATCTCTCTCTCTAACATACACCATCAAACACTCGCACATGCACTCACACAGACACACACTTTCTCTGTAACATACACCATCAAACCTTCGCACATGCACACACTCTCTCTCTAACATACACCATCAAACACTCGCACACACACACATGCATCTCTCTCTCTAACATACACCATCAAACACTCCCACACACACACTCTCTCTAACATACACCATCAAACACTAGCAGGTGCACACATGCACACTCTCTCTCTAACATACACCATCGAACACTTGCATGCGTGCACACACACAGATACACACACACACACTTTCTCTCTGATGTACACCATCAAACATTCACTTTCTCTCAAACATACAGAAGCACACACGCACACACTCTCTCAGATATACACACTCTCTCTCACACACACACACACACACACACACACACACACACACACACACACACACACACACACACTCACATCCTCCTGTACCACTGTCAGAATTCATCAGTTGGGAGACAGTGGAGGCCTAAGGGGAAGATGACAGATAATGAATTTTAGGGCAAACCCTTTTCATGCTCCTCCTAGCTCCCCAACCAAAAAACACAAGCAGACAATGGGAGTGATTACTGCCACTTGAAAAAATCAGTGGTGGGGTTGGGGGTGGGGCAGTTATTAACAGGGGAGGAGACATAAAAGTGGTTTCCAATCCATACTCTGTGTATTTGTCTCTCGCTGTTACTCTCCGCGGCAGAATCAAATATTTTATTTCATCCCTCTTCAGAGCGCCCTTGAGAAAGATGAAACAGAGCATACACACAGAGTCCCAACAGACCGTACATACAAAGCACTACACACCAGCCCTCTCTCTCTCTTTCTCTCGTCCTCTCCATGAAACTACTTTTATTTGCAGTTAAACTTCTTCCCTTCTGCTCCTCTAAACAGCTTACCTTAGCTTAAGTGAAAAGAACGCATTATAGCCGCAAACATGCATCCTTTGGCTACAAATGGGCATTACAACAAAACCTTCCTTTTTTCTGCTCTTCTTGTGCAAAGTTGAAACTGTTTGTCGTGAAGCCTTTCTTAACATGTGGAAACACAGTGGATGATTCTTGACATTTATTGGACATTAATCCTTCAGACAGGCTCCACGTAAACAACAGCTTTAATGTACGGGAATGGGGGAAAATATAGCAATGATTCATTTGGAAACTTGTGTAATGTTGGGAAATGTCAGTACAGAACTTCAGCATTTCTATCACCACAAAATGACAGTACCCACTGATCACAGCATTCCAGCTTTTCAAAAAAAAAAAAAAATCCTCTTTGGCTGTCACAAATTGTCCCAGCTCAAGAGGTCTGAAGTACAAACTGGAGTCTCATTGGTTTTCCTCCAGCATGACTGACTTCGGTGTGCTACACTCCCTCTATTACCGGGACTCTGAGCTTTAAAGCCCAACCCTTTCCATTCTGTCCTGTCCACTGACCTCTGTGTGGTGGAGAAGAGAGGAGAGGAGATGGTATTAGGAATAAAGTGGGGCCACAAGAGGCAAAGCCCATAAACTGGTGGAAAGAGCGAACAGCCAGGAGAGGTGCAGCTCCGTTAGGTCCCAGAGGCCCAGGGCAGGCTTGTCCCCAGAAAACCGCCTGCACGCGTGTCATTAGAGCCAGGCACATTCCAGTCCTCTCAGCTAGCGCCCCCCCCCCCCCCCCCCCCCCCCCCCCCCCTCAGCCCCACCACATCAGCCATAGGTAAAGCCTTGTAAATAGGATCAGGGGCAGCCACCATATGCTAGCCTGACAACAGCAGTAATTTGGAAAAGGATTTTAAGGTTGGAGAAAGGGTGGAGGAAAAGGCTTGGGGAGGGGGTTGGGGTGGAGGTTAGATACACATGCTTTCTATAGTTAGCATTAGTCCAGAGAAAATTCTGCTTAACAGCAACAAACAAGCGAGACAAGAGCAGCAGCAGGCTCCAGACAACACAACCCTGTCAGAGGCTGCTCATCAGGGCTGACAGATTGCCTCCGCTCCTAGGGAGTACAGTCAGCATAATCGGAGTGTCTAAGTGTGCCACTGAGAAAAAGAATGAAAGAGAGAGTGAAACACAGAGAGACAGAGTGAGAGTGAGAGAGAAGGAAGGGGAGAGGCAGAAAGAGAGAGATAGGGAGGGAAAAAGAGAGATAGTAAAAATGAAGAGAACCTGACAGAACTCTGAACTATGTCGTAGCTAAGTCACATCTGAGACCGGCTGTGGCTTGTCCTCAGCATGGATCCCATGTACTTCACTTCCTGTGTAATTTCCCAGGAGTGTATTTATGCCAAGCCAGTGTGGTTTAGTGGCGGCCACTATCTGCCTGTATGGAGGGAGGGGGTAGGGGATGGGGGGTGGGAGAGATAGCACAGCTCTCTGCTGTGTGCTGATAACTCGGGCAGCGCAAACAGCAGTGCCCCACCCTACTCTGCAGTCCCTGGCCACCTCCAACCACGCAGCCCCAGTGTCCTGAGTGCTCCGTGCCTTCACCCGCCAAGAAAGACCCTTCAGCTGAATTTGGGTCCCCCTGTCAACACCCTCCACAGGATGTGACACTGGGTCCCATTTTTAAAAAGAAATCTAGGGTCTTTTAAATGTTGGTCACAGTGTACAGTCTGGGGTCGGGGAGGGCTTTAATGCTGTCTGCTGAAAAAGAGATGACTCCATCAAACTCCATTAGGAAAAGCACTCCTCCGTTTTTCTATTCACTTTGCAGTTTTTTTTTGTTTTTTTTCTTCTACGCAGACAAAACGAGTTCGATAAGAACGAAATAAATAAATAAATCAAATATTCTGGAGGCAGATGAGAAAAACCTAAACGAGATAATTATATCATATGACTAGTTGAAAAAAAAAAAACAGTCTGTTCCTTAAGCCTGTACAGAGTTTATGTGCAACTGAAGTTTATGTGCAATTTAATTGAAACTTCTATGTTAAGGCTAACAAGTGTATATTTTCAGTTACTGTTCACAGCTACAGTCAGCTAATGCCACGATGTATCAAATTTTAATTCACTTAGCCCATGGTTCAACATTAAAACAGACACAGTGTCGCTATCTGTGTTAAATAAAATCTGTGACATGACACCAATAATAATAATAAAAAAATCGTCTTCTTCTTTCCAGAGGCATGGGCCTTTGCAATTACTTCTGAATGGCGAAGAACAACGAACAACGTCGATCCACAAAAGGTAGAGACAAGAGTCAGCATTATCACAGATGAGTCTGATCTGCCCATACCACTGACTTGAATGGACATTGTTTTTCACTCCCTTGAGGATTCTCAGATAGCGGAAAACAAAACTGCGTTGTGTGTGATGTAATGTTTCAGCTCGGTCTCACACAATGAGAACACATTAGACAAAGAGAGAAGTCAAAGTCAAAACAATGACAATTTGCTCAATCTTCAACAGTAAGCCACTTAGAGCAGGCAGCCAATGCATTCGACAAATGGATCCTGTCGTCCAGGGACCATTCCAGCTGGAGATGGCTGCAGTAATGGCAGATGCTTTGCCACTTTCTCTCTCTCTCTCTCTGTCTCTCTCTGCTTGCTGACTGAAAAGCAATCAAACTCTGATGAGCAGCAGGAAGGGGAGGTTCTATAGAAAATGTCTGAGAACAGCTTTGTCTTCATAGCAAACTCCCCACTCTGGACTGACAGGGCCAATAACACCCAGTTGTTTGTCGTCACATGGGAGGGTACTTGGTGGACGCCTCTGGTAATTAAGACACAAAGGCACCCCCCATCTGTCTTTCTCTCTCTCTCTCCCTCGCTCTCCTCAGACTTCCTGTGTTCCCTCATTCCTCTTAATCAATGGTTTTATCAGCCATCTTCCACATTTCCTCAGGATGCTCTAATCAGACCAGACTAGAGGTTTCTTTCTTTTTATTTGCTTTTCTCCTGCAGTACTAAAAGCCGGAGGTAACCAAAACAAACCAAAAAAAAAAAAAACCCTCTTAAGCTTAAAGTTGCTTTCTCCAGATGCCTCCAGCAATGTTTTAAAGGAAAGAGTCTGTGTGTGCAGACCATTCTGCGTAGCCACCAGGGTAGATTCGATTGGACGCTCCTGGAACCTTTCCACAACACGTTGAGGAGCGTGATGCAAACTCTGACTCAAGCTTGTTGGCGGCACTTCACAGCTCAAGGTGTGAAAAGTCGCGGAGTGTTCAGTCACATGCTAAAACACTGGAGACGGACGCGTGTCCGCCAGAGACGAGAAGCATCTCAAAGGTTCTCTTTTTTTGTTGTCATTCAAATACTTCCAGAGGGAATCTCATTTTTCTTTTACTTTTGTTAAGGCAGGTTTTGCTGCATATTTGAGCTTCTTTAGGGCTATTCCATAGCTCCTTGTTTTGGAAGGGACAAAGCCAGAATTTGGCTTGGCATTTGTACAAAATGTGCAGTGAATCTCTGTTTTGAATGTATGGTCAGCAAAACAGACAAAGGAGCCAGACATATTCAAATGCCAGTTGTAACCGACTTCCTGTTGGTGGATATGGTTACTACAACCAAATGTGTCCTTCCTTACTCTTTCAACAAGGGCAATGGTAAACCCAGCTCAACTAACACTGTATGTCTACCAGAAAAAAAAAAAAACTCAAGAGAAAATTACAGTCACAGATCCAGGAGCAGTGGCAAATGGGGCCGCTAAAAAGAAGCGTGGGGAATGTCAGAAGTAGAAGGCCTTTCAAATCAAATGGTTTACCTTCTGCAGGAAGTTTTTTAATTAACAGCTTTGGCCTAAAAGGATGAGCGACATCCACACACTACACTTCAGCTTACCATTCCCAGTATGAGCACAAGATACAACATTTCATCATCAAGTCACTCAGGACTTTCTTAATGGTGCTGTGGTATTTCATATGTGTGAGATAAACATCTCAGCTCAAGATGTCCACGCCCAGAGAGCATGGTCTTAGAGTCAGTACACCCAAAGCTCTAAGTAAGTAGAAGTTGTAAAAAGATTAAAAGAAAAAGAAAAAGAAAGAAAGACAGAGATAAAGATCAATACAGAAGACGAGGGAAAAAGAGAACGAGGTAGACAGGAGGAAAAAGTAAACAGAATTGTTGGCAAAGCTGTCAGGAAAGGCTTACTGACTGCTGTCTATTGGGTCTTGGGCACAGAAGTGTGTGTATACACCCTTAACAATCAGGGGGCCCCAGAAAACAGCCTGACAGTGGCAGGTGACAAAGGAGTTAACAGGCACACTCCTGGGTACTTCAAGATTCCCCCCCCCCCACCAGTCCGCTTCACCCCACCCCCCTAAACCCTCCCCGCACTTCAAAAGGTAAGCCGTCTCTCTCTCTCTCTCTCTCTCTCCCCCTCTCTCTCAGCTTGCAGCTTGGCTTGTGCATCTGCCAAACACAGGCCTCTTAAGAGCTGTTTCTGACTGTTGAGGTTTTGCTGTAAAAAGCCCTGGGTCTATCTGTACGCCTTTCATGCTCAGGCCACTAAAAGCTCCAGCAGGCTGCCTGTCCCATTATACAACTCATCTACCAAAAAAAAAAAAAATACAAAGACATAATACGTTCTTAAAGGAGCCAGCATGGAGGGCATCAACACCTACAGCTAGAGAGGGATTTTGGTAGAGGCGAGGGGGCATTGAGAAAAGCTGTAGTTGGAATACAAGAAAACTAAGATGAGGGAATTTTAATCGTCAGTTGTCAAACCTGTTGTAATGTTTCTTGACGTTCATGTTTCTCACAAAGAGACTGTTAAAATTATGAGAGCATGCATCACCAAAGGCATAATAAAAAGGCAACTTTTAAACAGCAGGGTTTTTTTTTTCTTTTGACTAAAGCTTTGTATGGCTCCCATTGTGTTTATGTGGGTGACGGCCGCGGCCTAAGACGAGAAGCTCCTCTCAAACTGCTTGATCAGGTGTTAAGAAAATTCATGTTTTTGTTTAACAAATTTATGGTTGTGAAATTCAGCCAATTCTTGACTAAGAGAGTTAAAAACACCACTCCCACTTCCAAATCCCCCCCCCACTCTCTCTCTCTCTCTCACACACACACACACACCCTGTCAACAATGAACAAAAGCATCAGCAGAAGAAGATCTTTCAACAGAGAAAGCATGTTCAACAGTTCTCCTTACAATTAATATTCATGTAAGAAACAAAATGGAGAAAAAAATCGATAATCTTTGGAGACAGGCATTTAACTTGCACCTGTTCAACTTTAGTCATTCATATTTCATAACTGCTGCTGAAAATCTGAACAGACCATTAGCACGGCTTTCTGCTTTGTACATAATGTTTCACAGAGACCAATCTTGGATTCCTTTCTTCTTACAACTAATCCATAATGACATGGAGAAAATAGTTATGATGGTTTTATCTTCCTGTAGGAATTCCTTACCTTAACCTCTACACATGATAATTACTACAGTAATAACACAAAACTATTATATAACTACTATGTTGTTTGTACACTGTTGGTTTCCCCTTTGCGTGCTACATAGGCAAGTTTGCCATTGTGTTATGTATATGCCACATTTGTAATGAATTTCCAGTAGTTTCCTGAAGAGGTTTACAGTGTCAGTGGAGCAGACAAGCTAACACAGAACCGACACTTTCCTTCCCCCACAGAGTAACCATGCAAATACTGAATTATAATAGAACAAATATAATATAGAAATGACAAGCTGTCATTCATTCAGTATTATTATCTTTTATCTCTTTTGCAGTAAGTCTTGACAGTTTGGTTAAAGAATATAATTGTAAAACAGTAGTGGGTGGGAATTCTCTACAATTCTGAGTCATACCAGTTAAGCTTATTCCTGAAGCATCAGCGTTCCTGCCTGTCTTTCAACACAGGAGGGAAAAAGGAACCCCGCAACTCCCTGGAACTCTCTCATTCCACATACCTTAGATACATTATTCCATTCAAATAAACCTGTCAGGTGGCATGGCCATTAAACAACAACCACGCTGCCAAGCAGCTTGCAGCTATGGCATATAAAATATAATAACAATGCATATCGCATATCACAGCAATTGTGTTTCTGTACCTTTCGTGAAACAACAACATGCCAACATCAAGAAAGTGCATCAAACCAGAGCCAAGTTGAAGGGCAAGGATTTTTAACACATCGTGGTTGGGCTGGGCTTTCCGTGACCGCACGCACATTCCACATGGGGATTCAAGCTCAGCTATCACACAGGAGAGCACGAGGCTTAATAAGCAAAGAAACCTGTGTCACATTCCTGCACACAGCCAGCGTGTGCTGCGGCGGTTAAAGGGACCTGCCCAAACAGCCGGGCCTCCTGTTGAACCAGACTAGCTTTAAAAACCATTAGGTTTTTTTTCCTTCAGTAAGCTTTTACTTGCTAAGTTTTTAATTTACCTACTAGAAAATTCCTTCCAAAGACGGCTCGTCCATTTCAGTACCCTCACAAACAGGGACAGAATGGGGCACAACAGTGACAGAATTAAAAATAATAAAACATTTTAAAACAACACACCAAACCTGGATCCTTGGACATTCCATTGCATATGAAACTAACAATGAAAGTTTTAAAACAAATGATCTCATTCCAGCCCTGAAAGATCTTCTGCTATTTTTGCTCATTTTCTGCATTCAAGCTACAATACAACTGATTCAGCCACTCAAGCAATCTTAAGAAAGCTCTGATTACTTGATTCAGGCGTGAATCAGTGGAACGTGGCAAGTATGTGGAAACGGTTGGGGAAGGAGCTGCTGATTGGAGGAGCAACGGAGAGGTAGCAGCAGGCAATCACAATTATACAAGATAGACAGCACAATAAAATCAAGTGTGGGGGGAACTTAATCTCGATCGTGCTTCTGAGTCTGCTCCGGTATGTGGGCTGCACGTGTGGACGCCAGCGAGTCATGTGGTCAGTGATTATCAGATCTGGATAGAGACATTGTTGTCTATTTTGGACTCACAGGCTGCTGCTCAACACTTACTGGGCCTCACGTGAACCGTGGAACGCAGGTGGAGAAAAACCCCAGCCTATAACGGAGAATCGTGACGGCCTTGCAGAAGGCGGCTAAGCCCAGTCCAATCAAAACAGAACGCGTGAGGATAGCAGAAGCTTGGAAAACAACTGTAGAGACACAATTGCCTTGAATTAGATTTCACACAGCGGGGATACAAAGAGCTTGGTTCAAGAAAGAGCAGAAAGAAGTCAGTTTGGAGGCTTAGAACAAGGACACAGAACAATGCATGCTGGGAATGTTCGCCTAGAATGGACTGGGAATGTTACTCCTGACCTTGCAACTGTCTCCCCCCATTTATCAAACCCCCTGATGGACTTTTTTAACTTCCTCAAACACGACACACCGTCTGAATCTAAAGAGAAAAACATATATGGCAAATCCCAAGTGGCATAAGTTGAAACACTATTTCAGAGGTAGGAAAACTAGAACGGTAGCGACAAGAGGGGGGTAAATTGGTTTTAAATTACTCTCCAAAATAGAAAATTGAGCGATTATCTTTCGATAAACAGTGCTTCCAGACTGATCTTTTATTTTTCTTCAAAGCTTAAAGGCAGTCCTAAAAATAACCCACTCAAGGGTTATGGTAAAATGTCACATTAAAAAAAAATTCTTCCCACAAGCACGCAATGAAAACAACCAGTTTCCCACTAACTTACCAAACTCAACACCTAGGAGTTACAGACTTCTGACTAAATGAATAAATGAAAAAAAAACCCCAAAAAACAACAGATGAGTGCTGCCACATTTATTTGAGAACAAAAGAAAAATAAATTCAGCAATAGAATTCTCCTCTGTTAGTACTTCATCATCTGATTCAACATATAGTTTAAGGAAAGCAGCTGGGGGAATTCAATTTTCTCTTCAAAAGCCCAATTCAATCCAAACCCCAATGCAAGCAGGGCGCATGATACACACACACACACACACACACACACACACACAGAAACAGATATACTCTCCACTCCAGGGCTAAAGCCTGTTTGCTTAGTGCACACTGAGCTCTCAACTGTATGGTAATATGCCCTGAAAGAAAGATGGAGTGTAAATAAAACTAGTCTCCCAACACACACTCTCCTCTTTCTTTCTTTCTTTCTTTCTTTCTTTCTTTCTTCTTGGCCTTCATTTCTAATGCCATGACCCTCCTTCCGTGAGTCCTTTTATGCCAAGTTGCGGTACAAAACTCGGGAAAAACTATGGTTATTGCCCATTGCCCAAGAGGGTGGGATAGGGCATTTAGTGCTTTGCTGTGGTCTACCCTGCAAGTCCCCTGCCTGGCCCAGCTCCACTGCGAGCCCAGAGAGACAGCTGGATGGGTCTCTCAGTGCAGCTGTGCCTCCAGTGTGGATGCTATAAATACTGCAAAAAGGCAACGGCTGCAGATTAAAAGCAGACAATGAGCGACAGGAAGTGCTACTGAGGAAAGGTCAGGCTAAGATTACACAGGTGGGTGGTACTGGTGGAGAAGGCCTTGACGTTGACAGGGGCGGTCTGAGTTGGCAGAGTGGAAGGGGTGTGTGTGTATGTGTGTTGGGGTTGGGGCAAGGTTAGGTTCCCAGAATGTGCCCCACTTTTCTGGCAGCATCAGAGAGAAGTAATCCCACAATGGGTTAAAAAAAAAAAAAAATATATATATATATATATATATATATATATATATATATATATATATATATATACACATACACACACACACACACACATATATATTGCTTGTTTAATTAATTAATTAATTTAAAAGTTGAGATACGGAGATGACATTAGCATTTAGGTTTACTCCAAAAGGCCAAAAAAAGTCTAAAAAAAGTCTTAAAAATGCTGTTAGGATCAGACCAGCTGTTCAGATAACTTGGTAACACAGTTTTGAAAGAAAGAAAGAAAGAAAGAAAGAAGCATATGTGAGATTTTAGTCAGAACTTCTGAGAGGCTTTCTCACAGTAAGGGGTATACCTGCAACTTATCTGCTACCACACTGGAGCTTTTCCAAACACTCTCTTTTCAAAGTGCACAGTACATGAGCGTTGTAAAATATTTTGGAGGATAAGACATTCAGTTCAGTGAGACCGTTTTTCTTTCTCTTTTCTTTTTCAGATAAACAGCATAGATCAAAACAGGCCATATAGTGAGATTCACTCTCCACTATACAAATCTCTTTCACTTATCGGCACGTAGCTTTGAGTATACAGTACCTGAAACACAGCTTCTGCTAATACAACTTGACTGACTTTGACGTCTCACAACGATCGAGACGAAGAGTTTCTTTGTTGATGCAACGAAGCACAGGCAAAAACATCATCCTAGGGTTACGCTTAACTATCACACTGCACTTTACAGCTGCCATGCTTCATACCTGTAGATTTTATAATGGGTTCGCTGTCACTAAAGGCATTATGACCTTAGACTCATTCCTCTATATCCTTTTGCATTTCTTTAAATACATATGCTTTATAAAACAGTAAATAAAGATCATTTTAAAAAAAGACCCAAAAACATGAAACACTTGATGGGTTTGTTTTTCCCCCCTCTGCAAAGAATCTCTGGGACTGTTGCTAAATCACACAGCTCTTTAATAAGTAATGTTATTGAAAAAAAGCTGGAGATATTTGTCACCTCATTCATAGCTTCAGAGTGACCTTTAGCCTATGTGGGAAACAGTGGGTGTCGTTAATGCTGCAGGATGTCTGGACACGAGACACCAGTGTGACACACCATAAATGAGCTGAGATGTTTTTAGCCAAACAGTGTTCAAAGGGTTCACTGACATCTTAATCTGAGATTTCTATTCCAGTTTGTGGTCTGTGTTCACAAGATTGTCATGAATGAAAGAACGAAACTGGTGCCTTTTCTCTCTTTCTGCTTATGAGGAGAAATTTCTGTAATTGTGATGCAAATCTGCCCAAGTTGTAGGAGAACAAGTGAAGATAACAAATGAGATAAGAGTTTCTGTTTCAATCAAAACAAAATGCAAATTGGGTTTAAATATATACTGAATTTTCATTTTGAATGATATTCTGAACACTATTCTCTAATGAATTAACATTATACTGCAAATGTAACTTGTTCGTGAGATCAAGCGTAATCAAATCAATGAATAAAAGTATCTCCTAGTTTAAACTTAAAAGCACATGTAACACTTCGCCAGTCACAAAAATGATCAGCTACTTCGTTCAGGCTATGTGTTTGGTTGCTAATTTAAGCCACTACTCTCCCATGCACCCTTTTTCTGTAAAAGACTGACAGCACTGCTGAATCATCTATTTGAGAGGAGGATGTTTGTTCAAAAGGATATTGTACTTCCTTTGCATTTCATACGCGCTTCTAACCTCAACTAGCCCTCCCCTCAGACACGACAAGCATTCGCGACATTTGAGTAAACTTTGGTTCTGCATGCACACGACCATGGCAAACTCACTTCCCTTGTCAGCCCAATTTACTCTCGATAAAACAGCGCATATAATCAAACCGCTAAAGAGTAGCGCGATGTTCCAGAATTTGACAGTTGAGCTGCTGAAACTCAAAGCAAAAGCACGTGAACCACCTGCACAAAAATGGCCCTGAACATCAAAGGCCCAATAACTAACCAGCTTTGTCCCACAGTTCAATGCCTGTTTGTACTGTGGAACACAGACTGGAGTGAGAGGCCGAGAGCGAGCGAGCGAGCGAGAGAGAGAGTCCACAGTCAGAGGGTAAAAAAAACCCTACTTCAGGACAGCAATGCTGCTGAAAACAAAACTCTAAAGTTTTTAAGACCAGTTCCCAGTGAAACAGAACGATTATGTAGCTGCTGAAAGGTGCCCTTCCTCTACACTTTCGCCTAAGACAAATAAACTTACACCTCAACCTTCATTTGTCACAAGTATCTTAACATATTTGTGCTTCACATCAATCTCGAGTGTGACAACTGAGTTTTAATTCTTTGACTTCGTTTTTTCCCACCACATCCGGCATTTTTTAAGATGACAACCATAATGCTTATGCATGCGTTTTTCATAATGACGTGTAATGTTCACCTGCCATTTTAATCGCGAGCGGACTTTCTACTGGGACAAAATAAAAAAAACAAACTTCTCTCTTTTGCGAGATACTGGAACTTTAGCGACTTGACAAAAGTGCTCGCACATATTCACCGGCGCGTTCACAAAACAAAGGGAGAATATTTCCAAACAGCACTTACCAGACCACACCAAAGGCGCCATATCCAATAGGTCTGTCAGGCTCTATGTCCAGTTGCTGCTGTAAGTGGTGCGAGTGTTGATGGTGGTGGTGGTGAGCCTTGACAGCCGCGGCCGCTGCAGCCTGAACTTGGGCCGGTGCAGCAGCCGCCGCCGGGCCAGGAGCTTGTCCAGGAGCTGGCGAGGGAAAGTATGGTTGCTGCTGGCTTGGGTTCAGCATTACTGCTGCAGCAGCAGCGGCAGCTGCAGCCGCAGCTGTGGAAGCGTGCTGCTGCACAGGGTGTACGGCGGCGGCCGAGCCGGGGTGCTGCAAATGATGTTGGCCCGGGTGATGGTGGTGATGAAGATGGGGAGGTGGGAGATGCGATAGCTGATGGTGATGGTGCGGATGATGGGCAGCCACTGCCGAGGCGCCACCGTTGTATGCAGCCATCATTTTTGCGGCATTAGTGGCCGTCGTTCCACAAAGAGCCATTCACTCAACAACCAAAACAAGAAAAAAAGAAAAGGGCCCGGAGTAAGAAAAAAAGGGTCTCCTAAGAGATCAATCGGCGAAAAATGAAGGGGGTTAGCAAAGATACGGCAGTGGTTGTCAAACTCTCATTTGGCTGTCATTTAGCCAACTGACACATGTCAAAGAACAAAAACTAAAATACCTGGAATATATTCGAAAAAGTGTGACAAGATATCATATTATAGGAGTAAACTAACTCTCTTTAAGACCACTCTTAACCTTTATCTTTTCAAAGATCTGACCTACTTCTTCAGATCTTTTTCCATATGCAGGCAATAACGGCACATATTATAAACTGATGGGCTACAATCCCGGTTGTGTATATCCAGAATATCCTTGGTCGAATAAAAAACAACAAAAACAAAAAAGATTAAATAAAAATGTTGATGCGACCGAACAAAATCCCGCTCCCCCCACAATAAATAAATTCTACGCGGCCCTAAATCTCCCGCATGTTGGAGGTGGTGATCGCCGCTCCACGCTCTAAACTCGTGGTATTTTCCCTTACAGAAATGAAAAAGGGGGACCACTGTATCTTACATGTGAAATGCAACATTCATCTTTTACTTATCTTCATAATTGCCATTTTGCCTGATCCAGCACCGACGCTGTTTCCACCGCCAGGGCTGCATGCAGTTTGCAGAAGTTACAGGGATCTCAATCAGGCCAATAGCACGGACTTGGTACTTGCTAGCCAGCTTACTAGTTTTCGGTGCTGGACATAGACAAAATTCCCCCCATACGACAAATCTCGTGTCAGGTTGGGCTAGTCTGTTATAATTTATCGAATCCGAAACCCCGAATATTCGACCAGTAACACAGCGTTCAGCGACCGCTGATGTTTTGGAACGTCCGAGCAAATAATAGACGCGGTCTTCCTCTAAATGTCACAATTCCTACAGCCCATCCATTGCTGAAATCCCAATCATATTGAGCAAATGAGCAATCCCCTTTCCTGAAACGAGGAAAACAATTCTCCCGAAAGCAGTCAACTTATTTTCTCCATCGATTCCGGTATACTCGTTTGCTGGCGCACTGCTGTATTGTCTTAAATGGCACAGACATAAATAAATCCAGGGAGTGAAAATAAAAATCAAAATAAAAACATCCAGTGTTCCTCCTCGTTATCGCAAAACAAGCGGCAAGAGTCTTCACCCCCAGCCGGATGGTGCTGCCAGGACCTGGGAAAGCACACGCGCAAGCCGAGCTTCTTGGGTGCCCGTCGATTCCCTCTGTGATTGAAAGGCTTTAAACCAATCAAAATGTGAGGTTTCCTCTTTTTGATGTTGTACAGCCAATCAATAGACGAAACAGACAGAGGGGGGCACTACCAAAATAAACGAGGCCTGTTGCTCTTGAAACTATCGCCATTACGGCTACAGGATACTGTCAATAATAATGAACGCTTACGGAGCCTTTGAACCCGAATGGCGATTCAGGGTAGCAATTGCGCCACTACGTTACGCGAGACGTGTCAACCAATTGCTATCTGCCATGAAAGAACGTCCCTTTTGAAGTAACTGCCATTAATTACTAACCAATGATTTTGAAATTGTATAAGTCAGTCACAAAAGTGCCATGATTAAGATAATCTTTTGGAGGTAAGGACACCAGTGCCAGAATTGTCGACAATCTGTGAAAGCGTCAAATTCAGTAAATACATGTTCCCGGGTCAACAGTTAAAATACATCCGTTGTCACTCAGTAACAGGCTGCCATTATTGTCAGGTTTAATACATTTCGTCATTGTCAAATAGGTCGCTACCAGTTGCAAGTGTTCTAAGTCTAATTATTTATTTTAATAGTGTAAATACAGGTCATTTAAAATGTATTGTTAATTTAAGGGCCCTCAAGCTGCAGACTAAATGACACTGAATCAAAATTGAAGTCAATTTGGGCAACAGTATTTGCTTGGTGACAGCCTGTGTCTGCATAATAGTAATTAGCATGTTTATTACACTGTTTTACAAAAGTATATAACATCACTGTAATGTAAATTTTAATGTTGAATCATCAATGCTGCAACCAGTGTTTTTTTTTCTTTAATAATTCTTATGCTTTATTAAAATACTGAAATGGAAATGACTAAAACTGTGTTTAGCCTGACAGCAGCGCTTGTCACAGAATGCAGTAATGTAAACCAGTTTTGCATGACTGCACATCTGTACATACTCCCTTTTTTGTGTTTTAGCTGAACTTCACCTAAGAAAAAAAAGTGTTTTCACCGTCAACAGTTTTCACTGTAACAGCAAAAAAACAACAACAACAAAAAAATCCCAATAAGATGAATAGGTTACAGCAGTCATAGTGTAGCCTAAAATTTAATATAATAATCTGTAGCATTCAATAAAATGATATGAAGGCTGGAGACCGAATACTCTTTGATCCGAGAGAGATGTTTGCTTACACTGTGAGAGTTGTTCATGGACTATCACATTCATCTGCAATGAATCACAGAATGTTCCGTTGTTCTATTAAAGGTTCTTTGTTCAAACACACTGTATATTTTTATATGTGGAGGAAAAAAAAATATGAATACCTCTGAAAAACAAATGCCACAACGAGCCAACCCCTGTTAAAGTACCAGAACTAAATTCTTAACGTGTGCTATGGTGTTGACTAAAGTAAATGTCAGTGGTTATATTGTAACGTCAGTTCCCTTTTGACTTACTTCTTATGCTTTCAAGATTAGATGTTTACCTAATAAGAAAGTTACATTTAGAGTAGCGTTGATCATCTTAGACTGGAAAGATTCACAGATGATGCACTATAAAGAATTTCACACTTACATGTTTATGGTCAAGAACTAATTTGAACATCCAAGGTAAGAAGGCAGAGACAGATTTTAGTCAAGCTTCAGTATCTAATTATACATTGGAACTATTTAAAATAGAATAATTAATCCCCTGATCACATCTGAAATAAAATACTGCCCTCCTTAAGTACAGGCCTAGTTCTTACATGACAGTGACATGCTCCACATTCGGTCTGCCAGTGCTGATCACCTGTGGGAATAGGCTGACTTGAACTCTCCCAAGACTCTTTCATCAGGCCCACCTGACACAGGACGGCCTCTCTCCTCCCCGAGTGCAACAACACATAGCTAAACCAGGAATCTCCTCCTGTCCTCCACCTCCTGTGCACTGAGCAAAATTTAGCATGAGAACATGCACAACGCCACCAAAAGAAGACGGAGGTTTGAGATTTAAGTATTTACCGATACATATTTTTCTGTGCACTGTAAGAAGGCATTGCTGTGTTTTTACATTTTCTGGATCTTGATCATGAAATATGATTACATGATGTAACCAGTCTGGATATAAAACGGTCAGTTTATAGCTGAAATATCAAATCAAATGTACCTTATCTGTGTGGCCTAAAATAATTTCTTTCATTTTGGAAGAACAGAGGGGGGGGGCAGCAGGTGGCATGCATCAGTCAGGACCATGCCAGACTTGCCTGCTAAGAGCTCAGAGAGAAACACGACTATTCATGTTACATGTGCCCAGAACACAGTACCACACATTTCATTTTAATCAAGAGAATCGGCGTAAGAATGCCTAAATGTAGAGCAGCAAGCCCTGTCTGTCTCCCAGCTATTTCGGGGGCACACTCAAGCTTTAGTTTGCCAGCACACACAGCTTTGGTTCATTTTCTCCAAAATTGATTTTCTCATTGTCCCTTGCTTTTTTTAAACTAAAGAGGTGGACAGGGTGTTTCAGGAACTGGGAGCCTGAAAATAGAAGCTATGTCTGATCATTACCTGTTTTTTTTTTTTTTTTGCCTCAGGGGCATATGAGTGCACTCAGGTATATTCACCTTGAGACAAACCACAGTAATAAATTAAGAGCTGCTGGAAGCTTCATTCACCTCTTTACTCTATCCTGTTCAAAACTTCTGTCTGGCGCTTTTCACATGGATGCCAAGGACGTTATTTTTCGTCCTGTTAGCGGGGCACTGGTGAAACATTGGCGGATAATCAGGTACCTACCGACAACTCAGGCTTTTCCCAGTTCAAATTTCCATCAACCCAACTACTGACTGTTTAGATGTCTGGGAGCCATGTTAGCTGAAATGTTTCACTGAATTCACCCTAAATTTAGAATAACTCAAAATTTATATTGGGACTAGACAGACTCAACAATATAACAATGTAATTTATGAGGTGAGACAGACTGATATTAAAACATAATTTTTTTTGTATTTTAAATACTGAATTATGAGGAATTATAAGCAGCTTGTGCTCTATTTAAGTATCTATAAGTATTTATGCATTAAATATCGGCAGTGTATTCACAGGCGACCACCTGAATCACACACACCAGTCTGGGCTTGAGGAGGCACATAAAAACAGAGACAGAAAACACGGGAGGAGTCCTTGGGGAATCACTGATTTCTGTATTTCTGCTGCATTAATGGAGATGCATTTGGAAGTGCGCTGGAGTCAGTCAGGTGGCTGGAAAAGAACAGTCAGGCTGTCGTCATGTTTAAGCTGAACACTTGTTTTTTTTAGTTTGGGCATGGAACCATTTGATCCCTGCCTAGCAACAGCAGTGGACTATATCCTATGTATTTAGATTAAAATGCATGTAATACAGTGGAAACCTCCATTTGCACTTGCTCATATATCTGAAAGCAAATGTCAAGTTGAATATATATATATATGTATGTGTGTGGATGTGTGTTTAGAGCAATGGAATAATTCAATACTTTAATACTATCTAATTAAAACACATTATACACAAGGTTGCATTCCCATATGCACAGTATATATACATGTGTATACCCACTGTGTATGTTTCCTCGGCCATAGACCCCTCATGAAGTATCTCTGTGGTACTTTATAATGTTGACAAGTACGATATATAGTTTAGCACTGCAGATCTTTACTATCTGTACTATGAGTACATGCTGTGATAATGTTCGGGGGTTTTCATTTTCTGCCAGTGTTTTTTACTGTTTTGTTGAACACAAACACCAGATTTACAGTCCTTGGGTTTTGATGTCAGATTCTGGGGGTTGTGTAATTTATTCTGGTCCTGCTGTATGCATAATGTATCTGTGTGATGTAGTGGTTGTCAAAAATATGTCTGACTTCAGCATACACACATTTTTGTGGGTGTGTGTGCTTGTACGACTTTGTGTTCCTGTCTGTCCTGTCTGTCTGTCTGTCTGTCTGTCTGACTGACTGACAGACTGACTGACTGAGCAAGAACAGGAGAGAGTGAGATCCGAAGACACTTTTAGGATCATTTTCAGAGAAATGATCCATCAGTTCTAAATAACCAGTTTCAAAAAAAAAAAGACCCATTACTTTCGGTGAGAAGAAAATCGACATAGTACCAGTGGAAAGCATTGGTCAAAACAAATATCTTTGCACCATCAATAATTCAACAGCATGTGGCTCCTATTGTTCTGTTCCATCTGGTCAGATTCACCTACACAATTTGCTCGCGGTACCAGAGCAAAACACAGAGAAGAGAGTTTCATTTCATCTCAGAAAAAAACAGAGAGTTTTACAGAGATGTCACATCCTGTGATTCCGTGGCTGGGATGAGTTTGACTGAAGTGGCATGAGGCCCAGGACCGAGAATCATTGGCCCAATTAGTTTCCGTCAGAAACAGGATGTTCCTCAGGGCAAAGTGGAGGGGAGGTGGGAGTGGAGGAAGACTGCAGGAATGTTGTGGGGTGGAATATGTCCGGAGAGAGAGAGAGGGAGAGAGCAGAAGCTACCATAGTGTGTAACTGGAGCAGAAAACAGATGGTCTGGAGCAGAGAACAAAAGGACATGCTTAAAAAAAATAAAGAGAGAGAGAGAATTTGCCAAGTTCAGCAGTGGGTTGGAAGGGCAGAGGTTGGCAAAAAAAATCTCAACCTAACTGCCAGCGTGTATCGCGGCGGAACTTTATTGAACTTGAATAGCATTACAGAATAATCAATGTGCTGTCTTATTCAGGTGCTGTGCTGGGAGAGAAATGTCAGTTACAGTGTGTTCTCTCCTCGCACAATTAGACCACCCTGTCTGTCTGGTGTCTGTGCTTTTAGCCGGGAAAGAGCCTGAAACGCTTCTGTGTGATGTACATGGTTGACACAGATCATGTGAATGGACAGTGTCAGGAGAACAAACAGACGGTAGATAATCAATGCACGCAACTGAGGGACACAAAACCAAATCTTTTAGCATTGATTTTGAAAGGAAAAACTGCAGTACGCTTGGAATAAACTTTAATTGAATTGTTTCTTTGTCATATTGATTTTGTTTATTTATTTATTTACGCATTTATTTATTTTTCATTTGAAGTCACGAGTTGAAAGATAATCTGTTATTGGTGGTAAAAGGTTTAACTTTTTATAACAATTAAGCTGTCTTGAAGAAGTCAGTTCACTATTTTCTTAATATTGTTCTTTCTTTCTTTCTTTCTTTCTTTCTTTCTTTCTTTCTTTCTTTCTTTCAACCCTTTCTTTACAATGTATTTCTTCCTTTTAAAGGTGGCCCCTACTGAATTCAGCTAGACACATATTCAACTAGTTTTTGAATTGTAAGTGATTTAAAAAAAATCTCATAGACTTACACTGATAGACTGATCAAAACATGTATTTATTCGTCCATCTCATTAGGATTCCACACACAGTCAAATATTACTTTAGTTTATCACCCTTAGTTTGTCATTCATTCTCAATGTACTACACCTGTATCCACTCATTCTCTGTTATAACATATCTAATTGTACATATATTATATTCACGTATCGCCTCCCTTTTAATCCTGTAATTACATAACACATCTTTACACACATTGCCTTTGCTTTAATTTATTCCATTGTATGTTACACAATTCCAGTGTATATTACCTCTCATCCTTGTTTCCTAGTCTATATGACAACTTAAGCTTCTGTTTACCTTCTCTCCACTACTCATTATGTTACTGACATACATTATACACAGTGTCCATCCCTTCATCTATCCCTCTGTCTGTCAGACATGTTTCTTATTCCTTTACAGTACAGCACCGTCTGGATCCACAAAGTCGTGCTGTGTAGTTCTCTCATGAGTACCAGTAGCATAGCGTGACACACGATACAAAACAACACTGAGCGTTTCATAATTAAATACAACATGAGGTTGTTTTCTGATGTAAGATCTAAAATTTGTGAGCATGTGCTATTATGTATGCAGAGTTTTGGAAAGCGGCAGTACATCCCTCTGGGCTTTCAGTGGCATTCATTCTCTGTTCCACATGCGCACAGTAGTTTTACCTGTGCTCAGGTAAATCAGTGAGGTCCAGAAATCGGTGAACATACTGAGATATTCTGAGATATTTTGGATGATGTTCTATTCAGTACCATTATTTCACAATAAAGCCCAAGACTACAAACCAGTTCTCTGTGCTGTACATGCCTGTAACATTTACCCTGAACCTGAGACTAAGTTGGGCCGTAGTGCTATCCTCAATCAAAACCATAACCCTAACCCTCTAACGCTAACACTGACCACAGCAAACATACACAATGGCAGTACGTGTCTTCCAAACCGGAATTTTTCCCAACTTACCATGGGAGAAGAACGGTAAACATCCAAGATTGGAATATACAAATTTATTTATTTATTTGTTTGTTTATATTTTATTTTACTTATTTATTTATTTATTTTATTTATTCAGTTAATAAGTTTAAAGGGCATAAGAATGTAAAATGTATTCTAGCATTCAACAATAAAGATGTATATATGCTAATAGCTTTCCTGGGGTAAACTTTGAATGTCTCGGCAGTTTTGTAAAAAACCTTTCATGGATCTGTTTGTAGAGACAGTCATAATTACCTGTAAACTAAATAACACAGATCAGAATCCAAAATGGACAGATTCAAAACTCAGTTGAATTTCAGCATGCCATCAAAAAATACACAAATTGATAGCTTACCAGTGCACACCCTTCATTTTTGAAACCCCTCAGGGGTGAATTTAGAAAGAGTCATAATTGCCTCCAGCTAAAAATAAATCTTTAAAAAAAAAACAACAAAAAAAAAAAACACACCCCGGATTCTACAGCTGAATTTGAGGACACAGCAAGAAGAATTTACACACTAATACCTGCACTTGGAGCAGATATTACCCTCTCAACAAGGTGTATGAGGAAGCCCCCATAGATCTGATGGATCTAGAAAAAGCTCCACGTTAGCAATTGATTCCAGTCCTGAATTTTTCCTGACCTCCGACATATGAATAATGCAAACAATCTAGGACTGGAATGTCACTGTCCAAAACCTTATATCTCAACTGAATTCCAGTGCACAGTCTCAAGAGTAGAAACTGATAACTGTACCTATTACTGTTTTCTGCATTTCTTATCATTGTTTACAGAGGTGTTCAGTCATATCTATGGGACTGTCTTTAAAGTCATGTTAAGGTGGTATAGTGTAGTCACAGACAAGCTATCAGTTTTTGTGTGACTAAATTAGGCTATTGTTTGACTTTCCTTTACACAAAGAAGGTTCTTGGGTACTGTCATTCTAATCCTGTATCATCTTCATTATTCTTGCAATGGATGCTGGCAAAATTCAGGACTGGAATGTACCTGCCGGCATCTTGTTGTAGTTGTTTAAAGAGGTTGGTGTTGGATCTATTTTTTTTGTCCTGTTGAGGTTCCAAGATGTAACAGTAAACACTCTGGACCCCAAATTCAGCAATTTAGTGCAATCTTGCACAGGCATTTCTTGATAAACAATCTACACTCACTGTTATTTGAGGTGCAAACAAAGGGGCTAGAAAAAAAAGTCAAATTTAGGTTGAGGAACTGAATCTCAGTGGTCCACACAACCAACAGGGACATTCACCACTGTACTGACATGGACACAGTCAAGGCGTTGTGAGGTCAGCTTACCTGGGTGTCCTAACCAACCACGAGTCTTTGGTTGGGGGTATGTCTGCCAACCCTGCCTTTTACTAGACTGAGGGTGTGGCCAGAATCCCATCCCAGCAGGCTGAAATAGCTCAGCTGGACAGAGTGTCAGGTCTCGGCAGTCTTTTCTCGCTGCAGCCGGGTTTGTTCACCATTGCATACCATTGCAGCATGCCTTGGAAAAAGCAGCAACCTAATGTAGTGCCCCAGCACATACCGACATGTCTGTGCTCTCATCCAGACACTGCTGGCATTGTCACCTGTCTACATATATCAGGGACCAAGTAGAGATTGTATACTTGGAAGTGTAGTCCCCATGTCATCTTAATTGAGGTTTTCTCATGGTCAATCATCTGGCTCCTTTTCTATTTGAGATGAAAGAAAAGAAGTTTACCTGCATTACAGAGCGGTCCCCATTGCCCCACGGCACGCAGCCTCAGAGGGGTTGTAGCTCTAGGACGGCAGACAGGCTTCAGAACACCTTAGTTCCTGGTGAAATCTGTCCCTAGCAAATGAATGTCATTAGGAATCTGTACTTGCCTTCGTATATGAAACTCATCCACAGTCATCGTTTGTGCAGAACCTTGGCACATGTTCACCATTTCTGCTACAAGCACCTGCCAATCAAAATTAAATCAAACTCCAGTTAAAGTTACTGTGCCCTCTCTGGTATCAAATTCCATTGGGTTCAGCTTTATAATGAAAGACGGGAAAGTCTCCAGATTTCACCTCACTTATTCAGGAGAACATGGACATCACAAAGTGATGTGATTTCTTGCTGTGTTTTGTTTTGTTTTTATTACATTATGCATTTTTTTAAACATTTTGTTTTTTTTTTATCAGAGGCTGTAGAAATAAATGGGCAGACCAGTGATTAGATTTGAAAGATTTTTTTCCCCGCAAATGGCGCCAAAGTCTCCATATTATATATCCTTACACAGGACCAAAGGGAAGACCATAGACATCATCTGAATTTTGAAAGACTATCTGTTTATTATTTTGATCTCTTTCAAAAATTCGTATATTGTTTTGTATGTGTAACCTCTGAAATTGTACACACACCCTATTGCAGAACTTTTAAAAGCAAATCCTAGTGGTGTTAGCTACATCTGTGAGCAAAGCTTTGAAAGACACTGTTGTTACCATGACACATGGATAGATTATTTTAGCAAAAGGACAGACAGTGTGTTACATACCGCTATATTTCCAACAAAGTGTGTTATGACAAATGTTGAGTTTGACTCAAGTTTGAATGAGATGGCTGACAACTTCTGCTAAAATATCTCCCAAGAGTTAAGCAATTCTGTGATTCAAACTGTCAGTCTCTCAAGAACTTTCTTTGTAAGTAACCAAGTGTCTCATACAAAAGCAGGTTCACGAAGCTACAAGTGGAATGCATGCACATTTAACAATGGTCAACAATGCATTTAAGGGTCAACAATGCATTTAAGGACAAGAAGGCACTTGAGTGTGTGCATGAAGTCATGGAAAAATGTAAAAGCTTTTCGTCCTACCTGAAGAAATTTAGCACAGCTGCAGGGCCCCCACGTGGCCCATAATGTGAGACTAACTTTTAACAGCAAGGTGACTATGATCAACGTGCAGACGGTTCCATAAAAGCAGACGACTGGTGCGAGAGAAGGACCAGCTGCACTGAGTAGATGGCATTCCACTTAAAAGGTCTTTCTCCTACTGCTTTCACAACTGCTATTCTCCTAATCAAATTGTTTGGCCTGCTGTTTTATTTTTTGTTTTAAATATGTGAGTAATCAAATGAGGCCTTTGGTAGAGACAGAACAGGCTGATTAGAGTGCAAAATGACGACGAGAGAATGTTAAATGTTTAATAAACTTGTCCATAAAAATGTGATGTTAAACAGCGTGTCATTATAGTGCAGTCAGGTGTGATGACAGTTTATTTTGGCTGTGGCAGTGAAGAGAATGATCCGTTATCTGTTTTAAAATATACAGATGTTGTAACGCAGAGAAAAATATTTTGCTACTGCCCACCTTTCAAACTGAAAACCAGTCCTGCCTTGCCCTTGTGTGTTTGTCTTTTTCACACTCTATGCTAGAAGACCACTGTGTGATGTAACACAGTAATTCTGGTGTCAGGGACTGTAAACTAACAATGGTTTCAGTTTTCCGTATTAATACCTGCCTATATTTTCTCCTAAGATTATGGGTTGGATAAATGTTGACAGAGGACCTTCTCTCTTTTTCCATTCTTCCATCCACAGCACTCACATTTGGCAAGGAATTCAACAACAAGAAGGGGAAGAGGCAGGGGGCAAACTGGTTATAGATCAAGGAGAGGAAAAGGAAAAGATGTAGGGAGCAAGTCAAAGAAAACCAGAGTGAAACAAAGGAGAGGAAAGGAGGGGGAGCGGACATGTTGGAGTAAAGAAAAGGACAGAGGAAGACAAGATGAGGGGACCAAAAATAACATTAAACATGCCTTTGCTTCACAGAATTTGAGTGATGAGATGCAGTGATATAATTGCAAGCAAGAGGATAAGAAACAGAATATTAGCAATAGAAAATACATTGTGGCATTCAGGTGGCATAGTGACAAATTACACTGTGCTCCAGTGCTAAAGTTCCTAATCTGAATTCTGAAGTTACTACTGGCTAGGTTGAATCTTGCTAAGAACAGCTTAGCTGTGACCTGGGTTGGGCAGCTGGGCAGGGAACCCAATCTTTCATTATGCTTCCGTGGTTTCCAGAGTTATTCAGATGCGTTCACAACTGTAGGTGAAACACAGGGAATTCACCTTGGTGTCCACATGTGCTACGTTTCTGTGGAGGTGCTTGTACAGTAGGAAGCTTTGCACGCTCTGGGTGATTTTTGTCCTGAAAGGCATGAACCTGCCTGACAAAACACAGCTTGATGTAGGTGCTGGAGATCAAACCTAGGACCTGAAACATGCAGGGGCATATGTTTTCCCATTGAGCTACGTCATCCCAGCACCAGCTGGATGTCCCAGCGGGTGTCCAGGCTCAGAGGCTGGCCACAAGGAATGACCAATGCCACTATGCAGAAACAACGTCACACAAACAGACCAGGCTAGGGATATAGTTCCGAGTAGAGACAATGTGGGCAGGTTGCTTGTTCACTCTCATTTGAGAGAAGCACAATTTATTTGGTGACTCAAAGCATCATGCCACATATGTTTTAGTGTATTTTGTTTCTTTGTATGTTTTTATGAACTGTTGATAATGGTACTCTTCGTTGTCGAATTCCATTCGATCAATGAGATGTGCATGGAAAATTGCAAAAATCTAAATCTCCAAAAAAGAAGTCTAAAAAAGTCTAATCTCTCCTTGTAGGATTCTACAGTCGCTTTCACATCAGGGTTGAGGTCCTGAAATTCAGCAAATGGCAATTTACTTTCACACTCCAAGTAGGGTCACAATTTGGTATCATATCCAAGCAGGACCCCAGGATCCATTTTCCTATCTGGGAGGAAAGCTGTCTACCAACATTCTCACCAAGGCCTGGTTGGGAACCTAATGCCCTGAAACCTGGCTCTGTAGATGGTCCTAAGCGCCTATCCTGAAGCCCAACCCATACCTCAGTCTAAGGGGAGTGCAGACCCTTGGATTGGAGGTGAAAGCAAGATTAACTTTATCTAAGAGTTACAAGAGGAATTGGGTGTTCTTAGTAGGGAAAAGAAGAAGATGAGGAAGAAAAACAACAAAAAAGTCATTCTTGCAGGGCAAGTGTGTCTGGACTATTGGAGTCTTCATACAAAAAAACTTTGGAAGAATGAGGGACTATCATGGTGTCACAGACTGGAGGTAAGACTGGATGCATTGGCAGACAAACTTAACGTTTATATAAACAAAAGTTCAAACCAGGGAAATACAGAGTTCAGGAACACAACAGACACAGGATACACAACAAGATGACAAGGTTTAAGGACACATGAGTGGATTACAGGTCACAGGACACAATACTGGCATCACAAAAGGTTTCTTAAACTTACAGAGCATCAGGCAGGGCCATTTCCACATAAAGGAGCTGGCCACAAAACCAAGGGTATTGATACACACAGAAAAGCAGACTAAACTAACAAAACCAGGTGTAAATCATAACGGGATGATGGAACTGATCAGACCGGTCATTAGCAGACTGACAGCACTGTGCGCCGAATGGCTGGAGATGAAGGGGTATTGAAAGGATATTCCAAAAAGCAATGCTGTAATTTTACTCAAATCTGTATTCAGAATACATTATTTTTCATGAAATGCACTAGAAATGTTTTTTTTGTTTTTTTTTCAGTGCAGTTACAAGTATTTTATTTTTTCCCAGCCTTGCACTTAGCATGCTGTTAAACAGTTTGAATGATATAGTCATTTATCTTCTACCAGAACTCAAAAATAAACACTGTCAGGTTATGGCAGTTGATGCAAAGATACACATTATGTATTTTGTATATCTATAAATTTCATACTGTACAGGTTATGGATTGCGTCTGATTTAGATGTTGGAGTTAAAGTCTTGGCTGAACCACTAATCAGTTGTGATTAGCCATTAAAATGTGGAGCAGTGTCACCCCTGTGGCCTATAAGTGATCTTTATTTCCAGTGTTAAACTTACACAGGATAGGGGTGGTGGTGCTGGAAGAGAGCTGTGGCTTCATATGTGAGCTGCTCCACTTTCTGTTAAGTGAAGATGTGTTGAGGAGTGGAGGGTGGAGGGGTGGGTGTGTTACTGTAGGCAGAATGCGCAGGGGCACTCTTCCGTTCATCTTTAATATGTTTAAGAGAACATTCTCCCAGTGGGCAAAAACAATAAGGGCAGACCACTCATCAACTAATCCTTTCACAAGAATACATGCATACATACATTTATATATATATATATATATATATATATATATGTGTGTGTGTGTGTGTGTGTGTGTGTGTGTGTGTGTGTGTGTATGTATGTATGTATGTATGTATGCATGCATGTATATGTATATATATGTATATGTATATGTATGTATATATGTGTGTGTGTATGTGTTTATGTGTGTGTATGGTACTATAATAATGACTGAATAATGTTAACATTTAGAATTCCTTTAAGAGGTAAAAAAGAGAAAGAAATGTCTATAATGTGAGCTGAGGGAAACCTCGACATCTGACCACACAGCACACAGTCTGTTGTTCTGAACCCACTCAGACTTTCGTGGTGTTATTTATAGATGCGCTATTAATAGATGTACTTCTGAACGCCAGAGGATATTTAAAAAATTGAAAGCAGAATGTGATATGATAGTCCTTCAGGATCTTTATGTGAACTTGATTTCTGGCCAAACGAGGGAAAACCCTGTGATACTGGAAATTCAGAATGTGTTATGGGTCATGTCAACTTTACTGTTCCACCAAAAACACAGACACGGACTACAGAGCTGTCATCTGGTCATACTCCCAACCTTTATCTGAGTGAAATTTGATCCTCTCTTTCATCGTTAGAGACAAAACAAGTGGTAATGAAAACAGATAAGGCTGGCACGCTCAAAAAGCACACTCGAAAATTCAAACCAAGGATTTACAGCTCATTAAAAATGCAGATTGAGGTCTCCGTGGAGTTCAGCATAATGATAACACAAAAGAAGGCCTATTTGACTACCAGATCACACATGGCTTTTTTATGATTTCTGTTTCCTTTAGCAGCCCAGATTTTATACAGCACAATGGCCTTTGTAAATTCACCCAGCGACAAGATTCTCAATGCATCATGGAACATGCACAGGAGATTATCCTAAATTGGTTCTACATAAAGCTGTTATTTGTGCAAAAGTGAAAAGAAAAATTGCTTGTCTTATGTCTAAAGAATGATCTGTGAATATTCTGATATTCTGACAGGTAACACAGATGTATTAGTGTGATCTTAGCGCCGTCAATAATGCAACTCCAGACATGGTATTCATTTAACAACAACAACAACAATAATAATAATAATAATAATGTTATTTTCAAATTAAATCAAGTAAATTCTGCGTAGATACCAAGGGTTTGAAAAGTAAATTATGCTGATGGCTTGTAAAAGCTTATTTGAACCATGCATTGTGTCACTCCTTTATTTTAGCTCTTTCCTTCACCTGACCCCTTCAACTGAATATAGAATCTGGGTGATTATATTTGATTTAATTTACGTTTTTAATGCTAAGTCATTCTTATGGGACGCAGTAATCTCTATAACATTTAATGGGCTTGTTTTTTCCCCTAAAGCTTGTCTCTCTAATCTCCCTTTTTTAACGGATGATGTTATTACATAATTCATAATACATATCATTGCTCTTGATGGTCATCAACCTTTCTCTAACCTGCAAGCATGTTGGATATGCTAGAATGGAGCCCTCTACAAAGATGTGTGAGGCAATGGCGACATCTAAAGGCAGCATTTTGTATTACATGTAAGTTGTACTGAAAAAACCGAACCTGAAGATGAAACTGAAGCTCTCCTGCTGGCTGTTAAATCAGTCCATCTGCAGCAGTTATCAAAATGTTCTGTTGGTCCTAAATGTCCCTGAAAGAAAAAAACACTGTTGGAGGGGAGAACTGAACTGCCCACATCATTATCAAAATAAAAAAAAACATGAAATAAACAGCAAAAAAGACCTTAATCTCTCTATTTAGAACAATCAGTCCATTTTCATCTCTCTGGATTAGGTAGACACGACTAGGCTGCATGTCCATCATCTAACACTGATACATCTCTGATTCAAGACGGCTGTATGTCTGGGGCACAGCCCGTCATGAATCGCTGATCTGGGAACTGTGCCAGAATGTGAGGCCAGGGGCTTGGGACTGGGACTTTCCAAGGGGAAACACACATGCTGAGCCCTCTGTGCAGGTGTGTTAGCAGTTTTAATATAGCTTGCCAGCGTCCTCATTACTCCAGCAGTGGTGAGTGGTAAGAATTCATCAGACAGGTCCAAAAAAATTTCCCTAACAGGGAAAGGTCAAGTTAACTGGACAAAGAATATGACTAATTTAATCAAACCTCATCATGGAAAGGAAGGGAAAGAAATATTCCTTTTGAAGCTGTGATCAAAGCCTTTTTCCATATTCAAACAGTCCCATGTCCTGAACTCATGGTTAGTTACAGCTGGTTAAAACTCACGTTTATTTTACGCTGTGCGGCTTTGTCTGCATAAAACTGAAAATTTGCAAGGCAGTGCCCCCCCCCCCTAAATACTAGATGTCTAAGTGATTTTAAACAGTTGTAGTTTGGACAGATATATGTTTGTTTCCAGCCACCTACATGTTGGATGAACTGAAGTATACAGCTTTTTGGTGAATCTGTCTCTAAAACTGGAAACTAGTGTCTTAAAGACAGAGCAATATCATTAAGGAAGAAGACAAGTCCTGGACTGTTTTTCAACAAGTTTATTAGCAGTGACAATTAAAAGGTTTCTGAAAACAAACGCTGCTCCCTCTACAACACAGTGTTGGAAAATGGAGAGAGAGAGCAACTCAAAAAATGAAATATTAATTCAAACTTTTAACAGTCAAAACATGGCACAACCTAAAGTTGCTGGAGGGAAGGGGGAGCAGGGAAGCCAAAAAAAAAAAAAAGTTATTCACACATGTTCTGATGATATTCAGTGTAATGTTTCCGTTAGCACAGGCACCCTGAACTTTTGACTGTTCTTTACATTGACTTTGCATATCATTGAGCGATAGGATGAACACAGACACACACACCTGACACTTCGGTTGTTATAACAAGACAAGAAATCTCATTCACACATTAGAGGAAACTCATAAAACGTATGTATTCGACACATGCCTATATAGTGGCTGTTTCTTTTATTTCTTTACTTATTTTTGTAAATTATGATTTCACACAGGGATGCTCTAGTTAAAGCTTTTCTGTGCTATTCCCCTACTCAATCCTCAAGACAACTCAGCCTTCGTTTTTCTTTCTTTTTTTTTTTTTTTGTTTGTTTTTTTAAACTAATATAACGGATCTCTTAAACATAATATTAATAACAGGGTATTAATGGGCAAAATTATACAATTTAAGTTAGGTATGCATTATTAGTCACTTTAAAATCAAATGGGTAGTAAGTGCTTCTCATTGCTCAAACAGACATTTAATAGTCACCATCCTATATAATGTACTGTGTTTTCTTTTTAAATTAGAGTTATTCTCATTAACATTTTGGTTTGTTCTAGCTCTCTGTGCCTCAAAATCAAGTGTGAACACAAAAACATCTGGATGATGCTCAATGACACAGGTTTGGGGGAAAAAAACAAAAAAGAATCCACACCCCCCCCCAAAAAAACCCCCAACACAAATCCATCAAGTTGGCTCACTTTTCCAGGATTGAGGATTTTCAATTTTAGCTTTTATGCATTTTTTTAAGTTTAAGTTTGAATGATTTACACAAATAATTTTTGTTGGTACTATTTTGTGCATATCCCTTTTAAGTAAACAGCATCAGAGAACATGAGCAGGAGAATATGCAGTTTTGCAGAATCTCTCACTTCTGACTATCAGCCTCGCAGTGTAGTGATGAAGTGATTCCCGGTGGGATTATGCGAAGCTTTAGTGTGCATCTTCACAGACAAAAAAAGAACCACAGTGTGGCAGGGGGGCCAGTGCAGTCTACGCACTGAACAAAGCCAGCCGTGTTTCCGTCAGCTCTGACTTTGCTATGGATGATACATCTATCAATTTATTTCTCTAGCGTTCCTGGAAGCAGCGTTTAAAAAACCTTTCTGAAAACAGTTCAAGCCTCATAAGAAAACAACAACGACAACAAAAAAAGGGTTTATGGCAAGCAACAGCAACAAACTTCAGCAACAAACTTCCGCCAGAGCTTAAAATATCACCCCTCATTTTGTCAAAACTATGGGGGGGGGGGGGGGGGGGGGGGGGGGGCGCAAAACAAAAGAGGACAGCCAAAGAACCTTAGAACACAGTACACCTTGCATTTCTGTCCAGTCAGACTGCACCCTCCAGGCCATTAATGCAACCGAAAAAAAACAAGTCTTGTGTGTGGAGGCAAGACATGGGTGCACTGTGTGAAGTGACGATAACGCGATAAACCCAGCAGAAAAAGACAAACAATGGCAGGTGAACATGGTTTTCAATACAGGGACATTTAGGACCAGCATTTGTCTCTCTTAGCCTGGCAGTACAGAGTGACTTAACAGAGAAAACTACAAACTGAGATCAGAATGAGACAAAAAAAAAACAAACATCTGGCTCTCCTACTAAGGAAAGAAAAGACACGGACAGTAGGCCTCAGATCACAAACAGGGAGCAGAAATAAAAAACAAACAAAAAAAATAAAAAACCCCAAAACGAAATAGGGGAGTCTTCTCGTTTTTTGGCAATAACACTGTTGGTACATTAAATCAGATACAATTATGCTGCCCTAATTCTACCTGAGTGCCTTTTTTCATGTTTTGCAAATTTTTTTCTTTTTTTTTTTTCTCTTTTTTTATTTTTGCCTTTATCATTTGAGTGTATGAACCAGTCCACTGCAAGGAGTTAGTAGCCTTACAATTACTATATTCTTAATTACGTACTGATATGTCCATTTTTGAAGTAAAATACAATTTAAGAAAAATATTACATAAAGTGCTATAATTAGTTAGAATCAATTAACTTAATGAGGGGCATAACTGAATATAGAGATCATTTCAAAATTCGTTCTTTCACGTCACGCTAAAAAGGTAAAGCCTGCCCTAGTAGAGGACAGAAATCTCAAGAAAACCTAATCTACAAAGCTAACTCACTTTTTCCTTTACTAAGCCAGTGACAAAAGGTTCTCTCAAAGACGCATACGAGTAGAAAGATTTAAAAAAACAAAAACACACACAAAAAACAAAACAAAACAAACAAAAAAATAAACCAAGTTCTACTGACTGTGCGTCAAATAAAAGGCTAAAGCACACACTCTGGAGACTCTGTCTGTGTGTGTGTGTGTGTGTGTGCTAACTACAGAGGCCTCCTCTTTTTCCAGCATAATTAGGCAACTCTTCTCTGGGCTTGGAAACCATAGCCTAGCCCTCACTCAAACCTTTAACTCCATAACAGTAGGTACTACATCCCTGTGCAAAACATACATGAAAAGAAAGAACTGAGAGAGGAAAGTTCTAAAAGAGAATAAAAGAAAGAAAATGAAAAAAAAAAACAATCAGCAATGAATCCATTAGTGTTGGACTGTGGGCTACTGTGTAACACCTGGACCAGAGCCTCTTAATTCAACTACTGGGTTTGAAAACGGCTTATATAAAATTATAAACGTAAAACAAAGAAAGAAAGAAAGAAAGAAAGAAAGAAATGAAAGACAATAGTATTATCTCTGCCCTCCATTTTAACACTCACACAAACACTGAGCAAGAGGCAAATGCATTTCAGATGGCAGGTAAGGGAAAAAAAAAAGGACAACCGTAAGACTATGGAACAAATAGCACTTTGAAATCTTCCATCAGAGGGTATCCAGAGCAGCATTCTCGTCCTGCACGCTAAGCAAGCACAGTCTCCCCATAGTAAATTCACTCTCTAGTCTCTCCTGGCATCTTATTTCTATACCAAATATTTCCGGTGAAAAGCAGAAAAAAATAAGATGTGGTCGAGAAGGGATGAGAAATTAAGACGATTATTTTTTCCCCCCCAAAGTGTGAAGCCACCTGTCCGTCTGTCCTCTTGACATTTCCACAGAAGTTTCATCTGAATCCAGAGAAATTATTTTTCCCCTCTGGATGGATTTTTCAGATGGTATTTCCCCGACAACTGAGGGCAATACTTTTTCAACCTTCTTTTTGCCTCCTTCAGTATGAATTCAAATGGGCTTACACATGACTATCTCAAGTCTATGTTACCATCTGAATTCATATGAAAGAGAAAGAAGGGGAAAAAAAAAAGAAAAAAAAAAAAGAAAAAGAGAAAGCATCCTCCCGACTGCTGTGGAAACAGCTTTAGATGTCCCACACATTCATGTGCTCTTTGGGGAGGAGTGCGTTCCCTGCCTGTAACCAGCGCTGTGGATCTTTGTTGAGTGTTATCAGTTGAAATTACAAGATGAACATCCCCCAGCGTTTGACTTGTCTTCAGCAACTTCTGTTTTTTTTTGTTTGTTTTTTTTTGTTTGTTTGTTTTGTTTTTATAGTTTTTTTTTTTCTCCCCGTTGACCGCTTTAGAGCTGTGCTCCTCCGTAGCGCAAGCTCCTTTAATTCTTATGTTCAAATCAGACCAACACGTTTCCTCGAAGAATGTCTCCCGTTCTTTTCTCCTCTCGGTTTTGCATCAACTGCTAACTGTTGAGATGGTCCTCAGCTCAGGTGTAACCGTTACATTCTGGATTGATACATTTTGCTTTTGTTTGTTTGTTTTTTTTGTTTTCTTTTTTTGTTTTTCTTTTGTTTGTTTGTGTGTGACAAACCGTGTCCTTCAGAGCAGGTCTCCTGTAGCAGTGTCCGGCTGAGGGCAGTACTGTATGGACATCCAGTCTTATCCTCAATGATCAGGACCATCCTTCAAATCGCAATAGAGGACTACTCTATTTGGATCTGCATGGAAACAAACAGGAGAAAACAGCTGTGTTCAACTGTACTTAAACTCTGTAACAGTCTCCCTGAGGAAGAGGTAGGTGTAATAGTTGTGTGCTTATGCTTCTGGCCTACTTCAGTATGGTGTTTTACTGGTAAACAATGCTTATTTTAGTAAAACCATCTGAAACACAGTGTGATGAACCGCAATCGAGAAATATTAGCTGTGATATTTCCTGTCCTCTGTGTCTATTGTTCCAGCACATGTTTCTGGGGCAAGAATACTAATTCAGTGTTTGAAGTTTCAACAAATTAAGGTAGACAATCTCCTCAGATGAGCAAAAATGTCCCTGGTAGCCTGTTGTCACTACATGTCACAAATGTAAAAATAAATAACTTACCTTGTTTTTGCAAATTCAAAATATATTCCATTTCTGTGGGGAAATAAAACAGAACAAAAGTTATCATTTAGTGTTAGAAAGCACAAAGAAAGCCAGCAACTGCAGATCTATCTTGTCATCCCATCTGACTTGAAACCACCCAGAAATAGAAGAGTGATCTAGTTCTACTTTTTGAGGTACCTGACAAGACATGGGCTTTGCTTTTACTGTTTAAGGAACAGGAACAATAAGAGTTCACAACATGGTATAACGACTGACAGTTACAAAGCTTTAAAATAACATGCACCATTCAAAACAAATAAAAAATAATATGATGACAAGCGGTGGGTTTTAATCTGTTTGCTTATCTGAGAACACATTAAGGAAAAAAAAAAAAAAAAAAAAAACATTACTGGTACAACTGACACTTGGAATACTCTCTTCACCACACACCACAAAAGTAAATGGGAACAGTTATTTCTTCATCGGTATACATCGAAAACATCTTTATATAACATTTAACACAGCAGCCTGTGTGATACAAAAGCAAGAAGGTCTCCGTGTTACATTTGTGTATTCAAAACTGAAAGCACAGGTGACCGTTACCTTTAGTGTGATAAATTACAGCAGCTTTTAGATCAAAAGACCCAGAGTCAGACCTCCTGTCGAAGCCCTTAGTACGGCCCTGGTCTCTGACCAAAGCCAGCACGGCTGGAACCGGGCAGGTCTGAGGCAGCTCCGCCCCAGGGTCCTTTGAGGAAGAGCAAAACACTATTGCACCATGTCCCCCAGCCTCGTCTTTCTGGGCGTCCAGTCCGAAGACGGGGGTCTGCGAGGGGCTGTCTTGCGCAGCGGCCCCTGAGGGGGGGCAAGAGGTGGCGCCCCTGTTTAGAGTTTGAACACTAGTCCGTTTGTCAAGCTCGTAAGCCTTTGGGAAGGGAGGATGCTCTGACCTCAGAGGTGACGCGGAAGGAGTCTGTGTGACCCCCACAATGGCAGAGGAACAATCCCCCTGAAAGGTCACCTCCACGGGCTTGCCTTTACCCAAGGACCGGCATACCGTGGTCTCAGGCCCAGCACTGGGCTCGTTGATAAACGACAGGCCCCACTGGTTCTGAAAGATGTCCCCCAGAGACTTCTGATTTGTCTGAGCGTTGGGAGGGTCGGGCTGGCGGGCGCTTGGGAGCGAGAGTTGCATATTTGAGGGGGCGAAGGCAGAAACAAAAAGACTTGGTTTCCTGGGCTCCACGACAGTCATTGTGGTAGCAGAACTAACTGACGTGGAGCCGCTAGTCGTGCTAGATGAGGATGCTACGTTCTCATCCCCTGGACCAGTGGGGACCAGTGCGGTTGCGGCGCCCGACGGTGTGGAGTTGAAGAGCGGCCCAGGCAAGGGGCAGCTGTTCCCTTCACCTGACAAGGGGCCGTTGCTAAAGCTAGCCGAAGTGATGGTCTTCACTGCGGACATGGGAACCTGTGAGAGTCTCCCAGGAACCTGGGAAGGAGTAGTAATAGGAGGAGGAGGAGGAAGGGCGTCTCCCACGGTTTGGGCCGCTTTATTAAGGTTCTCCTTCACTTTGCTTGCATAACTGATCTTAGGCACAATCTTAGCGCTACTGTTGTCCACAGGAAACACAGGCGGTGGCTTAAACAAAGTCCACGAGTCCTCCTTTACAGAAACTGATGTGACCACCTTGACTTTACCGGACCGGTCCTCGAACTTCTTTCCGGCGGCCCCGGCTGCTTTGCCCGAGTCTGAGTTCTTGCGTTGGGGCTCAGCGGCTGGAGGCGTGTGTGGGGCAGCTGTAACAGCTGTTGGCATCTGTCTGACCTTTGGTCCACCAGAGTGGGACTCTGCTTTGGAAGGCACTCTGCCACCGTCAGGTTGCGAGCCTTGTGGTTTGCTGGGTGAGTCAGGAGCCACTGGGATCTGATGCATGGTCTTCACCTGGGCGGCGATCACACTGTCCCCAGCCTTGCCGTTCCGTTGGGCTCGACGCTTCTTGGGGGTTGTGTATCCGCTCTCCGAGCCGCTTCCATCATTGTCTCCACAGGGTACGTTGGGATAACCGTTGGCAAGCTGGCCAGAGTTAACGGTCACGACACCATTCAATGAGGCCAGAGTCTCCCTTTTGCCCTCCAGTATTTTCAAGTCAGAGGGCTTGTCATTTTTGCAGTCCATGCTGCTTGTAGAGTTGTTATTGCCTTTCTTTTCCCCTGGCGAGTTGGCAATGAAGGCCTTTCTAGGAGGCTTCTGTTTCAGGTTGATTTCTATGGGATGTGTGCCGCCATTGCTACTCATGGGATGTAATGAACTGACTTGATTGAAGGAAGTGGGAGTCTCCTCTTCCTCTGCAGTGGTTCCATTTATTTTTCCATTCTCTGTAGAAGACAGAAAATGATCTCATTAACTGGAAATGGTGTAATTAAAAATAATATTTCAATGTGTTCACTGCTTAATCAATGGCACTGATTGGTAAAAATTAATCACTGACGCATAACCAACTAATTACAGAATTTTAGCGGTGGAAAGAATAGGGCATGACTAAGTGAAGTCTAGTCAATGTTTACACAAGAAGAACAGTCAGTACTTGGACTGGCTATGACAAGAGATACCTGGTCATAAAATAATGCAAACTCAAGAGAAGGCCTGCTGGAAATGTAAAACGTTCGGCATTTGATATGCCAGCAGTTTTCTAAGAACAACTTGCCCGACAACCCCGCAGGAGCTTTGTGACAAACATTTCTTCAAACTATGTTCTAATAAAAAGAAAAATTCACGGTCTGATTTTGACCTGTTAAGACACACCAGATCACTCCGTTATCTAGGACTTTGAATAATTGTTCACATAGTTTCAGTCAGTGAAATGACGTAAAAACGGAATGCGCTTCGAGCTCTTCGCGACCTCTGTCCTTTGACGCCGAGATTATGCTTGGAGAGAACGGTATCTCCGACAGCTTTCACTTCCCGATGGTAGTCTGACTTCTCCCTATTTTTAAACCAGAGGAATGACGTGTCAAAATGGAGCTATACTTATTTAGGTTGTCGAGAAGTTCAGAACTGGGTGGGCATTACAAACACGATTTCACACACAGTGAAACAATTCGTTTAAGCAGGGAGATCGGTAAACCATTTAGCAATACTTTCTGGGTGATGAAGTCAATGGGAATAAGCAAATAAATTATGCTGTCGACAATCATAGCTAGCCATCTAGCAAACGGTTCCCAAATAGCTGTCCGGTTATTACACTGCTGTGTCTCGCCAACGGACAAAAAAAAGTGTTGTCCTTACACTTACGTTGATCTTAAATCTGACCAAATTACACTTGTATCTTTCCAGAAAATATAATGTTACCAAACCCAGCAAGTATTTTGACAATGGTTAAATATTCTTTTATTAACACTGACAATCCACTAGCTGGTAAACTGAGTGGATAGCAAATGGTTGGCTAGCGTAGAACCTGCACTACAGCGGACAGGTATAATTGTAGTGCATCGTTTATGCGTATGTGCCACAACTACCTCTAATAAACTGCTAACTTAACGTTGCTTGAAACGTACTTCAATATTAAGCTTATAAGTGAGCTTGAAACTGTAGAGAAGCTTGATGTTCAACTTTGGTCCTTGCTCGGTAGCTAGCTAAAGCTAAAAACTCAGCAACAACCTTGTCTTATAACGGTGCTGTAAATGAGTTGGCTTTTAATTTGTACACCAAAACGACCATGTCCAAAATTTATTTCGGGCAGACATGCTGGCTTATACTGGTCCACCTTGCAACTTCTTCACAACATGCTTTGGGCTGCCCATGTTAGCTACTGACAGGCCCACTCACATGACTGTCAGAGACTGACACCAGAGCAACAGGCCCCCGTCTCCAACCAGCAGGTTAGCTTACTGGCTAGTCAGTTAGCCAGCCCAGTAGTTGTCAGTGGACGCATTCGGCCAACACGTTCGCATAACAGTGATTGCAACATTTACTGCAGGGACAACACCCCGTTCCACACTCATGAAAAATTGTTGGTTTTCACAAATACTCTCACCTAAGGTAAAGTTTGTGGGCTTCTCCATCCAACATGGCGGACAGGAAATAACAGAACAGGCTTACAAGCAGGAACATTCCACAGGAGCCGGTTACTGTTGCTGTGGAAGCGATTAAGGAAAGCTAATACGCTAACATGTAGCCACAAGTACTGACCTTTTCCGTTAGCAAATCAATTCAATTCGAACGCTTTAGTGTATTTAACTATTCTTTGCTAGACGACGTCGGGACAGCTCAAACTAAGTTAAAACTGAGCATGATTAGGTTGAATCCCGCGTACAAGGTCAATGTCCACACACGCTATTAGCCAGCGAATGTTAAAGCTAGCTAGCGACTGCCGTTGTCAAGTCAGCCATCTAAACATGACTAAGACACTTGTAACTTTTACGAAGTGATTTCATGCTTATTTCGTCATGGCATATACCTAAATACAAAGAAACAAATTCCGAGTCAGTTACTAACCTATTTTCTTCGTCTGCGTTTCCTCGCCCTGAAGCTGACAGTGTCTTTGATCATTGTTCACCGATATGTTCGATTGATTAGGACTACTCTCTTCTCCATGATTGCAATATATTGTTGGTGCCCCTCCATGGGGCCGGTCCTCCATTTAACAGCAATGCAAGTAACAGAATCTTCACACCAGGGGGTTGCTGGACGACAGGATTGGACACATTTGCACCATCCAATCACCGCATGCGTTTACAAGGGTGCTAGTGGAACGCGGGCGGTGTTTCGTGCGTCTCAGTGCAAAGGCGTGGATACCTCCAAGACACGGCCATCAGTGACAACACGCAAGCGTACAGAGCAACTGTTGAAACGTCAGCACCCGACTGTAGTCTCGCGGCCCTGGGGAGCTTCCCCCCTCCGATTGCATAATGTGGTACAACAAAGTTGCAAAAAAACATATTTTCATTTAATCATAAACAACGCTTGGTGGGCTTGTGAAAGTATATCTATTTGACATTATCAGGGTTCCTGGAAGTGTGTCAACAGTATAGGGTGGGTGGGGTGTTCCCTGGTCAGTCCCATTCCAGCTCTTATAACAATATTGTAACCAATAATTATTAGGGGTTTTAGTAAGATACGACAAGTAAGGGAAACAGAATAATGCACTCACCCTATTTTAATCCTGTCCTACAGATCTACTAAACTACTCTGTTTTTTTTTTCCTGGCAAAGTGACTTTAGATCCTGCCCGAAATCTGCTCACGTGCTCTTTCGAACGGTAACATTCTTGGGCATCAATAATAATTCTTTATCTCTGAGGTCTTGGTGGAATAATATGACTTATGGTGTGCATTTAACACATTGCACGTCTCACTCACCAGGCCTTCCACCAAGGGCAACTGAAAATTGTGCCCATATCTGTTTCATGAAAGAATTTGTCTCATGTTACGTTACTGGTTTGTACAGTTAGAAATGAACTGCACACATATGCTGTAAGTCATTCTGGATAAAGAACATCTATCAAATGAACGAATGTAAACGTACAAACAACTGTTAGACAACAAGTTCATTTATTTATTTTCAGTTGCTCTTTAGTGCTGTTGCTCTCTCTTTAAGTTAAGTGAATTCACTAAGGAAGAAGTGGCAGTCATTTAAGTACACCTATGTTATTATAAACTTGTATTCTGGCAGAGAAAAGTCCCCAGTCTTTTCTCTGACTTATGTGGCCGTGTAAATACAAAAACAGTGACCCGTGTTAAAGATAATGACAATATGTCTAAATGATATCAAATAGTCCTTTGAAGAACCCACAGAATATGTTGTACTCCGTTGATTAACAAGCCTTCCATCTGTATTCAATATGTTCCATTCGAAGTTACACTTTTATATATGTAAGTATAACATGTATATGGCATCAAATCTCTTATGTTTTTAATCAGTAAGACACTATTTTTGGACTGATCAAATTCCATGTATTTGCTCGAACAAACCAGATGAGGGCAGTCAGTACTCTCTAATGGATAAGAGATACAAGATGTATTCCCCATGGGGTTCACTTGTCTGCAACATTTCCCCTTATCTTATTCAGAGTGTTGCTTTAGCTCATACGTTGGTTTTGTGGTAGTTAACCTGCATTCTTGGGTGAGAACCAAGTGTTCATACTCTATCTGCCCCCCAGGGCAGCTGAGCATTCCAATCATTTACTTTGGAAATAAAACTGCGAAACTATCTTTAGAATGCTGACTCTAAACCTCTGACAAGGTTTTTTGGGATAGAATACCCGAAGCACAAACCTCTGTAAAGCCCACAGAGAGGGCTAGAAAGCCTTGTTACCATCTGACTCTTCAAAGAAAAAGTAACACGAGGAGTTACCAAATTTAGTGTAATCCAACCCCTATTCCACAGTGACCCCAAAGACACTTTGAACGTTTTTTTTTCCAGATAGTTTCCTTTACAAAAATCATCTGAAATACCTTTTCCTTAAACAGTAATTCATTCTCATAATGAATGTAGATACTTATAATTACAGGAAGATCTCTCCCAGAGGTCTCTCTCTCTCTCAATCTGGGAATGGTATGGTGTTTTGGACCCTTAACCATGACTGTTGACTGTTTTTGGGACATATGCACTTGGTGTATGATTATAGTCTTTGTCAAACAGGAATGTGACTTCAAAGCATTTAAGCCTTCTCATACCTTTTCTTCTTTTTTTTCTTTCAGAAACTAACAGTGCTGAAAAGGTTAAAATATCAGCACTGTGATTAATGCTGAAGTTAACAACATAACGACATGTTAACAAAAATATACAGGTCATTGATGAACAAAGAAATGTGCTGCAAAACATAACTATTAAATTTCTGAGTGAAGAGGTAACAGTGAACAATAACAGATGCAGACATACAATGTATATGTGACAGACAGACAGATCATATTGTTGAAACATCTGACCAAAATGTACTCATTTTCTGGAGTCCTCCCATAGAGAAGTGAGACTCCAGATCTTTCTTTCTTTCTTTCTTTCTTTCTTTCTTTCTTTCTTTCTAAACCTTTAAGAGAGTGGGGACGAAAAGGGGGGAATGTGCATTCCAAAGCCATACCAGGCTTTACCTAGAAGACATGTTATAGCATTTAAGCCTTCTCCATAGAGTTAGTCTGAGCATAAATCACTGACCTGGCTTCTAACTAATGCTATTCCTAAGTAAAAGACAGCAGCTTTGAAAAACTTAGGTATAATGTGCCTCTGTAGTGCTCTGTAGTGGTTTGTTCAGACAAACAAGTGCTTAGCATGTGATTTCAAATTACTAGAGCCCTGTCAACAGACTCTCATATTCACTCTGATTTGGTGCCGTAAACGGGTCGTATTTCACTTCTCTGGAATCCATGGCTGTCTCATCACACTATAACCTCAGCACTAAAAGCCGTGTCTTTTAGACTTAGTTATAAATCAATTCATACATGTTTGCCAGTCTTAAATCATTATTGGACGAGTTGATAATGTATAATTTAGCAAATTCTGCGATACTCTTGTTTGGATAATATTTTTTTTTTCCACTGGGTGGGGAAATCATTAGAGTTGTTTGCGTATTCTTGAACAGGGAAAAATCAAAATTGCTTGTGACAGACTCTTTTTTTGGAAGTCTGTGACTTGCCCTCACCATGGAGATAAATGCATCACAAAGACAACAACACTTTCCAGACAGAAATAGCCTTCATCAGTAGACCAGTCACCATGTGTCATCAGCCAGTGTTTTGAGATTACACTAAGTGTAATGTCAATTCTACCAACGGGGTTACTCAGGGAAAGGTCATCAAGAGACAACATCAGAGAATATTTGAACATTAATGAACATCAATGAGCTTGAAATATATGGATCACTTTTAATATATTTTGAAATGATTGAGTGCTTAAACAAACATCATCGGAAGAGATCATGTTTATATAATTAAAGGATATCTGCATGCTGATAAAAGAGTTCTGGAGCACTTTGTGACATCGAATATTCTTTTCAATTGGAAATAACAATTTTATTGTATTTGGCCTCAGTGCAGTAAAACACAAACTCACATAAAAATGTTTTTAAAAATACTATTAAAAGTTACTTCAGATTCATAACAATTTTCCATTTATCAGTATTATTAGATGTGCATTAGATTTCACTTGTGCTGTGGAAATACAGGCACTGTAGTGAGAGCGGTCCACATACCTCTAACACAGGACAGTGAGTCATGTCTGGCCACACACACACACACACACACACACTCACACTCACAGTCTCTCTTTCTACAGACAGGAGGCCCTCAGAACAGACAGGCCAGGGGTGATGAGTCACAGAGGAACCAGCACCTCCTCCTCCGCTGGGGTAAGACGCCCATCCAAAAGCATTACCTCATCATGGCTGTGCCAGAGGACAGCTAGCCTTGCCAACATGCCGAGGGGAGGGGAGGGGGCGGGGTTCAGCGGGAGCATGTGCCAACAGAGCACTGCTATGCTATCCTTTTTTTTTTGAATGACAATGAAATGGCTAGGAGGTCCCAGACAGCCTGGCTCTCTGCTTCTTTTCCGTTACATTATGTTGCTTTGGGGAACCCCCTGAAATATAAAAGTTAAAAAAAAGTAAAGTAAAGAAAAAAAAAAACCAGATAATTTGCAAAAATATACTGAGAAAGACTGATACTCTTTATTAAACACATCAGTGACCATAATATGGATAGAACAAGAACACAAAATGAGAATTTAAAATCACATATTGTACTTCTGGAACCGCTTATTATTTTAATCCTTTAACCCTTAATATTATTTATAGATTTATTGCTAAGATAGATAAATGTATTTATTTTCCATATTTTGTTGATAATTGGATGACATGTTTTTTTTTCAGGGTATTTTGAGGGCTATTTTTACAGCATACAAGAATTTTCTCCATCCCAGTCTGAAATACCTAAATCTATGATTACAAATACAGTCAGTAAGTTTTGAGAGTGTGTGTTTCAGGATGATCGAAATATTAGGTAATTAGCTTAAAAAAAGTTACTTATAAGTACTTATATCCTGAATAACAGCTTGGAAAAAATGTTAGGGGAATATTTGGTTTAAAGAATGCATATGATCACACAGTTAGTTCCTTTTAGGGGAGGAGTGTCATTTTCTCGAATGATCTACGGATGCATTGACACCAAAACAACATGAGATCAGAAATGAAAATGGAGCGTGTTATGACATGGCGCTAATGTCCTGTCAGGTGGACCTTTAATTCCCTGCATACTTCTTATGCCTAATTACAACCCCCTGAGAAACATACATCCATAAAACCGTCGCTGTCTTCTAATAACTGCCGACAAACAACCTCTTATTATAAGAGCTTGAACTAAAGATTTACAAATCTTGAGAAAATTTTTGGGTTGGACCATCGTTTACAAAAAAAAAAGGAAAAAAAAGTGAGTTCTTGAAGAAGTTCATAGATGGTCAAAAAACAGCCCTTGATTTATTAACGGCGACTGATAATTACTGGTTTCTTTCCGTCTGTCAGAAGAACAGGGTTAGGATACTCATAACCACAAACTTGGAGCTCTCTGCTTTAAGACAATCCATCTGCCGAGCGCTGAGGTAAATCACTGGTTTGAAAGGAAGGGTGTTTGTGTTTTGACTCATATTATCCAGTATGGGGGCAGTCCAGAGATGAGCTGGGGTGATGTTTCTGTTATAATGTAATCAAAAATGTGTCAGGGAGTGACTGGCCTAGAGACGACATGACTGAAAAATCTACTGTGCATGAAAAGTCCATTTCCATTGGCTGACAGGGTCTTCAGACTGTTAAGGGGCAGACTATTTAAGGTCTTAAGTGCATGCTTATGTTTCAGGCTTCAGCCAGGCTCCAGAGGGTTACTAATGTTTTGAATGTATCATTTTGTTAATAATCGTATTTGCTTATGCAAAAGACATGCTTGCCATAATAGGTGATGGATAGGCTGCAGAGAAGTGTCAGGGTTGAAGACTAGCACTGGGTTTCATTACTAAATATAATGCCACGTGCACAAAATTTTAACTAGTGCAAACCAGGAACACAGCTCTGTCTGACTTAGAGATCATACTATTCTTCTCCATTTCTGGCATATAAATTTAGTAAATGTGGTCTATTATAGTGTTAACAAGTGCAGTACTGCAGTAAGGTAAGTCTGGAAAAATGCACTGTAGATACAGTATATGATGCAGGAGGAAACCACAGGTGAATTTTATGGCATTTTGATATTATCATAATAAAATGCAATTGAACGGTTGTGCAGTATATCCAAATAATTATTTTGCCCAATCAAGCTCTGTGCACAGAGTACTTCCACGTCAACAGCTACGCATAGAGAAGAGAATGCTTTTCTGACTGAAACAACTCAGGTTAAGTACTGAGCTCAGAAGTGCTTTTTAACCTTTGACCTGGCCATCAACAGTTCAAAGCCTTGGCCATTATGAGTCACTGGTGTGTTAACCAGTATGACGTGAGTGGGTATTAATACAGGCTACAGAGCTCATCTGTTACTGTGGTTACCCGTTGTAAAACGTCAAAGAGTTATTTTACACTTTCTGCAGTTCTTTTCTCAATGATTTATACCAGATCAACAGAACTAATGCCTAAATGGCCAACCCAAACATGGAATTGAATAATGTTTTGCACAACTTTATGAATAGAATTTGATCAGTTTATAAACTTGAATATAAAGATGTTTATTTGTAACTGTTTATGGCTATTTATTAATGACTGTTCATGACTGGATATGACATGTTTATTTATCATATTTATTTATACATGTAGTCAGCATTTGATTCATCCTTTAGTATTGGAGCATAATGCTGAGCACTATGTTCAGTATTTATTATATTATTGTTTATTTACTACAAAAATAAAACAATAAAACACACTACTTCTCAGCTGAAATGTGCTGTTTGTATTGTTGAGGCTGTTTGGTAATGTGGCATGTATTTTCAGTTTTGAAAGTGTTTTTAGGGGGCTTTGCACTATACAGTCACTTCTAAGAAGGCCAAAGCACCTAATCTGGTGAATTGATCTGGTTTATGTGACATTGCTTCTAAGTTTTGAGACTGATAATGTATTTTACAAAAGCAATGCGGTGTTTTGGATAGTGTGGTTAATTTGTTGGGAATGCAGTTTTATCCAGCACTATCATAATTGTTTTACTCTTGTCAATGTTGATTTGTATTAACACTGAATGAGTTTTAATCCACTCACCAGTTTAGATTGTAACACTCATAGAATAGAGATCATTTCAATACTGGTGAACATTTCAGTGTTTCAGAATCAGGAGAATTAAATGAACAAACAAAACTAAACTAAACTAAATTAAACAAAAGCTAGCAAACCAGCGATAAGTGATCAGTGAAGTGTTGTGTCAACAACATTGACATCAACAATAAATCAACGCTTGCTGGGATCTGTTTACCCACCATTGAGTTTACAATGAAACATTACATATTGCCTGGGAAAATCCTTCTGAGATTTTCACGCCATGTGTGAACACGCTTGTCCTGGCAATTTGCTGGCAATGGGTTGCAAGGGTGAAAGGGGGAATCCCCCAGCTTTGCCAGAAAAGATAATCCGGCAATATTCCAAGTCCTGTGTCTGAAAGGGGCTTTAGACTAGTGAATGCCATAAGTCATGCTAACCTCATCCCACCCCCCCACCCCCCCTGCCCTTTCTGCCCAATCACCCATGTTCACTCTGAAGCCTTCCTCTTATACAGCAGCCACCTGTGAATGAAGCTGTCTCACACATACTTCAGAATACATTATACCAGCTGCAGCTTTTTACAGCATGAGCCACTTCCCAAAGGCGATGCACTCTCTACCACAGCAGTCGATGCACCAGCCTCGGTAGACAGTGCTATTCATGCCACGATAGCTGTGACGAAGAGGACTGCCTGAGCCACAGCGACCACTGTCAACAGAGAGAGAGAGAGAGAGAGAGAGAGGCACTGGCCAACACACTTAAGGGAAAATGACCAGTGGCCTTTATTGGGAACTCAAGCCACCATTAGCATGCACTGTATATGATCACGTTAGTCTTCCTTAGATTGTTTCCATTATTTACTTCTGTGAAGTACTTTCTCTGTCTCTTGAGAGGTTTGGCAGTGGCTATAGTACAGTCACAGAGCTCAGATGTACACATGAGTCTGTTCTCCAACACGTGTGACAAACCCATCTATGCCCATCCTTTGCCAGCCTTCCCACAGCCTTGCTCATGTAACCTTTAGTAGCCTGATAGTGAATGAAGATTTGTCGCAGGGTCAGATGCTGTGATAGCACAGTGAATCACTCGGTAATGGCCTTCCTCTTACTTAATGAAAACACGCTGCTTCTTTGGTTGAGATTACCTTTCTCTCCTAAACCTCAGGAAAAACGGATTCTTATTCATTTTAGATTTAGAGACTTGAGCATTATTAGGATCTCATTATTAGGATCATGTGCTTCTATGAAATAAATGTTTAATTTATACTGATAATAAGTGTGTGGGTGAGAGTGAGAGAGAGAGAGAGAGAGAGAGAGAGAGCATGAGGAAGAAAGGATCCATTAGCTCTTTTCAGTTCCCACGCTCCAGACCTCTAAAGGGGGCCATCAATTACTTCTTACCTGGCCATCATGCCGCTCTCTGTACGTGTTCAGGTCCTTTGCTCTTTCTTCTCTAAAAAAGGAAAAAAGAAAAGGAAAAAAACCCCACACTTTTTAGCAGATGCAATTACCCAGGCATTCTCACGGTCTCTACTCAAAGCTTGACCCTGATAAACCAGGATGCTCACAGACACACACTGCCCACAGATAATACCCAAACATGTTGAATATGCCAAGTTTTTTTTTCTCTTGGGTTGAAAGTCATGTAAGTGATGCACGGATCAATGTGTAACCTCAATTGATTGAACAAAATGCCACCAGTCTTTTACCAAAATCTTTGCAGAAAATATTTCCTGAGCCAGTGAGACAGTTATTAAAGTCAAAGACTATTAAACATGCTTTGATTTTCTGTGATTAATTGCATTTTATTCATGGCTTTTTTGTCTGTGATGATATTTGGCTGAATAAGGAGTGCATTGAATTCAGTGTTCAACTCTGTTTGTGTCATTAAATATTTTAGCTTTAGAGTTGTTTCATTCTATATGTATTCATCTCTGTCTTGCAAAAAAAGAAAAAGAAAACTTTTTGCATGTCTAATTTTCCCTCTGTTGATAATGAAAAGAGAATTGCTACAGGCGAGAGCCTTACACAGAGTCACCTTAACTGTCTCCTGGCTCCCTCTCCTTATGGGAAATCTCCAAGTTCACACAACCCCACAGAGACAACCTGTGATTAGCATGCAAAGGTTATGCCTTTTACAACTAATTTCAAATTATAGAGCAAAACACACTGTGACAGGATTCACAAGCCTGTGTTTAAGCAAACCTGTATATTACATTATAATTGCAGAACAAGAAGAGGAAGAGCAATGTTGTAATTTCTATTTAAGCAACTTTATTTTCCGCTAACAAAAACACTTTGGGCTTGTTTTTCACAGCTCATGTGGAAACCACCTCATTATGCATCATATCAACACACTGGATTGTCAAAACAATCAGTGCGGTATATGAACATAACAAGAATCAATACATATATTATATTATATTATATTATATTAGATTAGATTAGATTGTCCATTCCACTATTGTCATATCCACTATCATATAATGAACTAAAACCAGTGGTTATCAAAGTTTAGTTGGTTATTTGTGTCCTCTGTATAAAACAAAACCAGTTTGCCAGTGCCAAAATCCACTTTACCAAGAGTGAGAGAGGCAAGTCTCCCTCGTAATGAGTCTCTTAGTGGTCTGCAGTAAAATAAAGTGGGCAGGAAGGAAGCAGTGTCCACAATAATCTCTCATTGCCTCTTAAAAGATTATGGCCCCACCACCCACCCTGCTGATAGGATCAGTGGGTTGACTTAAGGCTTCAGAGCCAACGGTTAGGCCCCGGGCTCTGGTGCAGTGACCAGCACCTCGTAAACGGAGCGTTTGACCCTCTGAGCGAGGCAAAGCTCAGCTTTCCCCAGGACCTGATAACTCGCCTGACCAGGGCTCTGCTTCACCCGTTGACTTCAACTGTGAAGTCCTGGAAGTGGAATTGTGGGTTATTCTGAAATGGCTCACCAAAGCAAAGCCGTAAATTACGAGTCAAAAATGAAGAGGAGAGTTGTAATTCATGCTTTTAATGACAACTGTATTAGATGTTAGTGAAGGAAGTAAAATGTGGGTGGACGGGGGGTTCTTTTCTTCTTCTTCTTCTTCTTTTTTTTCAGTGGGACGTCCATTTGAACAATGCCTCACGCTTCAGCTATGTCTTTGGTACTGTACACAAACATCTAACTGACAGGAATAAGCAATGAAGTTAGATTTTTCTTATCATTAACCTCACTGTTCTTTTAAAGCTCTTTTTTTCTAAAATACTGACCAGGGCCAAAACTTGTTTAATAGGTGTGTCCACCACCAGTGTAAAGTTTTACAATAAATGCAATAAGCAAAAAGTAAAAACAACATGAAGAGAGACGGATAATAGATGATCACAAAGGTTCGTATGGAAAGACTCTTGATCTCGATAAATCGTATCTGCAAATCCTACCTGTTATTAGGGTTATGTCATCCTCTATTAATTTGGACAAATAGTTCCGCTGACTTCAAAAAAAAAAAAAAAAAGGCTGACAGCACAAGGAAAGGATGATGGGCTGAGGCTGCTGACAGAAAAAACGTAGAGAAATGCTGGGGCCCCAGTGTTTTGATTTTTTTTTAACCGGTAGCAATCACAGGTAAGAATGATAAAATCCTTCTCCATCCCCTCCCTGCTTTGAAGTGTCAGGGACTAACTGTCTGCTACTGCCCCTTTGGGTTGCTCACTTTTGATTTATGACAGTGTAGACACCTAAATTACTCTGTCCCTCTCCGTGGACCTGCTCGGCCAGCAATCGCTTAATCCCCACATGGCTAATTGCAACTGTGATGAGATACGGAGAGTATGTCACAAATAATGAGTGCTTTTTCGTCACCTTTCACACGGCTTTTGGGTGGAAAGCAGCACTGAGGAAAGTCGCTGATCTGATAAAGCAGTAATTTGTCTCGATTGTCCCATTTCTTTTCCATGAACACCCAGGATGAATTCCTGCTTATTCATCCCTCTCAGAGTGAAAAAAGGCAGAGCTGAAAGTAATTACTAACTCATACAAAATAATGATCAATGTTTATTATTAATGACTAAATTTGCATAATATTGTAATTTTTGCATACTTTGCTCATTGAATGCGAGATACAAGGATTTTTTTAAAGCACCATTAATGCGAACAAAAAATTCAATTTAGATAAGAGGGTACCATGAAATAGCAACAGGGGGCTCAATTATAGTCCAGATTAGCTTTATCCATTATACTCCGTAAAGAGAAGAGAGTGAGAATAAACTGTACTAATTCATGGTCTCTTCTGCTGCAGGAGAAAAAAGAAGATAAGTTCTCACCAGCTGAAGTTTTCTACATAGACCCTATTAATGCCCCCCCCCCCCCCCCCCAAAAAAAAAATGACATAATGTGACACTCATGTACAATGTAGAATAGAGATACACACTCATTCGTTACAAACCCTTAAAAAGAAAAAAACATAAGGTCTGCAATTCTCATTGTTTAATCAAGCTTTGCTGAGCCATGGGGTGACTAAATACCATTCGTTGTTTTCATCAGCTTAGCCCTTGTTACAGAGATGTGCATGTCTGCTGCAGGAGGAGGGTGTGCCCGACCAGTTGACTGATGCTAACATTTTCCCCGAGGCCACTTGTAAACACAGAGTACAGCTTTGCTTTTAGGTAACAGTACCACGTGACACACTCAACGACAGTCTTTAAAAGCACCTCTCACCTGTCAGAGGCGAACAGAGGCGTAAGTCGACAGCAGAGGATTTCGACATGGGAACGTTAGCTAGCTTAGCCCACTAACAAACTATTTAAAGCAAAGGTCTGGAAGCTCCGTGGTTTTGTGTAGTATTCTTAACTTAAAGAAGAGTAGGAAGGTTCAGAGCCTGAAAACCTGAGCTGAAAGAAGGTATTTTGTCAGTCATGAGCAGCCTAGCTAGCAACACAGAGTCTGAGTTCTCTGACGATGAGATGGAGGGAAGCCCTCTCTGCCAGGGGGAGGACAGTGGAAATGAAATCCCCTCGAAGAGATCCTGTCCTGCATTGGAGAGCTCCGTCAGTCATTGCCCCAGCGAACTGGAGGAGGCGAGGACGGCCAAGAAGCGTGCCCGTCCCGTGCGGTCTAAAGCCCGCCGCATGGCCGCCAACGTGCGCGAGCGTAAGCGTATCCTGGACTACAACCAGGCCTTCAATGCCCTTCGCACAGCTCTGAAACATGACCTCAACGGTAAGCGTCTGTCCAAGATCGCAACCCTTCGACGTGCCATTAATCGCATCTCTGCGCTCTCCATCTTCCTAAAGACTCATCCCAGCGGCCCCGACCAGCTGCCCTGCACGCACGCCGAGTGCCATGGGATACAGGAGGAGACCATAGTGGACCCTGGGAAACAGAGAAGCTTCCAGAACCAGGCTGAGAACTTCATGCAGCAGCAGGAGCATGAGGGGCTTCATGTACATGCCATGTCCCCACAAAAGCAGGTTTATCAGGACGTCACCTCAAATGCCACACATCCTTCCCCTCAGCACGGTCCGTGTTCCCCAGACGACTGGATCCACGTGAATCATGGACCCTTTGGCCACTCTTGGGAAGAACTGAGCGGTGCCTCCTTCCATGGTGGAGTTCCAGCGTGCCAGTATGGGATGAGAACTATGTGTCACCAGAACCACATGGACCACTATACAGACTGTCCTACTATGCCTGTGTCCTGGCAGCTGGGTTATCGGCAGTGCTCTGGCTATCAGCGGTCTCTCAGTATGCACTGACAAACAGAGAAGAGTTTCTGTGGAGATGGTACAGCATGCTTAAACTGACCACTAAACCAACCAACTGCTGACGGAGGGAAAAAAAAACCTATGTGAGATTTACTGTAATAACCCAAATGCAGATGAACGTAAGCGATATTTTGAGTGCTGAGCTGCTTGATCATGCATAGAAGTATTGAGTGTAAGCTTGGAGAAACATGAATGGAATTTTTAATGCACGTTTTTCGGTCATCCAAAGAGTCTAAGCCTATGAATGAAATGTAACAGCAAAAGTCTGTCAAATGTCGGTCAGTTTTTCCACCTGCAAAAAAAACTTGTTTCTGAGCAGCTGGAATGTACTTTTCATAACATGTATTTATTGTTTTATGTAAAAGTAAAAAATATAGTTTTTAGAAAAAGTTGATATCCTGTCGAAAAACAAGCTCACAGCTGACAGGTTAATGTGGTAAAGGTGCAATAGAAATGGCATTTACAAGGTGGATAAGGAAAAAGATGGTGAAGTTGTTTACATGTTAAAAGACAATCATTTCATCCAAAAATCAGTGTTTCCCTCAAGCTGCCTGAACCCCAAATAAAGCAACTTGCTTCACACATGGATGACGTCTAACTATGTTCATGTAATGTCATGTATATTTTTGTAAGGCTTTTTTTTTGTGATAGAATGACAAAGATATTGTGACTATAACAGAAGTGTCTGTTCTCTGACAGGGACATTTCATTGGGAAAAGATAATAAATATTGAATTGACCAATCTTTTGTTGTGTACCCTGATAGTACCTCCTGTGCAACACCTTGTATCTTTTCTGTCTCCACAAATATCTCCCATTACAGCTTAATATTGTGATGGAGAGACAGCGACTAACACATCCAAAGCTTGAAAGTGAACTCCTTCTGTGTATTTATCTAGACACACAGGGAGACTGGTTTTACCATCCTGGCCTCTCTCTGGAGATGGAATGTAGTCATTGCAACACTACACAACACAACACTGTATAGCACAGCACAACAGCACAACACAACACAACGCAGCGCAGCGCAACACATCACAATGCAATGCAACACAATACAACACAACACAACACAATACAACACAACACTACACAATGCAAAGCTTTGACACTGTGAAGAGCAAACTGCCTCTGATCCCATAATCATTCTTCTCCTCTGAAGCTTTAGTCTGAATGGGGCTGCTTGACAGCTTGTAATAGACTGAGTGATGTATGACAGTATGGTAATGTACCACTCTGAGCAGTGATTGTCAGTTTAAACACAGTAAATATTATTCCCTTCCTGTCATCAGGACATTTCTGGAGGATTTTTCTTCAATCTAAACTATAAGACAGGTGCAGTCGTTTATGGATGTTTACCTGCTTTCCTCTTACATATCAAAAAAGACTGAACATAAAAATGAAGTTACTAATGAATTTTCACTCTGCTGTTTTTAATTAATTGTTTTTAGGTAATCTCATGTGGACTATGGCCATGTTTACGATACAGGTCATGGCTCAGAAATATTGCATGTGCTATATGACAGTATGGCAGCATTATGCGGTCATACGTACCGTAATGTAATATTGCTCTGTGCCCAGTTATAGGCATAAACATGAGCTGTGAGATCTGTGTTACCTTCTTAACCTGTGTGGCGATAACATACTTAAATAGACCTAAGAAATGTTCACGGTGATTATGCAAATACACAGAGAAGACGCTTTCTTGACTATCTCACTCTGACAGAAGATTGCAAATAGAAGTCTGTGAGGAGAAGAAAATAAGCCACCTAAAGAGAAAACTCGCAGGTTTGATCAACTCAGTTTTCTGAGTTGTCATAGCTGTCATTCCAGCTCTCTGCAGTGTGTCTGTTCTGTAAAAATAAACAGCATGCAGAGCATGGCCAAAAGGAAAGTCATATTTCTTTTTTTTTTCATACTGAGATTACATTTATACACATTATTTCCCAGACATTATCATTTAAATGATGTGGTCTTTCACATTGTGCAGTATTCATGGGGAAAAAGTAATTAAAGGGAAAAAAAGGTGAGTTGTTTTGAACAATGAGTAGTTCTGTGTGCCTTCTGAAAATGCTCCACCAGAAAGATGGCCTGTTAAACGTAACATGGAGATGGTTCTGGAGAAAACTCCAGAGGCTGCTGCTGAGGGACACTGGCGGTGGGTACACTGCACATGGTTATGGTGAACCATCTGTGGAGTCTGGTAACTCCAGGGATGCTAACCTCCATAGATACCTCAGAGTGAGGAGATTCCAGTAAAGCAGGGTGAAAGGAGGGGGGGCTGAGGATAAGAGGTTTGGGAAGAAGAGTGCCTGGAGCATTGACCCCTCCCTCTCAGACGAGGAGGTAATTCAGGGCAGTCTCTCTTGATATGATTCCTGTCTGTATGAAGGCAGGGAAGACTGCCAAATTCGGCTACACAGCCCCCAAACACACACACACACACACACACAAGTGCTGTGATGACATGTCTCTTACACACCTGCTGGCCGTGAGAGACCCGTGGGACAGCTTTGTATGTCTCCTTTACTCAGTCACATTGTGCTCATGTTGTTCTAGGGATGGAACATGTGGCTGAATCATTTTCTTTCTCTTAGTTTTTTCCTGTCCATAAAACACTACACAAGCTGAATTTTGTCGTCATTGCCAGCAAAATCCTCTTGAGGGCAGCAATTCCCTACCACCGTGAATCCATGCACTATTGAGAGGAAAGCAAAGAATTTCAAAGTTTTCTTTTTTTCTTTTTTTTTTAGAATCAAGTTCATATAACTGGATACTTAAATCTCAGGGGTAAGATTTTTTGACACAGTTCATGGTACAAACTTCAGTTGTGAGCGATGACTCAAAGCCCCATGGCATATGTCAGCTTACTTTTGGATTTGCCAATGACAAGTCCCTCATAGTTACAGACCTTGAGTAAAGTTGTCAAAAATGTTCGCTCTGAGCGAAGGAACACATTTGTTAGGAGTCTTTCTGTAGCCATCCGATGAGTCAGCTGTCAGGGTTAAGTTAGTCAAACCACTCCTAGCTCTCTCTCTCTCTCCCTCTCTCTCCCCTTCCTCTCTCTCTCTCTCTCTCTCTCCCTCTGTCTTTCTCTTCTCTCCTCTCTTGTGCTGATTTATTTATCTTCGTTAGTGCAACACTTCTTAAATCTGATAACAGACTGTTTATACTGCAGCATGGCTGCGTGACAGTAATAATAACCATCTATACCAGAGCATGGCAAAGCAAATGTAATAATAACCATCTATACCACAGCATGGCAAAGCAAATGTAATAATAACCATCTATACCACAGCACAGCAAAGCAAATGTAATAATAACCATCTATACCACAGCACGGCAAAGCAAATGTAATAATAACCATCTATACCAGAGCACAGCAAAGCATATGTAATAATAACCATCTATACTAGAGCACAGCGAAGCAAATGTAATAATAACCATCTATACCACAGCACAGCAAAGCAAATGTAATAATAACCATCTATACCACAGCACGGCAAAGCAAATGTAATAATAACCATCTATACCACAGCACGGCAAAGCAAATGTAATAATAACCATCTATACCAGAGCACAGCAAAGCAAATGTAATAATAACCATCTATACCAGAGCACAGCAAAGCAAATGTAATAATAACCATCTATACCACAGCACAGCAAAGCAAATGTAATAATAACCATCTATACCACAGCACGGCAAAGCAAATGTAATAATAACCATTTTACCACAGCACGGCAAAGCAAATGTAATAATAACCATCTATACCACAGCACGGCAAAGCAAATGTAATAATAACCATCTATACCACAGCACGGCAAAGCAAATATGGTAATAACCATCTATACCACAGCACAGCAAAGCAAATGTAATAATAACCATCTATACCACAGCACGGCAAAGCAAATGTAATAATAACCATCTATACCACAGCACGGCAAAGCAAGTGTAATAATAACCATCTATACCACAGCATGGCAAAGCAAATGTAATAATAACCATCTATACCACAGCACGGCAAAGCAAATGTAATAATAACCATCTATATCACAGCACGGCAAAGCAAATGTAATAATAACCATCTATACCACAGCACAGCAAAGCAAATGTAATAATAACCATCTATACCAGAGCACGGCAAAGCAAATGTAATAATAACCATCTATACCACAGCACGGCAAAGCAAATGTAATAATAACCATCTATACCACAGCACGGCAAAGCAAATATGGTAATAACCATCTATATCACAGCATGGCAATGTAAACTTGAAACATAAATCGTCTGTATCAGATCGTGATTGAATAAACACGATCATTAATCACATATACCAGATCATGGCAGAGTGACGCCTCAGGCTCCGTGAGAACATACAGTTTTAGTCCAGCTGACATAGTGACACTCTTGGCACATACACACACACACACACAACTATTCTTTCTCAAACACTGGGTGAACCGGTCCATTAAAGGGTCGGTGAGTGATTGATTGCGTAGCACTGCCAGACAGGGGAGCTGAATCAGAGCTAGATGCTCATTGGAGGGACAAGCTTCCTGCCAACCACTCAAGTTATAATCAAGTCAATCATCAAGTCATTTATCTTTTCTTTATTTTTCCCCCTTGTTTCCGGTATTTATGGTATGAAGTGCTAGTGCCATTTGTGAAGACAAATGTCTTTCAAGGAACAATATGTAAAATATTTGCAAAAGGAAAAAAATGGAACTGCAGAGATGAGATTCTTTGTGCTGACTACACAACTGCCACTTTCCATTAATGCTTGTTATGTCCCAGGGCAGTCTGTAGGACCTACTCAGTCGTTTTTCCTCCATAAAAAGGACTAGACAAAATTATGAGTCCTGCTCCAAAGGGGTCATTTAGTCCTCACACGATGAGATCTTTGTGTTTTACGTTTCTGTCCAAATGAAGCCTAATACAGACAAACAAATTGGAGGCTCAGAAATGACCCTACATTAAAAGCTGTGACATTCTGAATTAGTCACGGATTTGACCGTTGTCCAAAATTGCTATTTTCAGAGATTTGCCAGTGAAGGATGTCTTTCTTGGACACAGTCGACAGAACTGGAGAAAAGGTGCATCCAGATATGGTCCTTCAAGAGTACATGTCCCTTTACAAAGTCACAGTCACCATCTACCTTCTGTGACAAATCAGCAGTTATTCCAGCATAGACGCACACACACACACACACACACACACACACACACACACACACACACACACACACACGGACACACACACACAGACACACACACACTCAACAAGCTCCTACCCCCTCTGATTTATGTGCAGTCTGGAGAAAGCACTAGGGGAAAGGACCTAGAAAAAAAGCCCTTGCCAATTTTTACCTCTCTGCTGGCAGGGTTTTTGACAGCTGGAGATAGGTGCTTATTTTTTTTTTCTAGTGCCCTCTGGCTCTCTCTCACTGACCAGCTCTGGCCCTTTCACCATTGATAAAACGGTCTCACTTATCATAGGGCAGGTCACACAGGGGAAGGGGGCACCTATCTCTCTCTCTCTCTCTCTCTCTCTCTCTCAATATACACCCTCCCCTCTCTCTGAGGTCCAGGCAGCAAGGCAAAGAGTAGATTTACCAGTATTCTTTCCATTCTGGGAGAAGGGTTTCCTGCAATAAGCAAATTACAGTAAACAGCCACCCCACAGAGCTGTTTCTAAATCTTCTCTGACAAGACCGCTTATCATTTGCAGTGGGAGTTATAACAGCAGTGGCAGTTTGGGGGATAAGTCTTTTGACAGCATGCTATTTGGCCAATGTCACTTTGTTCCCTGGGTTTGAGTCTTGGTTCGTGCCTCTGCTACACATGTACTTTGATTGATGAATCTCTGTGGGCTCTCTCTCTCTCTCTCTGTAGAGAGAGGAAGGGAGGGAGAGAGAAATGCGGCATCGTTCTGGTGATAACACACCTGATTCCCCTTGACCACTTTTCCGAGTCTCTCGCTGATCTCTGTTGGCCCTTATTCTCTCTTCTGCTTCATTTTTTTTTTCTGCTGTTTTCCCCCCTCATCTGTTGACAAGCGAGATGCCTTGCCAACAAGATCTGAAAATAGACCCATTTCCCTTAGAATCTCTTCTTTTTTTTTTCTTTTTTTTTGTTGTCCCCAAGAATCCTCTCGCCCTCAGTGTGCAGTCTCCTGTGCTGTGCTGCCATCCCTGATGAGTCAAGTCGGTGTGAAGGTGTCAGCTGTCGGGCTCCTGTTCTGATGAGGCAGGGGATTAGAGCGGTCCAGTACGGCTGACTGACAGGCAGTGCACTCTCAGGCCCAGGCCGTGTCTCAGAGACTGGCTCTAACAGGGTCTGAGTACAAAGATCTGACTGAGAGCTCTGTCCTTGAAGCAGCACGCAGGGTCTGGTTGACTCTGCTAGTTTGTCATATTCATGGCAGCAGTGCACAGATTGCTATGCCTTTAGGAAAGTTCTTACATAGTATACTGTTGTGCATCAACACCTTACATCAACAACTGTTGTGCAATGTACATTGACCATTAAAAAAAGCAACAGTAAAACTTGACACACTGCTTTTTATGTTTGCAACTATTAATAGGTTGCTAGAGTGTTATAGTAAAGTATAAGGTGACAGATTTGCTTGAGCACAGTTATGAACTACTCACAGACGTTTCGGGGTATTAAAAGGGAGTCATTTCTTTATCACTGTTAGTCTGCTGTCAGCATATGTCTGGCTTGCCTGGACAAGTAGTCACACTTCTGTGGCGCTGACTGCTAGAACACTCTCTGTTTCCTATGCCTGTGCTCCAGGTAAAAAGACACTTTCTATCCTTCAAATGTAAAATTAATGTAATTAATGTGCATACAGTGGAAAAAACAGAAATTTAGAAATTAAATATCATACATAGAAAAAAGATGGCACATAATATGATGAGATATATTTAGATGCAATACATCAAAATATCATCTCCTCTGCATAGTTTAGCACAACATTGTACAACAAACAAACAAAGCAAACAAATAAATAAATAGCAAAAGGTAAAAGAAGTCCTTACGTCATTTCAAGTTTACACAGGACTCTTACAAGATGAAAAGCATTTACCTTGCTGTATGTTTGTTCTCCAGTGGAAACACTGACAAATTACGGCCCTCTCTGTGTACACCTGGACTCCTGAGATTAGTCACATGTTAGAAACTAGGTGAACTACTGACAGATCAAATGTTACGTAGTCGCCAACATACATGTCCATGCAAAACAGGATCCTAAAAAATGAACTTCTTTTTATGCAACGTAAAGTAGCTAGCAAAATAGATGTTCCTTCCCCTAGATCTCCAATCAATAGTGATGCAATTCAAATAAGTGTGGCTCTGTGTGAATCATTGTGTTATCATTAACTCTGTCTAAGTAAGTGAGAAACATCAGTGAAATGTGCTTATCTGTCAGGCTTCCCAGATTTACTAATGACCACTGGCACAATTACCCATTGGGAAAGGCATCAATAACAAAAACACTAGCATTTGGATTCATGGAAAACAGTGCCACTGGTCCAGAAGTGAGGGTCTATATAATCAAGGCATTGTATTGTGCAAGACAACACTTAGACAAAATGTCCAAATAGATCTATAAGTTTTTGCAGACAAATGAAGATGTAATGTTTAGCTTGAGAAGTGAAGTTAAAAATTTGATTTGGAAATTAAAAAAACAAAACAAAATAAAACAAAAACAACCCCCCCCCCCCCAAAAAACCCAACTTACTCACTTGCAAATCTGCACCAGTTACCCATCTTTGAGACCCTGGCAGTTGGCAAGCCCTAGCCAGTTTTTCCAAATGTGGGTGGTTGAGGATGGATGAATGCCACCCAGTTTGAGACCAAAGATGAGAGGCAGATGGTGCTGGAGAATGCAGGCACTCATACATTTCTATCACTGCCTCCCTCTGAAAGTACAGTCTCTTTCATCTCAAGTCTAACCTTCAAACACACACGCCAAAGAGACATTTGGCAAGAAACTGTCAGTCTTCAGTGGATGGAGAACATCTTTTGGAAATGTATTGTGTGGTATAAGTGCACCGAAAAGTATCTACTGGTAAAGCGTCAGTAATGACCGGATACTGATAAACCTGTCATATGTACAAAAGCTTAAATGTTTCATGAAAGCCAGTGGAAAATCAAATGATATATAGTCAGCTGAACTCTTCTGAGGGTGTTACATCTGATTAAATTAAACGCAGTGTTTTAAAGCTATGTACAATAGCCGTTACATCTCATGCACGAGCACTTGAAATGTTACCATATGCTATAATCAAACTGATGGGAGCAGTGACTTTTGGCAGGACTCCAAAAAAGAGAACTCTATCATGAATTGGTGAAGTAATTTGAAGTTCACACCAGAGCTCTTCATCTCAGTCTGAGTGAATGAACAGGACGATGTCCATCATTTTTCTCAAATACAAAAGTAATTTTAGCGCTTTTCCAAAAAAAAAAAAAAAGTCAAGCTTGAGAGCATGGCTGATGAATTAAATGTGGTATTTAAGAGACACTAAAAAAGTATGTTGCTGATAGATGTCAACCATTGCCTGTTGGGGAGCACTGGAAAAAACTCATGAACATTTCCGTTATTTCATTAAAAAAAACAAAAAAACAAAAAAAACAGTGCTCGACTCTGTAGGTATGGTGAGGCTTCTGATGTTCAATCATATATGGCATGTCAGACAGTGCATTCAAATGCACAGAGACAAAAGGAAATAATTGGGAAAACTTCTCCAGTACATACAACTAGACACTCCTTCATTGATGAAACAAAGGCTCCATTGCATCCTGTCAAGCCTTTTTGTCTTTGCTGTCAGACTCTGGCCTTCGTTCTGCACCAGATGCCTGCAGGGCAAACTGAATCCTAACATGGAGAGGGAGGGAGCTGGATCTGATAGTGAGTTTAACAACCTTAGGGTCTTCTTAAAAATCCCCAACTCCATCTCCTCCTTTAAGCATATTTAACAGCAGAGCTGTAAACAGTCAGAAACACACTGATAACCTTCCATGTCCTGCAATCCCATTTTAAACAGTTTCTCATCTATAACCACTGTACGGATCCGCTCGGGCTCTGTGTATCTGTCAGACTTTGGCTGCTCTGAACGTTTAGACAGATGGAATACTACTGCAGTATCTTGCGTAATGAGTATTTTCTATCAGACTGTCTGCTCCTTTAGATTACGACTTTTGCAATTTGACAGCTTATGGACAAACTTGTATTAAATAGAAGGCTAATGACTCAGTTAGCATCTATTACAGGTGTTGCCAAGTGGGCCACAAAACCAAACCAAAGTGGGTATTTAATCACAGAATTTAGAATTGCTGTCATCCTCTAGGTTGACTTAGATGAGTCGAACCTGAGGTATGGTTACTGACTGTTCACAGTTAGCACAGTCTGGTGAATATTTGTGAACATGCTTGCTAATCAAAGGGCTTTGATTCCAACAAATACGAACCAGATCTAGCAAGACCTAGAACCTAAATTATAGTATTCTGAAATACTGTGACAGTTCTGAATGTTTAGCCAATGAGACAACAGATGTCCAAAAATATTTTTACAAACTTAAACTTAAAATCAAAGAGCTCACCTCCCTGATTTTTTGACAAACAAGGCAGCACACATAAGGACCAGAAGTTTCAATGTATATGAAAAAAGTTGGATCTGAGAAACCTTTGGATAATTAAAAAAAAAACAAAAAAACAATAACAGCCAAACTCTAATGAACTGTTTTCACTTCCTAACAGACTTGTACTTATATTTTAGTAGCTCTTCAGAGTTTCATCACACTATAGAATGGTTAGGTGAACTCTTCAGAGAGATGATGTCCTGCATGGAGAGTAATATGTTCTGACATATGCATAAACAAGCACACCTTTGTTGTTTTTCAGTTTCATCAGCTGATCGTATAAGCCCACTATAGCAAAGGTCTGTAGAGAGGGAAAGCACTGGGCTATGCCTTGTGTCTGTCTGTGACAGATTAGATTTTTTTTTCTTTTTTAATACTTGACCTGCTGTTCCATCCTGATGCAAAAACTCATTTCCTGGAGCTTGGTTCTCATTAGGAAAAGCAATCAGACTGTTCATTACCTCACGACTCAAGATGGAGTGCTTCAGTATAGATGAGGGAGCCAAGAAGAGGTACAGTACTCATGCAAGGTCAGTGACCCATGTGGTTTGCTCAATCTGAATAGCTGTGTCCATTTATAATTGTGTTCTCACTGCTTCCCCCCCCTATCATGTCCCATGTGCTGAGGAAACCCAGCCTGACGTTAAGGTATCGATTAGGAATGAAGACTCTGGGGAAGCTTGAGAAGATCCAATTAAAAACCCATATAGCATGTGCATTGAATCCAATAAAACCATTCTCATAACATTTTAATGAGTAGCCTTTGTAAACCCAGGCCCCCCTGTATGGCTAGAAAACCTCGCTGTGTCAGCGCTAGTCTTTGGCATAAGACTCACAGATTAAATTTGCACACTTCTCCATTTATGTGAATTGGATAGAGTGAGATTTGAGAGGAAGCAGCTCTCCCTGCAGTTTGGATGGGGACTTGTTCACGTATTGATCAGTTATTAAAAACTGGCTCCATCAGGCTTGTCAAACACTATCTGTGTGTG